>NC_136256.1:18745000-19387500 GCF_053564925.1 Oryzias latipes | reverse complement strand
TAGCTGCGCGCATCAAAAGCCAGGATGTCGTTGGGTATGACGTCACTTCCTGCATATGACTTTCCCCGGGAAGATCATTTGGCGCGACTGTATTGTTGTTGTTGACCTGCCATCGTCCCCTCTTTGCACGGCTTGAAGTGGGCAGCCAATAAAGACTTAAACTAGAAGTTATGTCTCCAGTTTCAAACCCAGAGAAAGACGTGGACGCTGCGGGAAGTGGTGAGTTTGCGGGGAGTCTGTGACTAGCTAGAATTAACGAAGAAGGCGAAGCACGCGGCTAACACAGTTTAGTAGCTAGCTCACGTTTACGCTTTCTAGCCAGCTTTTTGCCCTAAATTCAAATATCCAATTAACATATGTGTCTTTATTATGCATTGTGTGTTTATAATGATTATAACATTCAAGAATAGAAGAGATGTCAGCTTGGTTGGTCTGTCTGTCTGTGTGCTCAGATGATGGCGGCGATGGCTGCAGCCTGGCCAAATCTCGCTCCAGGCGAGAGAAGAGGGAGAAGGTCGGCAGGAAGTCCGCTTTGGAGCAACTAAAGAAAGCCAAGATGGGAGAGAAGATCAAATACAAGGTCAAGCGGGACAGATTCTTCCTTTGTCTGGTTCTTTGTCACTGAAGTGTTGTTTTCGTGTATTTTATTTTGAAAAACCAAGTAAAATACAAAATAAAGTCAATCTAGAAAACCTGAAGCAGGAAAATTAAAAGACAGCCCTTCCCTTTATTTTTATTATCATTTAAAGAAAAACTTTAGAAAATAGTCTAACACATCACTTATATGCACATATAGTTTTGTTCTGCTATCAAAACATTAAACACTTTCACTTAAGTGTGAGCAGCAATAGCGTTTCCATATATTTATTATTTATTTATATGTATGTATGTGTTTTAAAAAGATCAAAATCAAGTAATGTCTGTAATAATAGGTGGGAAAATACTTATCAGCTGATTATGAGACTCTGAGTCTTCTACAAAATAAGTAATTGGGTGTTAATCACTAAGACTTTTTCTATCAAAATAATTACTTTAGTAATATTCATTTTGATATTATTTAAAATTAAAATTCCACTTCAAATCAGCGAAGATCTCAAAAAAGCTTGATTTTTCTCCATGACACCAAAGATGCCATTATTTACCGTCACTTTAATGGATCTGTCTGAAAAAGAGAGGTTCGTGTCATGGACGTTTTTAGGAACCCACGGCGGCTTATTTCTCATAAAAAATGATCAAAGATTGTTGTTGGGCTGTCCCAATCTACAATTCCTAAATCCAATGTCCTGGAAATTTTCCAGAAGTCTTTGTGAGAAACTAGCGTGCATTGATGCTCACTCGATTGGAGAATATGGACCGCAATTCATTGTTTTTGAACTGTTTGTCATTTAAAAACACAATTTTAATGTATCTTTTTATAAACCATGTAAGCTTTCGTCATTAGGACTCAGTGGATTCACCAATAAGCTTTGTGAAATGTTCATATTTACTAGATTTTTACCTTGGCAAAAACAAGCAGAGAGCACAATTTCTGAATTGTGTTAAAATCCAGGGCACTGGATAGCCCCACACCATGTAGTCTGTTATTGTGGTAGTCTGAACACATCCAATGTGAGTTTTGACAAATTTGTGCCATTCTACTTTGATACTTGTTTGACACCCGTTGATGTTTTTCCAGGTGGAGGAGTTTAGTCATGTGTACGAGGAGGTGGATGAGGAGCAGTACTCCAAGTTGGTACAAGAAAGGCAGGAAGACGACTGGATTATCGACGATGGTAAAACTCAGTTATTCTTCGTCGTGAAAAATTTAAAACAAAACAAAAAACCCAGATGGTCTTTTTTTTCTGTTAGATGGTACGGGATATGTGGAGGACGGACGAGAAATTTTCGATGACGATTTGGACGACGACGTGGTGGAAAAACGGGGTAAAAAACAGTCGGAGGGAGTTGCAGTTTTGAGGGTAGGAGCTCAAATGTCAGATCTGTGGAAACACATTTGAGTTTGTTTGTTTTTTTTGTTTGCAGGAAAAGGGGGCGCAAAGGGAGCGGAGTCCAAGAAAACTGTGAAGAAAGCTGCAGTAACCAAACCCAACACCATAAAGAGCCTTTTCATGAACAGTAATGTGAAAAAGCCTGCTGAGGTGTGTAGGTTATTCTCTTGGAATGATAATAATTTCAGTTTTTTTGTATAAATATCTTTATTCTGCCTCATTATAGAATCCACTTTGGCCTTTTATAGTTTCTAAAAAAAAAACATCAACTGGATTTACAGTTTTGTTTACACACAGTTTTGTCATTTTTTGCATCCTGCAGAAAGATATTGATTTATCCAAAGACGACCTGTTAGGAGATATTCTGCAGGACCTGCACTCTGAGGTCAGTAATTTAAATTCATAAAAAAGCCTGTTTAATTCAATCTTTGCCTGTCTCCGTCTCATCCGATGTGTTGTCTTATACTCCAGAAACCAGCGGTTCTGGCTCCTCCCCCAGTGATCACGCTGAAGAAGAAGAAGTCTTTGGGTTCACCCATGAACCCCTTCTCCATCAGACATCAGATGCCTAAGGTACCTCCACACCTCTTGACTCTGCATGTCTGAAGCTGACCGCTTAACCTCACTCATGTCGTTTTAGGAGTCTCCGATGACGGGGTTAAAGGCTAAAACCGTCCGTCCTCCACCTGCAGAGCTCAGACCGCCGGCCTGCCCGTCTCCCCCTCTGGAAAAAAGCAGTGAAAAGGTGGAAAAACCAAAAGAAGAAGAAGAAGGTGAGGAAGACTCCAGCTCTTTGGCATTTGTTGTTTTTAAGCGTGACTGTATCATCAATGTTCTTCTCAGAGAACGACTCACTGGCATTAGACGAGGTGGATTTTGATGAACCGATGGAGACGGAGCCTGAGATCAAAGAGGAGACAGAAGCTGAAGCAGCACCCTCAGTGCCTAAAGTTGAGCCAAAGAAGGAGCCCCTGAGTCCAGCCCCCCTGTAAGTTAATCCAGGTTTCTTGATTTCCTCATAACATTTTTTTAGTAGTATTCCTAAACCGTTCCCGGTGGTCTTTTGATTATGATCATGTTGTTTTTTAGCAAAAATGTTAAAAAAATTGTGTCGTTTTCTAGGACATAGTTTCTGCAGAGCAGCAGTAGTTCATTACAAACTCCCCTCGGAGTTGTGGTTGTTGGTCTGTTTACACGCTCTCCCGCTACCTTACAGCCCCTCACACCTCCAACCTAACATTAGCAGTAAAACAAAAATAGTTAGCAATATTGGAGCTGTCCAGCCGTACACTTTTGATCCAGATTTCAGCTACGCCAAATTTAGAGTAGCCATTATGATTACGAGGTGATTTGATTTGTACTTCATGGAAAACAAGCACGTAGTGCTTCCTTTGCTGTTAATCCAGTATTTGATTTCGATGAATAGCTTCACAGTTTTTCTTCTTGTTGCAGTCCCTCCAGAGTTGGGGGTCATTGGGGTCAAGAGGAGGAGACTGGAGCGAGTGACGTCCCCGCAGAAGTGCATGTGGACTCCAGCCAGCTGCCGTTGGTGGAGGGTGAGGACGGAGAGCCGGCCTTTCGCTTTTATTGGCTGGACGCCTTTGAAGACCCTTACAACCAACCGGGTAAGTCGTGGTGGAACCTGCTATGAATCAGAAGAAGACCTCCTTCTTTTCAAAGTCTGAGATCTGGCGGAGGTTTATGGTGCCTGTCCTAATATTTATCTCTGGCCGTGGCTCAGGTGTGGTCTACCTGTTTGGGAAAGTGTGGATTCAGTCGGCAAAGTCTCACGTGAGCTGCTGCGTCACCGTCAAGAACATCGAGCGGACAATTTACCTTCTACCTCGTGAATACGTGAGTGCCACTGTGTTTGCACTCATGCATGGTCAACGAAAGAAAACGTTGTAGAACCTTTTTAGTACATTTTATTGGACACTGACATGATCACGTTCACCGGTGACAAACAATCTGGAAAAACTGCAAGACAGAAGTCTGTTAAAACAGCTTTCAAAATAAAAGGATCATTCAATCTTTAGAGAAATGGCTCCACAGTACAATAGTCCATCCCGTAAGTTCCCTTTAATGTAAAGCACATGTTTATATGCCATGAGTACTATCACTCTGTCTGATGAAGTACTGGTCCAAATACAGCTTTTTCAATTTGTTTCCAAAACTGGACAAATATGTGGGACTAAGTAGCCAAAGGAATTTACAGAGCACAATGTTTAAAAGTGCGTTAGCCAAAAAAGCCACGCCCCCTTTTTTGAGTTGATTTTGTTATAAATAAATAAAAAAAAACAAAGGTAATAAGTTGTACCTCTCAAAAGCTCAACTGATTCATAGAGACCAAAACCTGACGGTGTTTTTCGCTGTTGGTGATGTGTCGAATTGAAGTGGATTTGGAGAACTAACTCAGCCCCAGCTGATTTTGTTTGTACGTGAGCTTCAATCAGGAAGTCATTGTTTCCCCCCACATATTCGGTGCAGGGATATACAGTCTAAAATAATCAAATCTAATCTTTCATTCTGTCCAGAAAAGTAGCTTAAAACGTAATAAAAAATGTTAAGTTTTTGTTCAGTTCCAGGTATTTCCGTTGTTTTTTGTTTGGCTTTTAAATTGAAAATCCGCTTAAATGTTGGTAAACTCAAACATGTTTCAAAATTCTCCACTCTTATTGAATGTACTCAACAGAAAACCAACCCCAAAACCGGCGAAGTGTCTGGCGAGCCTGTAGGAATGATGGACGTTTACCAAGAATTCAGCGAGCTCTCTGAGAAATTTAAGGTCATGAAGTTCAAATCAAAGGTCGGTGTTTGTCCCTCTCTGTCATCTCTATTGCATTAAGGAGTTTTTGTCCTGTTGGATTTGGATTATACATTTCTTTAAATTGTTTCCCTGCAGAAAGTGGAGAAGAACTACGCTTTTGAAATTCCTGATGTTCCCAATCAGTGCGAATACCTGCAGATCCAATACTCTGTGAGCAAACGCCTGCCTCCTTCGACGCCGTCGCTCAAAGCCGGAACAGTCTGGTTTGACGTTTTTTTGTGTGTTTTGTCTATTGAAGGCCGAGTTTCCAGCTCTGCCGCCCGACCTGAAGGGGGCGACCTTCTCCCACATTTTTGGAACGAACACCTCCAGTCTGGAGCACTTTCTCCTCAGCAGGAAAATTAAAGGCCCCTGCTGGTTGGATATCAAGACACCACGTAAGAAAGACATTTACGGAAATCTCTGGAGTTGATGGTGGAATTTTCAAAAGCATAACCTCCCTCTAGATATTAGTTCTTTTGTCATGCGCGGTTCAAGTAGCTAAAGATGTTCACGTGAGTGCTGGGCGTTTGGAGTTCTGACATGTCCACCCTGTCTGCGGTAGAGATGATGCACCAGCCGGTCAGCTGGTGTAAGGTGGAGGTCCTGGCTCTGAGGGGCGACACCATTTCTTTAGTCAAAGACCTGCCACCTCCGCCGCTCACGGTCATGTCCATCAGCCTCAAGACTGTGCAGAACCCAAAGACGCACCACAACGAGGTCAGAGTTCCAGCGAAAATCCCTTCAACTGGGATTCGAATAGCCTTTTTTGTCTTTAATAGCGTTCCATTAGGATCAGTTGTTTGCTAAAATAAGTTGGAGGTTTTTTATTTTTTTTTTTGTGTGTGGCAAAGCCGTAGGGGAACCGAAACGCAGCTGAAGGTTTTTTTTCTGCAGATTGTGTCCCTCGCTGCCCTCCTTCACTACGGCTTCCACATGGACAAAGCTCCTCCTCAGACTCCGTATCAGAACTATTTCTGTGGTGAGTCACCAGTACTTGATTTTCTCACTCTAAATTTCAGGGTGTGCAGGGAATCTGAAAACCCCCCCAAAAAACTCTCCTTTAGTGTCAATTTGGTCAGAATTTGTGGGAAACCGGTTGTGTTGTTTTTCTGCCCACAGTGATCAGTAAACCAGCAGACTGCATTTTCCCGTACGACTTCAAAGAGGCTCTAAGGAAGAAGGTGGGTCATGGATAGTGTGCTTGAAATAAAAGATTCTCTTTGAAAGCATTTTATTTTGAAATTCCACATTCAATAACAGGTTTTTTTTCCGTAACCAAAAGAGGATTTACTTCAAATTACACATAGAAATGATACAATTCACACATGTTTTTGTTATTTTTTGGACGTCTGAATGGAAGAAGTGTAAATGTTTTTGATTGTTTTCGGTGAGTCTGACATGACGTTTCATACATGTGAGAAGTTCCGTCACTTGTCCTCTCTGACAGAACGGGAAGGTGGAGATCGCTTCCACGGAGCGGACTCTACTCGGCTTCTTTTTGGCCAAAATGCACAAGATCGACCCCGATGTGCTGGTGGTGAGCAACTCGTTAATCCGCTGTGACAAAGCTCCTCTCTGATGATGGAAGCTCCTCTTTTCACATCTTATGTCACTTTTCTTTAGTTGTATTGCTTTTGTTTGTGTGTGTTTAGGGTCACGACATCTTTGGTTTTGATCTGGAAGTTCTCCTGCAGAGGATCAATGTGTGCAAAGTTCCCCACTGGTCTAAAATAGGGCGTCTCAGAAGAGCCAACATGCCCAAATTAGGGGTAAGAGATGAGATTCATAGAACGATCCTCCTGTTTTGGAGTGAAATCAGGTTTGAACTTTCTGTTTTGCAGGGTCGAGGTCTCTTCGCGGAGAAGAATGCAACCTGCGGCCGTCTGGTGTGTGATGTGGAGATCTCCGCCAAAGAGCTGATTCGCTGCAAAAGTTACCACCTGACTGAGCTGGCCGCTCAGGTGCTGAAGGTGGAGAGAGTCACCGTCCCCCAGGAGGAGGTCAAGAATCTGTACAGGTGAGCCTGATTTGACGCATTTGAAGTAAATCCCACAGACTCACTCCACAGAAATAACAAGCGTACCTGGTAATCCTGTGTGACAGCGACTCTCCTCACCTGCTGTACCTGCTGGAGTTGACGTGGACCGACGCCAAGCTGATCCTCCAGATTATGTGCGAGCTCAATGTGCTTCCTCTCGCCCTGCAGATCACCAACATCGCCGGAAATGTCCTGGTAACTCAGAGAATTCCCTTTTTGCTTATAGCCCTGTTTTTTAACTTGTTTTTGATGCGTTTTTCTCATGATGGAGGACAGGCATTAAAAAAGTAAAATAGAGTTTCTGAGTATGTCTTTATATAAATCCTTTGGAATCAGGGGCAGGCCCCCCAAAACAGTTTTTTTTGTGACAGAAAATACACTGAAGGGGCCAGAAGCTCCCTGCTTTGAGCTATCGGTAACAAGGAGAGGAATGGTCCTACCCTCAACTCAGAAGCAAATTTCTAATGAACTTGTCGCTCTGCAGAAACTATGTTCTAGAAACGACTCAGGTTTTTTTGATTTGGGCTAAAAAGAAACCAAAGTCTTATTCATAATGAAAAGACCGCTGCTTTAAAAACCGGTCAAAACATAATCAGAGTGGGTCTCCAGAGAGCTCATGGTTTCTTCCTGTTCTCTGCAGTCTCGCACGCTGATGGGTGGCCGTTCAGAGAGGAACGAATACCTGCTGCTTCATGCATTCCACGACAAGAACTACATTGTCCCCGACAAACCGTCCTTTAAAAAAGCACAGCTGGAGATGGTGGGAACATTTAAAAAGACTAGAGTTAACTTCCTTTTTACTGTGACTTATTTGACACACTATTTTGTTTTTTTTCCTTCTCTTTAGGGTGATGGAGAGGAGGATGTGGATGCAGGAAAAGGGAAAAGGAAGAAGAAGGCAGCATATTCTGGAGGTCTGGTTCTGGACCCCAAAGTGGGTGAGTCCATGTCTGAACGCTGTATGTTTTCTCCAAAGTTAGGCCATGTGCTCTGACTATCATCCCTCTCCTCTTCCAGGTTTCTACGATCAGTTTGTGCTCCTTCTAGACTTCAACAGCTTGTATCCCTCCATCATCCAGGAGTTTAACATCTGCTTCACCACCGTGCAGAGGGAGGCTCAGAACTCCCGCAGGAAGAGGGAGGTTGGTCTTCATCGCTATAAAATGAGCGCTATTCAGAATGAGGTCCAATCAGGATCAGCTTCCAACGAATGAAAAACCAGACTGTAATTTAGAAAAAAAAACGGTTTTATAGTCAGAAGTACACATTTAAGTATTGAACATTTGACGAAAGAAAAAAATGTAAATAAGAAAATATATATTTTAAATTTGAAGAAAAACTGAAAACATAAATTTAAAAATTTTGTAAACCTGAAACTAAAAAAGTTTGTTTGGAACAGCTTCTGTTTTATATTTTCCCCTTTTCCATTTATTTCCCCTTTTCAATTTCTGTCGGTTTTAATTCAGACCTGGTTTTCCATGTTAAGCATACATTTTCGTGGGGGCGGGGCCTTGAGCCCATTTGGTCCAGGACATGATGGACATCTGTCTGTTTGTACACATATTTGATTTACGCTTGATTATCTTTTGGCTAAAGATGTTCTGGATCGTATTTTAGGTCGGTGAATCAGATCGTTCAACATGAACCAATGTCGACTATGAATCGTATCGTCAACCACAGATTTTAATATAAATTGAGTCTTTGGTAAAATAATTCATTACACCCCCACTCCAGGTGTACCACACTTTAAAAGACCATTATGATTACATTAGAATGTAAAGTGTCTAATTTATAAATGCAGATCCTGGTTTTTTATTCACTTAAAGCTGATTGTAAATTGAGCCCATACTTCTAAAACAAAAAAGAAAGAAAAAATTCAGATTTTTTTAAATATCTTTCTTTTCTTCTTTTTTTTATATTTCTATGGTAACAGGAAGATGAATCAGAAGAAATTCCAGAGATTCCAGATCCCGGCCTGGAAATGGGAATTCTCCCTAAAGAAATCAGGAAACTGGTTGAACGGCGTAAACAGGTCAAACAGCTGATGAAGCAGCAGGACATCAACCCGGATCTGTACATGCAGGTAACAGATCTTTGTGTCAGACCCCCCTTTTTGGTTCTTTTTGATTTTTACGCTTCAAATGCGTCTGTGTGATGTGAAGCTCCTCTCGTGGTGTTTCTGTGCCGCAGTATGACATCCGTCAGAAGGCCCTGAAGTTGACGGCCAACAGCATGTACGGCTGCCTGGGATTCAGCTTTAGCCGCTTCTATGCAAAGCCGCTGGCTGCTCTGGTGACGCACAAAGGCAGAGAGGTGAGCCGCTGGAACCTTTGAGCAACAGACAGTGCAGGTTTTGAAGTGATAGGGGTGTGGCCTTCCAACCAGCTCTCTCCTGATTGGTGAGGGTGGCCGCTCTAAAAACAACACTCGTACCAACTCTGACCAATCACCGATGTTGTCTGGCTCCAACATGCCAGCATCTGTATTGTGAAGAAAATGGCAACAGAATTGACTTCCTTTGGTTGACGTCCTCATACAGTCAGTGTTTGAAACCTAAGACAGTAGTTCAAGATTTGAAGTAGAGGAAAACTTATTCCACCTTTAGCATCATAGCCTTAGTGAGTAAACCACATTTGATGTTTGAGAACTCGTTCGTGTGTTTGGTGTCAAAGAAAAGGCCAATATTCTGCTACTGGTGAGTTTAGTCATAGTAGTAGGTTTAAAGGTTGTCATCTGGACTTGGTTTTTAAAGTTGAAGACGTTTCACCTCTAATCCCAAAGGTTTTGTCAATTCGGAAATAGCTGGTACATATGTGCTCATGGGGGAGGAGTCAGACCTACTTAGACTACAGAGTTTCGGGTCGTTAGGGGTCCTTTGTCCTCAGCGGGGGTTAGGGAGACGGTGGCTACCCTCCCCAACCTGGTCATCTCTTTCAGATGTTGACCCAGGTGAAACTGGTTCGGTTTGTTTGGGTTTCAGAACACTGCCGTAGATGGATGGAGAATAAACCTGAGACCACCATTCTTATTAACTGAAGGTTTCTCCTTCTTGACAAAGATGGCTTCTTTCACTCCTCGCTCAAATCATCCTTTCTCTCTGGCTAGAATTCGGACATCACTGTCCTCGAGCGAGTGGCTTGTGGCCTTCAGGTGGAGATGTACTGCAGACTCAGGTCCACTTGGGTTGGCTCTGCGATGTTGGTAAAGCCGTTTGTGTAGAGGTTGTTTGGTTTCTCCTATATAATGTTCATTGCAGTTGTCTTTGCAGTGCATAGAGTACACAACATTACTCTGTTTGTAGCTGGGAATTTTGTCCTTAGGGTGAACCAGTTTTTATCTCAGAGTATTAACTGGTTTGAGATAAACTGGGATGTTATGTTGTCTGAAAATCCTTTTTAGTTTCTCAGACAGGCCTGAGATATAAGGAATGGAAATACTGTTCCCTTATGGCTCTTGTTCCTTCCTGTCTTGTTTTCTTGTATGTTGGGATTTGGTGAACGCCCACTTGGGATGTCCACAGGTTCGGAGGGCTTGACGGATATGTTGCTCTTCTTCCTTCTATCCATCAGAGCTTGTGGGCACCTCCTGGGCTCTGTGTGTAAAGTCCTGATAACGCCTAGTTTGTGCTGTAAAGGGTGGTTTGAATCAAATAACAGGTACTAATCTGTGTGAGTAGAGAGCCGGTTTAGCTCGTGCGAGCCGGTTTAGCTCGTGCTGGTTTGCGGCGCCTTCCGTCCGTGAAACCTGGGTTCGACTCCGGGCTGCTCCCTGTTCCCTTCTCTACTTCTGTGCCGGTCCCAAGCCCGGTTGCTTTGAGAGGGTTGCGTCAGGAAGGGCATCCGGCGTAAAACATTGCCAAGTTTACCATGCGACTCGTTCGCTGTGGCGACCCCTGATGGGAAAAGCCGAAAGAGAAACAATCTGTGTGAGTAGACTTCCTGTACACTTCAATCTGGAGCTGTATGTCATCTCCAATGATCACTGGAGATGACATAATGAGAGTCTTCAAAGACTGCTGAGTTACAATTACATTCATGTAAAAGCATAATCAGTAACCAAGCACAGATTCTGCAACATCTGCCAGAACAGACGCTGGCGTATCTTTGAAAGTTTTGGAAGTTTTTGATTACATTTATTGAAAATCCTCCAACCGTCCACTAGAGGGCAGTGTTGCATCATAATCCAGATGTTTCTCCTTCCTGATATTAGATATTTGGTTTGTTTTTGACAGCTTTCAGTGTCCCCCTCTAACCTTTAGCCCCTCTCTGTTTGGAATACATGAACTCCTGCTAGTTAATGCCATCAGATTCAGATTTCTGTTTCAGTCTTCCTCATCTTGCAGCCCCTCTTGTCTGTAGTTTGCCGTGTTTGCATGACACACAGACTCTCTCCATGTAAAGTCTGATTGTGTCAGGGCGTGCACTCTAATAAAGCGCCGCAAAGCAGCATGTGTACTGCATGACATAAAGAGCTAAAGCTGGTGTTGTAACGGAACACCACACACACATACACAGACACACATGCACACACCCTCCATGCCAGTGATAGTACTCATGTTGATTTAATGAGCTCTAACAGTACAGGTCCTCAGCAGAGACATCAGGGTTTGCCTCAGGGGAGTCCTTCATTAGTCTCCTCTTACACATTCATTGTGGTTCCTAATAGGGGGCAGAGCCGTAACAGACTGCGTGTTATGTTATAATGTTGTTTTCCTGCCTCCGGTCGTTCTCCATCAATCGTGGCTTTGTGAAAGTTGAGGATTTGACTCACTGGTTTGAGTTTCTTAGCCTCCAAACTTGCACCCTTTTTTTTTGTCCTCTCACGATTATTTACTTTTAAACCCCTGTTCGCTGTAATTCAATAAGCGCTCTGAAGGAAGATGCTCTGTAATTATCTGAAAAAGAGACGTTTCTCATCAAAAGGTTACGGATGAGCTTGTTTTGACTGCATTTACCCACACAAAGTAATGTCCAGGTTTCTCAAACACTTGAGGTTCAATTATGCGATTATTCACCGCATTATTGTCACACAAGGAAAATAAACTCATCTGTTTATTGTTTACCACATTTTTTACAAAACAAATGCTTGGATCTTTCTTGAGTCCTCCTTTTATATTCAGTTATATCTTAAGGTTTGAGATTTAGGAGGAAAAAAATCATCCGAAATCGTCATGGCGATGCATCAAGTGTTTCCTCCTGCCAACCTGCAGAAATGAAAACTGCTTTTGATGTTAAAGTTTTCAAAAGACGGCTTAGTCGAGATGCTTGAAGCTGGTTTCTTCAGCTGGAGTTTGTAGAGACACAATCCTGGGGTCACGTCACCCTTGAATCCAGCAGTTAAAGATAAGAAAGAACTGTCCTCTTTTTAGATCTACATACATTTAGCATTTTGAAATCCAGATTTGAAGCTGCTGGAGGCCTTCTGCTGCTGCTGTTGTTGTTGGTCGATTGTTTCCAGTAAGTTCTGCATCTCTCCACGCTTCCTTCTGCTGTGGTGATTTCACCACCGAAACTGCAAACTCCTGCATTATGTGTTCGTGATTGGCCAACCAAACTGGGCTGACGGAAACACTCTGTGGGGATTGTGAAAAGGAAAAGACACCAGACCCAACAAAGCAGAAGAGCTGAAGGCTGCAATCAGAGCAACCCGAGCCTCCGGGACACCTCTGCTGTGCCACAGACGGATCGCCTTCATGTCACGACGCATTGCTGCAACACGTTCTGCAAGGCCAGAGTGTCAGACGTGCGCAGAGGCTTTTGCTGTCCAACCTTTTCTGTGTTGACAGTCTTTTCTGAAATGGCTCTTTTAGCTTAGATTTCAAACTTAATTTGCATCCCAGATTCGTTTAATGTCTCTTTTCAAGGACCAACCTTTCAAATGCAGTGAATAAATACAACAAGATAAACAAACAAACATCATAATTGGTATTTTTAAAATAAAATCTAGCCAAGTGGAACTTTTCTTAGCATCCCTGTTACATTAGAGAGCTGGCATATCATGCAGAGCAGGTTGGAAAAAACCTCTTGTAATGAATCCATATTTTCAGGTAAAGGGAAGAAAAATCGTCTTTATGTAGAAAAATAACTTATTTCAAGCAAAATTCTTTTAATTGTCTATCAAATGCATCTTCCTTTTACTTTGAGGCTGCAGACTCTTCTTCAGTTGAGCTCAAAGAGGCTTTTGTTTACTTTGCCATCCTGGGGGGTTTGAAATGAGCTACAATGATAACGTATGTAGTGAGCTACAGACAGATGTCCGGTAATTTTTCAAAATAAAACTCCTTTCAGAATCAGATGATGAATAAATCTAAAAATATTGTATGTTATTTGGCCTGCACAATTAATCGCAAATTTATCGTTATCGCGATTTCAAGTTTCGCAATAATCATATCGCAGAAGTTGGCAAAAATTGCAATAAATGGTAAACCTTAAATGTGCTAAAAAATCTTATGGCAACTTGAACTATTTAATAAATCCCTGTACGTATTTGACCAATCGGATGGAGCTTTTATGTTAGATGTTGCCCTCCTAATTAGACGAGGGTCATTTGGAGAATAATTTAAGGCATTTTGACTCTTATTTAAAGTAAAATTTTGCAGTGAAATGGAAGTGTTTCTGTTTTTTTTTTCCATTTGTTCATTTATCGCAAGTTACATCGTCATCGTAATATTGATCACCAATTTCGCGAGTTTTCCTCATATCTTGCAGCCCTATATGTTATGTTTGCTTTCTGTGCGACCTGATATCGATCACTAAAATAAAATGTATAAACATTTTCAAAAAATTACTTTGAGCTTGACCTTTTTGGACACAGCACTCTGTGAGCAACCAGATTCCTTAGGAAGTCGTACTATTGTTAATGGTCGTCTAGTGGACAAACGCCACATGATGGTTCTGCTGTGGTTTTTGTTTTTTCATTAGCCCAAACAAAGTAATATTTAAACTCAAAATGTGGCAGATGATCCTTTAAGGATCTTTGTGTTTATTGCAATGAATCTTTATGAACCCTAGCCCAATATTTCTCAGCCAAACATTAAAAAAAACCCTCAAAAGGTTTTCACTGGTGAAGACTGTCAGCGTTTTGCTGACGTCGCTCCATTGGCTTTCACCTGACTGCATTAACGTTTATTGTTTCCCGAGACGTGGAGTGATATCACCAAATTGGTGTGTGTGTGTCGAGGGCTCAGCAAACTTGATTATGTTGCAGACGCATGCATGCGAAAGGTCATCGGTCACATTGGAAGCCGTCGTTGGCTAAATAATCAGCCACCACCTTCCGGTAATCTTTGCGGTTTGTTTTCTTTGCATCTGCGATGAAGGACACGACTCTATTTATACTGCAGGTCGTTTTCAGGGAGGAAGACGAGTCCGGGAAGCTTTTATTGGAACGCAACAAGAAGACGGCAAAAACTCAGTAAAACGTGTCATTTTTCACCTCGTCAAGAAAACGGATAAAGTTAAACCCTAAAAACGGCGTCCCCTTCTCTGACGGTGAGCTCGCTCGCTGGTCAGCGTTAGCAGTAACACAACAGAGAAGTTGTGCATCAAGCTCTAAAGTTATTAGAAGCTAAGTAGTTCTCAGTAGTTTCCATCGGCAGAGGGCCAGAAAGGCCAGCTGGCATTTATAGCTGCGTTTCCAGTGTATTTGTGGCTATTGCCATTTGCACCCCTGCCCCCATTTTAATCATCACATTTGCACTCTACTTTCATCTCATAATTTAGGAGGCTTTTTATTTTTGTAATTGTAACATGTATACTGATCACCGCTCTGTCCGCAGTGTAAATCCGCCCCCCACCCCCTTCATCTGTTGGGATGGGGGGTGTCTGCTGTGAATGTGCATGTGTTCTCTGTATTTATTGATCGGCCTTGCTCTCATCTTTCTGTCACTCTCGGTTTAAATAGAGGACTAAGTCTCATGGGACAGTGCAGGTCAGATTTTGAGTTTGGGGGTGGGGGGGGTACAGTGGTTTCTTGACAGACTTTTGGCTGCAGCTCTGATTCGATTTGCTAACTTTAGAGGATGGAAGGCCCCTTATTCATTGCCCATCCTGGTTCCCAGTTCTGGTCCGCTGGCACTAGCAACGTGCACGCTCTCCCCTACGGGTGCCGCGGGCCGAACTCTGCCCTTTGTCGGGGGGACCATTTGTTGTGGCCCTACTCTGTCCTGGTATGTGTGGGTATTAAGAGGGGGATGATGGGTATTAAGAGGAAGGTGAGGGTTTAGGATTTCACAGCCGAGCGTTCGCCACAGATTGATGTCCCGCTCAGCCCCTCGGTTATTTTGGGTCCTTTTGTACAGTCGCCACCGAACAGTTGGATGAAGGAGCACATGCGTGAAATGTGTTTTTTGATGGGCTGATTAATGCGTTTGATTCAACCGGCAGACGTCTATTGTCCGCCGGCTGCTGGCTGATAGATTTATGTGACCACCGGATCGTTTTCTCTGACAGTTAACTAAGATTAATTGCTCTAAAAACTTGCTGTTGTTCAGGGTTAAGGTCAGGAATCCGTTCCCTTGACTTTGCCTAATTTACTTCTTGTTTTGTGCTTTAGCAGTGACTTTTAGCTCAGCTCTTCAAAGCTCTGTGCCAGTGTGTTTATGTCCCCTTAAACAAGCGATGCTAAGAACACAGGCGGAGGGGGGGAGCTGCTGATTGTTGCGGACTGCAGATCGGTTTGACCTTTGTTCCCAACGCCAGCAAATCTGACGACCATTAGCAGGTGTATGTGTGCGACTCAGGATGAAGGATGACTCCTGAAAGCCATTCTAATGTAATTGAGTCTCTGTCCTTGTGTTTAAAAACAGCCCGACAGAGGAGTTGGCATCCAAAGAGAAGGAGGAAGAAGGATTGACGCTTGCATGTGGGATAAACGCCGAGCTGCAGAGGGGTCACAGTTTGGTTTCGGTGAAAATCATGTATGTGCATTAGGTGTAATGAAGTCTAAGAAAACATTGTTGCCCTCCCGGCGACCCTATTTCCATGTCGTCTGTTGTGCCAGAGAAATGATAAACCATTTCCTAGAATCAAACCCACGAGTACTGATAATAGGAGTAATTTTTATGTTTCCCTGAATTAGAAGTAGGAATATAAACTTGTTTACTCTAAGGTGTGCGTTTGTGTGCGTCAGGAAGCCTGGTTGTGTAGTTCTCCTAAATAGCTGGCTTTACTCCTGAAAGGACGGGACTTAACAAATAGTCACATGGGAGTGGCGCTGCTATTTTAGCCGCATTCGCTTGACGGCGGTACAGAACGGGTTCAGGATCTAAACGGGAACACTAGTAACACCTACTAATGAGGCCATGTGAGACCAAGCTAATGGCAGGGATTACAATTAATAACAGATTGATCTGACATCTGGTGTCCATGTAGGAATCATTGACAGAGTTGTTAATGAGAGGATAATTTGTAAATGGTTTAAACCCAGTTGGACAGAGAACACTATGCAATGTATATTTAGCTTAGCTGCTCTTCAAGCCTCACAAAGCAATTTTATGGGAAAAGTCCTAGCAAAAAGTGTATAAAAAAGGGATTTTATGAATGAATTGCTGGCTGGACTTGTGTCATACATCAGTGTGAGTGGTTTGCCTGCTTGTCAGATTAAGGAAGGAACGATCTCCAGCTAAAAAAAACCTTCTCCCAGGTACCAGGATCCTCACAATACTACCATCTCTTCCATAGCTGTTAGAAAAGCGTTTGTCAATCTTTTTGAGAGTTTTAGTGACTCAATAAATAACAGCCAAAAACATTTGCCTTCTTTAGAAATGGCACCTGTATGACCTTAAACCACATGGCCCGCCATGTCATTTTAGGTGGCCCGCGAGAGCATAAAAGTTTTTTATCTTAAAACAAATATAGTATATATCTTGGGGGGGATTGGACTTGAAATATTGGATTGGGCAACTATACAGTAGGACTTAAACACTGTCCATA
The DNA here is from genome assembly GCF_053564925.1 of Oryzias latipes. Taxonomy (NCBI): domain Eukaryota; kingdom Metazoa; phylum Chordata; class Actinopteri; order Beloniformes; family Adrianichthyidae; genus Oryzias; species Oryzias latipes. Next base: position 19,370,733 of record NC_136256.1, on the reverse strand, counting down.
TAACCTAACCTGACAGAATCAAATTTGAGTAAAAAGTTATAATAAATAAATAAATAAATGAGTTATTTAACATTAAGGAGTAGTTACTTTTATTTTTCATTACATTTAGTTACATGTATAAGTTAAATCTGATGCTGATGAGGCCCTCAGTGAAAATGAGTTTGATACCGCTGCCTTAAATGGTCGTGACCGTTTATAAAGCATGTTTTTGGACTGCGGGAGGAACCTGGAGTTCCTGGAAAAAACCAGTGCACAGGGAGAACATGCAAACTCCACACAGAGCGGTCCCAGCTGGGATTCAAACCAGGGCCTTCTAGCTGTGAGGCAAGAGCGCTGACCACTGCCCCACCATGCAGCTCGTGTCCAAGAACCGTGGCTAAAAATCTAATTGAGACTACCGTATCGTAAAACTCTGGCCAAAGGCGCCAAGCATATGCTTTAAAAAATAAAAGAAAGCTTGTCTACGTAATAGTTAACAGATTTGTTGCTTTTTTTTGGGCGATATTTGAATATTTATCACTGTTTGTCTTCTTTACCAAATCTAGATAAAGTGAAAACAAATGTGCCATTTAAAATGAATTGAGCAAATATAAAAATGGTAAAACTCAATACAACATCAAGATGTCAAATTTGAGTTTTATTTATTACTTCAAGCTTTGAAGCTCCGCAATTTTAAAAAGCAAATAAACGGAGAATGAGTGACTTTGTGACATTATTTCCAAATGAATAGAATTGCAATCTCTCCTGGTTTTAAGAAATAAATTTACTGCCAAATCCTTGAAAACAGTAGACATAATAACAAAACTATGGCAGGGGTTTGGTAAGTCGGTCATTAGAATCCAAGAATATTTTGAATTCCTACTGAACAGATAATTTTACTTGTTTTAATTTGGGATTGTTAATATCTTTATCTTAGCACTTGGAGTGTGGGACCACTGGCCCCTCCCACCTCAGATAGCGCTATGTTTCTCCACAGGTACTGTTTCAGACAGCTGACTGTCATCGCAAAAATGCTTTTCAGTTCAATGTCTTACAAAACAATTGTCAGAAACTGTTTTAAGGGGTTCTTTGCCAGGAGTGTAAGGGACAGAGAGGACGTCCTGAGAGTAATCATGCCAGATTATCATGTTTCTAGATTTTCCATTAAATCTAGGGCACAGCTATTAAAATAGTCAGTTAACATCTCTGTTTAAACCATGGTAGTTGGGCAAAACACATTGAACAATTGGGTGTAGATTTGGTCAAACAGTTGGGTTTAATGCTGACAAAAGCCTAAGCAATTGGTGGGAAAAGTGACACCACTGAGCCGCCTGACTGAATATGACAGGCTAGAATAAATGGGCGCTAATGGATAGAGCTTATGTACAGGCGCACGGGAGGACATGCAAAGACATGAGACAGTTTTCACAAGTGAAAAATCCAATTTGAAGCTCAAGCTGTGAAGGCAGCCTGCAGGAAAGTTCAGTGCTTACAGTGAAATAGTCAAATGACTTTTAGGAAACTGGAGGGTGTTGCGTTAAAAGGGGTTTTGTTAAAGCATCAAACCCTTAAATTGGTTTCACTTTTCCAACTTAATCTGCTTTATTTCTCTTTTTATACAGCAGCTCTCGTCAATTTATTTCTCATTGACTTGTTGATCTGTCAGTCTGTACCTATTTAAAACCATTTTTTAATTGAATCATTTATAATTTTAAACCGATTGCACAACTGAGGACGTGTCAGCTGTAAGTTAAAATGAAGTAATGAATGAATGAAATAGTAGAAATGGTCTTATCCAAAAACTTGTAAATCAAAGAACATCAATAGAGGCAGTCTGCTCACATAAACATGAAGGCCATTTTGCTTGTTTTTCTTTTTCTTTATCATTTGGAAAAGATTTAAAGAAATAAAAGTAATGATTTGGGCTAAACATGTGTGGAAAAATTCAGATTTCCTGACTAAAAACTTTGATCTTAGTCTTAATGTGTTAAGTCACTTCAAAATAAAAGATGAAATGAAATGAAATGAGGAATCCAATTTTCAAAACAAGAGGTTCTCTCCTCTGCTCACATTTCTCACTTTTTTCACTCATTTTTCATTTCTCACGTTGATGTTGGCGCTTTTCATGGAACCGCTCATCTACTGTCTGTTCTAATATTCAGAAACGCCAAAACTGACAGGAGAAGGAAACCAGTAAAATAAAGCAGAGAGATTCTAATACGTACAGATCTAAACTAATAGTTATAGATTAAATGAATAATAGGTTGGGTGAAAGGGAGTTTTGTAGGACACATTGATAAAAATAATTCTTACAATAATGTATTTAATAACACAATAACAAGAAAACCAAAGGGTTCTGGTGTCAGGAGATCCGAGTGTCTGTGATGCTTTTTCAGTTGTTTGGACCAGTATGAGTGGAATGCTCGGTGGTGACTTGTGCAATCATCAGGGAGAAGACTTACACACGGACACTTTTGTAACCCCCCCAGAGAAAATATGTTTGCATTGGTCGGTATAGTGAGCGTATGTCGGTATGTGTTTAAACATGAGCCCACACACACATGGCCATTCCTGTGTCATGGTCAAACGACTTGTCTTTCACACATTTCATTCTTTAAAGCTGTTCGTCCAGCTGGAACTGACAGCATATGGAAAACCTTTCTAAAGATGTCCACTCATCAATTACATCAACGCATTCTCACCTCGCGTTGCCTCCCCCTGTCGCCTTGTTTTGCTTTCTCCATTTGCCGGTCCTTCATCCCTTCATTTCTTGCACCTACCCTTCTTTTTATTGGTTATTTGCTGTTGGATCTCCATACTTTTCCTCCTGGTTCGCTGGATTCATTTATGTAGATTTAGAAATTATAATAAATTATTTAACAGCATATTAAACCAAACGATTCTGTTATCTATTCTGGTATTTAGTGTAGTTGCTGCCATTTCTTTGTTTTGAAGGTTAAAATATGGACATTTTAAAGAAAATAAAGCTATTGTTTTTGTTTGAATCTTTTCCGGTACTATTGTGTTATTGGTTTTAGGTGATACATGGTTGGTTATGGCTGGCCTAATAGGTAGGAAAGTTTGATGTGGAAGGTGATTGGTCATTATTGCATTAGTATTTACCAATTTTAAAATGTATGTGTTTGTTGTTGTCTCAAAGTGCTACAGATACTTTTTGAATTTCTAAATATGCAGACAATATACATATATATTTTTTTTATTACAAGGGTTGCTATATTTACATCAGGCGGCAGTGGATGCACTTTGTTTTTTTCCAGACAGAAACATAACTATGGGGGTGTGTTTGTTTTACTTCACAAAGAATGTAGCTGAAATTGGCACAGAGCTGCTTACTAAAGCTTTTAACCCTGACTGCCAAAAGGTCTGCTGAACAACCGAGTTTGCATGTGATGAGTCCGTCTTCATTATAGCGTTGGCAAAAGTCCACATGGTAATCAGTTGTGCTTTGTTTTTAGCTTTTCCTTCTTTAATTTTCTTTGGCTGCTCCCCCTTTTTTCTCACAGATTGTCACGATGAAGTAGTTCAAATTGCGTGTTCCCTAATCATTTTTATGAAGTAAATAAATGAACGATTTAACTGGGCAAACGGTTGCAGGGTTGGAGTAGTTTTACCCAAAAATCTGATTCAGAGTAATTCATAGTTTAGTGGTTCTGATGCATTAAAAACCCCTCGCCTCTACCATTTTCTGTGTTTCTGTGCATTGAAGCGATTGTTGGAGTTCCACCTCAGAGCAAGTTACCCAATGAGAAGCAGAAAAGGCTGGTTCCAACAAAGATTTTACCTGCCGATGTAAAGGTTTCTAGGAATCAGATAAGATATCCCCAAACATCATAGAGTGGGAATGGTTTGGATCAGATTGGGATGAAGTTGTGTTTTTTTTTATTTTAAATTATTATAAGTTTACCACCCCCTTCCTTTTGAATTGGCAAAATGTGTGATTATGTCTCTGTAAGGTTGTATTTCCTCAGGTCTGTCGATCCATGTATGATGCTTTTAGCCCCTCTTAACCAGTTTTTACAAAGCTTTCCTTTAGGTTCTCCTTGTACATTAAATGAAAAACCCAACATGACCTTGTTTTATTTTTTAACTGTTCCATCACTGAACAGATTGTTATATTCCGTCAGCGTTTTTGACTTTCTCCCCCCTCAAACATTTCTTCTGCATCAAAGCCAAGCAGCACGATTCTCCACCAACCACCCAAGTGTGTCGGGCCAAGATTTGGGAGTCATACACAGCGTGACCTTGACAGCAGCCTCAAATGCAAGAAGCTGTTCCATGTACGGCCTAGGACCCCCCCCCCCCCCCCCCCCCCCAACACACACACACACACACAGTGGTATGCAGCTGGGAGTGGAAGCCCCGCCTCTTCCTCACACTCTGAAATAGCCACGTCCTTGTCCGCAGACAAGGCGCAGTGCAAGTCGGGGTGTGTATATATGCAGCCGTGCTTGATTGAGGAGCAGATTGCTGGTGACAGGTCACACCACATTCAGTCTCCCTGACCCCCCCTAGATTAGTTAGCCAGAGCCCCCCTCCCCCCTCCCTTTTCTCCGGACCCTCACCTGTTAGGATCCCTCTGCTGCCCCCTGAATTTCTCTCGCTGAGCGGACAAACTGCATTCAATGACCTCCCCTCTCTCTCTCTCTCTCTCTCTCTCTCTCAGCTGGTGATAAAGGCCATTACGACTCATTAAAGGGTGTGTTGCCTGGCCCAGAGTGTGTGTGGGTTGAAAAGACGACGGTCACAGCACGCTCTCATAATTGCCCTCTTAGCTAATAATCCTCCACTTAAAAGCAAGTCACCTGCTCCCTCACACATGCACACTCACTTAATAACATACAGCTGAAGCTGTATGTTTACAAACTGTTTGTATCTAAGGCTGGATTCAGACTGGACACGTTCGGTTCACTTAAAGTGAACCAGAGGTTGTTTCCCCTGGTAATCCAGAACAAATTCTCAGTCTGAATACACCCAAGCGAACCCTGGTTCAGGACCAGGAAACGCTCTCGGACCCATCTGTGGAGGTGGTCTCGCTTCGTTTCCAATCAGACTGAGCTTTGATTCCTCAGTCTGAATACAATCTGTTCCCGGAGCGGAGCAACTCATCCGAAGCGACCACGGTAGCCAAAGTAAAAAGAGGAGGAATGTAGCAACAAACAAGCCACGGATAAATATGAAGCTACGATTTTCGTGTTGTCAAACAAACAAACAAACTAAAAAAAGAGTCCAGCTGTTTACTTGTTAAAACGTTTATTTTAATACCACTGAAAACTCTTCATACATGTCATCCTAAAAGCTACCTTTTAGTTCCTTATGAATTCTCTTAAAAACAACGCCATACCACTGCAACGATGAGACATAACTCATTGATTTGTGGTCGGATGAATTCAGACATATCAAAACAATTTTTTACGTGATACACATTGCTTCTCGGTGTTTTCTCGACAATCTAAATGTCATAAGCACTTGGTAGCGTACGGTACCTTCATAGCTGTCCACCGGACCAAAAAAGCGAGTACAAAGGGTTGAGCCTGACCTTCACACAGTCCTTCAAAACCTGTGAGCGAAATATAAAGTTTGAATGAACTAAAAGCGCAGAACTTCCATAATTTCTGCCTCTAGTTGCTTTGCCCCACCCTCGTAATTCCTGATCAGGGAAGAGATCTTTAGTCACATGGTTTTGTTTACAAGCTGTAGTCGGGACAGACGAAACACAAGGTTCAGGACTTGATCCGGACTAAATGTGATTTCTTTGTTTATTCGACTTGTGGTTGTTCTTCATTCTTCCGAGCTTTTAGTTGCTCACATCATTGACAACGGTCTCTTTTCTTCAGATCCTGATGCACACCAAAGACATGGTTCAGAAGGTGAGTTCTTACCAGAGTCCTTTGCACAGATTGAACAAAGACATGTCCCTTAACATCGCTGGTTAAGGGACTGTTTTCCTAAAAGAAAGAAGAAAAAAAAGATGAAACCTTTCTGTCCAATCTCTGCAACTTGGATGAAGAAATGAATTCAGATCCAAACCATTTTTGACCTTTTGGAGAAACTGCAGATTATTTGAGAAACTTCATGCAACAGTGATTTTAAATCTTTAAGCCAAAGCCTTTTCTAAAAGTAAGCAGGGATACTTTCTCTCCTACATCTTTATTTTTGTGGCACTTCTTTTTAATACAAAGTTTGTAGCTCAAAGTGGTTTCCAGGAGTCCCACCTATGAAACCCTATGGAGCACTTTCAAAATAAAATGACTTCAGAACAAGAGCCCATAAACTAATTATTTTTTTGTACTCTATAAAGACATGAAATATTTGCTAAAAGAAAAACACATACATTTGGTTAAATCAAATCTACAACAAATCAGCTGCAGCTTAAAAGCCGTTTTTCATGGTGTCAACAAGTTGCCCTTTTTGTCTGTTGATGTCATTTCCACCAAAACATTTTAGGTCAAGTCATGGTTCAGACAATTTTTTGTGATTTATCCCCTTGTTAGTGAACAGCATGTTTGGCAATAAATCCTCAAGCATTCAGTGTTAGGACGTGTTCTTTCAAACATTTTGAGATAGTTAAATTCCGATCAATTATAAATGTTTACCTTCAGTTGAGGAGAATTCTGATATTTTATCCAAAAGAACCCCAACCTTTTGTTATCTGCTGACATCAATGTCATTTCATTTAGCTTTTTTAAGAACTGTATGCCTTTATTTAGGGAAAAAGATGATTTAATAAACAAATGTACAATGTTTGCAATAAAGTTTTGACAATTTTAGGGAAATATCTGTAAAAAATTCCATTGATTTTATAAAACGAGTCATTCATCTCCTTAAAACGCCCAAGCGCTCACTTGCTTTGTTTTCTTTATGCAGCAAACTTCTTAGAGTTATTAAGAGGGCCACAAAAAAGACAAAGAGAGTCAAAGCAGAATTATGTAAAAGATTTTTAACTACCCATTATAAATCTACGATCTGATGTAGTTTAACTTTATTTTTTTTGTGCTATGACTCAGATGAACCTGGAAGTCATTTATGGAGATACTGACTCCATCATGATCAACACCAACAGCAAGTCGCTAGAAGAAGTTTTCAAACTTGGAAATAAGGTTTGTGTTGACACGCTGCAGCAGGAAAAGCTCTGGTTTCTTTGGGTTTTTCAACAAACCACTCTGCTCTTTTGTTTCCAGGTGAAGGCAGAAGTGAACAAGCTGTACAAACTCTTGGAGATCGACATCGACGGGGTGTTTAAGTCACTTCTGCTGCTCAAGAAGAAGAAATATGCAGCACTGGTGGTGGAGCACCATGGCGATGGACGGTACAGCGTGAAGCAAGAACTCAAAGGCTTGGACATTGTCCGCAGAGATTGGTGCGACCTGGCCAAGGAATGTGGCAAGTACGTTAGAAGATTGTAGTCCACACAAATGATCATTAATGCCAGGATTCATAATTGTCCTTTTTTTTCCATGATCTAGTTATGTGATTGGTCAGATCTTGTCCGACCAGAGTCGTGACATTATTGTGGAGAACATCCAGAAGCACCTGGTGGAAGTGGGAGAGCGGGTCGCCAATGGAGACATACCCCTGAACCTGTATGAAATACACAAGGTGAGTTTGCTGCTGTACTGTTGGAGAGTTGTTGGTGCTCTCCTGCTCATCGCTGCTTTTCTTCAGGCCTTGACAAAGGATCCTCAAGACTACCCAGACAAGAAAAGCCTTCCTCATGTCCACGTTGCTCTATGGATCAACTCTCAGGGCGGACGAAGAGTCAAAGCCGGAGATACGATCTCTTACCTCATCTGCAAGGTTTGCACACTAAACTTTATAGAGAAATTCTCTCAACTTTTTACCTCTGTGTGTTTTTTGGCAGAAAGTCTTTTTTCGTTTTTATTTTATATTTTTCGTTTTAAATTTGTAACGTTTACACTGTTTCAAATATTGAATGGTTTATACAAATGTTTTCATTTCAAATGAATGTAAAATCTTTTGATTTGTTTTTAAAAGTCAGCTTTGCACTCAAAAAACAAGAACATTAAACTATTTAATATGTACTGGTACTCATATAAAAAAATAAAACTCAGACTCTCACAGGTTTATGTTTTATGAACATTTTGACCCTTTTTCAGGATTTTCCACTATAACCCTTTACAGATTGCTTCTTAAGAGTGTTTTTAGGTTATTTTCAAGGAAAATTGGACATAATTTAAAATGTTACAGTTTTGGAAGTTGGTTAGCTTACTTTATTTTAGCTCACTGCCATTAATTCTGAAATATTATCTAATATTTTTGTCTCTTCATTTTTTTGAAACCCTTTCCCTTACGCATTTTTTTAAGGAAATGCATCCCTGTTGCTCACTCCCTGCAGCTAAAACCCAACTGGTTTTTCCTCTGTAGGATGGTTCCACGCTAGCAGCCAGTCAGAGGGCTTATGCTCTGGAGCAGCTGCAGAAACAAGAGGGTCTCAGTGTGGACACGCAGTACTACCTGGCCCAGCAGATCCACCCGGTGGTGTCCCGCATCTGTGAGCCCATTGAGGGCATCGACGGCGTGCTCATAGCAACGTGGCTGGGTAAGATCGCCTATCAGTCCTTTAGTTTGCACACTTCGTTACAGGAGTCTTTTTGGCTACTCTGTGTATCATTATCAGATTTCTTTATTGATTTGATAAAATATAACATTTTTAAAGCTTTATTAACTTTCCTCCAGGTTAGAGTGAAATCATGGAAAGTCATCTTAAATACCTGTAAGCTATCATGGAAAGAAAGACGAATTATTTTATTCTTCTGAAGTCAACTGGGAGTGAGTTAGTCCAACTCTCGTGAAACGATCAGCAGTAAATTTCCAGCGTCTGCTGCAGGTCTGGACCCGAGTCATTTCCGATCCCACCAGCAGCATCAGAGGGAGGAGGAGGCGGACGGCATGCTGGGAGCTCCCGTCCAGCTGACAGACGAGGAGCGCTACAGAGACTGTGAGAGGTTTACCTTCACCTGCCCTTCATGTGGCACCGACAACATCTATGACAACGTCTTCGAGGGAGCTGTAAGTACACAGACACGCCCACATGTGGAGCGTCATGGGTCCAATATTCCTACTTCAACTTGACTTGTTTATATCTTTGGAAGTTTTCTTAACACTTTTTAGCCCTGTTAAGCTACATACACACCAGGCTTGTGACACGTGTGCAAGAAAGCGCTAAACGCAGCTTTTTAACACACCCTTTATCCATTGTGTTCACACTGCACAAGCAGGGAGGGGATTGTTCTTTTTTTTTCTTTGTTTACTTGTCTGCCACCTACGTTTGGAAGATGCTTGGAGCGAAATGTTGAAGCGCTGAAATCTCATGAATCTTGCTCCAGGTTTTTTCTTTCTTTCTTTTGAGATATGAAAGACTTGGTGTCATATATTTCCGGCCGTGCACAAACCCCAAATATGAATTTTTCCTCCATGATCGCTTCTCAAACAGTTGTGTGAATTAGAAGGGACGTCATCCACACGTCACTACCGAATCAGAGTCCCTGATTGGTCAAAGTGTGACCTGGTTTAACTTGTCACACGTGTCCGATGGCTGCACGTTTTGTAAGTAGAGCCGGAAACTGTCGTTGAAACTTGTTTAGCTACATGTGAATGTGAGCATTTTAAATGCAGGCGCCTGAAATGCATGTTAACACACCTTTACATAGACTTTCCATTGAAAGTGGCTGCTTGAACAAAGGTTGTCGAGGGCGGTGTGAGCGCACCTGTAGCGTAGCTTGATGTAGTGAGGAATCTGACAGTATGATGGGGGACTGCAGTTTCTACTGCTTTGCTGCAAATATTTCTCTGTTTGAAAAGATAAACGGAACTTTTTGAACCTTTTTCACACACCCTCTTTGAGCGCGCTCACAATGAAGTTTGGCAGTTTGGTTTGCTTTCACTCTACACTTTTGACCAAACCACAGAGCAGGTTTTTGTAGGTTCAAAAGCTGCTCATTTGAATCAGTATTTCCCATTAATGAATCAGTAAAAAGAGAATCCTAAACAGGATCCAAGCTAGTATTTTGTGTCGCTTCAGAAAGTAAAGCTAAGCATTTGTTCTTTCTCTGTGCCTTATTAGATTTTTCTCTAAAAGTTTTCTAGGTTTCTGTTTCTTTTCTCTTTTTCCTTAATTGTAGTTTCCAAATCAAGCATCACTTCCTTTCCTGCCCTTAGTTTATTTAGTAATGTTTATTTAGTAATACTTAGTAATGTCGACCCGCATTTCAGTCAAAACCAGAGTTTGCCAGTTTGGGTCGCACCAACATTTGGATTCATTTCCCCACCTTTCAAAATAAAAGTCTAAGAAATCCAACTTTGGTCTGAACCAAACAGCAACTTTAAACAAGTGTTTTCTCACAGCATCCCACAGTCACTGGATCCTTCCTCGGAAGAGGTCAAAGGTCGAGCATTGCGGTTTACTTTGCCACCTGTCTGCATCAAAGAGTTTCTGCAGTTTTCGAAGCGAACGCCATGGTTTCCAGTGACCTCATCCCTTTGACAGGCGATATCTAATCTGTTGGGCTCGATGGCAATAAAACCGCGTTCCTCTCCCTCAAATTGAGGGATACAGAAAAAAGTTGGGATGATTTTTTTTTTTTTTTAATCGGTTGCGTTTTTATTTGCAGTTCAGTCAGCAGAGAGTGTGAGAATGGGCGAATATAGTTTCCATGGGCATTGCAGTAAAACTTCCAGTGAGGGATCCATGCTTCTCTCATCCTCCATATTGTGTCTCTGTCTGTATTTTTAGACAGCTGCCTGGTTCCAAAGTGGACTCTGTTTTCATTGGCATAGTTTGGACACCACAGCTTGAAAAGCCTTTCCTTAACCCGGCCGCTCCACACACACACACCCACACACACACACACACAATCACCTCGCTCCTTCCATTTTTCAGGCCAAGGTCGTGTACTGGAGTATTATCAGCCTCTAATGAGGAGCAGGGCATGCAGCTTTTTCTCGTCTGGTAGACACTAATAAAACTGACAAACCTCTGTCCTCCACAAGCGGTAGAGGGGTGCATTAAATAAAATTAGGAGTATTACACATCATAAAGGATGATGTGTTTTTTTTTTTTTTGTAATGTGAAGAGTTGGAGCGCAGAAAAAAAAAGTGTTTAGAAAAAAAGAAACGCTCTGTTCTTGAAGCTGGTATGCAGCGCTCACACGCGGAAACTGATAAGACGGTAAGTTAATTAAGGTGGCCAACATGGTCTAACAGCTCAGAGCGAAGGGGAGGACAGATGGGCCTTGACTCTGCCATTGACACGGAGCTGCAGATCGTAGGAGGAGGCGCTGATAGATGACGGAGGACAGGCAGGGGAGTCGAGTTGTTTGGTGGAGTCAACTCACAAGTTTGGGGAGGGGAGGGGTAAGTATCCCGAACGGGCAGTTACAACTAATTGCTGTGAAAGATGCAGATTGTCAAAGCAGCACAAGGATTAAATCCGGTTTGTTAGACACTGTAAACCGTTTCAAAAATTTGTTTTTCCTTCAAGTTTCTTTTTATTTGAGTATTCAGCAACATATACAGTGTAAAAGACATTCAAACTTTTTTTTTTTTTTTCCCTTAATACCCCAAACAAACAAACAAACCCCCCCTGTTGCACCCTAAAGAAAAATAATTAAATACAATAAAAAAAGATTTTGCTGAATGGAGTAACAGTGTTACCCCTCAGAAAGAAGCGATGGATCAATATCTTTGATCTTGCTCAGAACTGGCTGCCAGACATTAAAAAACCCTGCAGTACAACCCTTCATTGAATATCTGATTTTTTCTACGGTAAGATGGCACATAAGATCCACAAGATATTTCCTAAAAGTAGGGGGTTGTTTGTTTTTCCAGTGTAGGAGGATTAGCCTCCTGGCCAGAAGTGTAGTGAAAGCGATCACACTTTTGGATTTACTTGGAAGCCGCAGAGAGAACTCTGATACACCAAAAATTGCAATTGAGGCCTCAGGAGCCATGTGTGTCCCCAATGCGTCAGAGAGAAGTTGAAAGATGTTGTGCCAGAAGGCCCTTAGTGTCGGACAAAACCAAAACATATGCGAAAGTGTACCTGGTACCCTATCACAACGATCACAATTAGCATTAAGGTCTGGTTTGATTTTAGCTAACTTTACTTTGGACCAATGCAGTCTGTGAACCACCTTGAATTGTATAACCCTTTGTCTTAAGCATATAGAGGATGAATAAATATTCTGAAGAGCAGTCTGCCATACATCCTCTGATAGGTCCGTAGCCAAATCTTCTTCCCACTTTCTTTTGGTATGAGTCAGTGGATCTGTGTTTGATGAGTTGATTGCAGTGTATATTTTGCTGATGAGTCCTTTTGACTGTGGATTAAAGGTCAAGATGTTTTCAAGAAGTGAGTCTGGTGGTCGCGAAGGGAAATGGGTGAATGTGGTAGATAGAAAACTTCGAAGTTGAAGGTATCTGAAGAAGTGAACATCAGGAATTTTAAATTCACTTTTTAGTCTCTGAAATGAAACAAATTGACCTTCGATGAACAGATCCTTCAGGGTTCTCAGACCATTTGTGGACCAATATGTAAAAGAGTTATCAGTTATGGAAGGGAGAAACATAATATTTTTCACAACTGGGGCATAGATTGACATATTTTTAAGGTGCAGGCTTCTCCTAAATTGTGCCCAGATTTTAAGTGCATGTTTAACTACTGGGTTCTGTGAAATTTTGTCGAGGGATTGTGACAGTGGTATTGTTGAACAAAGTAGAGAGTGTAAAGAGGCAGATTGACATGACATTCGTTCAAAATTTAACCATTTAAGATCCTTATGACTTGATGTCTCTAGCCAATAAAGTAATGTACGGATATTTGCTGCCCAGTAATAGTATTGGAAATTGGGAAGTGACATTCCCCCATAATCTTTGTGGTATTGTAAAATATTTTTGCGAATGCGGGCAGTCTTCCCATTCCATATAAATGATGAAATCAGTTTGTCTAGGTTAGAAAAGAATGTTTTTGTTAAAAATAAAGGTATAGACTGAAAAAGATATAGAAACTTAGGTAGGATGTTCATTTTAACAACATTAATTCTGCCTCCTAAATAAATTGGTAAGGATTGCCAGCGTTGCAGATCTTGTTTTACACTATCTAACAATGGAATAAAGTTTGTTTTGTACATATGTTTATAATTGCTTGTGATCCAAATCCCTAGATACTTGAATTTATGCTGGCTTAATTTAAATGGTATGGAATTTGACACATCTTTTAGTGCAACAGGATTTATGGGCATCAGTTCACTTTTGTGCATATTTATTTTATAACCTGATATTTTTCCAAACTCACGCAAAAGTGTGAATAAATGAGGAAGGCTGTATAGGGGATCAGATATATATAGTAATGTGTCATCCGCGTACAGAGATACTTTGTGTTCAGAATCCCCTCTCTGAATACCTTTAATAGAATCATCACCTCGAAGAGTAATTGCTAGAGGTTCAATGACCAAAGCGAATAATAAAGGTGATAAGGGACATCCTTGCCTTGTTCCACGTCCCAGCTTAAAAAAAGGTGAAAGATTATTATTGGTACGAATTGCTGCGACTGGGGAAGAGTAGAGAATACGTATCCATGAGATAAACCTTGGGCCAAAGCCAAATTTTTTAAGTGTATAAAAAAGGTAGTCCCACTCCACACGGTCGAACGCTTTCTCAGCATCAAGCGAGAGAACTATTTCAGATGTATCTGGTGGAGAGGGATGATGAAGAATATTTAAGAGTCTTCGAACATTATGAAAAGAATGACGATCTTTGATAAACCCTGTTTGATCATCAGATACGATAGAGGGCAAAACAGTTTCCAAGCGATGTGCTAGTATCTTAGCAAAGATTTTACTATCTACATTTAATAACGAGATAGGCCGGTAAGAACTGCACTCTAAGTGACTTTTACCTTTTTTATGTATCAAAGAGATAACAGCCTGTCTCATAGTCTCTGGGAGAGAACCTGAGAGGGAGGAGTCATCATAGACTGAGAGTAATATAGGGGACAAATCTTTTGCAAAGGTTTTGAAAAATTCACTTGGGAAGCCATCTGGTCCTGGTGATTTCCCACTTTGCATAGAATTTATGGCCTTCTGAATATCTTCTGTTTTAAAAGGTCTCTCCAGATTTTGAGATACTTCCTCATCTACTCTAGGCAGATTAAGCTTGCTAAAAAACTTGTCAAAAAGTACTTGATCCTTTTTAGATTCTGAGGTGTATAACTGTGTATAATATGTATGAAACCTTTGATTAATCTCTAAAGGGTCAGTTAACTTCACATTCTGTTCAGTGTTGATGGCTATAATAGCCTGAGCCACTTGCTGATGACGAAGCTGATGGGCGAGTGTTTTACCTATCTTTTCCCCATGTTCATATGATTTATATCGACATTTATTTAAAAGATTTTCAATCTGCCGTGTAGTCGACAGATTATATTCGGTCTGAAGAGCTAGGCGCTTTTTGAACAGGTCAGATGAAGGGGAGTTAGCTAGCATATCATCTAATTGGAGAATATCATTTTCAATCCTCTTAATCTTTTCAGTTAGAAGTCTTTTCGTTCTAGCACTATAAGATATAATTTGGCCTCTAAGGTATGCTTTTAATGATTCCCAAATTAAGCTAGAGGACATTCCAGGGGTGCTATTACGTGTGATATATTCCTTTATTTCCTTTGAAATAAATTTAACAAACTCTCTATCTGAAAGCAGTAGAGTATTAAATCGCCATGGTCGATATTTATTACCTGGACTTGGCATTTTCAATGTCATTAACAATGGTGCATGGTCAGATATAACTATTGCTTGATATTCACACTTATTGACTAGAGAAAGTAGGTTGCTATCAAGGAAAAAATAATCAATTCGTGAGAAAGTTTTGTGTACTGGTGAGTAGAAAGAGTAACTTCTGCTATTGGGATTCCGGAATCTCCAGACATCAAACATTCCATATGTTTTAAGAAGCTGGTTGATCACTTGTGATGCCTGTGATGGTTGTGTGGATTTAGGCGAACTACGGTCAAGGGAAGGAGTTAGTACACAATTTATATCACCTCCGAGGATGAGATGGTGCGAATCTATGTTTGGTATTCGGGAAAAAATTTCAGTAAAAAAAACACCATTGTCCCAATTAGGAGCATATATGTTTGCCAGTATAACAGGAGTATTATTCAATCTTCCCACTACTATTATATATCTTCCAGACGGGTCAGCTTCTACTTTTGTCATGTTAAAAGAAATTGATTTTTTTAATGAGAATGGCTGTACCTCTGGATTTAGAATGAAAGGTAGAATGAAAAATATGTCCCACCCATCCCCCTCTAAGTTTGGAGTGATCAAAGGTGTTTAGATGAGTTTCTTGGAGGAAGGCAATGTCAGTATTCAGCTGCTCCAAATGTGAGAGCACCTTCCTACGTTTTAATGGATGATTTAGTGATTTGACATTCCAGCTAACAAAATTAACTGGGCAACAGCCATACTGATTATTGAATAACTGACTAGCCATTGGCTATGAAAAACAGTATTTTTAAGGTATTAATCTGGGCAAGTAAATACAACCTGTAAGACATGAGATCTCATCACTTTAACAGAAATAGATGCAACAGATGAAAATAAACTAACTTTAGGTGCAACAGGTAACCCACCCCACCCATCACCAACAAGAACATGGTGATCATAAACAACCCTCTTACAACAAAATCCACACATTATGTGCTTGTTAGAACTCTAGCGTCCAGTTTGCTCTGCAAAAATATTTAAGAGTAGAAATACCAAAAAGCCTTTTAACATCTGACATTCAGATTAAATGTCCAAAAATGGTGCAGGTGAAGAGGTCACACACAAAAAAAAAAATATATATATATACATATATATTGAATTAAAAAAAGTTTAATAATAAAAAAAAGGGAGGAAAAGGTATGGTTCATTCCGATCATAGTTTACCTATTTATTCAGATTACCATCCTTTTAGTAGTCATATAGAGTGGAGGTATGATTTGTGTGTGACAGATGAGCATTTCCGTCAGTCTCCCGGTGTGACAAAAAACCCCACAGGAATAACGTAGATGAGGAAAAAATTGAGGAAAAAAAAGAAGAGAAAATAGTAAAAAAATAATCACTCCTCAAAGAATATTTCCCTTCACATACGTCATGGCTTGTGCTGCATCCTTAAATCGTTTTTCAATTCCATTGTGTGTAATCCGCAGCTGTGCCGGGTGAAGCAGCCCATAACGCACGTTCTCCCGTCCACGCAGAAGCTTTTTTACCTCATTGAAGGCCGCCCTGGCGCTGGCTACACTCGGTGGATAATCGGGAAAAATGAGGATGGTGGCACCTTTGTAGAGGAGAGGACCTGCAGCTCGGGCACGGCGGAAGATCTCAGTGTAATCCTGATCGTAGTGCATCTTGGCGATGATCGCTCTGGCTTTCCCATCTGCTTGTCTCGTCTGTAGAGCGCGGTGGCATCTGTCAATCAGCACTTCTTTATTGATTTTCAACACCTCTTTGAGTAGTTTGGAGATTGAATCGGGTGTGGTCGGAACTTCCTCGGGTACATTCAATATGCGAATGTTTGATCTCCGCATGCGTCCTTCCATATCCACACACTTTCCTTGGAGGATCGACATGTGTTTTTCCAGCTGCTGGACAGATTTTTGTAAAGTTGTTATGTCATCTGAACACCCTGAAAGTCCTCGCTCCATCTCTGACACAGTAGATTGAATTGCTTTCAACTCTGACCGCACTGTGGCGGTGTTGTTGGCCAACTCTGTTCGGACCGCTTGCATCTCCATTTTCACCTCCCCGAACTCCTTCGCTATCACCTTTGCGAGCTCCGTCTGGAAGAGCTGGGTGATTTCTGATTTGATCGAGGCCAGTATGTCGCTCTTCAGATCTAGAAGTCCCGTCTCAGACAGTTCACACGGCTCCATTGGTGCTCCTAGCTCTTCAGGTGGTGTGCTAGGTGTGGAGCTAGCTGAGTCTGAGCACGCTTTGCTAGCAGAGGCAGCAGCTTTGCCCGTATATTTATATTTGCGGAGACTACTTGCCATTTCAGCTTGTAGAATAAAATCCAGGCGATGAGGAAAGAAGATAGGTTGCTAAGCCGCACGAGTTTTCTTGGCACTTTTTAGAGTATTATGGCTTTTTTTGCTAATTTATGCAGAGCACGCTAAACATGCGACCTACTCCATTGCCTGCTCGCTAGCGCCCCCCAAAAATTTGTTTTTAAGACAATTCTGCTTTCTTCTATTCTCAAAATATAGAAAATACTTGGGGCTTCGTCACAACTGCCCTTATGTGTGGACACTGGCTGCCCGCGGGTGAAAAATGGGCAAACCTGTAAGAGGCCCACACAAAATATCAACATCGTAGACCACTCGGTGAGCCTGCAGAGCGAAAATGTTCATGCACATTTTTTCTACAGCAGCTGTACGTTCTATTTTAATGACGTCCCTCGATGTGACTGCAAGACACACCTGTGCGCCCTTTAAGACATGGCTGCTCCCCTCCATGATAACCCTTTACGGCCCCGGACAACCTCCAGCACCCATACGGCTCAACCCCTAAACGGGTGCATGTGACCAAGCCGTTAGATTTTTCTTTTCTTTTTTTTAATGTATTTTGTTGTGAAAAAATGGAAAGTGGAACTTTAATCTAATTTCGCCTGTTTGGTGGGGAGGTGTTTTCATAGCAAAATGAAGCCTGAGCTGAAACAAGTGAGGTAAAGAGCTAAAGGGTGTCTGGAGTTGGAAGATGCTTTCATCCACTGCAGACTAAGAAAACCAGAGGAGGAAAAATAAACAGAGTGGACCGAAATGGGCAGAGTGAATGTGTGCAGCCGAATGAGCTGAAAGACTCAAACTGTCAAGAAAAATCTCTGGTGATTTTCTCTCCAAAAAGGGAATGATGCAAGCAAACAATTCCCCCCACCGCGTGCGTCTGGGTGGTGGGAGGGGGGGGGTGTCACGTGCATACTTTCATGTTGCTGACTTCTCTGCAAAAACCTTTTTTAGCTGCTGTCAGCGCGACAGGTAAATGGAGTTCAGGTTGCAAGGGGCAAGTGTTTAAAGCCGTCACATTTATTGTAATTGTTATGTAGTGCGGCTGCCTTTTTCATTGCATTAGCCATAAGCCTTGCTTTCAAGTGGACAGTTCAGGGGGTCACCCTGACCTGTTTTCTTTAGGCTACACTAATGTTAAATTTCGCTGGGCCCCGGGGTGCTTTCAGCTCTAACACCTTTCGCGTCTGACATGCTCTTTGTGGTGGTTTAGAGTTAATGGCCAAGTTTCTCCGTTATTGGACTTGACTGCTCTCCTGATTACAGGGTTAAAAATTGACTGCCATGATTTTCCGTATGCATACTGTATATTTATTAGCAGTAGACAATTATGACAAAGGTGTTGACCCCTCTCTGCTGTTGTTTTTCCAAAAATAAAAGCCCTTTGATGTATGCATTAAAATAGCTCGGCTTGAGTATTGGCTAACAAGAAAGGAGAGAAATTAGTCTGTTTTGCCAAGATTAGGACCCAAGAAGAGAGCAATGGCAGGGGCTCATGGGGGTGCATTGCTTTTGCACTGAGGGACGTGTGCAATGTGGACCAGCATGTGACAAAACTGGAAAATTTTATTTAAACAAAATACACGGATAAACCTTCTGGCTGTGAAATACACATTCAAGTAGCCACTTCTAATAAAAAGTCTTTTTGGGCTTCTGTGTTTAAAATTCTTGTGTTCACGCGTTGCTACGCAGGTTTTAAGTCTATTTTTGGGCCTCACGTACAAAACAGGAAACCATTCAAAGGTAAACCAGCTGAACTTGGATTTGGCAGTGAAGTATAAATTGCGTCTTTTTCAAAAGACAGAAGTGGCAGCCGTTTGGAAAAATTGATCATGAAGGAGAAATAATAACTGCGGTTTGTGCTCCGCTGTAATTTTATGACGCCAAGTCTTTCATATATCGGAATAGAGCTGTGAAAGACAAAGCCTTGGTCGAGATTTTGCACCGCTTTGACATTTCCCACTAAGCTTCTTTCAACTGTGAGTCCGTGTGCTAGTATCGGGTAGCGACAGTTCAGCGTGAACACCGTAAAGTGTGTTCAAGAATGCCCATTTAACGCGTTCTTGAACATGCATCACATGACCATTGAGTATGTAGGAGAATCCATGGAGGTTTGATGTTGGCGCTTTAAAGTGTTTAAAGTGGTTTAAAACCTTTTTAAGGTTAAATCATTATGATGGGGCTTCCATTTGACTCCATGGGCAGTGTTGTGTAAACTACTTTAAAAAAGTATTAGATTACTTTAGTTAATGGATGAAATTGGAATTAAATTACTTTAGTCTTGACCTATTTGAAGAAGTAATTCACTGCTTGTTATTTTACTATTTTTCCACTCGTAGACACATTCTCAAGGGAAAACCGCACAAACCAGATCCTCTCCTCATTCATTGAACTTTATTTTTAAAGCAAAGTATCGACCTGGTTCAAGACATAACCCGGCTTTATAAGAAATCAGACAACTAAATGAAAAAATGACACAAAAATAAGTTACAACGCATGTGGTCTACACCGCTGCACATTGTGAGATGTGGAAAAAAACCTTTACACCTTTATATATGTAGTAAGATTCATATCTGAAACTAAAACAGTCAGCATTTGGATGGGTGAGCCAATACTTTTGGTAATATTACAATTCAACTTCTTACTTTATACATTTTCTTCTTTTCCTTTGAAACAAATTTAAAGTGAAAAAACACAAAACACAGAAAACAACACAAAAAAGAAAAAAATGTACAAGACAAAAAGATTTTAATTAATCATAGTAATGCTTTAAAAATACCAAGTTCCTCAGCTTTGTGAAGCTGATCTGGCTTCTTCAGTCGGTATAGATCCTGTTTTGGAGAAGGATCTCTGGGGTCTCAGGTTGGTTGTGGAGCCGGTTCTAGATGAAATTCTTAAATTCTTGCTTTGTATTATCCATAAAAAGTGAAATGGTTCCAGATGTTGCATCTTTTCCTGCTGTCTCTCATTTTCTTTACATTTGGTGTTGCACCTCTCTCGCCCTTGTTTTTGGCCGTGTTGCATATTTCCTTTTCTCTTTTCCAGGGTAATAAGGTGGAGCCCGGTTTGATGCGGTGCTGTCATATTCCCTGTCAGAGTCGCCCCATCGACCACCCGGTTCACATCAGCAACAAACTCCTACTGGACATCCGGCGCCACATTAAGAAATACTACTCAGTGAGTACTTCTGCATGCTAAGGCCTAACTTTTAGCTGTAAATTAAATCTTATATTTTTTGTTTTTGTTGTGTGAAGCTGAAACTTTTTGAGGACAAATACTCTTTATAGTTTCTTCTATGGAAAATGTTTTGAGTTAGTTTGGTAAAGCTTACACCGTCCCTCACAGTGGGACATTTTTACAGGAAACCCAAAATCTGAGCAGCTTAGTTAAGTGAAAAGATATCACACTTTTTTTAAAGTTGTATAGTTATTTGCTGTTGGCTAACAATCAGCCAGCCATTCAGTCCTGTTATCACATCCTCACATTTACCACATTTGCTACATGGTCAAAATCTCAGGGCCAGTATTAAGTTTTGTGGAGGTTAAAATATTACAGCTAACATACAGCCGACATGAAAAAATAATGGAAAAACCCTGACATTAGGTTCCTTATATGTTAAGTCAAATTATTGAGCCGTCGTGTGGGACCATCTTGCCCAAAGAACTGCAATATGAACAGAAAAATGTGTATTATGTTCAAAATCACACGTTAAAAAGAAAGTTTAATAAATGCAAATACATCATGTTTTTCTAATTTTTTAGTAAAAAGTAGGATATATACTTCAAAAGTCAAGCAGCAAAGAACAATTTACTTCAAAATAAAGCAGGTCACTTCAAAGCTTAGCAAAAGAGTAACAATAGACCATTATTTTTAATTTCTAAAGCTAAAATTTTCAATTTCTTGAATCCTAGATGAGCTTTAAGGGGGCAGAGGGACTTTCTTGTCAAAACCTTTGCCTCACTTTGGTACACGAGGGAGAGTTTTAAAGCTAAAATGTTTGTCTGTTGCACAAAGAATTCATGAACTCATAAATAAAATGAATCATAATTATGTTTTACGTGACAAAAAGTCCATTCTAAGTGGAAGGGTCCAAACTCTGCGTGAAGAGTTAGTCTGCAGCTAACGTGTTTGAGACTGTCGGAGGGATTAAAGATGAAGAACACCTCAGCAGGCCTGTGCTCTGACATTTTCAGCCACACGGCCCACTGTGCACGTAAGGGGAAAACTCCAGAAAGAGTGCCGGTTCTACCATCCGTGATTGTCGTCTAATAATCTCTTTTGATTCACATCAAAAGCAGAACGGTTGTTTAGGAGAGAAGTCTAAGCATCCTTGAAAAGAAGAGCTTTTTTTTTTTTTTTTTTTGTATCTTGGCTGCAGATTTTTAAAATATTTTAATGTGAACGTGCAATAAAATCTCCGCTTAACTTCCATTATCTCGTTCTTGAGCGAGTGGAATGTGGTGGGTGTACAAATGTGTGTGTGTGTGTGTGTGGTGCTAACTATCCCACAGTGCTGAACAGAAATCAATTAGTGCGCTGAATGTGAGGGGAGCGAGACCCCCTCAGCCTCTTTGTCGCGATGTGTGAAACAGCTGCTACCACTGAATACTTACACGTCACACAGCAACAACACACTCGCACACAGACACACACACACCACTGCGGGCTGAGCAGCAGTGGATACAGCACACACAGCGGGGCAATGAAGAGGGGTAATATTGTGTAATTAAAGATTCCTTTCAGACCGAGGGAGAGTTCAAATAGAGCTGTTTGTCTGGGCAGATAGACTGAAAGCTCAGTGTGTGATTGTAAGTGTGTGTGTGTGTGTGTGTTTGTGTGCTGGCGTCTTGAGTTGAGACCGCAGAGACATTAATCATTAGTGAAATTACCTTCTTCCCCCCCTCCTCGTTCTCATCCCCACCATTATCAATAAACCAGCACCCTGAGAAATGGCAAACACTTGTTCACAGCTTAACCTCAAATCACACACACACACACACGTGCGCGCACACACACACACACACGTCCTTCTACTTTCATTTTTGCTAAAATTGGAAATACTCTTGTTTCCTGAACCACCAAATTCTACCTTTGCTTTCCCCCTTCTTTTTTTTTTAACCCTTTCCATCTAACGACCGTTGCCATGGCATTTAACAAATTATTGCAATTACCCTCGTCAGGCGGGTCGCCCCTGGAAACGGGCTGAGGGGCAAGACAAGAAAAGGGGAGGGAGGGAGAGAGGGAGAGGGTGAATGAAGAGCAGAGAAGGTGATAATCCTATTTTGAACAAAAGGTCAAATTGTTGAATGGTGAAGCTTTGATTAAGCAGAGGAGGTACAAAGTGGAGCCATTTGAGCTCTTTTCAATGCGTTTGTGTCTGTGTGAGAGCCGGTCTGTTTGTGAAGCAAACCCATTTGTTGGTCCGTTCTTCTCCCGGCTGGAAGTGTTGACTGATAAAGCAGGAAAAAAAATCAGGCCTGTCGGTTGAGGGTGTGCAGGTTTGATGGTGGATTCCTCTGGAGCCACATGGGAGTCGATGGGCCAGCGTTGGCACAAATCTATCATTTGGACGCGTTCATGTTTTAACTTTTTCAACCTGCTTCAAATTTGTAGCAAGAATAAAGAAAGCTTTAAAAAATTTAAATATTTTGGTTTAGCGAAGAAAATGTAACAAATGCATCTACAGTGTTCCCTCATTTATCGCGGAATTATGTTCCAAAATAAACCCACTATTGGTGAAATCTACATATTAGTCAACTTTATCTGTTACAGTTATAGATTTTAGGAGTGAAAAACCCCCCACTACACTCTTTATAGGCTTTTCTCAGACAGAAGTTAACATTTTCACACTTTTCTCTCCTGTTTAAATTCTCAAAATTCAAACTTTCTTCAAAAAAAAAAAAAGGCCAGTGCTAGAATGAAAACAAAGATCTGCTCACGATCGAAGATTAAGAGGTAGTGTTCAGACTGGACACATTTGGTTCACTTGAAGGGATCCACATTTTTTCCCCTAAATTATCCATAACTAATATCTGGTCTGAACACAGGAACCGCTCTCGGACCACGAGAGCTGTCCACATGTTTACACGTCACATTTTGGGTAATATTATCACAGTAGTTAATTCTGCTAAGATGGGGCCCTGTGACTACGATGTATAAAACGCAAAACAAACAAGAACTCTGGTCTTAAGAGGTTTCAGACTAAAGCAGTCAATTATTTTGGACATTTCTTCAGTGTGAATGCCCATGAATAATCCAAATCATTCAACTGGATTTCCCAAATAAAGATCTGAACACTTTGAGAATCTACAAGGCTTCTGCAGTTGAATTAAGTCAAGAAAGTCCACAAATGGGCCGCCATCGCCCATCAAATAATCTTTTTTTTGCTAAACTTGTTAAACCTGAGTTTGAGAAGGTTTCTCCTCATCACCCGTCACATCATAACAGCCTGTTTATCTACAATATTTCCTGGAGATAGTCATAGAAGTGACGCTAGGAACTGCCATTGACATCAGTGTTGCTGGCTTTACTTTTTTGAAATATATTCTGAAGTCTAGAATTCATTTAGTTTAATTTTAGAAGTTTTTAAACGAGGTTTTTGATTGAAATGGAAGGAAGGAAAAAAACACCATGATTTTCTTATTTATTTGTCCAAATCACAAACCAAACAATGTATCAGAGGGAGAGAATTGTAGGCAACTGGTGGAGAAAGTGAGCAGACAAAGAGAAGGAGAGGGAGGGTCTGTTTCTTGGTGGGCCTAGTCGTGGCCTGGTCTCGCCTCTGTTTGGTTAAATTATGTAGAACTCCTTTGACGTCTGCATTTAGTGTGTCAGGTATCCGCTGCTATAATTATGCAATTATGATCCTTTATTCTCCCACGTCCGATTGTACACCCCCACCTCCTCCCTCCGTCACTCCGGCAAAATGCCTCAATTAAATGTCTTTTTTTTTCCCCCGTCACCCGGCATCACTCCTGATGTGCGTCTTGTTTTTAATCTTTTGTGTACCTCACGGGGCTAATGCATTTAATCTGAACTTGGTTTTTAATGTTTTTTATTGTGCCAATGGGTTTAAGGGTCAGCAAAGTTGAAGAGAATGGATTTGTGGGTACTTTTTGTTGCATCGCACACCCCCAGTCTGTAAACAGTGATCATAATAACTTAGTTTGACCTTTTTTTTTAATTTACAATTGCTTTTGCCGTTCCACTTTGGAGAGATGCAAATATCAGCCATTAAAACAGGGTTTAAATGTTCAAAATGTTCTTTTTTGAATTGATCTTCATGCACAAGATTTAGTATGGATTCATTAAATCTTCTTTTAGTTTTGTTTATCACAATTTTCCGTGTCTCTGCTGTGAGAAAACCTTCTTGTTTGTATGTTTTTAGTCATAATTCATGATTAATTTCTTTAGTCCATCTTGGCTCAGATAAGAGCAATATTTATGTAACTTGCTCCAATTAGTGACCTCTGCAAAATTGGATTTGGAAGGAATTTAGAAAAATGACTTGTTGAACAATACATCAAGTTTTATGTGAATTTTATTTAAATCAATGACAGTGATTCAAACCATGTCATACTATGTGAGAAAGGCCGAGGTCAAACCTTCAAAATAAAAGCTCGGGTTTTGTAAATATCCTCAAGTATCCCCTAAAAAGAATTTCTAATTTGCAGAATATTTCGACAGATTAGCTTTATGCCTGAGATCCTGCGCTGAGGATTTTGAAAAACATGCCGTACGCCCCCGAAATGAAAACCGTGTCATGTTCTCATCTGTGCCTGTATCATAGAGCAATGTCCCATGATGCTCAGATTTACACAAGCAAAAGCCAGTGAAGGTAGTTGTCCCCCGAGCTGGGATTTGTGGGTAAACGCTGTGAAGCCTGGGCCGTTTTAATTGATTTGGGACATGTGAGTCTGTTTGGTTTTCATTTAAAAGAGATTGGCTCAGATTCCATGTGTTTGTGCGAGTTAGGACGGCCTCTTAGCCAGTCCTGCGGCGGCCAAACCGCTTTTGGATGATTTTAAACCTACAATGTAAATAAGGGTAATTTAGGGGGGGGGGGTTATTCTGGGTTATTCTCGGCAATAATTCAATTTTTTTCTTCTTTCATGCCTGAACATTTTATATTCTACAAGAAGCCCCTCCCACTGCTGTGCACATCATAATTGATAATCATCATAACAAGAGTACAAAATTAGTGCAGAAGTAGAGTTTATGGATTGGAATGAGGAGGAAGAGCACAAGATGTACGAAGCAGAGGAAGATTTGTTGTTAGAGGAGCGACGGCAGAGGAAACAAATGAGAGGAGGTTTGGGTGCATCTTCCAAAACACGTGTACTTGATTGATTAGTTCACATGTTGATAAAGCTCCGCTCACGTAAAATAAAATGAAGGGTTGAAACTTCTTTTTTGATACAATTACGAAGTGTTACACAAAAAACTGAAATTATTTATTGTATTTTAAAAGAAGCAACAATTTACTTTAAAGTACAAACCAACGTTTGTTCATATATTTATTTATTTTTAAGCCCAGCACTAAGTAAACCCAAAACTCAGATTGGTGGAAAATGTTCCATAAACTGTGATCCATTTATGGAACCAAAAATGGACCAAAATGGACTTTGGTTTTGTTGACTTCTGCTCCGTCGTTGTCGCTGTACAGCTGCTCCAAGCTCAAACATCCTGCTAAAGTTTTCCTCCCATCTTTCTTCTGGTGCTAATTCTGTGTTTTCAGCTTTCTTTGTTTTGGCTGATTCTGATGCTTGGAACAGATCACAGCAGAAAAGACGAGTTTCATCTGCACAAACGGCAGAGAAGACGACAACATTTCATTTCTGGATCCTGCTACTCACAACTGATCAAGAAAGTAGACAAAAGCAGACCTAAAATCAATCGGAGAAACGCCACATGCCTGCATGTGTGTGTGTGTGTGTGTGTGTGTGTGTGTGTGTGTGGTGGTGGAAAGACAGGTGCAGTGGTTTAGAGGGGGTTTATTTTGAGTGAATGGAAGGAAGGAAGCAAAGATGGATGCAGCAGAGAAGCAAAGGCGTTAAAGGCTGCGGGTCTTATGCTCTGTCATTAGTTGGGCATTAACCCCCTCCCCTTTAAACCCCCCCCCCACCCCATCAGTAATGACAGGGCATAAGAAGCAGAGGGGGGAGTCCGTCTGAAAGAGGAGATAGGGAGGGTTCGAACACAGCACCTGCCCAGGGTCAGCGCCTCACCCCGGGAGGTCCTTACTGCTGCGGTTTTGGCTGTCCGCTGCTCTGCCCGTGTGACGGAGCAGCACCTTGACACGCAGCAGCCGAAGAGGCAGACGGACAGGATGGAAACCGCTGCTTTTATGTTTGACAAACTTTTTTTTTTCCATCTCTGAGAGGTTTTTCTCCTAAGATTGGGGAAAAAAATTGGAGCAACATAATAAAAAGCAAACCATTTTCCCCAAGTTTCCTCATTACCACAAACACTCGTTCAAGTTTTCTCACTTAGGCCGACTTTTAAAAAAACGTCTTTATCGACGACATAAATGACAGCACGAAGAAGTTTTTCTAAATAAGTAATCACAAGGGAGTTGTAAGGCTGCTGTAAAAATTATTTTTGTGATGCCACCTGTTTCTGTCTTCCTTATTTAGGGACTTACTTTACAGACCCCCCAAAAAGTCACAAATTAAAGTCATTAAAATTCCTTTATAAACTGCCATACACATTCATACGTGGGAAATATTTCTTTAGTACATTTAAACATTGTTCTACTTTGTTTTGATAAAAATTACATTATTAATTTATAAATTAAAATATATATATATATATATATATATATATATATATATATATATATATATATATATTTTGTACAGGATTTTTTTTTTTTAAAAAGTGTTTGACTGTTTTTGTAAGTCCTTATGCTGTGTCTGATGTACAGGGCTGGTTGGTGTGTGAGGACCAAGCCTGCCAGAACAGGACCAGGCGTTTGCCCATCGCCTTTTCCCGCCACGGCCCCATCTGCCCCGCCTGCTCCAGAGCAACACTCAGGCCTGAGGTAATCCACGCCCACCTCTCTGCACAGGCTTTAACTGAGGCATCATAAAAAAATAAAATAAAAAGGTCAACCTAAGCATCTTTGGGTCTTTTCCAGTTGATGGTGCTATGGAGCTACAGTCATCCTTTTTTTATTCTGCCCGTCTCCCCTCATCAGAGTCACATGTGCCTCATATGTCCAATCTAATAATCTTTCAGGTGTTTTTGGAAAGCTCAGAGTCGAAAGCTTCCTTTTTTTTTTTTTGGTTTGTCAACCAAAGCACTGAGGAACCCTTTTTTTTTCAGTTTGTTAAAGTCAAGTTCATTAAATCAACTTTTTATCCACTCCTTCTTTGCTCTGCGTTGCTTCTCTTTGCAGTTTTTTAAATCTCACACTTTACACCCCGCCTCTCCGGCTGCTTTGCTCCGTCTAGCTCTGTGGAGACAGGTTGTAAACCAGAAGGCCAATTTCTGCTGTCACTGTAGCCACTTAGGAGGGCATTGCTGTGCCTGAGGCTGTGGCACTTTAAGCTGCAAGCTGAGGACAACATTTTGTTTTCTGCACTCGCCTATGCCCCCTTTTTCTATCCAAAAAAACCTGCCCCCCATCTTTATTTTACCACACATTTTACTCTATAAACTTTTGATGTACTTCCTTGAAGGGGCGACAACGAATCTGTGTGCTTTTAGTCTGTGCACTGCCTCCTTAAAAAAAGGAATTTACAAGGCTTACAAAAAGTTCCTAAACTCGTCAAAAACAGAAAGTTTAGAAAGTTTCTTAACATGTTCATAACGTGTTCTTTGTACCTTTCTGTATTAACTGAGAACTTATCATGTTTCTACCTACTGTAGCTCACAAAAACTGTAATAATCAGCGTCTTAAGGTGGAATTTTCATCTGAAAAAGCCATCAGAAAGTGAACATTTACGTTTGGATCGTTTGATCCTTTTGTCTCGTTCTTTAACATACAGATTAGTGCAACATGGAGACTTCAGCCAACTCACGATAAACTACTAAACATATGGAGAACAAAATAATAAAAGACACAGAAAGAATTGGTTTTTTATTTTCCATCATCTTTCCAGCCTTATTAAAACTCTGACTCAAATGTATGTTGTATTTTCCCAACAATATTGGTTAAATGAATTAACTTAAAAAAACATGAAAATGTGAGAATGGTACAAAAACACAGAGCGATGGCAAACACCAGAACTACAGGAGTCTGTGGAAAGTTTAGCAGAACATGTAGAATTAAATCAATTCTTAATATTTACTTCCAGTCAACATCTGCTTTTATCAAACAAGTGTCTGAATGGATTCTGAGAGGTTAAGCAGAAAAGGATTTCTGCTTTTTCTCTTTCTTTGGGAACCTCTCAGGCTGCAGTTTTTCATTTGTTGATTTTTGGTCCAAAATTGAAACTTTTTTTTCAAAATCTAAGAATAATTTGCCTTTCTTACAGCTCATTAGTTGAGGACCTTCAGTGTTTTTTAGCTTACCACGGAAAATACTGTTTATTAATTTGAAAAGAGCGGTTCCTCTTGAAAATATTAAACGTTAATTCAAGTAGTACCTTTTTCTTTCTCATATTGGTTTTTGGTTTTCCATAAAGTATAATTAAACACGTTTGATCCGCTTTCTTACATGGAAATAAATGACCCAACTGTGTGTAAAATGAGTCTTTATTAAAACAAAATTGGAGCTTTGTTACACTGAAAGTTCAACCAACTCAATAAAAAAAACATAAATCTTTTTCTTTTATTATTCTACAAGTCAAAAATAAAATGTCTTAGAGTATTATCTTCTTCCTCTTTCGGCTTCTCCCATCAGGGGTCGCCACAGCGAACAAGTCGCATGGTAAACTTGGCAATGTTTTACGCCGGATGCCCTTCCTGACGCAACCTTCTCAAACCGGGCTTGGGACCGGCACAGAGGTAGAGAAGGGAACAGGGAGCAGCCCGGAGTCGAACCCTGGTCTCACGGACGGAAGGCGCCGCAAGCCAGCACGAGCTAAACCGGCTCCCCTTCTTAGAGTATTATAATTTAATATTATTATTTTTTGCAATACAAATTTCAAATAAATTGCTCAAAATGACAAAAATCCCGCAAAAAATTCCTAGTCGAGGACTAACGAAGGAATTATTCTGTTTAGACTATGACGGTGCTTTTATTTTATTTCTAGGGTCTTATACTTTTAGTTAGAAGTTAGAAAGTTTACTTTGCTGCTCATTTTTTCCATTTCTAGTAGAAGACTTAACTTTTTAATAAAAAATGAAGTTTTAGAAATTTCTCAGCATGAATTTTTTTGGTTCATTTGTGGCACAAGTAAAAAGCCTTTACCTTTTGTGGAAATACTGGTCTCTTATTCCATTTCATCTCTGAGTTTTTTTATTTTAATCTTGTAACACTTTGGAAAAATCTACATTTTCTTCCTTATTCCTTTGAAAAAAAACCTTTAGAAATCCACTTTTGTTGGTTTTCTGCAAATACTTTCCCATTGTGTCTACGGAAGCTGCAGAGGTTTAAAATATTTAGAATTTAAAATGAAAACTGATTTATAATCAGAGTTTGAGTTGTTTAAATGCAGAGATGGGGAATAGCCTTTTTCTTCCAGTGAGCTTTAACTAAACGACCTTCCTCCACAGTTTTTTGTTTTTTTTATTTGTGCTTTAGAGAAAAAGACTTTTCCTGGTGTTTCCATGGTTTTGACTGAAAAAAGTGCTTACGTAGAAATCTGGTAAATTATCCCAAAATGTACCATTAAAGGGTTCATTTATTGAATTTAGCATCTTCATTTTTTAGGCAAAATGGCCGGATTCAACTGTAAAATGTGTTTAATTTGTTGATCAGTTTGAAACATTTTTCTTTTAAAACATTTTTAAAAAGGATTTTGGATTGTTGTGTTTGTCTCCGGCCTTATATCCCCCCCCCCTCCTCCCCCTCCTCCTCCTCCTCCTCCTCCTGTACTGGTCTCTGCATCAGAAGCTCCTCAGTCTGGCTGCAGCTGCTCTGAGCATCACATTTGTGAACCCACGTTCCCGTCTCTCTGCTTGTGCTTTTTCCATGACTCTGGAGTCTGTCTCCTCTTCTTCCTCCATCCCTCTCCCTCATCTGCCTCATCCTCCCCTCCCTCCCTGCCTCTTTTTCTCTCTCCCTGGACACAGATTCAGAGCGTGATCTGATCTCCATGTAATGGGAGAGTAATAGGCACTCTGCCTTGATTGGTTGGTAATTTGGGGGAGTTATGCACAGGTGCAATTTGTAATATTTTCAGTAAATTAAATTTCTTTCTCTTCCTCGCTCTTCATCTCCCCCCTCCCTCCCCAGTGCTTAAATCAAATGGGCTATTTTTTTCTCTCGCCCCTGTCTCCAATGTGTCCTGACTTTGCTTCCCTTTCCACTTTTTATTCCCCCACTTTCTTTTCTTTTCATTTACTTTCCCTCCCTCTTTAGCTCCTGCTCTCATTCTGTCTTCTCTTGGCTGGCTCCTTCTCTCCTCCCCTCTCCCTCCCTCTCCGTCCCTCTCTTTTTCTCCCCTCGTTTTATTGATGTACGCTCAGGCGCCCATTAGAGCTCCCTTTTTCCCTCTAGTGGAAATTGCAGCATGTTAATTTTCACACAAATTACGGCAATAGCAGGTATCTCTATTTGATACATTATAGCGGGAGCAATCAGAGATAATTGAGTGCCTTTCAGAGGGAGACTGCTGCATTCACTGCCGGCTCAAAGCTGCCCCATTATCGCCTAATCGCTCTTTAAACACTGAATTTTGCTGAACAAAAATTCTTGTCATAATTTTGCTTAAGTGTATTTGGAAATCACAGTCCTTTGAGCGAGGATAATTGAAATCAAATCCCTTTCACTGGAGCTGACATTTCTACATTTCCCCCCAATTGAAATTAATTTCAAAAATTGAGCATGAATATCTTCAAATAGCAGGCAATTATGCCTTTCAATGGGGAGAAATTACCGGTGCTGAATCATTGGAGGCTTGCGGGCGAGAGCACCAGTTAAATGCCTTTGTTTCCCGCCGTGTTTGCCTAGTAAAGATTTACATATATTGACTCATTATGGTGTCTTGTGAAGCTGATCGGCGTGACTACCACAACCGGCAATAACGCTCATCGCAACCAAAAAAGCTCAAGAGTTTCGGAGCCTGGTGGCCTCGCAGCTGAGGGGAAAAAATGTATGTTTGTTTTTGCGGGCCTCCCTCCCCGTTTAAAATCCCCCCTCCACTCTTCTGTGCAGCTGCATTCGTGCTCGCAGACTGGAGGCTTTTTTGCAAAAAGCGCGTTTTTTCGGCTGAATAAGGTCTAGTTTGAGAGGATAGTCTTAGTTTTTCGTCCTAAATATTGTGCGTTCACCCGATCTGCAGCCTCGATGCTAAAGTTCGGGGCGCGGGAGTCCCTGGGGTGGGGTGGGGGGGTGGGGGGCTGTCACGTGTCTGTTCTTTTTCTTGCCTGAAAGGTGACGACAGGTGTTTTTTTTTTTTTTATAGGACTCTGAAAAAGACTTAAGTGTTTTTTTTATTGTGTGAGCTTTTTTTTTACTGCCTCTGTGATTCAGATCAATTTGTATGATTTATCCTCCTTTTCATATTTTTATTGCCTTCCTCCATTATTCCATACATCTATTCTTCACTCTCCTGAATACATTCGTCTCCGTGCTTCACTTGTGTACGAGAGGCCAGAATATGTATATGTGTGTCAGAGGGGGGGGGGGGATAGTTTGAAGTCTTGGATGAGGGGAGGCAAAGGAGCAAGGGGTACGGGGCGGGGGGGCCGGGGGGGTCCGACACTCCCAGGAGAGAGGCAATTTCACAGCTGGTTTGCTCCTTAGGCAGTCAGGCTGAAAATGCTGCAGATTTGTGCAGCAAATTGAAATGGTGTCAGTGGAGGAACAAAGCGCCGAGCTGAATGACGAGGAAGGTGTGTGAGTGTATGTGTAAGGGGAGGGGGGGGGGCTCTAAATTCAATAACAATCTTGTTACAATACAGCCACACCTTTCTGACACCTGTCAGTCAGTCGGCGTGCCGCGAAAGTCCCGCCCACAATCAGAGGTATATTGTTTAGATGTTAATGCGTGTGCGCTCAGCGTGTTTTTTTTAGTTTTCCAGGGGACTGGCAAGCTCTTTTGCACCGACTGAGCTCGCTCAACCTTGGCAACCGTAACCGAGGCTCCATTATGGGATGTGCATGGTTTGGTTGTTGACTAGGCAGTGCATCATCGGTCAACAGCTGTGCGTGCCATGGGGGCAGCCATAGAAAGCCATTAAGAGCGCACACACTCCCTCTCTCACACACACACACACACACATCCCGTGGTTTACATTTAGCAGCATTAGATACTCTCACCACTTGATTATGCCACAGCAGTAAAAACTGAAATTACAATTACGAGCTTTGCCGATTGGCAGGTATAATAGGCACACACGGGCTCGCTTCATGCGCAGGAATTGTCAGGGAATTCTTCCTGGTGGTAATAATAAAGCACTCAGCGCACACCTGATGGCAGTGTGGGGTCGCGGCTTAGCGTGCCCTCTGCAGTGTAGCAGGGAAATGACGAGCCAATAACTGCAATTAAACATGCAGTATAATGGCTAATCAAATTGACAGCCTCGGCTGTTCGCATGCCTCTCTCACAATGGCTTATCACAACAAACTATTATGAGGGAGGGAATATCAGGTCTGATCCCCCCCCCCCCCCCCCCCTCTCTCTCCTTCCTCCTCACTGTCTCTTACTCTTTCCTCGTCTTTTTCTCTCTTCCTCCCACCGCTCATCTGCTCTATCTCTTTGCCCTCTCCCTCGCTGTCAGGCTCTCATGTTGCTCCACTTAATTGCAGCGGAGATTAACAAAGCAAGCAAATTTGTTTTCTTGCTTTTCTTTGTCACACAGAGGAAAGGAGATGTTATCGGGGAGGTGTGCCCTCGCACGCCGGCGCTGGGTCTGGTATTCTGTTTTTGGTGGTGTTTTGCCCTGTCACGCTCTGGTTTCAACAGGCTGCAATAATCTTAATTAATCAGGGAATGAAACAGAGGATCGTCGATGTCGAGAGATTTTACAGAACAATTATAGTTCATTCACAAGATCCATAAGGACATATGTTATACGTGGAAGAAAAAAGCCTTTTCTTGTTCTAGAAGGTGAACATGTAAGGCCTTAGTTCCATGCCTCTGTATGGGTGCTGCAGGTTTTTGGGTTGTCAGGACCCATGGAGTGTTCGTTGTCGACAGGAGCAGCCTTATCTTAAAGGGAGCACAGGTTTGTCTCGCAGTTCTCTTCAGGCTTGTGCCGCCACGCCCAGGCCACGTTTGGGAGCCGGTTTCAATGTTAAGTCAATGTACAGACACGGTACCTTTTGGGGCATTGTAGAGCATCGAGAGTTTAAAAATCAAAAGTTAGGCTGTTTCAACCAAACAAAGACTCAGCTTTGGCCCAGGATGTGTTGATGATGATTGGCAGGTGGAGTCCAAAACCAACATGGAAGAGAATCGGATCTTCCTACTCCTCAGCTTCATAATATTTCTCTCTTTTCCATCGGGAGGCTAATTTTATTCTTGTTTTTATTTTTCCCCTTCTTGGGCTAATGCCGGGACAGCAGGTTGTCAAACTGGATGAAAGTACCGCTGAAAGTGATCGTCATTCAGAGGCATAGCACGATCCTGCAGCAGGGGTAAAGCCTCTGCGTTTACCGATGCTTCTGTAGAACTCTTCAAAATAAATCAATCTGATCTCTCAACATTATCCATGTGTTCCATGAGGTATACAGGCAATTCTTCCATGTAGCAATAAGGCAAAAATCTTAGGGGTTAGCTCCTCCCACATCCGTCTGGAGCGTGTAGTTTGTACATTTTTGGACAAGTGACCAGCGGTGAATTTAACGTGTCAGAGAAGACGCGGCGGATGTGAATTTGATGCACGAATCGCGTTTGCCCACACAAACTGCGCTGATTGCCAGATTTCCTAATTTCTTACAGTCGTAGCGAGCGCCCAACAACAGCACTAATGAGCCCCCTGCACAGTGCGCAGGGTTCTGGGGGGTTGACGAAATGGAAAATCTGAATGCCTGTGTCTCACCTACTTCACCCTTACTTACCCTCACGTTTGGTTGAAGTGTTGGATACGTCCTGTTACTCGGAGCATGACCGTAAGAAAAATGTGTATGAACATTTTGGCCCTACAGGCTCACAGAGTGGTCTACGATCTTAAAATGACATGCAGACCACCGTACAAGTTTGCCCATTTTTCACTTGCCGACAGCCTGTATCCACCCAAAAAGGACAGTTGTGACTAAGGCATAAAAGAATATCAACAAACGGTTTGAATATGAACAAAATGAATAATGAACAAAAGCTTTTTCAATTTAGGGACTTTTGAAGTTGTAAAATGTTTGCACTTCCTGCTGCAGGTAAATACTCAAACATTTGAAGGTCGAACGACACATTACCTCAAATATAAAGCTGCCTCGTCCGTTTGGGTTTCACTGGTTTCTCCAAAGTGATGTGCACACACAAACACAACCGGCACTCCTCACTGTGTCCCAGCAATCATCATTTGTAAATCGAAATCTGGAGAAATGCTTGTTAATGACTCTTAAAATCTTCAGTCAAGATGAGTCAATTCATGAAAGGAGATTTTGACTCATCGTGCTCCAATTTTTATTGGTAAAAGAAAGAAATAATCTCTGATCCTCTATATTTGGAACAGGAAATGGACGAACATACTTTGTTGTTGGGATAAATACATATTGATTTATTGATAGATGCAGCTGCACACGATGGTACACTTCAGCATTGGAATTGTTCCACAGTAAAAGGCTGAAAACTGCTGGATTTAAAGTCAACTCAGTGGCCTTGTGGTAGAGTGTCTGTCCTGAGACAAACTGTAAGGTTGTAAGTTCAAGTCCACAGTCGAGTCATACCAAAGACTGTAAAAATGGCCTCCCTGCTTGACACTAAGCATTAATGGGTTGGATTGGAGGATTAAACCCCCAAGTACCCGAGTGCGGTTGTGTCCCCAGCTCACTGCTTCCCCAGGTGGATGGGTCAAATGTGGAGAAAAAATGTCACACATTCAGCTATGCGACAGCTTTAGATAACTATAATTCTTCAGAAAGACCATCTATTTTTCTGGCTCTAATTTAAAGTCAGTATTTCAGTTTTTAGTCATTTCTATGTTGAATCTATCAAATATGCAGAAAAGTTTTAAAATACCATTTAAATTATTCTTGTTCCCTTTATAAAGGCAAATAGAAGTTTATATTATTTTCTCTGAACACCAAGCCTTAGTATACAAACACACTGAGGTTTCAGTGAAAGTAACCAGCGATTCAGTCAGAGACACTCATGGGTGATGAAGTTATTCAATAAGGTAAAGGAATCCCTTAAAACTGCTATGTTTAGGTTTCTGTGATAAATTATTTCATTATTTAATTATTTATCAAAAATTATTTCATTGTTGATGAAGGTTTTTATCCATCCTGGTAAAGTTGCTTTAAGGTCAAGTCCTGGCATCTGGACTTGTTAAAAGCGTCCAGTGTCTTTCCAGACAGGAAGCGAGCATTGATACTTGTTGGGGATGCTAACCAACAGTTGATCTGCTTTGTGCATCATGTTTTTACTGTTTACCATTTACGGCTCAGCCACGGTGCAGAGGCAGAGCGGTTGACCTCCGGATGAAGGATCAGAGGTTACATGTGTCAAAATGTCCTTGGGCAGGACACCAAACCTGACATTCTCCTGTTGGTTGAGGTCGGCGCCAGTGTAATCGTTTACACGGAACATGATTCACGCATCAAATTTGTGTCTGGTACCTCTCTTTTGACGTGCATCAGATTTGCTGCTCGATGCTTGCCCAGAAACGTGTTCATAATCTAGACACGTGTGGGAGGAGCTACTGCTAAAGGTTTTTAGCCCCATCGCTACATAGGAGCATCGTCTGTGTATCGTATTAATAACGGAAGACAGATGATGTTGAGAGATCAGGTTTATTTATTTTAAAGAACTTTACACAAATCATCAGAGGCAATCGAAAGCGACATATAAGTCTATGGCATTTACACCATTTATGGTTCATTGTTTTAAAACAAATAAACTGGTTCTTGTTTTTTTTTGAGGTTCAAGGTCATGAAAACATCGGATTTGTTATTAGAAAAGTCAACATGTTTCTTTGGACTGAGTTTTCTTCTTCTTCACAGGAATTTTTGTCATGATCCTGGTTGCTGTGAGTGTTTTTGCTAACGTGTTTGTGTTGTGTATTTGCAGTACTCCGAGAAGGCCCTGTACAACCAGCTCTGCTTCTACAGATTCATCTTTGACTGGGAGCACGCCTTTTCCAAAGTGCTGACTCAGGAGGAGAGACGTAAGCCTAAATTTTCTTACACAAAACTAAAGCCACTACTTTCTTTTGTTAGCTGTTAGGAAACAAACTCAGTTTTCACTGACTTTAGTAAATATTCAGCTCTGTTGCTTTTTGAACTGAAATCAAGTTTAACCGAGCCGATCAGGAATTGTGAAGTTTTAATTTTCTAACAAAGATACGTGCAACACAGCATTAGCAATCAACGCCTGAACATAAACCATTTACCCAGGCTGCACTTAAAATATTCACCACTGATGTGACACACACACACTCACACTCACACACACATACACACAAGTGCTGGTACATGGGCATTGGTTGTGGGGAGGGGAGTTAAGGACATTCACCTCCTCGAGTCGACAGCCCTAATTTAGGAGACGGATTCAATCACACACACATAAAGAATGCAAAACGCTCCAATCACTGGAAGAAAGGAGGAGAGAGCCCTCCATCGCTCTCCCTCTACCCTCACTGTCCATCTCTAGCGCTCTCCCTCACGCGCTCCCTCTCTCTTTCTCCCTCGCTCCCCCTCTCCTGGACAGGCACTCGTTTGGTTGTGTTGATTGAAAACAGGTTTTAGATTTGGGGAAATGATAGGGGGAGTAATGGGCGCGCTGACGAAAGGATAGCCCTTCTCCTGTAATGGGACATGGAGCGTATATTTCCCCCCTTGGACTCAAATAGACGCTACTCAAGCGATCTGGGTGCACTCAGTAGGCGTCAGGCGCAAAGGCCTCTTTACCCACAGTCCTCCCTGATTGATGTCACTTGATTAGAAAGGGCCGCTGGGCCGAGTGATTTATTTATTTGATTAAATATTTATGTATGGATGTTATTTATGCATGTATGCCTGAGTTTTGCCAGTGCGTGAGCTCCAAGCCGAGTCAGGCGGCGAAAGGGTGAGACAGCTGACTTAAATATAACATGTAATCAACAGATGACCACTCAGAAAATGGAGGAAGTTGAAATAGAGGGATTGGGCCATTTTAGAGGAGGGGGAGGGGGGGAGGGACTAACATGATTATAGCCTCCATTTTTGCTTTCTTTTATTTCTGTCTTAGCCCAGATGCAAGAAATCATCGCCAATCAATTCTTGACTCTCCTCCTTTCTTTCTGATCGTTTGCGTTGTGCACCGCTGTTGTTTTGTGCGTGGGCGCTTTCTTTTTCTTCGAGCCTTGTTTTGTGTCTCGCAGAACAATACAGCCACATATGTGTCTTTTGAGAAAGTTATAGGAGAGTGTGCACGCGTGTTGCCGTACCTGCAGAACCGACACTGTTGTAGGGCAACTTAACAGCTTAACAGCAAAATAAATGGAACGAAAAGAAGATTCTTGGTTCTAGCCCGCACATTTATAGTGCAATTCTCAAAGCATGATTTTGAAGATGATTAAATGTAATCTGTTTGTTTGTAGAGGGCCAAATCCCAGCTGAGGTTGCCTCAGTTTGCTCCAGAAACACCAACAAAACAAGGAAGGTTAACTTCAAATGCTTTAATCCAATTCATCCCCCCAAAAACTATGGTTAATCACTGTCCAATTTAGTCCTGATTGTTTTGATAAGGTTCAATTTTCTGTGCATCCATCTTCAGAACCCACTTTTGGAGTCACAGGGTTGCAGGAGCCTGTCTCAATCACTGTTGGGCGAAGGCAGAGCACACAAGTCGCCCGTCTGACACAGGGCCACACAATCACACATTCACACCAAGGACTAATTTAGAATCTCCAGAAAACCAATGAAGCATGTTTTGGGACTGTGGGAGGAAACCGGAGAGCTTGGAGAAAACCCACGCGTGTAGAGGGAGAACACGCGAACTCCACACAGAAAGATCCAAGCCGGGAGTTGACCTTCTCGCTATGAGGCGAGGGCGCTAACCACTACACCACTATACAGTACAGCCTGCCAAATGTTCTTAACTTTAATTAATAACAGGCTAAATAAGTAACTAATTGGCAGAATTGAACAGTTTACATCCGTCTTTCATCCGAAGACGTTTTATCCATCCATCCATCTTCCTCCGCTTATCCGGGACCTGGTCGCGGGGGCAGCAGTCTAAGCAGAGATGCCCAGACTTCCCTCGCCCCAGCCACTTCCTCCAGCTCCTCTGGGGGGACCCCGAGGCGTTCCGAGGCCAGCCGAGAGACGTAGTCTCTCCAGCGTGTCCTGGGTCTTCCCCGGGGCCTCCGCCCAGTGGGACATACCCGGAACACCTCTCCAGGGAGGCGTCCAGGAGGCATCCGGACTAGATGCCCGAGCCACCTCAACTGTCAACTGGCTCCTTGTGTGGAGGAGAAGCGGTTCTACTCGTAGCTCTCCGAGTTTCTCCCTCTATCTCTAAGGGAGCGCCCAGCCACCCTACGGAGGAAGTTCATTTCAGCCGCTTGTATTCGGGACCTCGTTCTTTCGGTCATGACCCAGAGCTCGTGACCATAGGTGAGTATTGGAACGAAGATCGACCGGAAAATTGAGAGCTTTGCTTTGCTCTCTTCACCACAACGGACCGATACAGCGACCGCATAACTACGGACGCCGCTCCGATCTGCCTGTCAATCTCACGTTCCGGTCTTCCCTCACTCGTGAACAATATCCCCAGATATTTAAACTCCTCCACCTGGGGCAGGGACACTGCACCACCCGAAAGATGGCAGGAGGTTTTATTAATCTAATTATTTAGAAGTTAAGATCTGGATTGCTCTAAACCTGTGACGTGGCCTGGTGACAAAAAAGGTGACTGCAGAGTTCTCTGCTCTAGAACATCCATACTGAGCGTGTCCCACCATTTTTCTCATTTTAGTGACTTTATCTGGCCAAGGTGGCAATGACCGCTTAGCTGTGGAACTGCCTGTAAATGAGCCCAAAGAGTGGCATCTCCATTCCCTCTCCACATGTATATATATTCCCTCATTTCTTGTTTCAAATCAACCATTTGGTCAGTAACTCAACAATACATACAAACATGTTCCTCATTACAAATGTGGAGAAATTGTAGTGCAACCAAAAATAAAAAACCTGAGACCTAAAATAGAAAAATGCAAGTGATTTATTAGTGCTCCGCTGTGTTTACATTCACAGAACTATTCAGATCTTTACCCAGATAATCTGATATTGCTGTGAGACATTAGCCTTTAAAAAAAGCTGTTGATAAGATAGAGTTAGATAAGATGTATAAGGTATTTCAGCATGCTGACACCACCATAAAACATGCATCAGAAAACGCATGCTTTGATTGGACTATGTACTTGGATGGTTGCATGCCTGTTGGTCTGTAATGCAGATTTTAAAAGTTGCATGTGGTCCATGCAAACATTGTTGCATCAATTTAGAGCTGCAACAAGTCGAGTCTATTGACAACAAACGTTCAACACAATATTAGAAACCTTTGCTTTGTGTTCTGTGAGCCTGCTGGTGTGCAGAGGCGAGAAAAAAAACAATGGTGGAACTGACATTTAGTTTTGTTTCCCTCGGGCCCATTTTTTTGCTGCACACTACTGACTTACTGTACGGTTGTGTCCAAATTCCCACCCTAACCCCTAACTACTAAAAAACTATTTAGTGCAGCAATATCTGGTGCCCTGGATTTTAAAAGTAATTCGGACACCATGCTCACTGCTATTTTTATTTACCTGCGAATATGACGCCATCGAGTTAAAATCTAATTCATATGAGCGTTTTGCAACGATTATTTATGAGTCCACTGTCTTCTGAAGATAAAAATGTTGATGATTTTTTTAAAAAATACATTTAAATACATTTTCTTGGCAAAAATTCTTCAGACGCAATGCATTGTGGTCTATATTTGCCGATCTAGTGAGCACCGATGGACGCTGGTTTTTCGCAGAGGCTTCTGGAAAATTTTCAGGGCACTCAATTTTGGAATAGTAGATTCGGACAGCACTACTGAATGGCGAATGCGCTATCTAGTGGTTAGGGTAAAAAATTGGGACATAGCCTATGTGTTTTAAAGTGAGTTGTTGAAGTGAACAAAAGTGGGCATTCTTAGTACTCACAACTTCCAGCTCTGTGATTGTTACAAGAATTGAGACTCTTACGAGAGTTAAATGTTGTTAGTATGTGGTTGCTAACATGTTAGCATGATGCTGCATCTACATGTAGTTGCAACAATCTGACCGATGCTCCCAAAGTACGGTTAAATGTAAAGAAACATCTGTATCCTCCGGTCTGAGAATGCAAAGTAAAAGCAAATTCCGATGAAGAATCTAACCGAGCGCCAAAAGAAGCATGCATGCATGTAGTCATGCTGCTGTAAAACACTGCTTAGGGGTGTTATTCCCCAGTCCTGGGGGAAGTAATATCCCGTATTACTGCATTACACACCCGGGGGCCGCATGGCTCAGATTACAGGGAGGATTCGCACGATTCGGCGCAGCCCTGCTCTGTCTGGGCATGGGGGCTCATCCCTCTGGCTGCATACTGATGTGCCAGAGCTGTTTGTGCATCAACATAACTTCATATTGTATGCAGCTGCATTGTACAAAAAATATTGGTGAGCTGGCGCCACGGCCAAACCCGATTGAAGCGAATCACATGGCGGCCACATCTTTCTTTCTTCTGCATGGGGATATTTTTCGTTCTGCAGTCTATACGGTCTGAGTGTGTATTTGATGAGGCACTGAGCAAACATAATAAATGACATTAAGGGAAAATTGCACACAGCATATGTAAGGATACATAGGAGCTCTGACTCAATGCAGATTATAATTTAGATGTTTGCACTCGGGGGAGCTCTGGTATGTTTATGTATATGCGCATTTGCGAGCGTGCGCTCGTCTTATCTACATGTACATTGCGTTTATGCGCCTGATTGCTACGACTGAGTAAAACATGGAGGTTATTTCATCCTCGGCGGGAGATCTCTAATAGATTGCACACACAGCCGCAGAGCCACACTCGGTGAGAAAGTTTCCAAGAAAACATGCTGTCCTTTTCTTAGCTGGGAACATCCCATATCAATGACTTTCAAATTATTTTATGTCGCCTTCTCTTCTTGTCTCCCGTGCTCCCCTCCTTCCCCCTCGCCTCGCCTCCAGGTCTCAGTTTTGAGTGTGGGCAGTATGATTGCGCGTGTGAGCAATAATGTAATTTCTCAGCATTGATAAAATACAAATTGTCCTCGAGCCACGCTTTCCTAATGATCCATTTGCCATCAGCTTCCCCGCCGCCTCTCCTCCCTGCGCATTTCTGTCCTCTCCTGCCCTCCCACTCCTCTTCCCTCTCCTGCTTTTCTCCTTTCCTTCTCCCTCTCTCCCTTCTTCCGCACTCCCTTCCTTTTCTCCGGCGATACAAAGCGGGGTGGCAAAATCCGCGGGTGCGATTGTCAAATCAATTATTCATTCTGTGCAATTACACTCACACAAAGAAGTTTCCCCGTGCTCCGAGTAGTGATTAAATTAACTGCTATTCCAGCTGCCCATCGCCACCAGCCTAATAGAATATTCATGGAGGCGGCCGACGGAATGGCCGATCTCCATTAACTTCATCATGCTCACTTAATTACAGGCTTGTTATTGTATTTACACCTAGTTAGAGCGTGCAGAGCCCTGATCTACTCGTGCCCAGCACCACCAGCGTGTGTGCGAGTGTGTGACAACACTTAGTTAGTGAACAGATAACCTCTGATACACTGGCGGTGAAAGTGTGTGTGTTTGTCAGACCTGGCCGTGTGTGTGACGGAACGAAAGACGGCAAACTCCAGACAAAGATCCAATCACACGGCCCGCCTTCTATCAACTTGTCATTGTCCATCTTTCAGCGGAGTCGCTCCCTTTCACTCCGGCCTCCCCTCTCTGATGCTCTCTGACTCGCTCTTTAGGGGGAGGCTATTTATTTGAACTACACTCCCCACTGCGCTCCGACTTGCAGCAAGATCTGTCTGTCCGTCTTTTTTTCTTTTTTTTTTTTTGTTCATCTCTGTGACTCTTAAATCATTCTTTTATCTCTTCGCCACACGGTGATTGAGCTGGAAAAGAAAAAAAAAGAGAGAGTGAAGAAGGGGAAGAGGAGAAGCAAAGAAGGGGAGAATTATTTTCTTCTCCCTTTCAGAAATGATGACATGATTGCTTTCGCTTGATCATTCATCATCTCCCTCTTTCTATTCCCCCGGATAAATAGTCTCTCCCTCTTTCTCCCTCCGTTCCTGTCCCTGCAGAAATGAGGATTATCTGGTAATAGCTGCTGCTGACGTGAAAGTCAACCACTCCATCGTCTGCGTGATTCTTTGTGAGCGCATTCGTCTGTTTGCCCTGTGAATGTGTCTCACTGCCCATTTTTAAGTGTATAACTGCCTTTAGGGTAGTTGGTAGGGGTGGTGGTCACACTACTGTGGCCTACTTGAGTATTTAACTTTTATTCCCTTGAGCACCCAGTGGGGTGGTATTTATCCAGCAGCTACTGACAGGTGGATGAGCAACAGAGAGCAGCTTACGGACGACTCTGAGCGCTTCCATGTGATCCACCCCAACGTAGACCTTCACCAAACCAAGTTGCAGAAGGAAGCTGATTCTCTTTGACTCCCATTAAAAAAAAAAGAGATTTCAGCCCAAAAGTAAACGCATGAGTAAACACATGTATAGTCTAGTTCAGGGGTCTGCAACCTGAGGCGCCAAAGAACCCCAATAAAACAAGCCTCATCTGGCTCTTTTATTGTGGCTCTTTGGCGTTGAGGAAACATCTAACCATCTAAATAAAATAAATCACGTCTGTAGTTTTGATTAATTTGTTTTTAGTCCGTTTACATGTCAGATTACTGATGGTTAAAGGCTTAGTTTACTTTCAAAGTAGTTGATCATTTTTGTTTTACTATATTTTTAAAATTCTAAGAAAATGATGAAGGCGCACCAGTCAT
The DNA here is from genome assembly GCF_053564925.1 of Oryzias latipes. Taxonomy (NCBI): domain Eukaryota; kingdom Metazoa; phylum Chordata; class Actinopteri; order Beloniformes; family Adrianichthyidae; genus Oryzias; species Oryzias latipes. The sequence continues at coordinate 19,327,437 of NC_136256.1, read as the reverse complement.
ATTCATTGAAAACTGTCGTATTCAACCTTTAATTACAGTAAATTTGCTGCAGCAAGAGGATTTTATGTGACACGGGGTGTATTTTATTTTGAAAAGGTACTTCTATGTGCTGCTGTCAAGAGTAATATAAGTTGTTTTTACATAGAAAAATGGGACTTTGTAATTATTCAATTATTCTAAATATTTAAAAAGCTACATTTTTATAAATGAGTAACTTAATGACCACAAACACATAAGTGGATCTTCTAACCTTGGTGGCTCTCACTGGGGTTTGGTCAGAGAGAAACTAAGGGTTGCAGAACCCAGTTCAAAGGAAGAAACCGTGTTAATTTGGGCAGATTTAACTCCAATCCCACTGAAGGTTATCGCCGAACATGTATAAATGTGACTTTTACTGAAACTCCAGAAAGTCATCAGTTTGGGTCTTAAAATATTTCTAGAGTGGCACAAAAAGAAACCCGGGGTGTACTATACAGTTGGATCATTTTACCTTAAGCCTGTCTTGGATCTCATCTAACAAATCTCTATCCCCATTTGGGATTTAAGTCTTCAGTTAATGATGAAAAATGATGAAAAATCTGTGGTCTGTCCGTCTGTTTCAAGTGCAAATGCAACAAGAAAAGTGTTCGTGTGTGTGTTTTATTTTCAAAAAAGTGCCCAAAACCAAACATGCTTTTTAAGGTCTTTTTTTTTCTTCTGAGCACATATTTTCCTTTTTTTTTGTTTTTGTTTAGTCTGATAGAAAGTTCCTTCCTAAAGTGAAAAATGTTCTCATGGACAGAAATCTTTTAGCACATGCAGTCACTTTGTGCACTAACAAGTAATTTAGTGAACATTTCTAACCACTTTAGAGCTCATTTAACTCATATTTGTCTCTCTGAATGTAAAGAAATTCATTCAAAGGCAGCAGGAGTGTACAATTGTGTGAAAGATTTTAGCTGGAAAACATGACCTTCTATGTAATAGAAGGGGTTGGTCAGAAACAGGCCTGGCTGCTGGAGCTTTCTGCGCTCTTCTGTGTGAAAGCGGACTCTTACTTGGTTTCATGGTGCTTAATCTACACTTGATGCTGGGGAGAATATTGAAGGTATTTGCTTGCGGTTGCCATCCAGTCTTCTCCCCGGCCTTATTACAGCTCCCCTGAAGAGATAACGGGGACAAAGTATTGACTTCATGCTCTCATTGGGCTTTTGTATCGATCTTGTGATTCTGTAAGGGTGAGCGTACCATCGACCCATCAGTTCAGGTTTATGTGATCGTCCTCTCAGCCCCTCGGAGTGATATCATTACTGACTTGACAGCATTGGATCTGTTATGGTTGCACTTCAGTGGTTTATTAGGGCTAAAACAAAGCTGGGAGCACTGTTCCTCTTCCAGTGAGGGTTTCATCACTATGCTGGTGTTGGAGATGAGACCAAAGTACCAGATCTTGATGTTTTTCTGATTTTCTTTGTGTTTTTTTATATATTTTTTTTTCCAGTGCTGGTGAACCAGATGAAAATGCAGAAGGAGGTGTATCGGAAGCTGAAGGAGGTGCCAGAAAAGGCCTTGGCGGCCAGCGGGTACTCAGAGGTCAACCTGGCCAAACTTTTCCAAGCATTCTCCTCCCTCAAGTAAAAACTAGTCCCCACACAGTCTGCTGCATATGTCTTTAGTTTATATATACATGAACAGCTCAATTGCTTGGAGGCTTTGTCCTCATTGGGCTTGTTATTGGCTATAAAAATGCCCATCACTCCCTCCCTGAGTCCAGTTTCCTCACATACGCCGGCACACACACTCATAGCTTGACCCCATCACCCTTACTCTGTATGGTAAGGGGAGAGGCAATCATACCTAAATGACAGTCTATTGTATGTGCAGAGGCTAGCTGTGCCCAGATATATATATGTGTGTGTGTGAGGGAGAGGGTGTAAAAATGACTTGTCCTCAGAGCGGCCGCGTACTCCAAAAGCAGCTAATTAGCCAATGATAGTGACCCCGGCCACTGAGACCGCTGGATGCCTGCAGCGGTCGGACACTTGTTCTGATTACCACCATTCATCCCGCGCGCGAGTGTGACGAGTGTGTGTCAGATCAGCAGAGGAAGGGAAAGAGCGAGGAGGGCGCAGGGAGTGGCGGGGTGAGGAAGGCCACACGCGCTGCCGCTTTGCTCTTTTGTCCCGGTATCGAACAGCTGATCCGCTTCCCCTCCACTGCCTCTGTTTAACCGTCTCTCTTTTCCCCTCATCCTTCCAGACAAACTGTGTTTTAAAGTGTCTTTTGTCATAAAAATGATCGTATTTCATGTGTTTTCATGTTGATGCTAATAATTTTGTTACAGAAATTTGAATAAAGATTTAGATTTGATGTCTATGTTTGGAGGTATCGTTTCTTTAATCCAGCTGCAATCAAACAAGAGGAATTTATTTGAAAACGTAAAAAAATGTGTGGAATCTCCTGATCCAAACTCCTTTAGATTCACTTAAAAAAAAGTTAGAAAAAAGTTTGAACCTTAACACTTTCTTTGCCAGTAGTGTCGCTTTCTCTCTAAAAATATTGAAATCCTTCACAGTTTAAAGGACAGAACTTAAACTTGTAGTTGTTGGTCCCATCCAGGTCCCACCCATCCAATCTCAATCTTCTTCTACATTTACTTCCTGTATGCAAAAGAAATCTCACGATTGAAGGTAGCAAGGTTTTCTCAAATCAAGCCCACATCATCATCCCTCCACCGCCTTGCCCAAAGAGGTTTTTGCTCCAAATGAAACAGTCATTTTTCACCACCAACGTTCCTGCTTTGAACTTAATATGTGCATTACATTTGTCATCTGTCTCTTAGCAACCATTTGAAGAAAACTAGTTTTATTTTTACTGCTCTGATTATAAGCATCCTGAGTTCCTAAAATAGTTCTTACTTTTTTGTGTGACTTTTTTTTACTTTATTACCAAAAATTGAGCTTCAAACTATTTGGAAATCACTTCAGAACTTCTTTGATGAGCTGCATATCGTATGGCTCTGAGTAAAGTTACATGTATTGGCTTAAATACTGGATTACATTGTGGTAAGATGAATTCACAACTGATTCATCATGAATCTAAATATTTTATTGTTCAGTTTATATTTACAAACTTATTCAACTGGTGTCATATTAAGCTCATTTTCAAAACATGAAAAAAAAATTTTTTTATGATTTTAATACATTAAAAACATCATTGAGGTTAAAATATAATAGTTTTCCACTTATGTTCAACTTTATTTTCATTTTACAATTTATTTAAATGTTGTTTTCTTTGATTTATTACATATTCAAAGTTAAATTTGTTGCAAGAAATTAAATCTATAAAAATCTAACAGCAAACTTTTACTTGAAAATAAAACCAAAAACATGAAGCCAATCCAAAATAGTAAGATTCATTTTAGTTTAAAGAAACCAAAAAAATTGTACATTAAAAAAATCTTTTTAATATTTTTTTCTTCATTATTATAGGGAATTGACAACCTGTGAATTCAGAATCGGTTGACTTTCATTCAGATTTTTGTATTTTAAAACATAACTGGTATTGAATTATTTATAATAAACAGTAACAAAGCAGTTACAATATTTTTTAATATATATTGTGTTTGGAGAAAATTAATTTCCCGTAAAATGTATAGTTGTATCTGTTTGCGTGACATTAATCTGAAAAACTCCATCTTAATGCAAACACTAAAGCAGCTTAAATAATTGTCTTGTGCAGTGTTGTGGCTCCAGACCTCCAAATATTTGCAGCTCAGAAAAACCTGCTGTTTGGAGTGTTTGAGCTTTTTTCCCTAGAAATCTCCTTTGTTGTTAGTACAGTCGGGTATTTTTTAACTCCATCCCCCCGCGTGCATTTCCATAAACACTGCACGCCTCACAAATCACTTCAGACCTGTGCGACTTGCGAACCTTAAGTGGGCTGAACACTTAAATCACGATTCCTTGCGTAATGGATAAAGCCACGCTGTGTGTGGCAAAGCGTTTGTGGCTCCCTAACTTTACATATTTATTAAATCATATCAGCCCCACTTCTTCTTCTCCTTTCCCCACACTTTCTTTCTTTTTTAGCCCCCTTTGCGTTAATCAAGCTCACACATGTACTGCTTTTCCCACTTTAACGCACGGAGGGGCCCCCCAGTTTGGAGGTCCCTGCATTAATTCGACCCTCCTAAGCTAATAAGGTCGAACAAGTCTTTTTGTATTGTCGCCTTAAGCTTTATTGCCTGTCGTTTTGACCAGTGATGAACACGGTAGGCTTTGATGAGGGAATTAGTCGCCTATTCTGTCGCTGTTATTCATTGCGCCGCGGAGCGCGCAAAGCGCCAGAGAGGGTGTCAAAAGGAGAGCCGGTCCCATTGCAAAGTGTCTCCCTTGTTGGAGCTGAAAGGGCGGTTATGAGACGATAAACCGCTTAATACACTGAGCTAATTGGATGAGAGCAAGAGAGACGGGGAATTAAGGGGCGATCCGAGAGGGGAGCGCGGAGCCGTGGCCCCGCTATTCAGGGGGCTTTTCATCCGAGCCGGTTCTAACCCAGCGGAGAGGGGGTGGGGGGGTGGAGGTGTTCATCAAAGCGCCCTTTAGAGCCCCTCTCCCGGAGACTGAGTGGGGACTGATCCGGTGGAAGCTGTGGAGTGATTGGGTCTATTCTCCGAGGGAGAAACGAGGAATCCAAATCAGGAGCCAAATCAAGTCCAGAGGAGAAGTGGAGATGGGAGGGTGGAGGGGAACCTTAAGTAAAGGGGGCGGGTGTTTTCTGGATACCTGGATTTACCTGTAAGAGGTGAGAAGCAACTATTCACTCATGCTTGTAATCCTAAACAGCCTCTGCTTCAACAACACCCAACAACTGACTTTGTGAATCTATTTCCATTCAATCTTCTCGCCTTTTTACGCACCAAAGAAAAGTGAAGCCTTGCGCCCATAGGTCACCCGCCTCCCGGCATTCCCCTGATATTAGGGACAAATTGGTTTGCTATTCATTAGCTATACTCACAATAAGACTTAAAGTCCCAGGACAATCTCATCAAACGCCTACTGAGCCATACAGGGAGGGGGAAGAAATAAAAGAAACACGCTTGAGTGAATTTTAAAGAAAAATATCTCAATCTTTTTACATTTTCTGTTTGGAAAATAAAATATAAAAAAAATCAAATTGTTTGATTAACGTGTAGAGATATACAAAATTCAAAAGTAATTAGTTTTTTTCCTCAAAAAAAAGGGAGGACTTCAGTAATCCTCGTGGTAATTTCACGCGTTTTGGCTGGGCACCATGGACGGGTCAAACGGAGGAGAATAAGCATTGATTGCTGTAATCGTCCCGCATCAGATCCAGTCGAGGGGGGCGGGGTTAAGGGGTATTTACTCTCTTAGGGTGTGTGTGTGTGTGCGCGTAAAAGCCGTTTGATGAAGTGGTTTGTTACTTCATTAATGACAAAGCGCGCTCTCCTCCATCGACGCGGCATTACAGATGTTAAGGCTAATTTAGCGCCTTTATGGAAAGGAAGTTTTGTCCCCCCCCACCCCCCCCACCCCCCCCCCCCACACACACACACACACACGCACACATGATAAAGTGGGCGATCTAATTGAAAAGCCCTCGCCTTTTGTGGTGAGTTTCACATGTTGGGGGGGATTAAGCTCGTGTATACATGGTTAGTATTTTGTCAACTGCGCTGAAGAGGATGGACGCACGCAGCGCGCAGGATTAAACACCGCATAGATTTGCGCTCCTCCGCAGCCGCACATTCCTCCTCTTTGTGTTTTTGTTGGTCAGTCGGCCTGCAGGCATCTGAACACCTGTCGCAGAGGTTTTGCGCTCCAAATTCCACTACATTGATTCTTTATCATAGTTAAATTAGCCTTTTATAAGTCTACAAAACATCAATCCTTTTATTCTTACTAATATTCTATTTTGATTTTTTTCCCTGGTGTTTCGAATGAAATATCAATAAAATAACTCATTTTAGCAATGTGATTTATTCAAATGACTAAACCAGGAAACTTACAATCACTTATAGGAAACAAACAAAAAAAAGGATTTCAGTCATTTTCTCTGGGGAAAAGCCTTGACATAAATAATAAATGATCTAAAAGCCTAATAATTCATAAACACAGGTGGAATCTACAGGGCGACAAAAACATCACACCGAGTGCAAATTATCAAAACACAGTCTTCTAAGATTTACAAGACCCTGTTTTGAAAATCATCCCTTTTCTCATATTTTATCCCTTTTTTTTTTTAAACACATTATGTACAGTTTTCTTTCACTCAGTCAGGTCAATACAGACACATCTCCAGTCTCAATGCTCAGTGGAAATGCCACTGCTGTGATAATCACAGAGGGGAAAATAAACAGCTAGAAATTTAAGAAATATTGCACTGATGTGGAAAACCTAAATTTGCAACCAACTATATATATTTCTATAGGCTGTTTGTGTGACTTGCTAACGCAAGCAGTGGAAAAAGAGTCAGACTTGTAAGCGAAGGCTATATGGAAGGTCTATGGATGATTTTCCTTTGGTTTTGGGAGGGGGGGTCCTCCTCCAACTCGTCTTTGTTAGAGGTTCAGCAGCCCACATCAATGCATACAGATGAAGCAAGGGTTAATGTTCTCTCCGCTTCTGAAGAAGCGCACATATTTCTTTATTTTCCTCCATAGGGTCCGCTGCAGCTCCTCAGCTTTCTGTGTTTGTGTGCCGAAAATCAGCTTCAGAAAAAATAAAAAAAATTAACCAAAAATGCAAAAAACAAAAAAAAATAAAAATGCACGAAATCTAACTGAAGAACGTCAGTTCCTTGAAGTTAGTACATCTTTGGGTGACTGTCTTTCCTTTGCTGTGTTTATGTTGCACTGTGCATGTACTGTCTTATCTTAGGGAGTCCTGGACAGTTTGAGTGCAGGGGAAGTATTTGGAGAGACCCTCCCAATGCTTCCCTATTTATCAAACCAAAAAAATTAAACTTATAAGATGCTTGGTTTAGTGTTTTTTAAGAACGTCTTCCCATCCCACCCTTATGAGAAGTATTAACCAGGCACACACAAACACTTTTTTTTTCTTTAAACCAGTGCTCTTCTGAATTTGGTCGTGCTATAATGTTGGGGAGACGTGAGGTAACAGAGATGACTGGAAAAGGGCACATCAGGATGCCAGCCTCCAGAGGCATGAGAGAGTTTTATTTGTGGGTGGGTGAGGGGTCAGGGGAGTTGTGGAATGGGGCAAAAGCCCGGGACAGGTAGGCCTAGAGCTGGTGTTGAGTGTTCAGCACACCTCCTTCCCTGCGGCTCCAGCGGGCAGGATGTTAAGCTGGGTGAGCTGAGCGGAGTGTTCCTTGGCCTTTAGGCGCAGCGCGGCGATACTGGAGGCCCGGCGGTCTGCTGCTGCTGAAGTGGAGGAGGAGGACGAGGAAGGGTCAGGGAGGACCGAGCTGGCATGGGAGGGGTTCTCTACTGGGGGTGCAGGCTGACGGAGAAGCGCTGCAGCGGTGGAAGCACTGGTTAAAGGACCCATGCTAGAAAAGAGCCTGGGAGGATCACATAAATTTGGTCAGAGACTATAGGAGCCAGATCAAATCCTTATGTTTGTCATTATTTTGACTAAATATGCATTTTTACTCCATTGATTTGCATATTTTAATTTATAAAAATGAAGCCAAATGAGACATTTATTCAAAATTCTCCTTTAAATAACTGTTTAATGTACAGAAATGCAAAAAAAACACATACGTTCTGCTTTATTTGAGTTTATTTTTTTAAATTATTGACAAAGCAACTGTCTAATCTGTTAGAATATGAAATATTCTTAAACCAAAATTAAAATGCAGTGTGTTTATTCATATTTTCTATGTGAGAAGTTAATTGTCTCACACAGAGCATGGCATCTCTCCCCCTCACAGTCCAATCACAGCTTGATTTGCACCATGACACATTTGGTTAATTTATTTATTCATTTAACACGAGTGATTACACGCCAGCCAGAATGGTCAACTGCGTAACACGTTCATAATCAGATGCAGAATGGCGTGAGCGACTTAACATATGTCCCCATTAAAACTGGATTTAGAAGCTGTGACGTGCAGATTTCTGCTCAATTGCTGTGGTTTGTTCCAAACTACAGGGATGAAAGTGGAGGTTTCAGTCAGGGGAGGTGTGCTGCTGGCTCTGAGATGGGCAGTTTCAGATGTAAATGAGCATAAAAGGCAGACATTACATCTACAGGAGGTCTGAGCATCTCACCTGCCAAAAGTGGGTCCGATAAAGGCGGGGTGGCGAAACATGGCAGCTGTGCCCAGGAAAGTACCCAAGCCTAGTGGGGTGGCCAAGGGTGGGGCAGAGCCATTGTGGGGTGGAGGTGCAAGGCTGGGGAAAGCTGCCGCTGCAGCTGCAGCAGCTGTCCAGGCAGATTCCAAGGCTGGGTGGGGGTGAGGAGGGAAAGGTCCTCCTTCCAGGTAGTGACTGAGGGGATGGCCCGCTGACAGGGGGCCTGGGAAAGGCAGGCCTGGTGGGTGAGCCTGCACCCCGGCCTTCTCGCGCTTCCTCCACTTGGCCCTGCGGTTCTGGAACCACACCTGAGGACAGAAGGTACCAATCAGTTAGCTGTGTTTGTGGTTTTGCTCCTCCTCCATCCATCAGGGCTGAAGTTGGTTTTGTCACTCTAATGGCTGACAAGTTCAGGTGCATGGCGGAAAGTCAGCAGTAATTACATGCAAGGTAAACCCTGCCACTCACAGGCCCTTAAATCTACTTTCTGTCTAATTAAACCTCCTCCCTTTTGATGGGCTTTCAGGGTGGGGGGAGATAATTAAGAGCAGTGTTAACAAAGGAAGCAGAAAATTACCACTGAACTGGCTCCAATGGCAATTAATGCGCTTTAAATTAAATTCTTACAAGGCGCGAACTTCCATCACAGAGGGTATTTAACTTTCCCACGCATCCACTGTTGCCCAGCCTGCAGCGCCAAAGCACGGGGCTCCCACAATGCGCCAAAATGTCAACATGTGGAAAGGGATTGGCCCTGAATGACGGGGACCCGCGCGCTCACACACGCGCGTTATTCCCAGAGGGCTGTTTAGCATTACACAGCCTCTGGGGAATTTATGAGTTTTTATCACCTCCTGATGGCGCCCGTTAAGTGATTTGTTCACCTACGTCCCCCCCCTGAAGGGACATCTGTTGTTCCACGGAGGGCCACCGTGTTTGAACTGTCTCTCTGGTTATGAGGCCGCGCTTTCGGCATGCCAGACACGCTTTCAGAGCGAAAGCGCACGGATGGAGAGAAGGGTGGTGTGGGGGTGCAAACACCTTTAATGGTCTCTCATTCCCTCCCAAGTGCAAAGCATCGGATCAATGCAGGTCTATTGCAATCACATAATGGGAAATCAAATAGCATTATCCCTTCCCTTCTCCCCCCTCCCCCCACCTCCTATCTGTGCGCTCTGATGGGAATCCAAACACCATCTCAGCCCAGGACCGCAGTGTTTGCTCCCGCACTAAGTGAGCCTTTTATGAATCACTGGCGTCCGCTTAATTGCCACTAAAACGTTCCCCGTTCGCGTTTAATAACATTGAATAACAGGAAAGACGCTCCCCGCTCAGCGACCGAGGCCATTTAACACATTTTACTGTAATAAATTATTGCCTCCATAATCGTTTATCCTCAATCAGTGACGCATATCAGCGGTTATTGTAAACCTGGGCACTTTACAGGTGACTGATAAAACCTTTTTTTTTCTTTTGTTTCTCCCTGCCTCTTCTCTTTCTTTCTCTTATGAGATGAAGCGCGCACGCTCACCTGGACGCGGGCCTCTGTGAGATCCAGACGCATAGCGAGCTCCTCTCTGCAAAGAATAGAAAAGACAGAAGGGAATCAAGGTTACAGGCCAGCATTTGGAAGCACGCAGAATTGCTGTTTTGTCCCCTCCTGTTGTTAACTGTCAACAATAGACCAAAATTGGCTTTATTTTATTTTATTTTATTATTATTTTTCTCTCCACCCGAGCCGACAGAAAGACGCCAGAGCCATATTCTATTTTCCTTGTCACCGATGGAAGAAATGGGCCTAGTGATTGTTAGATTTCTTTTTTCTTTTTCATAGCCAAGACCTGTCACTGTAACAACATAATGGCTGGAATAATGACATCTAAACTAGCCTTCCACAAAGCGGTTGACGCTCCCCGGAGCTGCAGACTGTGTGAGGGGACTGCAGCCCAAATTAGGCTGAAAAAATTGGCTTTAAAGTTATTCCAGCAATAAATATTAATAATACCAGCAGCACAAGGAACCTACAATTCTAGTTTAGACGTATTGCCTTTCAAAATCTATATTTTCACAAATTTGAAAACGGGGAAAAAAGCCACACATAAAAAAACCGTCAAATGGACTTAAAGACTAAAATCGAATTAGTTTAATTAGTTTCGCTTCTCCTACACAAGAAAGGCTTTAGATGAGGCCTTGACTTTAACTTAATTGTTCCTCTAAAGACCCCGCTGTCACGCATTCAGCGTTCATGCTGCAGGTCCATTTCCCTTTTACGCACGGCGCAGCTTTACTGTTTTCTGATCTAAAAGGGCAGGAATTAAAGGAGAGCATAAAAAAATGTGAGCCACAGAATTAATATAAAATAAAATGCAATAAATAATAGCCTGTATGGGAATTGAAATATTTAAATATTGATTTTCCTTCAGTTTCAAAACGTTTTTAATCGTACTGTTTTATTTGTTTATTATTATCATAATAATAATTTACATTTTAATAATACAGCTTTATATGTATTTATAGCTCAAAGTCTTCAAGGTTCAGTGCAGAGGAAACCTATTTTACAACCTATTTTTTATTCTCATGCAAAATGAATTTTTAAATAAAAAATGATCAAATGTTTATTCTTTACTGCATTATTACTTTTTTAGTTTTTCTTTTATTTCACCTTGTGAATACATCGGGGTAGTGCGTCTTCTGGAAAGCCCTCTCCAGTTCCTCCAGCTGGTAACTGGTGAAGGTAGTCCTGTATCTTCTCTGTTTCCGTTTCAGCATTCCCTCCTCTGAGTCACTGCCCGCCGATAGACACACGCTGTCCTCCCCGTCCCTCACGTCCCCATCCCCGGCGTTCAAGCCCTCCCTCTCCTCGTCCTTCGGGGACAGCGCGCTCGCGTCCCCGCAGCTTTCTTCCTCCTTCCCCGCGTCGTCCTCGAACTTCAAGGGGCCGAGCTCCACCAGTCCCAGACTGCCGTCCTCCGAGACCTCCCCGGGGCTCTGGTCGCCCTCTCCCCGGCTCAGCGAGGCGTTCTCGCGGTAGGACTTGCTGCGGCTGATGCTCACCTGCGGCGCGTGGCTGATTTTCAGGCTCTCGCTGGCCTGCTCCAGCAGCAGTCTCTCCCTGTCCAGTTTCTCCGCGTGGTCGTGGAGGTACTTCCCTCCTGGTCCGTAGAGCCGACGGAGCTTGGGAGGCAGGTGTACGTCGGCGCTCAGGGAGATGGGCTCCTTCGTTGGCCCTGGAAGATGCCAGTAAAATGAATCATTCTTGGAAACGCATCTCAACAGAACTGTGCGCATTTTTACGCAAAAAAAAGGAAATGTATTTTGAAATGGAAAAATGTGTGAGCTCATTTCTGTATAAAAATAAAATAAAAAAAGAAATAAAAATGCTGCAGGGAGAACAATCTAACTAAAATCTGTGCATGATAATCCCTGCAGATTACCGGAGTTTGTTGCGCTCACCGTCAGCCGCCTTCCCGAGCTCCCCTCTGCACGGCAGCGCCGTCAAAGTTTGCGCTCCGATCAGCCGGACCTTACAGGGACTCCGGCGGCCCAGAATACTGTCTATGCAGTACGAGGAGAGCAACGTGGGAGACTTGCTGCTCTTTCTCTCCCCACGCTCATGGATATCGTCCTCAAACTGACCGCTCATGTCTGCGTTTCCTCTTCCCAGCTCTGGAGCTCCCCTCTCTTCTTCCTCAGTCTATCAGTTCTGTGTGTCCGCTCCTCTTCCTCCGTTCTCCTCTGTCAAACTCTGAGATTATAATGACACGCGGCGGTTTGGCCGCCTCGCGCTGCTCTCCGCGCGCCTGATTGGCTCGTGTGTGTTCGCGGGTAGAGAAACAGCGCGCGGCAGCTTTATATATTTTACGATTAAAGTTAATTTGAGAGAAAGGCAACAAAACCCGACATGGATTGCGTTTGTTTTTCCTCTCGTCGGAGCGAACTCAAACCTGCAACAGATTCAATTTCATCCAAACACAAAGCCTCAAACACACAAACATGCACGTGTTTTACACTTGGGGAAAATGTGTTAAACTACACTAACACTAGACTAACAAGAGCATCGACTGCTGATCATGTGCAGGTCCAAACAATAAACACTAATCATTGAATCTCAATCAGCTGTTTTCTCAAATAGAGCCAGAATTGCCTGTTTCCAATAACAATTAAATTCCCCAAATTATTATTATTTTTAATGTGAAGCAGCCATAGTTGTTCACAATTAACAAACAAACATGGAAAATTATGATTCTCCTAAATCTATTTAGTCCGGATCATTCAGTGTGAAGTTATTAACAATTCTTACATGTGATCAACAGATTACATTAACCGTTTCGAGAGTCTTCCACCCCTCTGACCAAGAAAGGCCAGCTCAGTGGCCTAGTGGTGCAGTGTCTGCTCTGGGACCCATCTGGTCTAACAGCCAATGGCTTTTAGGCTTGGATTGGTGGCTGTGATTGCAGCTAACCGCTCCTGGGGATGGTTTAAACAGTTTTGCCACAAAGTTTACCCCCTACATTTATTTTTACATATGAAAAACAAAAAAAAAGCAAAAAAACAAAAACAGTTGCATGTATCTTTTTGCTATCAAAGATGCTATTGATTTGAATAGTTTCATCAACTGGCATCAAGGGGGTTAATTTCATGGGAAATACCACTGAAGAAATCTCAATTTCATCAGAACAAGTGGGTGTAAAAGGGTAGACAAAACAACACAAGAACAACTGTCAGGACACAACCAATACAACTGAGAAACAGCAATAACTATGTATATTCCTGATTAAAAAAAAGAGTGAAAAGGAAAAGGCCCAGGTTATCCTATTAAACAAAATGTCTGTCTTGAAGAGAATAATTCTCACAAGGGAAATAAAGTTTGACGTTTATTTATTTATTTCTGGAATGGAATACTTTATAGTGACTAAAAATACAGCCTGTTCAGCTTTTGTTCTCTCTCAAAGATCTAACTGTTTGATGAGATAACCTAAAGAGGTTAAAAAAACCCTATGAATAATAGATACACTCCTTCAGGTTTTCCAATTGTGATTTCCTACACTTTTATGTAATTCATAAAATCAACACATCTAACACTTATTTAACCCTTTAATGGACACTTATTAAAAAAAAGAACTTATTATTTTTAATTTTTCAAAGGAAAATAATACGTTTTTTGCAAAAATAAGACTTATTACTGAATCCAAGGTCTGTTGCAGTTATTTTTTTAATGTATTTATTTTTGCCCGATGACTCTTTAAAGTTATTTTTGCCATCAGCGCGAACAAAATCTGGTATCTATCTATCTATCTATCTATCTATCTATCTATCTATCTATCTATCTATCTATCTATCTATCTATCTATCTATCTATCTATCTATCTATCTATCTATCTATCTATCTATCTATCTATCTATCTATCTATCTATCTATCTATCTATCCATCCATCCATCCATCCATCCATCCATCCATCCATCCATCCATCCATCCATCCATCCATCCATCCATCCATCCATCCATCCATCCATCCATCCATCCATCCATCCATCCATCCATCCCTTCTCTGCAGGAGTTGTAGATTGACTTCACAAAAAAAGGTTGAGAATGGCAGTGGTGGTGATGAGACACCGGGGGAGTCCACCGTGACGGGGGGTTGGGGGTGCGGGTGGAGGTTAGAGATGGATCTAGAATGTAATTTTAAATGAAAGTCTATTTAACCCGCTGTGAATGGCACGACCCCTATCCTCGCCTCAGAGCCCATCAGTGGTAAAAGGATCATTTTCAGAATTCAATCCAAAAACTTCAGCAAGCTGCAATTTACACTCTCTCCTCTCCTCCTCTGAGCCTCGGCGCAAATACCTGCCATACCACCAAGGAGGAAGAAAAACTCCATACATTTCCCCTTTTTTGATTTTAATATTTATATTTCTTTCATAATTTCAAGTGACACCTTGGTGATTTGAACTGAACTGAGAGTTGGAAGCATCTCTGCAAAGTTAAATTCATTGTCACCAATCAGCTTCCACAGGTTGACCTAAGGATGGAACAGTTTGGATCGCTCTGACGGCGTCTTACACTTCTTTATTCTTTATTTTTGTGGCGTCACAAACTTTCCAGCTTGTTTATTTGCGCGCAAATAAATGTAATGAGCGTAATAACAATGTAAAATGTTATGCTGTTTTTCCCCCCTCTGCGTGGTCACAAACAGACGCGCGTAATACAGACGGGTATTTAGAGACGCTCTGTAATTTGGGGGCCACAATTTGATTCATTTATCCGAACACTGTTATTAACCCCGTGGAAAAAGAGATGTCAGCCGCCATTTCAGCCAGCAGGACATCCGCGCTTTGCTTAAATGCACTAATTGCGCGCATACATTAGAAGGAAGGGGACGGAGCAGCCTGAGCGTAATTTTCACATTTTTAAATTTGACGTGCAGGTGAGGGGATGGCGGGGAAAGGCCGCCTTTAGCTGCAGTCCTGTCTCCACCACCTCCATATTTTCACAACACCGTAAATTAATAATATTCAACGAAAAAACGGATGAGTTTTTTCATTATTCAAATAAATTATCTTGCAGTGTTTTCAAGTTTGATCATTTTTAGGTATAAATGTTGACTTTGGGGCCAAAGAAAACCAGAAGATGTGAGAAAAACCTACATAAAGTTCAAGTTTGGGACGTGAACCTCATTCAACTGGCGCCATCTCCTGGATAAAAGAGCAAACTCCTGAAGCGTTTCATTTTGATCAGACACATCCACTATTTTAATACTCTTTTCCATCATCTGTTTACATGTATGTCAAAATCGACGTAAGTCGCATTTCCATCCTCTTTCAATCGGATTTCAGCTGATCTAGTGGGAGTTTTTCGACGCGCAACACGTCTAATTACTGGTCTCAAACTAGCCTTATAGTGGCGGCGACTCATCCCTCATCCATCCTTGCGCTGACATAATTGGACACTTGCTCTGCTTGAGAGGCCACGCAGGAAAAAGAAGAAAAACGAAGGAGAATGATGTAGAGAGTGTCGGGAGGGGAGGGAGGCTTTTAAGGCGCGCGTAAGCAAAGTTAATTAGCGGTTATTAACAGCCCGCATAATGAGCACGAGAGAGAGTCAATTTAATGACTTTGTTAGCGCGGGTTCAGAGCGACAGGCGATGATCGAAACAACAAAGGCGAGAGCGCACGCACGCAGCCATCATGCGTAATTTCCAGCGGTAATGCGGTCTGATCAGAAACAAAGGGTTCTAATTTCGTTCAACTGACTCGATAATTTGTCCTTATGTAAGGAAAATAATTAATGACTTAATGCTTCAACAGAAGTAGCTTTCTTGGAGGGGGGATTTTGGAGGCCTCGGTTGCTTGGAGGTGGAAGCCTAAGGAAATCAATTTCCAGGGGCTGTAATTATTTGCACTATACATTTGGAACGCGCGTTTTTGCTTCCATTGGTGTGCAGACAAGTGAGAGTCCAGCAAAGGAGCAGTTTAGTTTTTTCTGTCTTAAATCTAAACCATTTGGAAGAGAAAACTCCACTTTTTTTGTTGCAAAATGAACACGGACCCCTGCGTAAAAACGCACGGCGTTACCACCAAATGTACTAAAAAAGGTGCCAGCTCTGTTATTGATTTGGAGGATAGCGGTGGGGGGGGGGGGGGGGGGGGGCGTATGAGGCGCCCGTGGGCCGCTCTTGGATGCATAGCAGGTGGATAGGTCACCCACACGAGAGCAACAATTTCACAGCCCCCGGTGTCTCCTCTGATTACTGCTCGGATCACAGGAATCAAGAGCCCGGCAGCAAGGTCCGGCTTCAGCTCCTGAGCTGAAGAGGTCATCATCATCATAGCCTCCATCATCTCCAGCATCATCTTCATCCCAGCCAGCTGACCAATCCGGCTGATGTGTGTTTTCACAGCCGCGTTGCCCTTTTATTGATTGCGTGTCTTAATTTTAATTCGATTGCGCGAGTGTCAAGAAATTCCGCAAGAATCATCCTAGTAATGAGATAATCAAAGTAATATATGCAGATCAGTTATGTTGCCAGCTTATCAAAACCAGAGTGCCCCCCCTTGAGTCTGAAGAAGTCCATTTATTCAGTTAGTGGCAATACTTTGCGCAAATGGCGCGATGCAAATGACAGTTGATTAGACTAAATTAAGAAGCTCGTTTCTCCCTGACCTTGTCTGAGTTTTATGTAAATTCCGTGTTTCCCTATCTTAAATGTGATAAAATACTTGGTGGCTTTTGTAAACCTTTGTGCTGTTATAGAAACAATGGCCAGCTACATCTCCAAGCCTTCAGTGGCTCTGATTGTCTTTTCCATCTGTGTGTCTGTCACTCACGACCTCTGGGCAGCTCCCACAGTGTTACAGAGTGAGCAGTTATAACTTCCTTGCTGTGGGGGAGTGCGCCTTGAAGATAGACTAGGTGACTCTGAGTGTGTCTTCATGCGTGTGCCTGTGTGTGTTCACACAATTATGTGTGTACCATAACATATTGTCTAAGGGGACACGGAGAGTGGAGTTGGGACTTCCTCTCTGTGGGGTGTGTGGGGCCTGTAGATGGCACAGGAATAAATCCAATATAGATTGCAGGGCTGCGCTGCCTCCTGCTGGGGACCCTCAGACTTGCAGGCTGGGATCGAAGTGCTTTTCTCCACCTAAATTGGCCCAAGAGGCCGCAGGCACAGCCGAGCTACACCTCCAGCACTTGGGCTGCCCACGACCTAATGATGGTGCAGGGATGGACACACACCAAAGCTCACATGTAATCATTCCCAGAGTGATATAACATCAGTCACACTTTGAAAAGCCCACCAAAATAAACACACCTCCTTGTTGTCTGATCCTGAACACCTTCATTCCTTGACCGCAGACCATTCATAGTGAGTTTCCCTCTTCACATCTTTGGCCAACCCTCAAGACAACCTCTCTCAGCTAAAGCTTTAGAGGAGGCATCCTCACTGCTTGTTCACGCACTCCAGAGGGAGGGGTGACTCCTATAACTGGCACCACACCAAATGTCTGGACTGATATGCACTCATGCTCTTTGGATCCCCTACAAGGAAAACACCACCAGGTCCCCAATGCCATTACGCTTCCTGCCAAACAAGCAGGCGCTGTCATTTTATTTCTGACCAGGGAGCTAATTCTATTTGCCATGAGGTGTTTGATGTGTTGCTGTGCTCGGGCCTGACTGTGCAACACAGGATTCTGTAGCCAAACATTTATTTCCTTTAGTTTTTTTTTTTAGTGTTTCAGCTTTAGCTTGCTACTTCTGCTACTTTTATGCAGTATGTACAGGTTTTCAAAACATCTAGTCAACTCTTTCTTATTATAGTGATTTCCAGCATTGTGTTTTTTTATGTCTCTTTCTTAAATTCTTCATTTGCATGCTGCACTGTTGTCTCATCCTATTTCTGTCTTTGATGAGTCCTCAGAAATTACTGTTTGCGGGATTTGCTCAGAATTAATTCCACATAACAGAGACAGTGCATGCTAAACAGCCCAGAATGCAACACTGGAACATGCAGAACCACAAACACACAACAAAATCCTTTTGACATCAATAATTGGTAAATCCTCTGATTAACTTGTAAGAATTGTCCTTAGAGTGCTTAAGTAATTGTGTTTGTGTGTGTCCTTTTCTTTCTTTTTTTTTTATTGCATGCACCCCCTTCTTTTTAAAGCACATCTTTATAACCAAGCAATTCCAAAGCAATTTTCTCTGTGGGAGGAGAGTGTAATTTTCTATTCTGTGACACTGTGATGTGTAAGAAACTGGGAGCTGGCACTAAAAGGTGTCTGTAGTGTGTGTCTTGGTGTGGGTGTGAGCAGCTTTAATGGCCGGCGCGGGGTGGGTGGTGGTGGTGGTGAGCGGGTGCATGTCAGGAAGGCCATCATTTAAAGACTCCCAAATCGTGCCCTCCTCGTTAGAGCTATCGTCCTGGAAACACGAGGCTGTGAACCACGAGAGTGCCACACGCTGCAACAGTCTTTTATCTTCATATTAAACCATTTGCATAACATTACGGCATCAGATAAGATTCAGGAGATACTCAACCTACTCGCAGAGACGGCGAGAGAGTCACCGCGAGAGGGTATACTACATGTCCTTGCAAATCTAATCAGCGTTAAATTGAGCTGTCAAATTCAACTGCCTGTGTTTGAGTGTGTGCGTGGCTGACTCATGTTGGGAATTATTTAGCCTTAAGCCACAACTAAGTGTGTAACATAACTGGAATTGTAATTGACAGAAGTTAAAGAAGCCCTTAAATTCACTAAAGAAACTAGGTGGTAGTAAAACTTATTTTTGAGTCTTTTCATGAAATGTTTTCTCTGATTTTAAGCAAAGTTCTTCTAAGAAATCTGCACTGAAGGTCATTTAAAGCTAAGTCTAAATCCATCCTCCATGGAACAGTTTGGTCTTTTTGTCAGTAAATCCATCTATTCCGTGGAAAATTGAGTTATCTCTGTCCTTAGAGGAGGATATCTGGCAGCTGCTGTTCTGCCTGACGGCTCAATAGTGTAGATCAGAGCTGCCCAACCCAGGTATCTGAAATCTACCACCCTGTCTGTTATCCTGCTCTCCCTGCACTGCTTGTTGCTGATTACCTGGATCAGGTGACTTCAGTCAGTCCGAATGTGGGAACACTTGGGTCAGCTAATCAGCAGCAAGCGGGGCAGGAAAAAGCTGGAAAACAGGCCAGTGTGGTCGATCCTGAGGATCAGGGTTGGGTAGCCCTGGAGTAAATGTTGTATAAGGGACCCCCAAACGGGCAACCATCTTTAAATCCCTACAAGACAAACAACATGACAAGTGGGGTGCACCCTGGAGGTAAGTAGGTATAAAACCCTCCAAAGGGACATCATCTTAACCTCTGACTTGACAGACTGAGGGCTCATGTCAACAAACAAGTAAAACCAGTCAATATTGTGAGAAATAATCTGTCTAAATTAAAAATTTTAAATATTTTAAAATATATTTTACACAGTTGAAATAAAAAAAAACTGCTATACAAGTTTTAGGTGATCAATTTAAAAAGAGACCCTTTGTAAAATCACAAAAAAGATTTTTCATTCTCCTTTTTTTTGAGGTATCAGGATAATTTAAGCAACTATTTTCTTTAAATCCCAACTTTGAGTAGATAAATACAACTTTAGATGACCAGAAACATGTGTCACATCCTCCCGGGAAGCAAAAATGAACACAACACGGATGTATCTTTTAATGTCACTATTGCATCAATTCCACATGAGCTGAGAGGCTCAAATACAGCCATGAGCATCACACAACCGTAACTTACTCATTTCCAGCAAATGTTGGGATTCTTTAAAGCAACAAATTGTCAGTTTTCGACCCAGGTGTGACCTTGGGTCAAAAAAAGACATCAGCAATGACCTAAAGCGCCAAATACTACAATCAGAAATTAATTTGACGGTTAAAAATAACAAAGCTCAAAGGAAACATTCCGATCAGGTTGATACAAATTGCAAATATCAAATAAAACAGGATTTATTTAAAAAAAAGGCCCTTCTCATGCCTTGCGCAACTTGAGGCATAATCGAAAAATCCTCACAAAGAATCTAACAGAAGCAACCTTTGCTGTCTGTCTATTCAGAAAAGGTCAAACAATGAAGAGTTATATACTAAATTACATATACAGTATAGACCAAAAGTTTGGACACACCTTCCCATTCATTTGAATGAGAAGGTGTGTCCAAGCTTTTGTTCTGTACTGTATATGACCTTTTAATGTCTAGATTGGTTTATTGGTGTCCCTAAAATTGCTCTAGGTGTGAGTGTGTGGCCCTGCAACCTGTTCAGGAAGTTTACCCTACAGTAGCTGTAACAACCCCATGACCCCAAAAGGGATTTAGCAGATTCTGAATGAAAGGATGGATGCCATATGAAGAATTTATTTGTAATATTAAGACTAATGGAAACAGACACAATTTGATTCTGTAATATTCTCATCGTCTTTGACATTTCTGGCTCTTTTCTATTAAAGTTTGATCATTTAAAGTTTGAAATCTCACAGTAAAAACAACACATTTTTCTTTCTGAACTTCTAATAAACTGGTTTAAGGAATTATTTTGTTTGTTTTTGTGTTTTAAACTAATTTAATGAATGAATCGGGTTAAAGTGTCTGCATATTTGTACGGGTAAGTGTGAGCACTTGCCTGCCATTATCAAACTTAATGATGCAATTACACCAAAGAATAGGCCTGTAATTGTGGGTCTTTTTGAGGTAAAGAGGGTTTCTTTATGCGTACGGGGTAGATACTGTTCCAGGTGAGTATTTCATTTACCATCAAGCTATTGAATTCAGCGGGCATCTAATAACAAAGCATTTATGGCTCACTTATGCATGCATAGATGTAACTGTGAGTAGGCAACAACAGATCCACTCTGCAGTCTCCAGCTATTCCCTGCTCACTTAAAAGACGCAGGCACCATCCAGATTGGACCAAGATACTCTCGAATTCTATCAACAGACTACGGGATGAAATTAAAATCGCTCATTTTCTGTCTCCATACAAGGAGAGGATCAATTTCCGGAGATGGGGATGTGATATTTTCCTGCCATTGGGCTTTCTCGTCTTGGCACAGAACCCTGACTGGCTCCCAGCAGGAGGCCCGGGTCTAACTGCACGCCTCGGCGGAGAACAGTTACTTCTGCTGCTGCGAGTTTATTTGCGCCTCCCTATGAGAATTGCCATCATTTACCCTTCCCAAACATCTCCCAAAACAGTGAAAAGAAATAGGCAAACGGGGGGAAAGCAGGCCGGAAACGACAGAGGCAAAATGGATTCTTTTTCCATGCTGGAGGTCTGAGGCTGAGGTCATTAGATACACCTCATTTGACCGCCCATTTCAGAAGTGAATCCTCTTTGCATGAGGTAATGTGACCTTTCAGAAGTTGTTGTTAATGATTTGCCCCCAACAACATGCACAGTTATGCACTCATGTTTATTTTTGGTGTAAACTTTATCAACAATGAAGCCAAAAACAAAAACTGCTCCTACTGTCATCAGCATTTAGTGGTCATCTGAGGAACTGCAACATTCAGAGCTCAAGGGTTTGCTTCCAATTAACAATACAAATATGGGGGATAGTTTTCAGAACACACTTATTTTACTTTAGTTACTATTTTTTCCTTAACTTTGTTTATGTCTCTCCATGATGCTACATAAGGATACTTTATGTTTGCTCCATACTTGAAGGTTTCCATGGAAAATCTTTCTTTTGTTTTGTGTAGTTAAAAAAAATCTAAATCTTTGTCAGTGTCAGATTAGAATAATTACACTAAAAGAAATGCAGAAGTTTGGTTTACAAAACATACATAGCAGGTCTTTGTCCGTTTTGTTAACAGTCTAAGTGGTTAGTATAGTTTCCCTCAGCTGAGGACTTTGCTGAGACGTTAAAGAAATATTTTGAGGACCTCCTGAATCCTGGTGACATGTCTTCTGCTGAGCCAGGACAGGTTGAGGATTCAGGAGTGGACTAGTCCATCACCCAACCGGAAGCGTCAGTCAATAAACTAGCCAAAGGCAAGAAGGAATCCTGTTTGAAGATTACAGGATTTCATCTTTGCTTTTTGCAGATGATGTTCTGTTGGATTAATCCAACCAGAACCTTCATTAAGGACTGGGGCAGTTTACAGTTAAGTGTGAAGTGGCTGGAATGACAAGTAGCCCCTCCAAGTTGACTGGAAAAAGAAGGCCTGTCAGAGGCAGAGAGGCAGAGAGCTCCTGGCCCAGGCGGCAGTGGCAGGTCATCCAGTGATCGAAGGGTTGGTGGTTCGATCCCCGCTCCCCCAGCCAACTGTCATTGTGTTCTTGGGCAAGACATTTCACCCTCCTTGCCTCTAGTGCAGATCAACTGGTGTGTGAATGTGTATGAATGTCCCTGTGATGGTCCCTCTGACCATCCACATCAGTATGAAGTATAAATGAGGAGTGAATGCATAAAGGACACATTGTAAGCGCTTTGAGTGTCTGGAAAAAGCGCAGATAAATCCATTATTATTATTATTTAAATGGGCTTATGTGAGAATCTTAGGCATTGAGGGCAAGATGGAGCGTGAGATTGTACCAAAATCAAAAGGTCACGATTAACTGGCCAATCAACGTTCCCACCCTCACCTATGGTCATGAGGGAGGGAAAGGAGCTTCATCTCCTTGGAGATGCTTGGGGTGGAGGTCTTGTTGAGGTGGCTCGGTTATCTTGTTTGGACGCCTTACTCTGGGCATATCACACGTGGAGGAGCCCAAGAGGACCCACAACTCATTTTCCTGATGCTACAAATTGGCGTACTGCCCAATTAAAGTTGACCCACTACTGTAGTTTACACATAAAGCTAACCAAACTTTTACAAAGATAACTGAACACCCTTACCCTTAAAAAGAAATGCCTCCCAAGAAATTAAGAATACAAATTGTCAGTCTATTAACTTTTTAACCTTTGTGTTATCCTAGGCACTTTAACATTGGGAGTTGGGTCATCTAGACCCACTAGACAGTGCGCTGAACCTTTTTTCTTCAATGATTTGTAAACCTCCCTGGTGTCCATTACATGAAATCTTTCCACCTTTATCCACCTTTGTCATGGTAGGAATTACATTGTAAGGGTGGTGGCATCTAAGATAGCACAAGGGTTATTAACAGTGTACAGGTAAGAAGTCAGGGTAGCCAGCATATTTTGTCTGTGTTTATTCAACAAAATACAGTTTTTATTGCAATTACTAGCATAAAAAGGAATTTTAAATTTTCATGAGAATTAAACTGCACTTTTTAGTCTTTTTTTCTGCAACTTTTGAGTTCATTTTACAACACTATAGATACACTTATTTTTTTGCTTTCGTTGTTCACAAATTTAAGATTATTTAATTTGCAATCATGTAAATGTGTCATGAACATACAATGCAGCTATCAGAAGGCTGAGGTTTTTTGGCACCAGAGTATTATAAATATCTGTGTGCAAAATTGCATATTTCAACATTAGAGTCCCTTTTATAAATCTATTTGGTTTTTTTTTCCTACCAGAAGCTGAGTCTCGCTTGCACACATCCACCCCTTCCCTCAGCTGGACGCCCTCTGTTGCATCAGCAAGCCAGTCAAGGTCTAATTGAATCCATATTGAGAAAGAGGAGAAATCCAGCCCTCTTCCACAGTCACTCACATTTCAGCATGTGCACGTCCTGAAAAAGGTTTGTGTCGAAGACGGTGAGGATTGAGAGTTCATTTATACCCACTGAGACGCTCAAAAACTGCAGAAAAGTTTTAAAACAGAGCAACATGGCTGGACTGAAGGTAAGGCAGCTTAAACTTTAAACAAACCTTTTTTTCCTCTATTTCCTTTGATGCATGTCTTAATAATTCAGGGAACATGGAAAAAGTAAGGTCTGCTGCATCTGTTAATGAAATATTTGCAAAAATAAATGTGTTTTTGTACAATCAGCTCTTCAAAGGGAGGCGTTCCCTCCAGCCAATCAGAATGCAGCATTCAGCAGCTGCCCAGATGTTGTCAGAAACGCCTCAGAAAACTCAAACACTAAAGCAAAATACTTATCCAAACAGAAGAACATCGAATCATATCTGGATGGCCCCTCATTTTACAATCTCACTTATTTTAATGAAACTAATTATTCATTCATGAAATATACTTATAATCATATACTAAACTTTATTTTTAGCTCCTTTGAGTCACGATAATTGCTCGGCATAAATTAAATCTTTCATTTAGAACAACAAAGCCCTGAATGAAATCTCCCGCACTTGCACAAAAATAATTTGTCTGTTTTGTTGCATTGTAACAGTGACTCAGCATATTTCTCTGCTGCATGGAAGCCCCTGTTCCAGAGAAAAGAGCTAAATATTGCTCAGTCTTTCTGGTTTCATTGAACTCCATTAAAAAAGCATTTCTTCCTATACACTATACAACTTGAGAAAGTGTTTTCATTGCATTAGATGCTTCATTTTCTTTACAGATAACCGTTCCAGTGCTGAATTAATCATGATTCTAAAAATGAAAAAGCTGCAGCTTTAGTGAAGCTTGTTTTAGCTCAAATGAGTGAAACATTTTAATCCGGCAAGTTCTGTCTGGTTCCCTCAGTGTTCATCCACAGATGACCAAATGTACGCACACCACAGTATCATAATTCCCATTTGAAATAAACACAAAGACCCTGTGGAGGGAATTTTTGTAATGAGTGTGTTTTTGGAGCACAACAATAAATGAAATTGATTGGGTGCAACTGGGACATTTTGCATAACTGCAGTTGGTTTGATCATCGGTCTAATGTGAATCAATATGACAACAATTAACAGGAAGACAAATTAATGACAAGCATTCAAATTTAATTATATAACCAGCATGAACATGTGGATTTTGCATCACAATGAAGCTGCACAATAGATTTATGTTTTTGTTTGTTTACCTCTTTCAGTACATGAGTGGTTTTGGGAATGAATTCTCCTCTGAAGATCCGCGGTGTCCTGGATCCTTACCTGAAGGACAGGTAACACCAAATTTGAATTATTCCTTTTTTTTTTTTAGATGTATAAAATAAATTCAGATTAAAAACATTTATTTGTTTATTCCAATTCAAATCAAATGAACATTTCTTTTTTGTGTGACAGAACAATCCTCAGGTCTGTCCATATGGCCTTTATGCTGAGCAGCTTTCTGGCTCCGCCTTCACCTGCCCACGTTCGACCAATAAGAGGAGGTATCTCTGCATGAAAAAAAAACTAGATCAACAAAACGGTTTTTGAACTTTATGGATAGCTGGATGGTTTTGTGTTTGTAGCTGGTTGTACCGAATCCTTCCATCTGTCAAACATAAGCCGTTTACACCCATGCCATGTGGTGATCTAACAGAGAACTGGGATGAAGTGGAGCCTGATCCAAATCAGGTATAGCAATAGTATTGAATTTCTATGATATACATTTTTTTTAATGTAACTGAGCAGGATTTGATTGCAAGTTTTTATTGTGACAGCTGCGATGGCTGCCCTTCACCATCCTGAAGTCCACAGAAAAGAAGGTGGATTTTGTGGCTGTAAGTGTTCGTTCTTCATCTTCATCTATAAAAGCGGATCACAACCCTGACAGACTTTTATTTTTTAGGGTCTTCACACCATCTGTGGTGCAGGAAATTCCAAATCTCGCAATGGTATTGGGATCCACGTATTCACCTGCAACACTTCCATGGTTGACAAGTGAGTTTGTGTTCAGTCAGTAAATGTTTTTTTTCTCTCTCAAACTTTGTTCCAAAACTCTTTTCTTGCTCCAGGTGCTTTAATAACTCGGACGGAGACTTGTTGATCGGTGAGACGGAAGGCGCTTTTGAATGATGTGATCTCCATCATCGGTCCGTCTTCCTCCTTACATTTTCCTTTTCTCCTTTGTTTGTTTCTGCAGTCCCACAGCAGGGTGACATCTTGATCACCACTGAGTTTGGGAAGATGATGGTTGAGCCGAACGAGATCTGTGTCATCCAGGTGGGCTTTTCCATCTCCATCACCAAAAGCTGCCATGCTGTCGGCCCCCTCAATCTAGTTACCATATTTCCAAAGTTGTGGTTTGGTACTTTTCGAAAGTGACCTTAAAAATAGATATTAGTGGAAAAAGGTTTCAAGCTGCAGACAGCATGACCACCTGGACTGCGACTGCAGCATGTGTGTTCTTCCAAACACATTAGTCCATTAGTCCCCTCAGTGCTGATACGGTCCACATTTGCTGCATAACAGCTCTAAATTTTCTCTAACTGCCACTTTTCACATTTTGCTTTGCAGCAAGGGATGCGCTTCAGCGTGGATGTGTTTGGAGAAACCAGAGGGTACATTCTAGAAGTGTACGGAGCCCATTTCGAGCTCCCTGACCTGGGACCTATAGGTTTGTGTTTGTCTGATGCTTGTGTGCAGATGAAGAAAGATGAACGTTCATTCCAACAATTTTATAGATCACTTTGCCTCTGTTTCCTGCAACATGCTATTGTCGCCTGAATTGGTGACACTTATCCCTGAAAATGCGAGGGATTTCTAGCAATGCTAACAATAATGCTCAGACAAACGGTGGTGCTTTCCCCCGTCCCAGCGTGAATCTTCAGCTAATTCAAACACTGGCTCAGAGTTTTCAACCGCCTTATGTGGCACCAGATTATTTTGAAATAGACTCAAGTTTTTTTTGTTTTTTTTTACAGTTGGTAGAGTTGAGAGAAAAATAGATTTACTTTAAATATTTACTGCTCCAACAAATCCCAATAAATATTAAAAATAATAATATGGAAAGTTTGTACACTTAGGAAAACTACAGACAAAAGACAGTCAAAAAGCAGTATGTTAACAGAATAGACACATATATATATTTATTTATGTAATTACCATGGTGCATAAGAAGAGGTCGACCTCTGATCGGAAGATAGCAAAACCGGTTCCCGCATTGTCTTCCCATGTGTTGAAGTGTCCTTGAGCAAAACACTGAACCCCACACTGCTCCTGGTGATTTTAAGTTGGCACCAGTATTAAGCTGCAGAGCCACCATCAGTGTGTGTGTGTGTGTGTGTGTGTGTGCATGGGTGAATGGCACTGTGACTGTGATCACTTTGGGCCTTCTAAGAAGGTAGTAAAGTGCTATGTAACCCTTGTGCTATCCTAGGCACTTTAACATTGGGAGTTGGGTCATCTAGACCCACTAGACAGTGCGCTGAACCTTTTTTCTTCAATGATTTGTGATCTTCACTGGTGTCCATGGATTACATGAAATCTTTCCACCTTTATCCACCTTTGTCATGGAAGGGAGAACATGTCAATGTCAGGGTGGGGTCATCTAAGATAGCACAAGGGACAAATATATGCCATTTACCATTCTATAAAAAATTTTTTAATCACTTTGTTTATATGTAGCACTTTTAAAAAATAAGTGCATTCTGAATTTTTTCCAACTAACTCTAAGTTCTACAGGGAAAAATGGAAAAACATTCTGAGAAAAATAAAACCCAAAACAAAATTAATCAATTAGTTAATTAATGTTTTTGGTGAGTAAAATAGAAGAATATGCAAAACCTGGAGGGATTACATTTAAATACTATAAAAAAGTGAGGATATAATTAATTTGTATGTTAATTTTAAGGTCAACTTAAAAAAAAGGGTGGTTGAAGGTTTTTTTTTTACACAAACCTGATGGTGGTTTCACATGAGAGGTCATTAGACCATACAAGACAGAAATAAAAAAAAATAGACAGAAAGTCAAGTTTTACTGAAAGAATGTAAAAATATATAAATTAATCTGAAAAAATATAGTTTAGTTTTAGGAAAAAATCCGAATTGTCAGGGTAAACGCATCAGGTGATCATAAAGCTTTACTGTGATGCAGCGTTGCACAAATGTTAAATGTAACTTCTTGGAAAAATATAGCAAAAGTATTAATGAAGATGGCAAACATGCACTTTGAGACCTTAAATGCAAGTTTTAGTGTAAAGCAGATCTGGTGACCATATCTATTTTTTCCCAATTTGTTGATGGAACACAAAAAAAAGATGAACTCACGGGTTGAACGGTTGTCATCTCCAAGCCTTCAGACAGCTTTGGCTTTAACGGTTCACTGGAACTCAGAAACACTTTTGAAAAACAATGTGAGTGAACAAAGTTCAAGCTCCCATGTACAAATAGAAGTTAAATTAACCATTCAAAGAAAAACAAACAAGTTCCAAAAACCCCGCTGCTCTCTGTGAGCCTGACAGAGTGGAAACTTGTTGGAACTATTCACATTTTTTCAGTTCTTTTATGTGAAGGAAGATCATTAAGCTTGCAAAAATAACACAAGCTAAAATCAGCAACATTGATGCAAATGTGTTAAAATTTGCAGTCATCACAGCAGAATTTATGTTAGTATAGATCCATGTTTCGTTTGTGCTACACTAAATTTGGCATTTGGCATTTTTATGATACAAAAAAACAATTAAGCTGCCCAAAAGGGAAGTGGTTGTCTCCTACAGGTATTCACAAATGTTTACAGAAAGGCAAGTCATTATAGGCAATTAAACCATCGTCAGAAAGTGAGGATATTACTGAGAATACTGTTAAATAATTTTTTACAATAGAAATATTGAACTAATAAAACACATGTACAAATAAGACATTTGATGATAACCTGGAGGGTCAGACGAGCAATTTATTATACAGCACGACTTGATGTCTGATGTGAAATTGAAACCCAGACTGTTCTGACATTGAGCTGCAGCTCAGTCCAGCAACTCACATCTACACAATATTCCTTAGATTGGTCACCTGAGTTTGCTGGTTGGTCAAATACAGGAATGACACAGTCCCTGATCAGAAGGTACCATTTCTGGTGGTGTGTGCAGATGACAAGTCCTGCTGGAAAATGAAATCGGCAAACTCTGGTCAACAGAGGGAAGCTTGATGTGCTCTAAAGGTTTCTGTTAGGTGGCATCCCTGACCAGTGGACTGACAACAGCAGATTTAACCTTCAAGTGACCTCAATTTTGTGCCAGTGCCGTTTCTCCATTTGGGACCTTGATTTCCAAACCAAATGTAAATTGTTTCTTGATATGAAAAAGGGGCTTTGGATCACTGAGCAACAGTCCAGTTTTTCTGTTCTTGTCCTAAGATGAAATGTCTACAAAAATGACAGTGTCCTGGGCTATTTTTTGAAAATTTTGAAATGTTGTATTTTACTGAAATGTACCCTTGTGTGCATGTTTTCAGGAGCAAATGGTCTGGCCAATCCCAGAGATTTCCTGTGTCCAGTTGCATGGTTTGAGGATCGCACAGTGCCTTCTGGCTACACAATCATCAACAAGTACCAAGGAAAACTGTTTGCCTGCCAACAGGTGGTTTTTGCCACGTTTAGTTTTGTGTGTCACCAATAATCGCACACACCGTCTAAAGGGAGGCTCACACGCTTGCCTTATTACCCTATTTGAGTTTGTGCATGCTCCAGCGAACACCATCGAACTGTCACAGGACTAACAGGAAACAGTCCAAGTGAAGCATGTGATCCATTAGCTGCTCCTGCCGACTGAACTGCCATCCCTGATGATTTAATATCGAGGCGTTCGCTTTTATCCTTTCAGCAGGTTTCCACCTCGAATCCCTTATGAGTCTTAATCACTCACAATTAGTTAAGGCATTCTGGAGCTGCAGACGGAGTTCCTGTGAAGCTTTGCTTTGTCTGAAAAACCTTTTCCGAGTTAAGCATTAATTTCACCGTATTTCACTCGGGGGAATGATCCTCCCCCTCCTGAAATATCCTGTGGGGCACATAATTGGATCGACGCATAATGTCTGACAGGAGGTGTTTTTACTGAGACGAAGAGGAGGCAGGAGGAGAGGTCCATACGGGGTGGGGAGAGTTGGTGGGGTGGTAACCGTGGAAACCATGTCAAACCACACTATTATTATTCATAGTAAGAAGTACATCAAGGCATGATACTGTCTCTTTTTGAAGCAAAACAAACCTCTTTTCTGATATTTCATCGTCTTCTTTATGATCTTTTTCCTGCACGCCCTCCTTTAAACCATGAAAGTGAGGGGCACGGAAGCAAGATGGGGGACAGAGGCCTCATCTCAAGAAAGATGCTGCTCCTATCTGGTCCTGCTGTTTTTTTCTCCCGCAGAGTGCTGAAATTGCTCAAATTAACTTATTATTTGCTTGACTGGGCCAATATGTTTGTGTTCCGTGTGCATGTGTGTGTGCAAGTGCTCATTTTTTCCTGCACCTTAATCAAATGTACTGTAGTTATTGCAGACAAGTCTCAGAGAAACGACTTGCTCTGGGTCTCCCGAGAGCCATATTGTATGGCAAGTGCTGACAATAGAGAGTGTTAAGCCTGTTTTTTTTTTTAGTACGTATTGGTTACATGTTTGAATCTACGTAAGTTGTGTTTGCGTGTGTTTGTGGAAATGTATGTGAGTTTGTGTGCAGGAGCGCCGAGGTCACCGTGAAGGCAGCTCCAGTTGTAATGAACTATATTGATTTCAGAGCTGCTGTTGAATGTGTTTTTTCGCAGTGACATTATCAGAACAGAGAAACTATATAAAATTGCTGTGGTTTTAACAATCAAGATAAAGGAGTATCTGTGCAGGCCCCCCCCCTCACATAAGTGCACCGCTGCGAGCGTCAAAATGCTCAAAGTTTGGGAAAGTTTGATTGTGAAGCCAATTACCCCATAATACCTGGAGCCTTGAATCACAAAGAACAGGGGAGAATGAAAGAGAAGAAAGATTTAAAGAAGCACACCCTCTCACAATTTTCATTATGACCATTTTTTTCTCTCTTTATGTCAAGAAGTACTCTCTCTGGGAATTTAAGATTACAAAGACATTATTCATTGTTCCTTTTCCCCTGTGAAAAGCTCAATTTAAAGTCTTTTGTGTTTGTTGCTTGGGTAGACTTCTTGTATTTGTTTTGTGTTTTGCACGCAGGATTTCTCCCCATTCAATGTGGTTGCTTGGCACGGCAACTACACACCGTACAAATACAACCTGAAGCACTTCATGGCCATCAACTGTGTGGCCTTCGACCATGCGGTATTTTGTTACACTTTCTTAATAAACTGAAAAAATGGATATCTTTTAATGTTTAGGTGTATCTCCTGTTCCTTTAGGATCCATCTATATTCACTGTGCTCACTGCCAAGTCCACCAAACCTGGGGTGGCCATTGCTGATTTTGTCATCTTCCCTCCACGATGGGGTGTGGCTGACCACACCTTCCGTCCACCTTACTATCACCGTGAGACCACACTCTTCCTCTTCATGCAGGGAAAGCTTCATGAATTTTTGAAAGCCATATTGTTCAGACGGCTGAATTTCAAATGAATGGTAATGTCAGGGAAAGGAGGCGGTTTGAGTCCATCATGAATTGAACATGATGGCGTCCGTATCCAGCGCTGCTTCACGACTCCTTTCATTGTAGACACTATAACACCATCTTTTGTCCATTTCCATCTTAATACTCTCAGCTCATCTCGTGGAAGTCCTGCTGCACAGAATAAGAGTTGTGTAGCAGCTCCCCCTGCTTGTCATTTCAGGGAACTGCATGAGCGAATTCATGGGTCTGATCAAAGGCCACTATGAAGCCAAAGAGGAGGGTTTCCAGCCTGGAGGGGGCAGCCTCCACAGCATCATGACCCCACACGGCCCTGATGCTGACTGCTTCCAGAAGAACAGCACGGCTGAGCTCAAACCTGAGAGGGTGGCTGAGGGAACCATGGTAAAAATAAAACTCAACAGACGGGGAGATCTAATGCAACCCACGTTTATTTCTCGTCTTTTTATGCTCCAGGCTTTCATGTTTGAGTCGTCCTTCAGCATGGCTGTCACTAAGTGGGGTCTTGAAACATGTCAGAGACTGGACAAGACCTACTACCAGTGCTGGGAACGTCTGCGCAGCCACTTCAACCCCAACTGGAAGCCCAGCAAACAATGAAGGGGTAGTTTGAAGACATTTAGGAGGAAGTAAAAATCTGAATTACCAACAACTCTGTGCGTCATAATTGTCATTTGTTCACATATGATTAATTTACACCAAAAAGTTACATTTTCTCCACTTTTATTTTGAGAATACAGATACTTTAAGAAATCAATTAAAGTAATTAATAAAAAGATTCTTCCCAATTTCTGTTAGGTTGAACTGATTTCCCTTGTGGATCAATAAAGTTACATCATTTTGTAAACTTACCAAACTGGGCTCATAGCTATGGTTTCTCACAGCATTTTTAGACACCCCCCCCCTTAAAAAAAAGAGTCCTACATAAATGGTTGACAATATAATTTTATTTAGTTATTTGTAATTACACACAAACATCAGCTCATGATGTCAAATTGAACTTGCGCACGAGGGTTCCAGCCTTTATCTGCTCCTCTTTTCTATCCTGTAAACCAAATGACAAATAGATGATTGGTTAGTACAGTTTCCATAGCAACAAAGTCATATCACCCTCACCCTATTCACCTTCAAGACTTTTTTTTTCCAATGCACGCCCTGCGGGCGAGCAAGCGTTTTGTGATATGGGAGCATTTTTCATCCCATCCCGGCAGAGAAGGAGTAAGGCAAATATGATAGCCCAGCGGCGTGAAAATTGCCGCAAATTCCCCCACGAATTTCAATTGCCTGTGATTTGGAAGGTGAATCTCCATGACAATAGGGAGGTAAATGAAAGTAGGCAGCATGTCAAATGAAGAATTCAGCCTTAATGTAAATGGATCTGTGTCAAAAAAATAATAAAAAACTTTGCACCTTAGAGAAAATAATGAGTCCCAACCACTTTTGACAAGTCTTTCAGATTATTTGAAATTGGATCTGAAGTTTCCGTTGGCAAAAAAAAAAAACATATTCTAAAAATGTCAGTGAGACATACAAGCCGAAAAGCCATCAAAGATGCAATGATGTTATTAAAACACAACGTAAATATAAAAGTAATGAAATAGGATGGATGTCCCAACCATGTCATGTTTGGAAAAGTTACAAGTAGAGTGACAATAATGAACTTCAGATTTGTTTTATTTCCAGCTCATTTTCATCTCATTGTTCACTTGTGTTTGATTCTGCTTTTAACGGGATTTGGCCACAGAGGAAAATCTAAATGAGCAAAAATGGGGCTCAAGTTACCATCTTTAAATCTCAGGAAGTTCCCTTTGTTTTGAATGTACTAACCTCATTATAGCAGATCTTTATATCTTTATAAAATTAATAATAGAAAAACTTTAAAATATTTACATGTTTTTTTAGCTGAGACCTTTTTCTATTCTTTTAAGGATTCCCAAAATAAAAATTGAAATAAAAAAGGCAACAGTTGAATTAATTAAAAATGACGCTGTGTAAGGGCAGGGATGCCTAGTTGACCTTAGTCTGTTTAGTTTAGCAATCAGCTAATCTTATAACTGATTTTATGTATGTATGAAGCCCATTTAGACAACAATTTTGTGATATTGAGCTATATAAATAAAACTGACGCTGCATGTGGGGCTAAACTCATTTTAACAGCAACATAATGCATCAAGAGAACTAAATAGCTGCCATGCATGTTGTTCATACCCTATCTGTTTTGAAGACGTAGTAGAAGAAAAAAAGAGGAAAAACTCCAAACATTGCTCCCATCAGCGAAGTCTTCTTTGTTGCTCTGAAGTGTGGGTAGGGGTTTGCTCGCGCATACACCCATCGTGTCAGGGCAGGGTCGTCCTGACAAAACACAAGGATGCAACATTTTAGACCACAGACCCATAAAATGACCTGGAAACTAAAGTTTACATTAATAACAGGCTCCAGAAAAACATGACTTCTGTTCTTTTGAGTCAACAGATGTTCAACATATTTAATTTGTTGACATTTTGGACTCTTAAAACTCTGCAGATCTTGTAAATCTTACAAAAAGAGATGCTTAAGTGAAGAAAAAACCCCAGCTAAAACTGTCATTTGTGAAGAAAACCAACAAAAAACACAATACAGAACAGAAATCACTGCTCAAATGCCATCAAGCCCTTTATCAAAGATTACTACAAACTGAAAGACAATGTAAAAAATAAAATAAAAAAAGGTATTGAACTTATTGGAATTTATTCGAACATTAGGTCAGAAATTCTTCTCTATATTCTGTGACAACAGTCTGGTCCAAACTCAGGATTTATGCATCTGCAGCAAATTCATAGAAAAATTATACACAAAAACAATTGTAATTGTAGTCGTAATTTCCTATTATGTGTGCAGGTAAAAAACAAAGACAGTTTAAGTAGTAAGTGGTAAAGAAATCCATTCTGATGCATCTATTTCAAAAGTGTGCGGCTGGATAGCTCCGATATGAGTCGTCGTTTTTGTTGCAACGATAATGCTGGGTTGCTGGTATGAGGGGCTGTAGGCTAGCAAGAGAGAGTGTAAACAAAGGGAGGATGGGAAATGAGCGCAGGCGTACTCCGCCAACAATTACGCCCACAATTCTGAAGCATATTTTTAATGAAATACTGCCGCTCTGCAGAAACTATATCCTAGAAAACGACTGTTTTTTTTTAAAATTTAAAATAAAACAGAATAATCATAGTAAAAAAAACCAACAAGTAACACTTTTACAACAGATCAAAATATCATTGAGTGGAAATTTAAAACTAAACTACCGGTAGTTTGATCTATCTTTGGTTTTGACAAGCATTCCTTTAACTTATTTTTAAAACAAAAATATGAAAAGCGTGAATTCGTGTCCTAAATCAGTGCGAAAAGACGGCCCCTACTTTAAATTTTAAATCTCCTTAAAGTACAAAAGACGGCAAATAAAAAAAATAGCGAACACAATTGGAAAATCTAAAAAACCGGATACTCTCTGACTGTTCACTCACGCAACAGAAAAGAGATCAACAAAAAATAATGGTCACATTTTAAAAGAATTGATTTGATGTTTTGACAAATAAGCCCATTTACAAAAAGGAAAATCGCCATCATATAAAATACACAATCAAAAAAAAACAAAAAACAAAACAAAACTAAAGTTCTGTTTCTTTCAAAGTTGGCACATAACACCAAGCACAGACCATAATATAATGATATAATAAAATGCAATCCTTGCATCTACCTTTAAAATCGTCTTAAAAGGTTTTACCTTAATAAAGCAAATAATTATGTTATAATTTCTGAATCAAAGACTGTAGCTTGCTAGCTAGCTGTGTCAGTTGTTACATTAGTATAGCATTGACACAACACTTATACATGGCAGCCACAAAAATACAAGCTAAAATACAAACCATAACAGTAGTTTATTTTTTAAAACTAGACTTTTTTGCATGTTTTCTTCCTGTTCTATACTAAATTGAAAATGTTAGCATGCTAACGGGTTCCTCGGCCCTCCTCAGGGTGACTTTACTTACAACCAGCTCCTTCCGGTGCGGGTTGTTCAGCTGCACCTGATACTGCCTCTTCAGGTTCGCTCGAACCGCAGCCCTGGCTTCCTCTGCGCGCCGGTGCTCCGGTGACAAGTTGAAATATTCGTTTGGGTCCAATGTTTTTGGCAAAGAGGCCAAGGGCGCCGCTTTGTAATCCGCCATGATTGTTGGTGACGGAAAAACTGCAGATGGCTGATCTCGAAAAATCTCGCGTTGATTCGTTAGCAGTTACCGTGGCAACGTGAAGCGTTCTCAAGCAAGATCGCGGAAAATGAGCGCTGCGGACAACAACATCGAAAAGGAACCGGAAATTTTAGTCTCGGAAGAATACTTAAAATGTGAAGTTTCTGTTGATGACGAGTGTACCTTCACAGAAGAGGAAGATGATCTGGAGGAGACTGTAAACGCCGTCCAGGGGCATTCAGGAGCCACTGCTGGAGCCATTTCAGTCACCTCCTCCAACACGCCCAAATCACCACCTGTGGTCGATTTTGTGCGAAACTTTCTTTTCAACGCAGGAATGTCAGACACTCTTCACTGTTTTCAAACGGAGTGGTATGAGATGATACAGAAACGGCTTGTGGATGAAGATCGGGTCGATCTAGTTCCGGACGTTTACTTCCAAAACCAGCGTCTGGAGAGCGAGCTGGAGAGCGCCCGGTTGGAGACGGAGGAGTCCAGGCGGACAGCCTCTGCAGCAGCTGGGGCCCTGGAGAGGCTCCAGAGAGCCGCAGACGTGGAAAGACTGCGGCTGAAACGCCTGATCCAAGAGAACAAAATACTCAGTGAAGAGTGCAGAAAACTCCGGATGAAATGTGAAAAACTCCAACCCACAGTGCAGCAGAGGATGAATGAAAAGCATCTGGCTGCTCGGAAGGAGCTCTTATGGGTGACTGCAGAGAAAGACAAAAGTATCTTGCAGCCACAAGTAGCCCAACAAAGGTCTTCCTCTGCGGAGTCAAACAAGACAAACCCACGAAGTGGAGTCAGCA
Source organism: Oryzias latipes (assembly GCF_053564925.1). Lineage (NCBI taxonomy): Eukaryota > Metazoa > Chordata > Actinopteri > Beloniformes > Adrianichthyidae > Oryzias > Oryzias latipes. The sequence continues at coordinate 19,291,301 of NC_136256.1, read as the reverse complement.
AAGCTGCCCACATTTAGGCCTCTATATGCTCCTCTTTCTAAAGCATTCAGGCTGGATCACGAATAAAATCACTGTAAAAGAATGAATGCATAAGAGTGAATGTTTTTGTGCATGCAAATGAACATAATTTGAGTTCCAGTTATAGATGAATTTGTCAATTGTTGCATCACTATAGACGTTCACCTCATGCAGCCACTAGAGGGCAGTGTCCAACCAGTTGTTACTGTCCTGCACGTTGACGGATGTCTGGTAAAGATCCTCTTCAATGAAAATCGTTTTTTTTTTGTGTTTTTAACATGTTCTTGTGGCATTTTCCTCATGGCGGAGAACACATTTAAAGAAAATTAAGCTTAATTTGCATTTCTGAGTATTTCTTTATTCACATTGCTGGGAATCAGGGGCAGATGGGCAAGAAAAAAAAAAAAAAAAAAAACACTTGGAAAAAGCCTGTAGCCCTGACATGGGTGCTGCAGTCGGGAGCCTCACGCTCCCTGCTCCGCTCCGTTCAGTGACTTGCAGACAAATTGATCCATATACATCTTGGTTTTCCTTGACCAAGATGGCATCTGGCTCAAAATTGTACGGCTGGATAGTTCAATTATTGCCCGCCATTTTTGTTGCACCGGTACTGTTAGGTTGGGGATGTGAGGCGCTGTTAGCCAGAGAGAGTGTAAACAGAGGGATAATGGGAAATAAGGGAAGGCTTACTCTGCGCCAAAACTCCCGTAGACAACACAGAGACACATTTTCAATAAACTCCTGCCGCTTTGCAGAATAGTCATAGAAAACAAAACAGTTTTTATTTTTAGCCTATTGTAAAAGGGAACAATTTTACATAATGGGAAATGAGAAAATGCTTTTACAATAGACCAAAAGATGATCAGAGTGGGTCTTCAAAAAGGCTGTTGAAAAAATGAAAAGAAATTAAAAAGGATTTTTCTGGTCTTCAGATTTCAGAGAAAAGCATGTTGGTCCTATTCGTCTTGTTTCTTAGGTTATGACTGAGATTAGGTTAGGAAAACAGTGCAAAGTGAAAATGAAAAACAGATGGATTAGGTTGATGCGATGAATCTGCTGGAAGGGCCTTTTTGTTTATGCCTGATTTCTAAATATTTTTGTAAAATTATGAATTTATGAGCATATTATTTTGCTTCAGTTAATTAAAAGCTAAACATATGGTGCTTTTTCTGGGATGTTGGATGTTTTTATTCATTTAACACCCTGTTAAATACTTTGAGAAAAAATATTTCTGCTTTTTTTTCACATCGTTTGCATCACACAGAGTGACCCAAGGGCCCACAATAGCTACAGAGTATGAGACCAAATGATTTATTGTCCTTGGAGGACCTCTGAGAGCCACTAGCGCAGTCTTGAAACATCTATTTATGACTTTGAAATGAAATTCTGCGTGAGACTACTCTTAGGTTTAAAAAGAGTTTGAGCCGTCAGATAAAATATTAAAATGTTTCTGCCATGGCTGACTGCTTGCAGCCTCACTGACTATTGAGTTGAACTTTAACCACGTAAAAACAATGAATGTTTTGTCCTTTTCTTTTCAGTCCTGGACTCCCTGGCATTGCTAATACCGTTCACTCATATTTTTTTTTCTTCTACAATACCCTTATGCCTTGTTATTTAACTAATGGGCACTTATTCTTGGTGCACTGATTGTGCAAACTCTGACAGATAGCAGAGATTAGACTGTGGTTCAGAGTCAGAGGCAGCTGCTAGCTGTGAAGAAATGAAAAGGATCATTTCCATGTGCACATGATTTAATCATGTCCCAAATCTGAAGCCCGTTTTCTTTTAAAGCAGTTTGTACTTGAAAGACTTGCTTGAAAAGAGTGAAGCTGAATCGTTATGCAACTGCAAAAAAAGAAAAGATTGTGAAGTAGACATTCCATTATATGATTACTTGGCTAATTTGAAAAGATATTGTTAGAATAATACCCCTTTTGAAAAAATGGTAACAGAGGAGTGTGCAGACGCCGGGAAGCCGTTGTTGGCAGTGCTTCAATCCAGTCCTCCATCTCCTCCCTGCTCCAAAGACCAACATTTTCTTCATAGTCTGCTTCTATCCTTGAAGAAGTTGCCACCTTTGATAAAAGAATGTGTCCTACTTCAAATTCACAAATTATTTTATGAAAACAGTACCGACCTGCTTCATTTGGAACAATTGGAATACAAAAAAAACAAGGAAGCAATTTCTTCTATCTACTCCATATATTCCTCCACCATCCCTCATCCAAGCAAACTCCTTCTCGTTTCTGTGTCTCATGTAGTTTTTTGTTCATATTCTTCATTTTTGTGTTATTTTAGCACAGTCTTTGTTTTTGGTTTCATATTTTAGAAATCATAATGTTCAAAGGTTTTGTAAAACCTTTTTAGTCAAGAATAAATGTTTGTACTTTTCATTGGAAACATTTTTATTCTTCGGCCTGATTCTCTCAGAAATATTTGTATCTTTTGTCTAAGATTAGAGTTCTGGCAAACTGTTAAAAACATTTGTTTTATTGCAGTATTTGTGTTAAGTCACATTGCAAAAACATAATAGCAAAAAAAACAAAATTTATTTTTTGACTGCCCATTCCCTAAATTATTATTTTGCATCATTTAATCAACTACTACACTCATAAAATTCTTTAAAAGTTATGAATATGAAAAGAGGTGATCACCATCATTATATGGGAGGTTTGCCACAAAGACATGGGGCAGGGGTCCGCTGTGCCCTGCTCCGGGGTTTGGACAGTCAGGTGGCAGATGGTGTGTGCACTCCACCTGACAAAAGGTGAAGTTGCCCAGGATTTTTTGGTCGCCCATAATACTAATCACCAGGAACTGACTGTGAGTGTCAGAGATAAGCGTCCTTGTAGTTGGGGAACTGGGGTCCTGCATTGGGGGAAACCTTGATGATAACCTGCTTGTTGTCCTGCTCTTCACTGCAGTTAAGGAATTTCCACCTCTCATGGAAGTCTTCTGCTCCTGACCTCCAGTCATCTGCAGAAGGCACAACCATGAACTCTTTCATGAGACTGTTCCAGATGACCTGGGGCCTCATTTATAAACGTTGCGTACGCACAAAAGAAGGCGTACGCCACTCTCTACGCAATAGTTGAGATTTATAAAAAGCAAACTTGATGGGAAAATGTGCGGTCCTTCACGCAAGCTCTGACCCAGGCGTACGCACAAAAACGGGTGAAAGGAGAAACGGCGACACCGTCGGCAGATGGAAGAAACATGTGAAAGTGAAAATGACAATACTGCCTCTCAGAAATAACATGAAGACTTCACAAAGCAAGTCTTACAATTAACAGCCTACACAAACACCCGTTTGATCGATCAGCAGTGAAACAAATAAAAAAAATCAAACGAAAATTACAACAGAAATTCAAATGAACACTTATTTGCAAAAAGAAAAGTGAAATATGTTCTGCAATATTGGCATGTTGTGCAATTCATCCTCATAAATAATATAGTTAACAGAACGAAATAATGTACAAAACTGATATTCTCGTTAATGTGTCTGTCTGGCGGAGCAGATATAGGTGCAATTAGACAGACAGATGGATAGATAGAGAGAGACGCATTAATTGTCCACTAGGGAAAGTTGTTTACATAGTAAAACATGTCTTCATAAGCTACAGAATTATGGTATTCATGCATATGCCTTTAGTTTGTTTTATTTTTGATAAAACAATGCATGGCGTATGTCTCAACCATTCAGAAAGCAACAAGAAATTAGATTTGCGCTGAACAATTTCCCATTTCCACGTCGATTATTCCCGACATCTGTAGCTTGTCAGATGCAATTAAATGGAGGGAAATAAAATGCCCCATCACAATGCGTAATGACGCACAATGGCTGATCTTGCGCTCTTAGAAGATGTCGCAAATGGAAGAATTCGGGGGAACGCATCTTTAGACAAGAAGACTTGCTGGCAAACGAGGAGGAGTGGCTTATGAGCCGGCTCCGACCTCCTCGAGCCGTCCTTTTGGACCTCTGCGGGCTTTTGGGGGTGTGTCACCCGGTGCATCTGGCGCGTCGGCGTCCCCCTGCGCCTCAGTCACCACTCCACTAAGGGATTCCCCAATTCTTGCCGCTTGTCTCTTATCAAGAGGGGTCAGCTCCGGTGTCCCCCCCCCCCCCATGGCAGGCACACTCTGGCGATGCAGCGCCAGACGTGTTTTTGCCTCGACTTTGATGTCCGACCATTTCTTTTTTATTTAACCACGGTCCGAGGTTGTGAGGCTACAGCATTAACGGCGTCTGCCACTCACGTGGCTTTTAGGCATTAGTAATGCCCACACTGTACCCTCCAAACAACACTTTTCTCCTCTTTTCCACCTCGCCAACGATAACTTCCACTTCACATTGAGTGAAGTTACGTTTTTTTGATTTCCTCTCTGTGTTTGCCATGGTTTCGCAATCAATGAATATTCATTTGTGGGTGTTTCACGGACTATTTATGGCCAACTATGGGTGTGTCATAAAGCCGCAAAAGCTGCGCTGCATTTAGAATCGGTTGTGATTTATTAAGGGAAAGATGCGTAGGATGTGCGTGCGCACGGTTTTATAAATCCGAATATTTCTGTGCGTACGCACGTCCTATGTTTCATCCGTACGCCACTTCTGACGCAAATCCTACGCAAAGTTTTATAAATGAGGCCCCTGGTGACCATCCTCCCCCAGGTGACCGCCTGGGGGAGGATGCTGCAAACACCAACCTTGAAACTGCTGGCCATGGTGCTAAAGGAGACTCCATTGGTGAGATCATTTAAAAAATAAATAAGTAGTAAATATTATTATAAAATTGAATTTAAAAGCAGTACATGTAGCCACAATTCTGAGTCTACCCAGGCAGGGGACAAAAACGTTGTGTCAGGAAGAGAACCTGGCGTAAAAATCTCTGCCAATCCACCTGTGTTAAACAGTGAAAGCTGGAGCGCTGTGGTGACCCCTGATATGCCGAAAGGTGAACAACAACAATTTTGAAGCAGTAAGAAGAGGTGGGTAAGATGTCCAAAATTGCACTGAAGTAAATGTAGCATCACTTCAAAAAATCAAACTACATTTTTTCCTTGCTAAAAATCACAAGGCGCACCACCAGCTGAAGTTGTTAAAAAATGAAACTCTAATGTGTGTTAAGAACATTGAGAACATACAGTCTTTCTTATTAAAGTGTCTTGAATATGACTCAAATTAACACACAGAAATAGATATCTTATGATTTTTCAAATTTCTACCTTCTCAGTGTAAAACCAGTTTGGATGAACGAGCTGCAATCTGTCAATGGTAAATGTTTTTTTAGGCTTAAGGTGAAATTAAATAGTTTCCCACTGCAAGCCTGATGATCACAGCGGCACAAATATTACTTAATACTAGAGAAGAATACAAAAAAAAGAATGGCACAATGTTTGTTTTTTTAACAAATTACCTCAAAGTTAATGATAGATTAGCTGATGGTGGAAGCCTCTTTTGCACCTTTTGAATCTGTCATACCCTCTTGTCCATCTTTCCTACGTGGGGGTTCGTCTTTGTAAGAACTTATTTGCCTTACAGTTTCATGGGATGTTCTTGACTTTGTAGCAGTGGCTGATTGTAATTCTTCTCCTGCCTGTTCAACTCCCTTGCTGTCCTTTCCCTTTCCCTCTCTACTGACAGCCCCATCCACATCAAAGCCCAGTGCGACCTTTGTGTCAAACTAAAGAGATTGAAGAAAGAAAAAAAAAATATTTATTTTCATCGCCCTTAGCCTAGACTGAAATATGCCCACCCAACAATCTGCATCCTTCTCTGGATGCAGAATCGATGCTGTTTATTAATCCAAGGGATCACCATACAGACGGATTTAACAAGATTGCTTATGCTATCAGCAAGACCAAATGGTGTTCTGCATTAATCATGTAGAAGGCAGCGTCCGGTCAAAATAACCACCACAGAACCTGCCAGGAAATTACCACGGTTTTTTTGCGGCTTCATATTGGGCTGCAAAACTCGTGGTTATCTATTCACAAATGTGGAAATTAGATGAGCTACATCATAAAACCACGCTTTGAGGCTGGTGAAATTACATAAATAATAAGGAAAAAATACATTTTTCTCTCACAAAAAGAAACAAAAACTGATCATTACTTTAAAGCCACAGCTTAGGACCAAATGTGTGAAGCAGTGTTTCGATTATAAAGGAAAATATTCAAAAATAAAAAGTTTGTGCAAAAAATGAGGTTAGGTGGAAAAAGGAAGCAAGAATTTTTTTTTCAAATAAACTTTGATTTATCAAAAGTACTTTTATGCTTGTAAATGTTAAAATTTTACAGGTGCAAATCTTGCAATTAGTTAAAGATCAAATTTTTGTTCAAGGCGGGTATAGACCTTTTCTAAGTCATGTTACTTTGAAGTCCCACTCCGATCATCTTTTAATTTGTTGTAAAAGCTTCTATTCCTTTGTCTTGATCTTATTTTTTTATTGTAAATTTTATTTAAGTGGAACTGTTTTTCTTTGTGTTCTGATTTTTCCTTAAGTATGATCATGCTATTTTTAGCCAAAAAAATAACAAAATCTGTCATTTTCTAGGACAAAGTTTCAGCAGAGCGACAGAAGTTCATCAGAAATACACCTCTGAGTTGTGACTGTGGCTGGGAGTACGCCTGCTCACATTTCCCATCATCCATATGTTTACATGTTCTCCCACTAGCTTACAACCCCTCACAACACTAACCTAACAATTACCAGAAGAACAAAAATGGCGAGTAACATTGAAGCTATCCAGCTGTAAGGTTTTGAACCCGATGTCAGGTCGGATGAAGAAGACAAAGACGTGCATGGATCTAGTCGTCTACAAGTGGAAGCATCAGAATGGAGCAGAGCAGGGATCTTGTGGCTTGATGAATATAGATTTTACGTAACAAATACAAGCTTTTTCCAACAGTGTTTTTTGTCTGCACCTGATTTACAACAATTTGAATAAATAGAAATAGAAATGCAGTTTATTTTCCAGTATCCTGTTCATATATAATGTTAACATTAAAAATGTTATATATCTGCTTCTGTCCATGTGTTTGAATATTCTTCATTAAGGTTAGCGGGATGAAGCAAAGTACTGACAGCAGTTAGCGGAAGCTTTGTCCGAAAGTCTTTAAACGCCAGTTTGAGAGAGTTGATTTCAGGTCAGATGGGATGTCACAACACTGAAAGAGACAGCCTGTGTCTGACCTGATGGGAAGAGACAACAGATGAAGAGGCGTGCTCAGTGTCCGAGTTTAGAGGTCAGCTGAAACAAAAAAGAGATGGAAAATCTTTTATGTTCAACCCCAAACTACATTTTAAGGAAGAAAAATAATAATATTTTCATTTCAACAATTATTATAAACTGATAAAATGAACTTGGTTATTAAAAAGCTTGGGTTTATTAATCATTGGGAGTTGGATTGACCATCTAACAAACTGACAAGCTTTTTTTATTGTCGAACATGTAAAAAACGTCTTCCTGCAGTCCTCACATTCCTCACAGGACAAATCTGTCTGACAAACTGGGCGTTTCTGAAAAGCTTAGTACGTTTTTTGTGTGGAAAAACTGGTATCAGATCTGATTTGTGACTGTTTTCCCACAAGGTCTGTTGTCTGGGATGAAGACGTTCCCTTTCCACGAGAAAATAGTAGTTATGCAGCGGTTTCTAAAGCTTGGGGAAATTGACGCTTAGCCACTAAGTGCGTACAAAACTGACTAGGATTTTATGGGAAAGTCTGAGATATCGCTCTATTTGGGTCATTTCCAACCACAGACCTTTATATTGAAGGCTTCCAGATTACTTTGATGGTGGTGATTATCATCAGCTTTCATCTCGAAGGGATGACTTCAGCCAAAGTAGAGTGGAAACTTTGTCACACACAATGATACCACCGCAACGGCCAAAACGCTGCTACAAACATTTCCTCTGCTTGCAGCACAGACTCGAACTCACAACGTTCATTGTCATGAAGAAGTTCTCTGATGCTGCTCTAAATGTCTCTTTATCAAGTTTGGATATGTCCTTTAGAGTTTGCATATGCGTGCTGTGCACACAGATTTGCCACATTTCATCAGGAGATTCACATGAAGCATTAGCTCAAGGATACAGTCTGTCAAGCGACACCCTGCTGACAGCTGCCTCAGATTTGTGTGTGTGTATGAAAAGGAGAAAAAGAGTCAGGAGTCAGCTCAGGCTGTTTCTCTCCTTGCAGAAATGTGATGTTGTCTTTATTTTTTGGTGATCCCTTAACAAATTCAGGCTACTCTGTGGCTGAATAACATCAGGGCTGCTAAAGCATCTTTAGCACCAATTATGTGCTCAGGGAAAATGCCAAGTTTATAAATAGTGTTTTGTTGAGGGTCTATCTGTTTGTGACTATAAAACCATAAAAATGAGACCCGGAGCGCTGTATGTCTACGTCACGAGCTGAGGGCTTTGATCAGTAAACGAGGAGAGGATGAGTCACTCTCTTCACTCATGGCGTTTTTTTCACAGACTCACTTTCCTTATCTGGTTGCCTCTAAGCTTGGATTTGCTGCTATTTCCTCCAAGCCTTCCTATTATATTTTATTTATTTCCCTTTTTGGTTTTGAACGTATGATACACCACTTTTTCCTTCATAGTGATCTAATTTTTCAAAACCAAACCTTTTTTAGTGGAGGTTTTTGCATCACTGACTCTGGACTGCACTGCTTTTTTTGTGGCCAAAATGAATTAAAAATGACTCAAGATATTTAAAGTTTAGGCTCCTAGAGCAGATGGTCTGGACTTCCTTTTCCCTCACATGCAGACAGCTTGCCCTTGGCTGCACTAACACAGACAGTTTAGAGTTTCCTGTGAGGTCCTGCTGGGTTTGCACAGTAGGTTTTGGTCCTTGCCTAACCTGTTACAGTTTCCATTTGTGGAATTGCCTTCAAAACAAGGATATTTGAGCTCAAACAGATACTTTGTTTGACAAGACAATTATTATAAAATCAAAGTCTGATTACATGAGGAAAAGAAGAAAGAGTTTGTGGCAGAAGAGGGAAAAAAATGAGGCTTAAAGGACTTGATTATTAAAGTTTTTATTAGTTTTTGGTTCCATGAAAGTTTGTTGGAACCCAATACAACAGCACGAGAAAAAGTTCTGCAAAAATATATCTTCAATCAATAAAAGAAATATGTGATTAAATAGGATAAAACATAACAGCTGAGGAGAATATTATCATAAAGAACATGCAGGGATATGTTAGTAAATTAAAACTACTTAATCTAGAATGGAGTTGTAACTATAGACTGTAATCTAGTTTAGCAATCTAATGATGCATGTGACAGTTTTTGTTTTGCAAATTTCAGATTTTCAGTACAGTCTTTAGCTTGCTTTCGCTTTTACACACTCCTTTCGGGTCTGTCGTTCTGTCCATCAGTCTGGGGATCTCCCTGCAGACAACAAAGATGCTATATCAATTAAAAATGCACCAAATCAGTTCTTTGGTGTAAATAAATGCTAATCGATGACTCACCAAGACAGAGAAAGCTCCTGTACGACCGGTCTTCCCCCTCTTGGGTGGATCCAGCTTCACCTGTCTCCTCACTCTGACCACCTGCAGGAGTGTTGACATGAGTGATGCTGAGTGTTTTCTCTTTGCAGAACCGAAAAGTCCCGAATGACTGCCTGCTTAACCAAGTGGATCACAGAGGTGAGCATGTTAAACTGATCCCATAAAACAGTAGGGAGGTGGCTTTACAATTCGTGGTACAACATTTTCCTCAGCCCAGTTGTTCATCTGCTGCTTCCAGGTTGCCATGGAGACTTACCTGTAGGGGGGAGGATGTCTTGTCGTTGCTAAGGAGGGAGTAAGTGCCGGGGCGGGTTTTGCGCTTGCTTTTTTTCTTCGTAGCCTGAATCAAGTGTCTCCTGGACCTATCAGCCTGAGGACAGCATTGGAATGATTTTCATATGAACACACATTGTTTAAATCAGCCATTTAAATCAAATATCCCAAGTCAGTCATTTCAACTCTAACATAAATATTTACTTATTATTTTGTAGTTTGTATTTTACTTCTTTCAACACAGAAAGTAAACAATGGATATTAAAGTCTCACTCCGATAATCTTTTAATATATTGTAAAAGTTTTCTTTTAAAGATGATTATGCCGTTTCAGCCCCCCAAAAAAACCATGTAGTTTTCGAGGAAGTAGTTTCTGCAGAACGGCAGTAGTTTATTAGAAATTTGTCTCTGCTTTGTGGGTGGAACTGGCATGGAGTAAGCCTCTGCTTATTTCCCATAATTCCTAATATTCTGTCTTTTACTTTATTTAATTCAGAATATTCTGTCTTTTACTTTATTTAATTTTATTATTACGTATGACACATGTTATGTCGTAATAGTGTATATAGGTGTAGATTCTTCTTGTTGTTAAATGTTATTACTTTTGCATTTTTGCACATTTTTAAACACCCTTTCATTCTTTTTGCACATTGCTGTTGTTCTTCTTGTTTCTCTATTTTGCACTGAACTGCTGTAATAATTGAATTTCCCTAACGGGGGATCAATAAAAATTATCTCTATCTCTATCTCTATCTCTATCCTTTTGTTTACACTCTTTCCTGCTAAGATCTTGTTGTTTGCAAGTGGATGCATCACAATGAAGCGAAGCAGGGAGCTTGCGGCCCGCCCAACGTATTTTCAGCATAACAAATACTATTTTTTCAAACGCTATTTTCTCGTCTGGTACTGATTTATGATGATTTGAATACATAAAATTATCAGAAACACCATTTTAATTTTAAACTCTTTTATACATGTCTTCCATCATGAGAAAAAAATACTACAAGAAGATGTAAAAAAACACAATTTTTATTGGAGTGGGTCTTTAACTACCACCGCTGTCATAATCCCTGCAACCCTCTTAGTTTTGCTGACTCCAGCCTGAGCATCAGGAGTGGTTTACCTGGATGAGAGTTTTAGGGAAGCCTTTGACAGATACAGCTCCAGGCAGATTGAAGTGACTCAGGTGGGTGGGACCCCGCCGCTCCAGCTGCCTCTTACGTCTGAACAACACCTACAAGGATGAGAGAGTCAAAACCCACAACCACAGCCAGGCCAGCGTGTTTCCCTGAAGGTTAGTGTGCCTCATGTTGTGTGTGCTGTGGGTGCTGAGTAAGCTCTAGTCTGCTTTCCATCACTGGAAGTTCAGCTCCAATACCAGGGAGAGGAAACAGCCAAATGAAAATTGCTTTTGGCTCCATCACTTCCTGCACTAGTTTGCTCAGCTAAATCACTGTTATTGATCCACTCATTTTCAAAATAAATGAACTGTCACTTTGATAAACGATGAATTTTATTCTGCTACTTAGAACTTTAGACATGTAACAACATACCCTGGAGGGTTTACCTCAATCATTGATTTCCTTTTTACTCTACTGAGGAAAAGGATCAAACATAAAATAAGAAAAAAGGTGATCCTCAAAGATTAGAAGTCGGTTTTCAGGTGCTAAAGTTAAATGGTCAGACTGGTGGTGCTGCAGGGAGAAAGCCCCTGCACGTCAGAAAGAACGGGGTCAGCACTTTGCTTATTGTGCTGACGAGCCACAGGGCTAAAAGCCATCAACTCTGAAGGCCGAACGACAGGTGTTGATGTCTGAAAAGAAACCACTGGGGTCCAACAGGAGAACTTTATCAAATACGTTTTTTTTTAATTAATCTAAACTGTCAAATTCTCAGTTTATTTTTCTTCTTACTTCATATTCTAATGTAATCAAACTTTATATTTTTTAAGTGGACAAATTAGGGAAGTGAAAATGTTAAAATCATTACCTAACTATGTAGCCAGAAGGGGGCCCAAGTCTGGGTGTCCCTGTGCTGGTCCCCAGCCCAGATAAAATACAGGGGTGTGTCAGGAAGGGCATGCAGCATTAACTTCTCTGCCAAACCACCTGTGCGAATCAGTGAAAGCTGATTGGTTGAGGCAACTCCTGAAGCGATACGCCGAAAGGTGAAGAACAAGTGAAACAGTGGAAGGGATTGTAAGGCTCTTTAAATTTAGTTTATCATGCTTTAAGACTTTTTTGTCATTCTCCTAATTTCGACTTATTTCCTGCTTTGTTGTGAAAATAAAAAACCTGTTTCTTTTTTTTTAAACTTGGTTTTAATCATCTTTTAGGCCTGTTTTTGATGTTTACTTCTAGTTCCACTGTTTCATGTTTTCAAACATGCTGACCTTTTTTCTTTTTAAATAAAGCTTTTAGACTTTTTTATCTCTGTATTCATCTTGAAGTCTGTCTTGACATTATGATACATTAAAACTTTTGATGTTTAGACTTGAACTAAGCATGAAAACTGTTTTAGAAGTTCAGGAGTTTAAAGTAAAATTGTAAATGTCAGACAGCAAATAGAGCAGCTTTCACTCAAACATTTCCTCTGAAGATGAAGACGTTTCTACAGAACTGTTTCCATTTGTTTGCCCTCCCTTATGTCTGACTGGGTAATATCATGTTTGGACTTCTTTTACTGCAACTCACAGTCACCGATGGAGCAAACTGATCTGAATCACACAGTGAATTCTAGCATCTGTGGACTTTCTGTCAGGAAAAAGTGAGTCACCACATTATCCATGAGCAGAAACCCTTCAATATCCCTGCTGAGTATCACGGTTCAAAGTGATGGTTTAGAACCACTCCAAGCTACATAAGTGGTTCAAACCAGCACAGACTGACCAACTTTCCACTCACAGATTTGTAACAATGGGTCACTTTCCTCCATGAATAAATGACCACATTTGTGCACTCAATTCAGCGGTTTTCTTTCTCTGAAAAGTTTATCATAAAACCAAAGATGTTTTGTATCACTCAAAAATAAAGATATTCTAAGTACTTTCCATCAATACAACTTTCATGAATCTTTGGAAAACCATGTGTTTTACACTTAGAAGGGAAAATGATAATTGACATGAAAGTATTAAAGGTAAGTAGTGAAAGTATTAAAGGTAAAGTATCAAACTTGTATTAGACGTGACACATACCAGCCCATCGGTTAAGGGTGATGCCCTTTGCTCACTTGGATCATCTTGCTAGGAGAAAAAGAAAGTCAGGAATGAAATAACTTGCTTATTTAAAAAGAAAAAAAAAGGAAAATATGTTTTTACAAGGCAAAGTAAATTATTGCCCAAAGCAAATGCTTCTTTAACAAACTCATAAGTTAGATTTTCCATTTTCAAAAACTTAAGATGTTCATCCAGCCTTCTGGCTTTTGCAAACGTGTGTTTTTGGCTCGTAAAGTCAAGATTTTATGTTTTCCACATCAAGTGACTTTGGTAGGATCACACGAGCACAACTAAAACTTAACTAAATCAGCAAATATAGCCTCTGAGAAGATGCTGCTGCTGGTAATCGTTAGTTGCCACCACAACTGAAGCGTATAATTGTGCGCGCTCTAATTACGTAAGAACTGTCTGCAGCAGAAAAACGCATATGTGGTGCGAACTCCATCAGATGGAGCAGAAATTCCCAGCGCCTTTCTGCTGCTACGACAAACTCATTGTCAACATGATTACTTTGGACAGAACATGCAGACTGTCCACAGAAAAATGTCGACCACAGCTTTAAAGTCTAACAGCTGGTATCCACATGAAATGCCAAGAGAAAGGTTGAGGGGTTTTGTTCCACGGAGGGGGATATTTTTGGTCCAATGGCACAACATCTGTAAACACCATTACAATGAAACTTTGTTAGAAGAGTCTGCACAGGTCAAGGACTGACGGTACACATCTCCAGCCATCCTGGAAACCAAGTGTCATCTCTCAGTAATGTTTTTTTTAATGTAGGAGAAACTAACATTCCAGCAGTTACTGGTTTCCTTTGACCCAACAGCCGTTTCAACACTGACCACATAATTTCTCTGCTCATTCAAATACGGGAAAGAACAGACTTAAGATGATCTGTTAGTCTCATGTGTCCAACAAGGATATTGATGGTTAAAGTAAATTCATTTTAGAGTAAATGGCGATGAGAATCGTAGCAAAATGATTTCTTTTATTACAGCTTCCAAATTTTACTACAGAAATCCCACTCTTCATAACGCTCCTTTGATACAAATTTTGCAAACAAGTAATCGTTATATATTCCTGACATTTTCTAAGTCAACCTTGACAGACAGACCATTGTTCAGTGGACGCAAACAACATTTAAGTAGGCTCAAACATGATGCATTTACCTGAGTGGAATCTCAGCACTTCACATCACGACCGGCACATAATGGACACCCTTGTCCTTCCCTAACTATCACATCTGTTCCAAGTGCGTCACGTACCTGTCTGTTTGTGGTCTGCCCGCTGACACAGAGCTCTCCTCGGCTCGCTCCTGAGCAGTCCAAGGCTTGTGACAGCAAGCTCGCCTGCAGGCACAGCACACACACCCAGACACTAAACCCCATGATCCAGGCAGGAACCAGACTGTTCCCAGCCTCCGTCAGCTCTCAGCTTTATATTCTCGGCCTCTCCTAATGGGGAACAGATGCAGGGAAACGGGAGGCCATGCCAGCTTCACACAGACAAACAGCCTACCACAAGCATGTGCTCCACGCCAGCCAGTGGCCTGTGGTCCTGCAGAAACATGTTAGACATCTTGCAGGGTCTCCTTCTAGAAAGAAAAATAATATCCCACTTCTCTACATTCATCTACCCCAACCCAAGGAGGATAAATAAACTCAAATTTCCACTTATGTCTGCAATGCAGTTGTTGAAGTTAAATAAAAAAATACCTGCTGTGATGTGAGCTAAAGCAGAATTATGTGTGACTGTTCTGACTGTAGTTTTTATTCCAAACAATTTAGTGAATCTTTAAAAACAAGAATCACACCTACTGAATGAGTAATCAGAGCTGTTGGTGTCTTGTTGCAGAAGTAATGTATTACAGTAATATATTACTTTTTCTTCTTTGTGGTCAGAATCTAAAGACTTTTAAATTCATTCTGACTGAACTAGCAATTAAAATTATTTTTCATGCTCTGACATGCTGTTTTTTTCACAGAGCCATTATCTGTCTGTCTTGTTTTAGGCCAACAAGTGTAATGTTAAGCTGCTTTCATTGGATAGCATTTGTTTTAGTCAAATGCGTCACGCTAGCCTCAGGTTCTTTATGTGGTCTCTTTTTTTTTTTAACCTTTTTCAAAGAACGTAATGTTTTTATGGACTAAACTACCTAAAGCTGATGGTTTCTCTTCTAATGTTCTTCACTTTAAATAAATAACTGAATTAACTTTTTTATTCATTATTGAACCACCCTTCATCTAGATGTAAAATGTTCTGGGGAACTATTACTTCAAGGTAATATAGAAGTCATGTAATGCATACACTTACAAAAAAAGTTACATTGTAACTTAAGGGATTACTTTCAAGTGACATTAAAAAGTTATTTGTAATGTACAGTATTCCAATTTGGAAACGTACTACTGTAAGTACAGAAACTGTCACTGGGATTTGTCTTGATTGAGCACATAGTAAAATCAGATTAAATTATAAATAAAGATTGATGTTTTTAATTTTTCTTTCTTGTCTCTTTTAATTTTTATGTTGTTTTTTGTTATAATGCAAGAAATTTGCATCATGGTGTGCATTCTGTCTAAAATAAATTAAAACTATGACTGTATTTCCATGACGTTTTTTCACAGACAAATTCATAATTTGAACCATAATGATAAATTAAGTTTCAAAATGTGAATAGTTTATTTTCCAACTGACATTTTTTAATGAACGTAATTGTAAACTGTAAATGACACTGACTCTTTTAGCGTTCATGTTATTGGTGCATCTTTACACTGAGTCAGAGAAATATTTGTCAGTCACCAATTCTACATGTTGTCCCACTAAATGACTAAAAAGATGAGAGAGGGTTGTAATGTTCATCATAGAAACCCTTCAACTGTGAGACAGAATTAAAAAGAGAATTCAGGAGATCTCAATATATGATACTAGAAGAATTTATTTGTCTAATGGTGCAAAAAATAAGAATTTGGTCAAAAATTAAAAGTTCACTTCAAAGCTTTGGTTAGCAATGACAGAGGTAAACGTTTCCTGCATGTCTTGACCGGGTTTTTGGTTTTCCAGTCTATTCTTGCAGATCTTCTCTAAAGCTGTGATGTTTTGGGGCTGCACTGGCCATTCCTTTGTTCCATGGGCCATGTGTTTAGAATCATTGTCATTTGACCACATGACCTCCCAAGCTTCCTCTGAATCATCCAAAAGGTCTCTGGAAAACTTTTGACGGGACTGGACATGTGCTGACTTTAGCAGGGAGACCTCTGGAGAACTGCAGGATTTAAATCCATGAAGATGTAGTGTGTTACTATAGTAACCGTTGTTGCTCATGCCCCAACTCTCTTCAGGTCATTGACCAGTTATTTTTTCTAGATGTTCAAACTTTTAAACGGGTCAATTTGACCCGCAACATAACAGGAGAGTTAATACAGGTAACGATTGGGGGATAGAAGAAATTCTTAAAGAGGGAGTAACGGGTCTGTAAGGGAGAGAATTCTTGTTAGTTTGTAGGAGATAAACACTTATTTTCCACGCTGTTACAGAAATAAATTCTTTGAAAATCACACAGTGAGATTTTCTGTTTTCCTTTACATTCTGCTTCTCAGTTTATTTATAAACATTACAGATCTCTCTCATCTTTTCAGTGGGATAACTTGCAGAATGAGTGATTAAAAAGGATTATTTTGCTCCACTGTACCTGTATACAACATTTAAAGCAAAAAAAGAACAAAATGAGCGCATCTCCTGATTATAAAAGTTGCTTAAGAATAAAAATCCCATCTCCAAATTTATCGCACAGTGAAAGAATAAATGAAATGAAATGCAAAAAAATCTTCCAAAATGCACCACTGTAAAAATACGCAAACCAAATCATTTTATTTTTTATCCAAAGAAAGAATAAACTACTTGCTTGTCTCTTTTGTGCATGCTACTTCTTCCTGTAAATCTGATGTAAAATCAGTGACTTAAAGAGAAAACAAATATTTGCCAAAAACCTCTTTTACAGTCTTGGATGTGTAATGTGAACATCTCTGGGAGAGTACCGGCCAACCAGCTGCGAGCAAGCGGTGTGAGTTGATGGACAGGATGTTTAGTCTGAAAGCAAAGTTCAAGAAGAGCAAAAAAATACCCGAAAGCAGAAAGAGTTGTTTAATCTGGCAGCCGAGTCTGCGAGCAAACACAACTTTCTTCGCTTGACAAAACAATCGGTTCATTTCTGCTGGAATCCTCATTTATCCAAAAACCTAAAACATATTTATTAAAATATGTCAGACTCTTGTCATCAAGGTTACAAATTTATACAAGACTCTTAACTCATGGAGACATACCTCATGAAGTTATAGAGTTTTAAGTAACTGTATCAAAAACAACAGAAAAAGGGTCCTGTTGTGCAAAAAATATCTGCTGAAAATAGCCACGAAACCCAGAAAAAGGTTTCATTCTGCATAATTTGAGGGGTTGAAGGGGAAGCAAAGAGAACCTGATGTTTTTCAATTCATTTGATTAAAATACTGCAAAACACCCATATTATTTCAAATAATTTTAGAACCAGACGAAACAAACTTGACTAAGTTCAACAATGTAAATGTGCCAGTGTAAGGATGATCCATTTTTACTAGAAAAGATAATCAACCATCGCCTGCAGCTGTCTGCTCTCTTCTGCGGCAAACACTTTATCCTGTAGTTAGTTTAAGGATGGGTCATCAAGTCAGGAATTGCAGGTCAAACAGATGGAATGAACTTGCAGAGCACCCTCTGCTGGATCAGGAAGTCAATTCAACAGTTTTGCAGTTCAGAAATCAAGTATTACACCTTGAATTTGTTTTTCACACGCAAAAGATGGAGGCGTCTGCATCATTTAAAAATCTGAATTTCAGACAAGAAGGTTCCCCTCATTATTAACATCAATGACAGCTCCACCCAAAAGCTCAGATCTTTGATATTCCCCAAGTGAAATCAGTTTTCAACTGCTGTTAAGGTGGTGTTGCTAAAAAAAAAAAAATTCTTTATAAAGAATTAAGTGACTTCTTTACTGCTTGGTATCAACTTGTTCTCACATCAAGAGCTGTGAAGATCTAGGAATTTACTTGCTTATTTCTGATCCATTTTAGTCACTTCTGTGTTTAGATTTTTTCTTTTTTGGGGTTTAGGTTTAGTTTCCAGCTTTGCATCAGCAATTTAACGACTTGATTTTCGCTTTTTCAGAAGTCAGATATCATGCCTTCTCGTTCTCTCTTTTTTTTAGTTTAGTCTCCTTTTGATTTAGCTTTTAAATCATCAAAGACCTATCAAAGATCGGATGCTATTTAGGTGTCGCCTGTGACATCTCCAATGTCAAAGGGTTAAATAAATTGAGTTTTCTACAGTGGGTCTTTCAACTACCAAATTCTATGAGAAAAGAGTAAAGAAGTGCTTTTGTGGCATTGCTTGTCCCCAAGTTACATTATAAAGGTCTTAAATTGTAGACAAAAATTTAGAGTCATCACAAGTAATAATAAAGAAGGAATGGCTTGGACGATTCTTCTGAGCTGTATTTCAAGCCCCAAATCTTTGGAAAACAGCAATCAAAATGACTAGAATAAGAAATCCTTCCTTTGTGACTAAACTATAAGTTTTAAATCACATTTGTATCAGACCAGGAGCAAACATATTCTTGCCATCGTGAACCCTTTTCTGGTGTAGAAAACACACCAATAATTTCTTTTTACTGTGATGTTGATGTTTGTGTTTTGACTTCAGGGTACATTTTTAGTTAGTTTGGATGCTATTTCCATTTTCAGCTATTAAAAAAGGTCATTCATAGCTCTGGTGCCAAAATGACGCTGCTATTAATCTGCTCTGACTCTATCAGTGTGTCTTTCTGAAGAATGGATCCACTCCTATTCATTTCTAACCTATCTACACACCTCACTTTAGATGACCATAAAAACTGTTATCATTCAATGTATGATGCCTGACCCAAAAACACATTTGAAACTTTTAAAAATGGAAAGAGAGGTTGTAAAACATAAAACACAACATTTCAGTTGTGGGAAGGGGGCATCCAATGACCCACTCCAATGAAAATTCTGTTTTTGGTGTTTTAAAAAATTAATGTGATGCAATATATGCCCCTTTATAAGCAGATCGAATTCATATTAACCCACAAACCCAAATGTCTGTAAACACAAGTGGATTCGTTTTTCTGTTTTGAACGTATTGTGCAGCATACTTTAAAATTCATTTGAAGATGTGTGCATTCAACTCTGTACTGTAAAGAGAATGAGTATAAAAACAGAAATGGCTAAACAAAGTTCATTGCTGGATCATGTGCTTGCAATCTGTGCTATGAAAAGGAGAGCTCATCTTCTTGTTCCACCTGTCTGTGCAAACACAGGTCTGATTGCAAATCAATACTCCTCTCCAGCACACTGCCCTCCTCTTCCTCTGCAGCAGCTTTGGTAACAGCTATGGAGAGGTGCGAGGGTGGGAAAAGCAGCGAGGCTTTCAGAGCTGTCATGTGGAAACGTCTCGGGGAGCCAAGGACGGGGCTGAGGGAAAAACAACACGGCTGTGATGCAATTTGTGTTTGTCTTTGAGCAAAGGCAAAATCCAGGCTGCCACCTTACATTTCTCTTCATCTGCATTTGACTAAACTTAAGCTTAAATAAGTCATCAGAGAGCCAACATTATTTATCTTTAATGGAACATCTGTAGGCTTCATCTCATGCTCACTTGATAAGAAGGCATTAGTAATCGCAGGCAGCACAGTTTAATCCCACATGAAGTCCTTTTGATCCAGATTGTAATATTTTACATATTTAAACATCAAAGCTGTGGAGAAGAGAGGATTTTGCCAGTAGCTAATCAATTTGACCAAAAACCAGTTTGGCAAAACATCAGTTTCCTCAATAATTCTCTTTACAAACAGCAATACAGACCATGCAGACCCAGAATGACAAAACGTCTTAGATTCTGTTCATGTGTTCATGTTTTAACTGGCTAAAAGGCACTTTTTAGGTGGTGACTGAAATGTAAGACTCTGACAGTCACTCTAAAATGCTGAACGCTGTTTTTTTCAGATGTAATTTTTTGCTTTTGGATCAAAATTTGGGTATCTCAGGAGGTTCGGCAGACAAAAAAATTAAGTAAATCCAAATATCTCCACCTACCCCTATATTTCCATCCATGCACTGTTAGAATTCCTGCAACCCCAGATCTAATCTTGTGTGGTCCTTTCAGTTTCCTTAGCTTCACAGCTGATGTCATTTTTGGCAAACATGGTGACACTGAACCCCTAACTTTCTGACCTTGAGGTTGCAGGGTTTAGAATTTTAAATGCCACCACGTCAATATAAAGGCCACGCCCCCACTTGAGAGCAGGTCTGTTTGGTGGTAAATCACAAACAATCATACACCAAAAAAAAATGCTTGACACCTGAATTTATTTCCAGCCATGAAAAAAAAATCGCTTACATTGTTGATTTCAAGTAGACGCTATAATAAGGCAAATTTGGGGCAGAGGGGGTTTGATACAGATTTGCAACAATAGGTGTCAGGGGATTAAACCAAGTGTAAGTCTGTTATAATCCTGTTCTAGTTTTCTATCTCTTTACATCTGAATAAATTTTGACTTACATGATTGTTTGCCAATAACCCAATTGGTTATTTGATGAACTGACACGGCTCTAGTTTGCCAGCCAAACCAGCTTTAAATAGGAAGTGCAAGCCATCTTAACCCTTCAACAACCACATCAAGGAAAAAATAAATACATCTTGAAGGTTGAAATTAAAAGGTTAATTTTAAACTTCAAAATGTTTAAAATGTTGAAGTTTAAATTAAAATTAAAATGTTAAATTCTGCTAGTGCACTTGCACCATTTTTAAAGCTCTTGCTAGATGTCATGAATATATATTTAAGCTCTCTTTGAATCATCATTCTCCATCAGTCATCTATTGGAAAAAATACTGCTCAACTCCTCAAAGCATTTCAAGGACTTTGATTAAATCAACTTAAGAGTGAATAAATTGAAAGAGTCCTACATTCATGTTTCATTTCACTGATCTATTTAAGAAAACACATGTTTCAACTAAAATTAACCTCTTATATAACATCATTCCTGATCACGGTTCACTCACTCTGGAGACTGAGACCAACATGATGAGTCAGACGTAGCACAGGTCATGCCCTCTCACTATCTCTCATTTATATTCCCCCCTCTCTTTGTTTCGGTTGCCATGACAGCAAGAAGTTGGATTCAAACAATGAAACTGAAGGCTAAAGCTCCTGAGGACAGGAGGGAGCTGACTGTATCTTTGTCTGGTGTGAAAAAGGTGTGGATGGACTCGTTCCTACAAGCACCATACCTGTATTTTTCATTCATTACAACATTTGTTTCCTCTGTGCTTCACAGCCATAAGCAAAGTTGGGGAAATCTCCTAAACTATTGTGAAGCTGTGAATGATTTTCTTTATTTTTCCACTGGAAGTCTAAAAGTGGATTTGTGCTTCATTAAGATAATGCCTCTTGATAATTTTCTGGAGCTAAAGTTGTCCTTCTAGCTGAATTGGATTCTGTATCATCCAGAGCACCAATTGTTCCTAACATCATAGTTACCTGGACTGGAGGTTATTTGTTCATACTGAGCATGTGTTAACAAGTGCTGCTAAAATGCCTTCCAGAACTGAGGGGCTAGCAACAAAAATACTCCCAACAGCTGTTGCTGAACTTGGCCTGAGAATTTTATTGGCAAGCAAGCTGGGAAATGGAGTGGCTGGCAAATTTACTCCCTCTCATGCTGCTTTCTGAAATAAAAACAAGAAAGGAGGAGGGTTAGCAAGCTTCTTTGCTGCAGTGTGACTAATATAGGCTGGAAGGAGACTGACCAGACCGTCAATATGTTGTGGTTTCAAAACATTGCAAGGGAAATGAATTAGTCGGGGCTCACTTGTGCAAAAAGTGACATTTGAGAGCACAGCAGCGTTCCCTACAGATTTTTCCAAAATCCTGGTGTCTGCAAACCTGACTTTCCACATCCTGCCATGTTTGCATGTTGTGTTTTTGTTGCTTTGTTTTCAACATGCTGATCAACCTTAATGCACATCTGCTCTGGATGTGTTTTAAAGCACCTGAATTAACTGGCACCAGTGAGTGGCGAGACTTCATGGAGGCAGTTTTCCAGAAGAAAGGGGGTTTGTTTTCCACCATGAGAGTGGTTTTCCAAAGGTCCTGCTCATATAGCTTATTACTCAACCCAGAAGACAATTAGTGCTCACTTATTGGCGGTAACAGGGGGAAATGGCTTCATGGCTCCTTCTGTCATAGAAGCCCATCCACCCCTGCGGATCCCGAAAATACATTTAGCAAACACCACAAAATTACAAATCCATTTATCTATTTTGCCAAATGGGAAATTCCGCATTTTCCCTCGAAACCATTTTCGACACACAATGTAAATCAGTGCAATGCAATGAGTGACTCAGTCTGTTTGTTTGCTTTGTGTGATCCTCTGTTTCCATGGCTGAAACGACCACTTAAAGAGAATTAGTCATGCCAAGTAGGTAGGTGCTTCACCCCCACCCTTTTACTGACAAATACACGAGAACTTGTGTTTGAAAGGAGCAAAGTCAGCACGTACCAGCGGGGTGGGGGGGATAGAAATGTACTTTTTTTCTTTAGCATTTTGCAGGATAAAACCGAAATAAGTACTCTGACTCATATGTATGCCACTTTTCACTACAACCAATTAAATATTTTACCAATAGTTTACTAATGAGATACAAGTATCTGACTCACCCTACCAGGAACCAGCTGCACAACACTCACAACTCAACAAGTATTTGTTTATAAGTAAGTGCTGTGCTTCTGTGTTGCATTTAATGATGGTAAGGAGAGGCTCTTGTGACACAGCAAGCACCCTCACACATCAGCTCCATTCATTGTGGCTGATCTTTACACAAGCGAAAGGAAAAATACTACATGGTTAGCTCCCTGTTCCAGACATGAGCTTATTCCCGTGAGTGCTGAGCTAAAATCCATCATAATTGTGTTTATTTTAAACAGCCAAAGTGTGAGTTTCTTCACATGTAACCTGGTGTAGGATCAAAGTGGTAACTGTACAGCAACAATGCAATATTTTACACTGTATATGAACACATGACACCCACCTATCTGAGTGAAGTGCAGAATATAGGGAAAAGGAAAAGAGCAATTCAAGTAACTAATTACTGGGCGGCAGTGACTTCAGATGGTTGAGCAGGTTGGCCAATGATCAAAAGATTGGTGGTTCAATCCCCACTCCCCCCAGCCAACTGTTGTGTTCTTGGGCAAAACGCTTCACCCTCCCCACCTCCAGTATGGCTTCACTGGAGCTGTGGCTACATCAGTAGCTTACCATCAATAAATAATGGATACACATTGTAAGCATTTTAAGTGTCTGATTTATTTTTAAAGCATTTGGGGATATGGGGTCACATGTTCTCATAATGGAAGGAGGGAACATAGTTGTGCTTCATCCTTGGTTGTGGCCAAAGCCATTAAAGTCCCACTCCAATCATGATTATGCTGTTTTTAACCAAAATCAAAACACCTCTGTTGTTTTTTATGACATAGTTTCTGCCAAGCGGTGGTGTTCATCAGATATTTAACTCTGAGTTGTAGGCAGGACTGTTAGCGCAGAGGGAGCCTGCCTTCATTTCCCATCATCCCTCTGCCACTTGCTTACAGCCCCTCACAACCCCAAACTTACATCAGCGGTGCAAATAAATAATGAGCAATATTGGAGCTATCCAGCTGTAGTTATGAGTCAGATGTCAACTTATATGAAGAAAACTAAGACGTACATGGATCTGTTTGTCTGCAAGTGGATGTGTCTGATTGGAGCAGAGCTAGGAGCTTGTGGCCTGCTGATAGTAGATTTATCAAACGGCCTTTTTTGTCTGGTGCTGATTGACAATTTGAATAAAGAAATACTCAAAAATGCAGTTTTAAGCGTAATTTTCTTCATATGTGTCCTCCATCATGAGAAAAATGCCACAAGAACATGTTAAAAACAACATGATTTTTCATAGTCTTTAAACGTGTCAGGTGAGATGCATGTCCTTCTTATGGCTGTGAGTCTTATCTCGATTCCAACTCTGAACTCGCTGCTTGAATCTCCCCTGTCTCTCGTTATTTCTGTTGCATGCACTCCTTTTTTCCTTTGTTCCTATCATTCTTCTTTCCACTTGTGTTCTTTGATACAGCTTTCTGGGAAACACTATCTCCTTCAGCAATGACCTTTGCTGCCTTCCTTGTCTTTTTCAGGTTGTCAATGATGTATGTATGCAACCGTCAAGTCCACACAGTCTTCCGCGTGATTGAATGACCCACTGAACCAGACTGACAGACCATTTGACAAACCAGTAAACCTCTGCAGGTGTTTTAACAACTGCTGTTGATCTGCTTGACAATACTTTGAATGATTTCAACAGCGCAAGCAGAAAAAATGTAGGTAATCAAGCAAACTAGCTAAAGAAATGAATACATTCACACAAATAAGGGATTATAATAAAAATAAAAGTTAAGAGAGTTTTTAGTTAACAGATGTTCACCTGGAGAAGGGAGCAGCTTCATAACCTGTTGTTTTATCATCATGTTTGGGGTCACGTTTTTCTAAAAGTAGAGTACATGCAGCCAAAATGTTATGCATTGAAAACATATCCAGATTTATTGTACTTTTTTTAATTACAAAGTAAACTAAGCACAATCTGCAGACAAGGATGCAATAAGCTGCACAGCAGCTGTGACTGTAGACCCGAAGATGCAGCTGTTAATGCCGTGAAAGGTCACACCACAAAGCCTGTAAATAGCATTAGGCCACAAGTGAACACATACATTCTGCCTATCAGTGTTTAACCTCAGCATTTATGCAGACTGACCCATTAATTTAGATAAAGACCACGTGTTTAGAAAATGCAAATAAAAATGATTAACAGCAGCTTTTCTTTTTCACTTCCAGAACATGAACATATTTTAACAGCAGTTGCACTGTTAGAATAAAGCCAATAAACTAAAAGCGTAACTTTCTAAACTAATAACAAACAAGCAATATATGAATTGTAATAAACAAAAATAAATGGAAATGTCTTTGTTTTTTCTACACTTCTAGCAGATAGAATTTTAGATGATTTGTGTGGATCAGTAGTATCTTTTGGAGAAAAATTAAATATTCTAGGTGATAGGATGACAGAATGAATACTGATGTTGACTCACAAATCCACAAAAATGTATTTCATTACCTAGTTAATTATATGTATATTAAAAAACAGTCAAGTAGTATGTCACACTTCAAAGATTCCTGATGGTTCAGGTATTCTAGATGCTGCCTTGATGTGTTACCCACTAGATTTCTAAAGTCTGTCCTGAACAGTGTGTTGCCATCAATTACTCAAATAGTTAACATGTCTCTTCAATCTGGAATATTCCCAGAGGCCTTAAAAACTGCAGTCATTAAACCTCTCCTGAAGAAAAGCGGTCTTGATCCCACTGTACTGAATAATTACAGACCTATCTCTAATCTGCCATTTTTAGGAAAAGTCCTTGAAAAAGTTGTCTACCAACAGCTCACTGATTTTCTCTTATTAAACAATTCATTTGATGTTTTCCAGTCAGGTTTTAGACCCCATCATAGCACAGAAACTGCTCTTATCAAGGTAACCAACGACATCCGCCTGAACAGTGATGATGGCAAAGTCACTGTCTTAATCTTGCTAGACCTGAGTGCTGCCTTTGATACTGTTGATCGTGGGATCCTTTTGCACAGACTCCAAGACTGGGTTGGCATCTCTGGATCTGCCCTAAGTTGGCTCAAGTCTTATCTGGAAGACAGGAAATATTTTGTTGAAATTGGGAGTTGTGTCTCAGACTACATGGCATTGACTTGTGGTGTGCCCCAGGGATCGATCCTGGGACCCCTTCTGTTCAACCTCTACATGCTGCCACTAGGGCAGTTAATACGCAGTAATAACATATCTTATCACAACTATGCAGATGATACTCAGATCTATGTGTCACTGACAACAGGTGAATATGGGCCGGTGGATTCACTCAGCCACTGCCTCCAACAGATCAGTGCGTGGATGCAGAACAACTTTCTCCAGCTAAACTCAGACAAGACCGAAGTTATTATTTTTGGCCCACAGAAACAAAGAGAAAGTGTCACTAGCTACCTTCATTCTCTGTCTCTAAAACCCTCAAATCAAGTCAGAAATCTAGGGGTAATCATGGACTCTGACCTGAACTTTAACAGCCATATCAAGTCAGTAACATCAGCGGCTTTTTATCATCTGAAAAACATTGCCAAAATCAAAAACATAGTGTCAAAGCCAGACCTGGAGATACTTATTCATGCATTTGTCTCCAGTAGGTTAGACTACTGTAACGGCCTGCTCACCGGCCTCTCCAAACGAGCTGTAAAACAGCTTCAGTACATCCAGAATGCTGCTGCTCGAGTCTTGACCAGAACCAGGAAGTATGATCACATTAGTCCTGTGCTCAGGTCTTTGCACTGGCTCCCTGTACCTCAAAGAATAGACTTCAAAGCAGCTCTGCTTGTGTACAAGTCTCTCCATGGCTGAGCACCAAAGTACATCTCTGACATGTTAGTGCCATATGAACCATCTCGTACTCTGAGGACCACAGGGGCCGGCCTCCTGTTGATTCCCAGAGTCAGAACTAAACAAGGGGAATCAGCATTTCAATATTCTGCAGCTAAAATCTGGAACAGCCTCCCTGAAGTCGTAAGACAGGCCTCTTCTGTGTTCATGTTCAAATCTAGACTTAAAACATTTCTGTTTAGCCGTGTATATGACTGAAAGGTCCTATCTGCACTTTTCTTTCCTTTCCTTCCTTTACTTTTAAATCAATTTTCAATTTTTTATTCTTTTCTTTTATAGTAAATTTTACGTTCATTATTTCTATGATGTATTGTGATTTTAATGCATTTTTCTGTTTTGTGAAGCACCTTGAATTACTTTGTGTACGAATTGTGCTATACAAATAAACTTGCCTTGCCTTGCCTTGGCTTATCGTTACTTTTCAGTCCCTTCTAGAAGGTCGTAACAGCTGTACACATTCTTGTCCTTCCAAAGGAAACATTTGCCTTACTTTAATTCACTGCAAAGTGACCGCCGATTGGGATTAATGGACTATGACTGCTTTTTTAAATGGTAACATTTGGTTATTCTTTGCAGAAATCTTTAGAGAACAAGAACATTGAATGTCTGTTGTGAAATTTCATCCCCAAACCCACAGAAACCGTGAATGTCACATCCAGACAGTAATCACACGTAACCCCACTTGCAACACTTCAGCAATCACCATCACCCAAAAGCCTTTTGAGGACGTCCGTGCTGAGAAAATCTGCTGGAGAGCATGCAAGAGCTTGCTGCACTGACCTGCTTGTTGTATTTTTCCACAGCTGCAGCAGAAAATGACTGCATGTACATTTTGGCTTTTGCCACTTGGGAACTTAATGGTATGGTTAAAATTTGCCAATCACATAGTAACGAGCTAAATCCTGCTGGCATAGACAACACTCACAACCCAAGCCATCAATGAAAACAAGCAATCAAAACAAAGGAGTATTTTTTTTCTTCTAATCAGCAGCAGTTTATGTATTCACTAATGTCAAATCAGCAGCAGATCAAATAAATGTACTGCAATATTAATGGAGCATGAAGCCACTAAAATACTTTTTTATAGAATGTAAGCAATTGAAGTAGCAGAGATGTGACCAGAGGCCTTTCAATATGAAACTCCATGGCCCTCATTTTGGCGGTCAAAACTTTACTTACAAATCCAGGATCACAAATGGGGCCTCTATCGTCTCCAGTTTTCCTGTATATCTAAATAACAGCCTGCATCACATGTGCAGTATACTCACTCTTGGAATAGCACCAATCATTACAATCATTTTATTTTATCTATCAATTTTCTAAACCCCCTAAAAGCCTTTTGGGGTCGCAGAGTTGCTGGAGCATCCAGCTACTGTTGGTTGATGGCGGGGTTCACTCTGGACGGGTCACACATTCTGTTGCAGAGACAAACAACTCAAACACCTACATTGACCCAATATGCATATTTTTGGACTATATGGGAGGAAGCCAGAGCGCCTGGAGAAAACCCACACATGCTCAAGGAGAAAATGCAAACGCCACACAAAAAGTCCCCGTTGGGATTTGACCCAAAGCCTTCTCACTATGTATTCATTTGTGCTTTTCCCTTTTTTAAGGTTTTGGGGTTCCACATGGGTCAGTTTTAAAGTTGCTTCTCTTATCTTTGCATCTTCCTCTTCTTGGTTTTCTGATCAAGCAGTTGCTTTTCATTGTTTCCTTGTTTGACTGTTGTCATGTTAAGATACCACGTTAATAAACTGTTTTGATTTGATTCTATTGTGTGCAAGACATGTTTCATAGTTTAATTGATGTTTCCAAATTGTTCCTAGGAGCGAATGTGAGTTTGTGTGCAGTTGTGTGCCCTGTAACAGGCAGACGACATGTCCAGTACCCCACCTTTCCCCAACCGTTGTTTGGATGGGCTCCAGCTTTGAGTGTAATGGCAACAATATTAACATACTTATTTAACATACATTTTAACATACATTTGTCTGCTATCTGAAGTGGGGGCCAGTTTAGCTCGTGCTGGTTTGCGGCACCTTCTGTCCGTGTAACCAGGGTTCGACTCCGGGATGCTCCCTATTCCCTTCTCTGCTGCTGTGCCGGTCCCAAACCCAGTTGGATTGAGAGGGTTGCATCAGAAAAGGGCATCCAGCATAAAAACATTGCCAAGTTAACCATGCAACTAATCCTCAAGGGAGAGTTGTTTCACTGTGGCAACCCCTGATGGGAGAAGCCAAAAGTGAAAAAAGAACTGCTATTTGAAGTGTTTTTGTTTTCCCCCAGCAATTCAAAATCATTCAGTATCTTCTTTTGTTGGTGAATTACCTTGTACCTGGAAATGCTAAGTCGAATTGAATAATGCGACAATGTTCGCAGGGTGGATGTTAAAATGAAAATACAATCCCCTCTTTGCATTTTGGTTTTAATTATGACACAGAATAAGCGGTTTTTAAGTAGAAAATGAAAAAGCATTTTGAAGTATTGATTTTGTTATTTTAATTTTGAGTCATTTGATGCAGTTACATTTTGAAAACGAAATGGCATTTCTGTTAATCTATTTTATTGATCAAATTAGACATTTCTAAATGAATTTTGCTACACATTTACCAGAGAACCTTTTGAAAATGAAATGTCAAATAACCATTTTCATTATCATTTTAATTAAGTGACTGAATAAGCAGTGTTGAAGAAGAAAATGAAAAAGCATTTTGGCGGATTGCTTTTTCATTCTCATTTTGTGTCAGAAAAAGCAGCTTCATTTTGTAAATGAAAAAGCATTTCTGGTATTGACTTTTATATGACACATGCACTGTTTGATTAAGCCAAGCTGAGGTTAAATGAAGTCACAATAGATCAGTGTGGCCAAAATAAGACACCTTTCTGGTGCTACAGTTTTCATCCTACTGCATGATAAAACAGAAACCATATGAACCGTAAAATCCAAATATTTACAGTGAGCATTTTAAGATTTAAACATGTGGAAGACCTCTGGAACAGCACTAACCATTGTGCACACATTATGATGTGGGCTGAAGGTGTAACTTCAGTGAGCAGAGGATGACTCATAGGGGTGGGGTCTCATACCTTGTGGAAAACACTGGATTTGATCTGCAACAAGTAAATGGGGCTTTTTTGATCAGCAGTTAAAACGCTGGCTAAGCTGTTTTGTCAAATGGGGTTGCAGCTTTTTGCACACAAAAATGAGCACAAATGTAATCAATTTTCTGAAACAGCTAAAATGATGCAACAAAAATGCAGCTTTTTTGTGCTGCAGGACCATTTCCTTTATTAATGCATCCAGATTTAAGTAAAGCAAAGGCACAATAGTGGGGTCATGAACTCATTTGGTCCACATATTATGCTGGGATGTTTTCCTGACTCTCTCAGAGGCTGATTAAAGCATCACAGGCTTTGTGAATGAAGCAAACACGGCGCCTCCTCCTCCTCCTTCTCCTCCTCCTCCTCCTCATGCGGGAACAGCAGTGGAGCGCAGGATGTCCAGGTGGCAGCTCTGACAACTAGGATTTGACACCAGAAACAGCAATTTTTCCGACCCTTTGCGATTGTGGTTCCGCGCTGCGGCTGTTTCACTAATATAGGAACACAGGAGGGATGCAGGTTGGGAGTGGAACCACTCACCTCGCACGCCGTGCGCCCATCTCCTCCTTCCTCTAATACAAACCTCGTGATCCATTCAGCGGCTCCTGCGTTCCCTGCTTGACGGAGAAACAATAAAGAAGCCGAGGGGGCAGAAGAGGGAAAAGTATTCGAGAGAGGCTGACAGGAAGTTTAGACGCTTGGATAGACGCATCTCTCTGCGTCCTCCTCTCTCAGAATCTGGATGAAGAGGCTGTGACTGGCGGTCATTCTGCTTCCATCGCTCCTGTGTAAGTGATTCTCCCTCCGTGGTCCTCTAAAAAGGCACAAGCAGGATTTTATTTACGCGGATTGCATATTAAAGAAAAAGAAAATACTGCGTGACTCCTGCGCCACGGTTGAACTGAAGGTTTGTGCACAGATGTTATCATCCAGCATCGTGATGCTGCAAACATGAGGTTTCTGAGCATGCAGGGAGGAAACAGCAGGTGCATCACATGTGCAGACTGAAACTATAACCAGATTATTTAAAATAAATTGAAATGCTTTAAAGAATCAGGCCAGGGGCTTTGGGAAAGAACCAAACTTTAACCCCAAGGAATGCAAGCTGAAAATCCCCTGAAGACTGGTGTATTTAAGATTGTTCTCCCTATTTTGTTTCTGTTGTTTACTGTCACCTGTTGGCACTAAAACTGGACCAGAGTCTATTCACCCACAGAATCAAGGAGTTATTTGATTTTTATTTCGAAATTTGAACCAGTAATGCAGCTCTTTCTTTAATATTCATGTTTTTCTCAGCACTTACTCACATGCACGATTATGCAGGCGGATCCAGCCATCATCTGTTTTTCTTTTAACACTTCAGGTGAAAGTGTATGTGTGCAAGGAGGGGTGCATCATCACAGATGGATGTCTCACCTTTTCAGCACCCTCTCTAGCTCTGCACAGAGTGCTGTTTAGCCAGGCAGTGATTGATGCAACACAGCAGGCAGAGGTCAAAGAGTGATGACTGATCACACGCTGTTTGAAATGCTCAGCCCAAGATAAAAGTTGAGCTGCCTCTCTTTTTCTTCATGTTTTTGCATCACATGTGCCATGATTTTGTTGAATCAAGGGAAGCAAAATGCACAGATATGTTTTCTTTGATGTTTTATTAGTTAATATATTTTTTTTAGCTAGAAAAGCATTAATATTAAAATATCATTGATGATATCTGAACGTCAGTAAAAAGGTCAGAAATAGTTTTTATTTGCCCATCCATCTTTCGTCAGGATATGATGGAAAGTACCGTAGGTGTATAACAAAAGGTTATTAAATCTCCCTAAATTGTTAGATGTAGTCCAATTAAGACAATACTTTAATGATAAACGTATAGTAAAATAACTGTCTGAGCAATTTTGATTTAAATATAATCAGGCAACATGATATATTCAACATTTCGTCCCCAAACATCAATTCATTCTAAAAATGCCAAAGTAGTGTAAAATTACGTGCAATGTTCCTGCTTCCGCAAAGGTTGACAGGTTGTGCAGAGACTAATGCTAATCTGTAGCAGGTGTTTTCATACCTTTAAAAAGTCAGTTTTTCATATCTAGTTGGCAACTTCTTTTTTTTCTGCTTTTGTTTTCTCTCTTTTAGCAAACCTGTGTTGTCATGCTGATAGATGACAGTCATATCCTTGGCAGCAAAACCCCTTTGAACACTTGTTTCTTTTGCTGTTGTCCAGTAGAAAGACAAACAGGGAAATAGTTAAAGAACACCATCAGACATAAAATGAATTTAGCTACCCATTTCTTTATTTTTTCAGCCTCATCAAACCACTGGTCCTTTCATCTCCAAGACATCTGGAATGTTTTTTTTCTCACATCTTTAATATTAGGTGTAAATTTGCGAACACAATTTTTTTAACTTGTTCACTGTGGCTAAAAAAAAGAGCAGATCCACTGTAGAGCATCTAAAACAAGCAGTTCATTTAACGCTCTGCTGCTTCTGCCCGCTCAGTGCTCCGGCAGGGCCCTGTCCTCATCTTACCCGTCTCCTGTTCACTTTCTGAGGTGGTCCACAGAACTAAATGCTCGGCTTTGGGATGTTTAAAGAGCCAGATCTTTATGTTGGTTAAAGATATGACCAAAAGATGTTCAGTGTCCTTAAGGAGAAAATCTTCAGTTCTTTTTCTTTTCTAGTGATAAATATGAGTTTGACCTTTTTTTTTCATTAATAGTCTTTCCCTCCTGTTAAGATGAGAGTGTCAGTTTGAACGTGTTACCTCTGTAATCTGTCACTTTTACACTGATGCAGGTTATTTTAGTGCCAATCTTCACATGACACTACTGACCTACCTTGTGTTTAATTTTCTTTGACAACAACATTCTTGGAAGCTCCTGTTCCTCTGCAGGACACGAGAGCATTTAATATTTTAGATGGGGCTGCATAGTTACCCTATGATTCTTCAGATTTATTTCTTATAGTAGGGTGACTCATGCTGGGATTTTACACACTGAATTTAAAGACCCACTATGATCACCTTTTTGAAGCATTCCCAATGTTTTGTTATATTACGATTATGCCGTTTTTAGCCAAAATTAAAGTTGTGGGCGGGTTTTTTGCCGTGGAGCTACCCCGCTCCCTAACTAAGAGCTATCCGTTCACGTAGTCTCCCACTATCTCAGAGTCCCTCACACTCCCAATCTGACATTACAAGAGCAACAAAAATGGCGAGCACTATTGGAGCTATCCAGCTGTACAGTTTTGAGGTAGATGCCAGCTCAGACGAGGAAAACAAAGATGTACACAGTTCTAGTCGTCTACAAGTGGATGCATAGGAACGGAGTGGAGCTGGGAGCTTGTAGCCCTCCGATTGCAGTAGCTAAAAGTTTTTTCCAATAACCTTTTTCATCTGCCATCGATTCAAACTGATTTGAACAAAGAAATACTAAGAAATGCAATTTTAAGCTTAATTTTTTTAATTTATATTCGTCATCTTCAGAAAAATGGCACAAGAACATGCTAAAAGCACCCAAAATACAATATTCATGGAAGTAACTCTTTAAGGATCCATTTGTTTCAACGGTTTAATCTATTTCTATTTTCTTTTACATGTTTTAAAGTTGAGATCTTTACACTACTGGCAGATTGGCATACAAACTGCCTTTTATGTGAACAAAAAAAGAAAAAAAATGAAGTGGCATCTCATCAATCTCGTCACTGTAAGAGCAAATGCATTTTGGAAACAGGGCAACAACAGGAGTCAGCAATTTTTGACTGAAAGAGCTAAGTGTAATGCAAAGCACTGTACATCGCTACTTACGTCACCATATAAAAGTGACTCACATAATTTCTGCTTCATTATTGACTAACTGACATTGACGTTTGGTTTTGCTACGACTGCTGTTTTGCTGTAATGGTCCGACATAAAAAAGAGTTAAGTGAGCGACTATGATAACGCAACACGAGCAGCGATTTGTGCACTGTCTCCCTATTTGCCATCGTTTTAGAACAGAATTCTTACCAAATCAAAAAAAGAATAAAAAAAGATTTTTTTTTTTTTTATGGAGTTTTGGTTTAGGATTGCTAAACTCACAAATGTTGGTGTAGAAATGTTTGTCTAGTGGAAGGGTTGAAGCATCAAGCCTTCATTATGTTCATAAGTTCAGTGTGTTTTTTTATTTAGCTGGAAGAAAAAAAACACACTTGTCTGTAAGGGAGGAGGCCCTAATGTAATGTGATTTCTTTTTATTTTTTCAATCTTTTTAGGTTATTTAACAACTAAAATTGGGCTTGCTGTGCTCCTTCCTTTAAAGCTTTAAATGTCGACACAAAGAAGTGATGCTCCATCACCATGCTCGACTCCACTCTCCATAAAAAAAAAGAGTTGTGTCTGAATAATTGCCTTATGGCCAAACAGTAATGAGCTGCTGTCATGACATATTTATACCTCCCTGTATAAGTTGCAAGGACTGATGACAAGACAGTCATGACTAGCGTGAGACGCAGTTTAGAAGCTGAAAGTTTAACACACAGGCACAATTGGAAAAAAGTCTATTCGTAACTCTTTATATTGTAAGTTTTCTTAGATTTTGTAAATTACTTGCTAAAGTCTGATGCATATTAGGGAGTTGCAGGACGGGACATTTGAAAACATTAGTTTCACATTTGCAGGGGGAATTATTTTCTATATTTATAGAGATAATACAATTGACAGTTACATAGGAATTTCACACACAAACCCTGAAAGGAAAAGCAAAGAAAAACAGATTATGAAAATGAAAGCTATGGTAAAATGTTTTAAGGCAATAATTTGGCAATAAATTGAGATAAGACAAAGCTACATTTTGAGATATGGTCCAAGAAAATAAAAGCAGATGGGTAAGTGATAGTTTACTGTTTTATGTAATTAGGCTGCTCTAAGGAAAATTGATTCTGTTGAATTTCTGGAAGTGACTCAAATGCAATAATTAAAAGAGTTATCCTCTTGTAGTCTTTGAGCTGGAAAAAATAATGTTTTAGGAGGTTTTTTCTGATTCAGAATTTTTATTTTAATAGGACCAGTGGAAACTATAAAGACAATCAGATTTCCAAATTCAGAAGAACGTCTGCCAGAGGTCAGGGTTTGATCCTAAAGACCATGTTTTGGGTGTTTTTACATCTTTTTCTCATAATAAAGCACAAAAAAAAGAAAATTAGGCTTACAATTGCATTGAATCAGGAACAAATGAAACATATTCCGTTTGAAAAAGTTTGTAGTTGTGATGCCGAAGCTTCAACACCAATCTACAAGCTCCCAGCTCCACTCCATTCTGAGACACCTTAGTGTAGACGACTAGATCCGTGTTCGTCTTTGTTTTCCTCGTCTGAGCTGGTATCTGGCTCAAAATTGTATACAGCTGGATAGCTCAAATGTTGTTCGCCATTTTTGTTGGACCACTAATGTTAGGTTGGGGTTGTGAGGGGCTGTAAGCTAGCGGGAGAGAGTGTAAACAAAGGATAATGGGAAGTGTTGGCGGTCTTATTCCACGTCAACAATCCCGTCCACAACCCAGAGGCAAATCTCCAATTAACTACTGCCGTTTTGCAGAAATGATATAGAAAACGGCAGTTTATTTTATTTTAGGTGAGACTGGGGATGATTGATGGGCAAATCAAGGAGGAACTGAGAACAAATTGCAAAGTAAGAATAGTTTGAAGGAGTACACAGAGTTCACTTTTTGCACTAGAAGTCACAGAAGAGACCAAGTAGGCCAAACAGTTATTACATGAGGGAGTCTGAACATTTCTGTGCCAAATGCAGGAAGATGCCGTTCTAAATCAGTCGTTGTATTAAAGGCAGCGCACTAAAGTTCTGAACTGAAAGAGGTGATGTTTTCCCACCTCCGCCTGATTGTATTGTTCCTTGTTTGAAAAGTTTTCAGTTCTGAAAGGAAGGATGTTTACACTTATATGACAGGGTAGTTGAAGTTTTTGATTGAAAAATGTGGATCTCTCACATTTATGCAGCTGTGATATTTGAAGTCTTTTAGGGTTCCGAGGGTTTTGTGTTTGGTATTAGGACAGTCAGCAGTTGTACTTTGTGCAATTGTCTGATACTACTGTAAATGTTTTTCACCAAAAGTTCTTTCACTTTAAATGTTGCTTTTTTATATTTTTAAAGGAGTTATATTCCTTATGAAATTAATGTTATCCCTGTTTTAACTATTGTTTTAGACTTTGGACTAGGATTGTAAATCATTCTGACTGTTACTATGATAAATAATGGATGCATTTTGATTAATTATTGTACAAATATTCAATTGACTAATATTTGTAATACATTTAGGCCAAAACTGATGACCAGTTTTTAATATTTTATCCTTTGTTTTCTTTATTAAGTTGTCTTTTAGACTTTGAAACTATTAATGAATTTATAGTGTTTATAGTGAGCAGTCACTTTTTTAAGATCACTATCTCAATTTTAAGTTTCCATATTTACTAATGTAGTAAAGGGCAGTCTGAGCTGCAAGCACTAATAGGCAGAGACACTAATAGCCACCACTGCTCTCTCCTCAACCACTATTCAATATTTTCTTTTTGCACTGATGGTAATAGACCTACTGATTTTCTCCACTTATGTAATTCTTTTTCCTCGCTTATCCCCTTCTTAATTTGTAGATAGATTTTTTCCCTTTTTTCTGTCATTTTTCAAAAACTCACAAACCTGCCATTTTAGATTTCATTACAATAATAGGATAAAGGTATTTAATTTATTTGTTTTACCTTCTGTAAAAAAAATCACGCACTTTCTGTATTAAAATGTATTAAAATCGGAATTAACAAAAAAGTTAAACATTGTTTTCGCGCTTTTTTCTGCAATACAATTTAAAAATCCTCTTAAAAATATTACTTGTTCTGTTTCAAATGTTTCATTTTTAGAATCAAATCAGTTCTTATTTTAAAAATAAAATACCAATTTACAAGAAGGGTACATGTTTTATATTGACAATGTCGACATAGTTTTTTGATACAAAACAAACTTTACTTTGTACTTTAAAAATGAGCGGAACTGCAGATTGCAAACAAATAAATGTCTGCATTCAACATTTAAAAATGTGATTTTTTTTTCATTTCCAGGGTTTTCTCGATCTCTGCCCCCAGAGCGGTGGTTCCTGCGCCTCTCCTCCTTGTCCCCGCCTAAACCGGCGCCGTGGCAAAGTCGGAAACTATGGGTCGCAAGCTGGACCTGTCGGGCTTGACTGACGACGAGGCGGAGCACGTCCTGAAAGTGGTCCAGCGGGACATGAAGCTGAGAAAGAAGGAGGAGGCGAGGCTAAGGTGAGATGACATTTTCCAACCTGTTATCTTTCACCTCTTTCGACGATGTGTGTGTCAAACATGCGAGAAGAGATCTGATGATGAGAGAGATGTCATCTACCAGCAGCAGGTTTGGATGAGGTGTTGGAACTCCTTTTCTTTTTTTTAAAATGAAGGGCAGAGTCGAAACAAGATGTCTCTCCTCTACACAACTGATCATTTATTTTATTCTTCTTTTATATAAAGTCTTCTTTTGCAAATGACAAGGGGTGAAGCATTAATGGAAACGTTTAAGTCTAATGTTGCATTTAAAAAGCCTAATTTACATTTAGCTTCTTTGCTTGAGAATGACTCCTGTTAAAATGCTGGCGTGACACTGCTTTTAAACTGAAACTCCTTAAATTGCCCATTAAAATGACACAGCTGGCTAATCTTGGTTTGGAACGTTCTGCTTTGGTTCATCTGAGGTTTAATGAGAGCAGAAGCATCTATTTTATGTGGTCCATCACTTTATTGGTTTCATGAGTATTTTAGTAAATTGTTGTATTATGTTGCTGATTTCTGAAATATACAAAAACCTTAAGATTCTGTCTGTGTAGTGATGGTATAGTAAGAGTAGTCCTTGCTGCTTTCATGCTTATTTTAACCTTCCGGCCTCAAAAATGTGTAATATTTCAGCTGTAAAGATGAGCTTGCTGATTTAAAAAATGATTCAGTGCCTCAGATTTAGTCACAGGCGAATGTTTTCAATATCTTTTGGCTCGTAGGGAATTTCTGTTTCAGCCTCCAAAGTTGTCAGACTGAAACAATAAAGGCAAAACCAATAAAAAGCTACAACAAACATTACACCTGAGTGTTCAAGCTCAGGAAGAACATAAGCTAAGAAATGACTGGAAGTATGTAACTTGTTCTGTTTGTTTTGGCAAATAGTGGTTGCGATATGCTCCAGCATCCCCATGACCCCAATGATGGATGGATGGATGGATGGATGGATGGATGGATGGATGGATGGATGGATGGATGGATGGATGGATGGATGGATGGAAATTGCATGATACCCCAAGGTTAAAGACTACTGATATTTTACTCAAAGTGTCCCTCATCAAGACACTGAACCCCACATTGCTCTGGTGGTCATAGGATGGCACCAGTGTTGGGCAGCAGAGCCACCATCAGTGTGTGAGTGTGTGTACATAGGTGAATGGGACTGTGACTGCAAAGCACTTTAGGTCTTCATGGAAGGTAGTAGTGCTATAAAAATATACCATTTACCATCAAACATTTAAGAATATACATTAATACCTGTTGATTACCTAAATCTGTGCATGGTGTTCAGTCAATCAAAACCAAGAACCACCCAGTCCAGCTAACCATGAAGTATTAGGACAGTAATAGCTGGAAAACAAGCAATTGGTCATCTCTGGAGAACTGGTCTGGCTCAGTTGGAGAAATGGTTGGTCTAGGAATGATTGGGTCATAAATTCAATCTATAAACCAAGAAGTTGTACCCTGGAAAGACACAAAACTATGATAACTCTTTACAGGGAGGGGAAAAGCAATTATCAATCTGATGTTCTTTAAATGTCATACTCTGACTTTTTTTTTTCTGCGAATCAACTCTTGCTGCTTTCTTTCGTCTTAGTGACCATCCATTAGCTCAGATGCTTGAAAAATCAAGTTTTAGTTTGCAGTCTTCCTGCTCTCCCTCTGAAAGGTGAGAGTGTGATTCAGCCAATTAGAGTGTGGGAGCTTTCAACTTCTGCACTCCATCTCCACAGCCAGAGAGCCTTATTACAGGTATATAGCAGCAGGAAGCTTATGGGAGAGCAAGAGTGGGCTTAGTTAGCAAGATGCACAACCACTAACAAAAGGAGCCACACAAGCAGATCTGTGAAGGCAGAGGCATCCATCCACCATTGTTTGAGGAAGAGCGAACTGATTCTTGCAGGTAATTGTGTCTCATTTTTATGAAGAGTGCACTTTATAAGCCATAGGTGGAACAAGGATATCCTTTCGCTTCCCCAATTAGGAAGGGCTCTGCGGATAAGTCGCAGTTATTTGTAAAGTTGTTGGCAGGAGCTCTTGATAGGCCATTCCTAATTTTAATTGTGCAGAATAATCCGTGACTCAGTAATGCAGCTTTGCTTCTCCTGGCAGTTTGACCTAAATGGCAAAAGCTGTTTTGGTAATGAAAACTGTGAAAAAAAGGTGCGGCTGAGCATTAATCACAGACATTTTTGAATAAGAGGACTTGTGTTGGTTTGAAACTTCAAG
Organism: Oryzias latipes; assembly: GCF_053564925.1. Classification (NCBI taxonomy): domain Eukaryota; kingdom Metazoa; phylum Chordata; class Actinopteri; order Beloniformes; family Adrianichthyidae; genus Oryzias; species Oryzias latipes. Next base: position 19,251,980 of record NC_136256.1, on the reverse strand, counting down.
CAATAACAAGCGGAGCTATTTAATTCCCAAAAGATCCAGGGTTTTATTCATCCAAAGGCAGCAGTTTCTTTTTGCTTTATTTTGTCTGCTGTTTCTTTTAGCCTAGTTCAATGTGGCAGGCAGGCAGAGAGCCACAGGAGTCACACTGGGAGGCCGGGCCCTTTAGAAATTAGGTGGCAGAAGATGTCACTGTGTCTGGAGCAGAATGCCCTCTATTTCCTTCTGTATTTATCCTCTGTCTGGAGATGACAATATAACCGACACACGCAGAGTTGGCTTTAAGGATTCAAAAATTCATTATTTCTAAGCAAGGGCAGGAGACACTCAGCTTCTCTGTGGATAAAACTGCTCCTGATACACGATAATCAATAATTAGGTGTAAGTGGATTTCATTGAGCAAGCAGTCAGAGGATATTGCCCTTTGTGGCTTTACAGTGCCTTCAGGGAGCGCCACCATCTCCTGTATGAAAGCAGCACTAGACGAGGACAGAATTAGCCCCTGACATGGAAAAGTCATGTCATTTTAGAGTCTGCTCTGTTAAAAACCCTCCGATGAAAATTCTTAGATGACCTCACCCTTACATTGACGTGTTCTCCCTACCATGACAAAGGTGGAAAAGGTGGAAAGATTTAATGTAATCCATGCACACGATTGAGGTTCACAAATCATTGAAGAAAAAAGGTTCAGCGCACTGTCTAGTGGGTCTAGATGACCCAACGTTAAAGTGCCTAGGAAAGCACAAGGGTTACCATGTTCTTGTGGCATTTTTCCTCATGATTGAAGAAATATGTAAAATTCAGATTCAAACTGCATTTCTGAGTATTATTTTACTCAAATTGTGGGGAATAAGGAGCAGATGAAATAATGTTGTTTGAAAGAGCTTGTAGTTGTTACGTACCAACTACGATTGGTAGGCCACAAGCTGCCTGCTCTGCTCCATTCTGATGCATCCAGTTGTAGACAAATAGATCTATGTACGTCTTAATTAATCATAATCAAAAGACCACTGAAAACTATTTTATAATAGATCAAGAGATGATTGGAGTGGGATTTTAAGCAGCAACCTTTATGACCAATCGCTTCTCAAAAACAAAAAAATGTTTTCTTCTAAGTCTTGAATTATGCGTTTTTTTAAAAAGCTGAATTTCTGGACAATTGAACTTATGACCCCACTTGTCTGTTAAATAAAAATCCAGGTCCGGTGCAGGTTTGTGTGTGTGTGCGTGTGTGTGGGGGGGGGGTTTGAAAGACTCCATTGTTTCAAACAGGCGTGCATTATTCTTTTTTTTTGCGGCTTTTAGATGTTTGTTCCGTTCCATGATTCAGTGTCGCTTCCAACATGTGACAGCCTCAAACCTCGCTTTCATTTGATGAAAACCTGCTTTTGGGGTACGCTGGCAGGTGTTTATATACCATGTCTCATTGCAGTTTCCCTATCCCATATGGTGCTTCATTTGTGACCAAATGTGGGTGAACACGTCATTCCACTTTAGTTCTTGCAGTGAATGTTTAATGTTGTTGTGCTACAGCCACAGAGGGTTCTAATTTTTTCACTCCCGTTTTTTGTGGTGCTCTTGTTCTCTTGGCTGCGGTTCACCTTTGATGGGGGATTAGCTGGTTGACATTATTGGTGCGGGTTATTTGTCTGACTCACACTGATGTGGATTGTTTTGATATGGTTGTGTGTGCCCCTGTCAGCTTGAGTAAACTTTCACTGCTTTATGATGCTACTTTTCTTCTTTAAACTGAAATATTTTTCTTCTTTTATTTTTGCAAGCGCCGCATCCCTTCTATTTATTTACGTATATGTGCGTTTTGCATGATTGATGTGAGCTGACTTTAGGATTTATCCGTCCGTCATTGTCTTGTGAGAAAACACGGCGCTTCGATGGACCGAAAGCTGCATAGATCAAAAAACATTCATCTTAGCTCATTCCGCTTTTGTTCAGAAGATTCAGATGGCTTTGACATCACAAAGGTCAACACAAAGCTCTGCTCCTCTTATTGCTTTGAGCAGAAATTGTTCTCCTAACTGGCTTCTGATCGTCAACATTCAGCTTTAATTTGCTTCCTTGTGTTCCTGTCTGCCATTGACTCTGTGATTTCTAATTAGTTTTAATACGACTCTTGGTAGAAGATATTATAATAATTAAACTTAATTAGCAGACAGAAATATATCGCCCCCTGTGACCGGCGTGATTACACATGTCTGTGCTTCAGCATACACACTCAGGTCAGTTTATCAGAGGTACAGCATGTCATGTTTTTAATTGCATCCTGTTTACTTGAGGTTATAGATAGATCCCAAAATTAATTTTTAATCAGCAACAATAAAGCAAAGCTTGAAAAATGGGTTTTGCGTGTGAGTGTTTGCCTCCTCTGTTGAGAAAAGTGTCAGACTGCGGTTTTGAGCACGTGATAGAAGAGGATGCAGATTTCCCCCGAGTGTAACAAATCAGCAGCTTGCATTCACAGGAGGTGCTGAGCCCGTGGGATTGGCTGATGAGAAAGTGAAGAACGAATCCACCCCAGCAGCTTGGGCATGGGTTACTCACGCCTCTTTAGTGTTTTTGCTGACTGAGTGGATGGCATTCTCTTCAGTAACCTCGACTGTGTCTTTGAGAGTGCCTGTATGTGATCGAGACCTTCATCTAAACTAATTTCTCTGGAGGAACATTCTGGGTTTACCTTGCATTTCAGAAGTGATTACGTCCAGAGCTGACCAAATGTCAAGTAGTGTTTTTATTCAGGGAAACATAGTTGGTTGTAACAACAGGGGAGGTGTTATCTTTGCTTTTGTTCCCGATCTCTCCCTTTGCAATTGTCTCATCTATTCAATCTCAGTGTCAGACTTTCTGTCCTGCATCCTCCCTCAGTTCCTTTGTCTGGGCCTCTTTCTACCGCTATGGAAACTCATTAGTAGCTGTGTTGTGTTGAGATGCAGGGGCCAGCTCCTTGAGCTGCTCCCTTTCCAGAAGAAGTGAGCGGTTCTTGGCAAGACAGCAGGGAACCGTCAGAATAATTGCTACACTTTCCTCACCCCGGTACGTCTCTTCAGTTCCCACAGGGGGAAAGACACAAGACTAATTATGTAAAAAGCCACTCTCTCCATTGGAGTGACTAAAATACTGTAAATTGTGTTAATTGAAGGGATTGGAGACCAATTCAAAGGGTGCAAGGATCCAGCCAATCAGGTGCAGCTTCCGCAAAGATCTGCCTGTTTACATCTCAGAATGACAGAAAGTGAGGCATCCACCTATTATAGTGTAAGGTGAGGAGAAAGATGATAACACATTATGAGCAAGGACACTTTATACAGAATGTGATTTCTTTTGTCCTGCTCTTTCTTTTGTCCTGCTCTTTCTCGTTTTATTTCTCATCAACGATCCAAGCATTTTTATATACAGACAAAAATGAATATAAGTTGTATAATTTGTAATAGAAATAAAATAAATAATTCATTTTTTCTAATCGTATCTTATGGCACTTGTGAAAACAACTCCACTAGAGAGACCTGCTGTGTTTTTATTTACAAGTTTAATCCTTGTGATTTAGGGCTCAAAGTCTTTTTGATGAACTAACGATAAAGCAGCAAAATGAGTGCACATCTCAATCTGTGGAATCATTTTGTTTGAAGAAACATCCATGTCTGCTACCAATCATTAAACTCCCTCAATAATGCAGTTCTGAATACGTTTGTGGTCACATCCAAATATGGAACTCCTGCTTTTTTGATCGTATTTGCTGAAATAATATCATATTTGGTATGAGTTCAGGATAAATCATTGTAAATGTTCACAGGTTGTGTAATAAAGCTATGGGAGCTCAGCAGAGACAAACGTTAAGGTGACAGTAAATAAACACTCAAGAATACCCTTTTATTAGTGCTCCAACGGTGTTAAATTGCTGTATTACCGGTAATCAAAGTTCCACAGCCGTACAAAGTTCTGATGGATGGCTACTGTCTTAAAAATACACAAATAAAACAGAGGCATCACAACCTGCATGTCAGAATAACAAAAAGAAAAATGAAAAGAGGACAACAAAACTCTTTAACGGTCAGGACGCGCTTCAAGCCAGAGGGACAATCTGATGACCTCAACTCTGGAAAGTCTTAAAAGAACAATTCCAACCTGTGGGATGTGCTGATTTTATTTATATACAGTATTTTTGTATGTAAACACCTTATTTTTTTTACAATAATACCACTTAATGATACTGACAATGGTCTGTATGCTTCTTTGGCCGCATTTACACTGCAGGTCTTGATGCCCATATCCGATTTTCTGACTATATCCGATTTTTTTGAGGACCCGCTTACATCATCTTTTAAAAGTGACCCGTATCCGATTTTTGCATTTACACTAAACAATGCTGAAACTATCAGATGTAGACGTTCTGAGGACTACGTAGCAGTATTTCCGCCTTCCGCGGACCTCCTTCAGACTTTTGTGACTGCGGTTGTCATGGAGGCGACGCAGCGACGGAAGGAGGCGTTGCCTTGGGCGCTCCTGAGGGGATGCACGGGAGAGGAAAAAAAGGAGGAATGCTCGGCTCTCTCTGAATTTTGAATGAGTGTTTGCAGACGTGCTGTACTAACAGTTTGATCCAAGTGTTGAACCTTTCCTGCGCGATGACTTCTCTTTTTCCGACCGTGGTCAGAAACGCACGGGAGATTTCCTCGGGGTTCTCTTTTCCGTTCTGAACCCTCAGCCTCCAGAGTGGGTTAAGAAAGACTCCAAAACTTTTGGGGGAGACACCTTATTTTTAATTTACGGTTCTCCGACACTCCCCCGCTCCGCGCTCACACCCGCTCTCCTCTCCTTACACACACGCACACGCGCACACACACACACACACGGTCCCCATCATACACGCCCCCCAAAGAAATAAACGGCTTCTAGCCTGTTCTATTATAGCAACGGTGTCCCGCTTCATTAGTTACCGTTTGCGTCCGGACCGGACATAACAGCGGTTTCCGACTACGGTCTGAAGCCTGAGGCTGAAAGGTAACACGCTGACAGCAAAATCAGCGCACAAAAGCACTTTAATGAGTCATGTGATCTCAGTTGGTGGTGTCCTGAATTGACGTCACTGACGTACGACTTGGATTTACTTGGGAATATCCGATTTGTCTGCTTACATGACACACGCAAATGCACGTATCCGATTCGTTTCCGATTTATTTCCACATATGAGAGAGGCCTGTATCCGATCTGAGAAAAACGGAATCCATGCGCTTTTGTCCTGCACACATTCACCGATCATATCCGATCTGTGCCACATGAGAGGAAAAAAAATCGGAATTGGGTCACTTGAACCTTGCAGTGTAAATGCAGCCTTTGTATCTTTTGCAAAAACATTTTCTTGCCCTGCAATGGATTCACATACTGTCTGGGGTGTATTTCACCTTTGCCCTTTAAGTATCCGCGTTGGCTCCAGCTTTCTAGAATCACTAAATCTAAATAGGACTAATAGATGAAAATGGATTATAATCGTTTTATGATTTTTGTTTATGTTGGTCCAATTAAAAAAAAATTGAAACAATTAAAATTAAAATTAAAATTAAAATTAAAATTAAAATTAAAAATAAAATTAAAATTAAAATTAAAATTAAAATTAAAATTAAAATTAAAATTAAAATTAAAATTAAAATTAAAATTAAAATTAAAATTAAAATTAAAAAAGGTGCCACTGAAGAGCAGAGCAGCTCCCAACAACAAGGAACTGAAAACCCTGAGACTTTTATACACTGAGGGTAATTAACTAAATGAAGACAGCTGTGGATGATTAACTGAAACCTGGAGTGATTGACAAGCAATAACTCAGAACATGACTAAAAAACACAACTTAAAAATCAAACTTAACCCCTGAATCTCAAAACATGCTGTGGGAAAACCCTATCTGATGGTTTAATAATTTGTTTCTACAAGACATTTAAAAATATACTTTGAAACATTTATCCTATATATAAAAATGAACACTGTGCATTGTTGGTGTGAGCGCATGGCAGCAGTATTAAAAAATCTGTCATCCTCTGGCCCCAGATAGCGCAGCCTTTCATGTACATGGGAAAGAAATACAGGAAAATAAATTGTGTTTTACAGTATTGTATTTTATTTAAAAAAAACATTTGCTTTTAACTTCAATGTAATAAATAAAAGTCCAGAAGAGTTCAGATAAGAAAACGTCCAGCAGCAGATCCAGATGAAGTGAAGCCATTGCTCTTAAAACTGTGTGCTGAGCAGCTTTGTGTTTTCAACCAGCCCTGCTTCAACAGGAAACTAAAGTTTGCTCAAAACACCACAAACGAGCTCCTGCTTGGCATCTGTTTCACATAAAAGATGTCCCAGCGGTCTGAATGTCTACAGTGCTGTCTCACTGAACTCCCACTCATGGAGAATTCTTTTTCTCTGGTCCAACATGTGGTATATGACTGGACGGATGTTTGGCCATCATAAAAAAAAGGATGGTCCAAAGTAATCATTTACTGGTCTGTATTCCACACCCACCCAAGGAATAGTGAACATGTGTCATCTTTTTTTCTTGCTTCCATGTGCCTGTAGAAATCATGACAGGCAGACAGCTCTCTTATGGGCCTCATCACTAACCCCTTCAACTGGGGGGACGACAGCTTGTGAAGACCAGCTATTCAGTAGCAATGAAGGCCCCCTCCCCAATGGAACTGACATGAATTTAGAATAGAATAGAATAAAATAGAATGCCTTTGTTGTCACTGTGCACATGTACAATTTGCATCATACGCGTATACAAGGAAATGAAAAAAAGCCGCTCACTATTCAGTGCCAACATGCATAAGAAAATAATTTCACAGAAATAATAGAATAATAAAATTATTTCACAAAAATGAAAAATACAATATACCAAGTACCAAAACATTTACAAAGGTGCAAAAAGGTGCAAAATGTGCAATAGAAAATAGAAAATTATTACTGTCAACACCTTTACATTGTGTGAGAATGTAATCTTTGTAATCTTTGTTTTTCTTTTCATGTTTTTATGTTTATTTTTTTTTGTGTGTGTGCCAAAGCCTCTTGGCCAGGTCAAAAGAGATTTTATCTCAACTTTCTGGTAAAATCATGGTAAAATAAAGAAAAACACTTTAGATGTTAAATATAACACTGGGTAATTCCCAGAAATACTCTTATGAAAAACTCAATATTTAAAATGGGAAAAAGGAAAGTGAGCTGTGAAGTCATGTGGAGTTTTCATTTTTTCTACCATTCCCCAAAATCCTGTACACTAAAGGCCCGCTGGTGCTGTTCACATGAGAAGTGTGCACTCCTTGCAGCATGACTGTTAGAAATGAGGATATTAGACAGTGTAGTTTGTGTTGGCATTCTACGGGCATGTACGAATCAGCTGCACACCCTGTATGTGCAGCAATTGTGCGTGATCAGTAAGGAGCCAGAATGTGCCCCTTACTAACGTCTAGAGTGCTCGTAAGGACAATGTACAGCAGCATCACCCGTTACTTCATAAAAGTGTGTGGAACTTGCATTATCCTTACTGACACTTTATGATGCACTTACTACATGCACGATTATGGCAGATTTTATTTCATAATGTCCCCTAAGGTAGCCGGATCAGCCTCAAAGGAACTGACACACCTACACCAGCCGTTTCCTGGCAACCACTTTGGTTGTCCTCCTGTTTTCCTCCTGTTTTCACGTTTTTCCCCTTATTAATCTTTTCTTTCAAATTTCTCTCACACTCCTTCACTCCGGTTTGACTTGGCATTTTATACCTGAGACTCATTCAAAGGAAATCCAAATAAAACTGATGTGTTCATGACTGCAGCTCTGTTAAGAAGAAAAAACTATTTTCCAGTCCAACAATTATTCTCAATGCTTCCATTAATAAAATAAATGTTAGTTCTGCGTGTTGTGTCACCACCTGGAGAAGGAACAGGCGGTGCTGTGCTGACAGACTGAGCAAACATGCCTACGTAGCCTCGAAGAACCGGAGTAAAGCAAACAGACTCACTTAGCCAACATGGCATTTTAAAAACTGGAGTTAACAAGTTAACGTCAAACTCTGATTTTCTTTAAGGGCTGCATACGTATTAAAAGCAGCACATTTGGTGATTTCTTGGAAGTGTTCCAATGAAGCAGGAATACATCTTTTCTTCTCAAGCAATTTACATCTTTCCCATGATACCTTTGGTCTGCTTTTGAGAACCCGTCACGAAAGTTAATCAAGCTAAATAAAGGAGGTGGACATGTAGGACAATCCTAGTATGAAAACACTGACCTTATCACCCTCAGTTCTATTACTGTAGACACAAAAATCTCTTCTGATCATTAATCCTTGCAATTGATCTCTGTCTGCTTTAAAATATTTGCATCGGGGTAAGTGTTCTGCAGTTTTCACAACGCATACGCCTTTGCTATGCTTTACCGACCAATTAGCCAGTGACTCTTTTAAGCCTTATAAGCCTTTCAAAGTAAGCAGTACATCATTTGAGGTTTGTTGGCTGCAGAAGCCATCACATTGCACTGCATGACATCATCAGGGACAGAACAACACAAAGTCTTGCATACAAAAGTGTTGCAATCTCCACCTGCTTACTTATGCCAAGATCTCTCAAAGTTTCAGCATCTTTGAACCTGCAGGACAGAGGGGTTGACATATTGGTTTGTGCGCGGACCCAAAACTGAAAGTGGAAGTATTTAAGAAAGCCAGCAGATTTTTATTTTTATTTATTAGCATCATGCTAAAAAACTATCAGGCTTGTTTGGTCTGCCATTGATTCTCATTTTCTCCTCCACTGGCCCCTGTATAGACATGTGTGTGTGTGTTTGTTTTTGAGGTTAGCTAGACTCCCTGTGAGGAAATGGGCAGGATCTGATCAATATCTTCTGCAGGACTGTTGCTCTGTTTAATCAGTCAACACCACACAGTGGTTGACACACACTCGCACACTGTGCTCAGGCTCATTAATCCCTTTACGACCCACTGTGTATCACTCTGATAAGTCACTGAAAGGAGAATACATCCATTTGTTTCAGTTTGTATGATTTTGCTCTGAGCCGCTTCTGGAAACTTCCAACTTATGTGCTCAGCTGACTTTGATGCATATAATAAAATGCTGGTCATATTAAAAAGCCAATAATAAAGACCCACATAAAACTACTTAATTAAAGTAATACCTCTCATGCAGATAATAGGCCACAGTGCAGTCACCCTTTTAAAAAAACTCACTCCCTAACTCTTATTAAAGTTAGACGCTCTTGGTATTATAATTTTCTTTAGTTAGCGGCACTCCAAGCTCAGTTGTGTATTATATATAACATTGAATAGACGCAATCGGTAATAAAGAAAATTTAAGCCACAAGAGGCATTGTGTGACCTGCAGGTGATACCCTCCCTCACTGCCCACTTTTGATTCACCCTCACTGGCTGAGTAGCTGTTAAACAATCCACGCTCTTCCTTTCTATTCCACCCTCCCCTGGTCAAGATGAGTGTGATAAATTCATTAAAAAAAAACTTCTTTTCGAAATGCCGGCTTTTCTGTGGGTTTGGTCTCCATAGCAACTATTTTAATTTTTGGTCACCTGGGGATGACAAATATGTCTATGTAATTTTATACGGATCCGCAAAAGTAAACTTTTGTATTTCCTTAGCAACAGAGGTTTTCTGTTAACCCTGCCCACATTTCAAATGTGTTCATATTGTAAGTTATATCATGTCTTTCTGCTTGAGCCAATAACTCGTGTATAAAATGTTCATAATAATCCGATAAAGAAAATGAAAGCAGCAGGGGAATGCCACTTTTGCCAGCTTCCCACACTAAGACCATTCAAAATCTACAACTTCCAACTCCAACATGCTTTTCCCAAATATCTTCCACATGATGCTCGAGGGGTTAGGTTTCCATAGATTGAAATCCCTAAGAGGAGTTTAAATTTGTGGAAGCTAGATATTAAAGATGTTTTTTAATCCAAGATGGTGGCCTCTTCCATAGGTCAAAGGTGGTTGTAGATTTTAACTGTATGTACGTGTGGAAATTTTTGACAATATCCCTTCAACAAAATGTTATTTTTCTTACTGTTAGAAAAACAAGAAAGTTGCCAAATTTCCACTTTGCCACATAATGACCACCAAGTCATTGGTCACTTGGCCATCCCATAATAATTTCAAAATTTTCTTTGGATATCTCTGACATGTGTGTTTGGGTTTGGTTACTTGATTTAGACCTTATTTTCCTTGAACCCCATAAGAGATTTAGGTCCTATTTTATATTTTTTTATTTTTTTTGATGTTTCAGCCATTGTGATGTCATCATTTTTGTGGGTGAGGTCGTTCACTGTGCCCAAAATTCATTTTTTAGCAGCCACTAGGTCTGTGCAGGATGTGGCAGAGTGAAACTTTCACTCAGAGGTGCAGCTAATAAAGAAGAATTGTGAAAACAGTATGGTCTGTGCAGCCCAGGACTGCAATTAATTATGTTTTGTGTATTTTGACAATATAATTATTCCTCCTAAAAAGAGCACACTTAAAGTGCACATCCATTTTTTCACTCATCTTATTCCACCTCATCAAACTAAAATTCTTCTATGCTTTGACAAGTCGCTCTGCCTGATTAGCTTCTATGTTTGTCTACTTACCCGAGTAAGTCATTTTCATGGGGGGGTAAGGGGGTAAACAACCCCCCCCCCCCTCACTCCTTGTGACCTTTAAAAATATTCAGAGGGTAGATTATCCAAATTATAGATGCCTGAAGTGTAAACATTTCAAACGTCACAAAACACTGCCTAACCCTCTAATCACAGCTCACATTCCTGAAAAGTTTTTGCATAAACTGGCATGTTTGCAGCTTTCAGAGACATAAAATGAATCATAAAAATGGGCCGCATGTTCAGAGTCCAACAATATTTTACCAAAATTAGCCAGTAATGATAGCTTTAGGTCATCCACAGAATCTGCATCGCCACAATTCTCATTTTTAAGTGCCTCTACAGTCTCAGTGTAGTGGATGAGAGTCACAAAACTATGCCAAGAATTGCAGAGAAGTTATAAACTACACTCAGCGTAGTCCCTTCTAATTACTATCATGGTGGCAATTATGAAAAAAAAAATATGTGAAATCAAATATTATTTTAAATCAAACTCAGCAAAAGCTATTCAAATGATAGAGTTTCAAAACTGAGCTAAAATTTGACAAAAGATTGTTTGAAAGTGCAAAAATAAGATTAGGCAGAGAACTATTATGAACCTAAAATGTTTTTTGAGACTGCAAATAAAAACCAGACGAGGGGCACAGTGCATTGTATGAAAACAGAAGTAACTGCATACAACCGGAATCAAACCAAACTAAAGTCACTGACAGTACACCCCCCCCCCCCCCCCATTGTGATTACTTCCAGATGTCCCTAAAAAACAAAGAAACTAGACTGATTGTTAGTTAAGGCAGCCTGAAAGAGAGGGGAAAAAAAGTATAAATAAATAAAAACGTAACCCAAAAAGGGGTTAGCAATGTAGGTCAGATTAAAGTCAAATGACGGCTTAGCTGGCATTGGCGAACAGATACACCTTTGATTGTTGTCCAGACGACAAAAATCCCAAGTGATAACAGTTTTTAACATGTTCTTGTAGCAGTTTTCTGATGGAGGACATTTATGCTGTAAAGAAAATAAAAGTGAATTTCTGAGCATTTCTTTATTCAGATTGTCATGAATCAGGAGCAGATAAAAAATGCAGTTGGATAAAGCTTGTAGTTGTGACATATGACCTACATCAACAGCCTACAAGCTCCCTGCTCTGCTCCATTCTGATGCACCCATTTGCAGACGAAGAGATCCATGAACGTCTCTGTTTTCCTTGTCTGAGCTGGCATCATGGCTCAAAACTGCACGGCTGGAAAGATCTAATATTGTTAGACATTTTTGTTGGTTTTGTAGGTAAGAAAGCACGTTAACAGATGAATAATTTGGAAATGGGGGCGGGTTTACTCCGCAGCAACAGTTACGCCCAAACTCAGAGGGGAATTTCGAATGAATTACTGAAGCTCTGCAGAAACTACGTCTTAAAAAACAAAACCGTTTTTTAAATTTTGGCTAAAAACGGCAAAATCAACATTAGAAGACCACTGTAGTAGTTTTAGGGGATGTCATCTGGACTTGGTTTTAAAGTTGGAAGACGTTTCACCTCTTATCCAAGAGGCTTTGTCAATTCTGAAATAGCTGGTCTAAGAGCTGGTATATATGCGCTCATGGGGGAGGAGTCAGACCTGAAACTGGAGGTGTTGTCCACTTAGCCTACGTGGTTTCGGGTCGTTAATAGTCCTTTGTCCTCAGCTGGGGGTTGGGGAGTCAGTGACTCCCTCTCCAAATGGTCGTCTCTTTCAGCGGTTAACGACTCAGGTGGAACTGGTTTGGTTTGTTTAGGTTTCAAAACACTGCCGTAGATGGATGGAAGAATAAACCTGAGACCACCATTCTTATTAAGAGAAGGTTTATCCTTCTTGACAAAGATGGCTTCTTTCACTCCTCGCTCAAACCATCCTTTCTCTCTGGCTAGAATTCGGACTTCACTGTCCTCGAAAGAGTGGTTTGTGGCCTTCAGGTGGAGATGTACTGCAGACTCAGGTCCACTTGGGTTGGCTCTGCGATGTTGGTAAAGCCGCTTGTGTAGCGGTTGTTTGGTTTCTCCTATATACTGTTCATTGCAGTTCTCTTTGCAGTGGATAGAGTACACAACATTACTCTGTTTGTAGCTGGGAATTTTGTCCTTTGGATGAACCAGTTTCTGTCTGAGGGTATTGACTGGTTTGAGATGAACTGGGATGTTATGTTGTTTGAAAATCCTTTTAAGTTTTTCAGACAGGCCTGAGATATATGGAATTGAAATACTGTTCCGTTTTGTCTCTTGTTCCTTCTTGTCTTGTTTTCCTGTATGTTGGGATCTGGTGAATGCCCACTTGGGATATCCACAGGTTCGGAGGGCTTGGTGGATAAGACCACTAGAAATGCGTCTACAATAGATCAAAAGATGATTGGATTTGGACTTTAAACCTCTTTTGTTTTTTTTAACAAAAAGATGTTACTTTATTTACTCTCTTTTCAACATCAACTGTGCCTCATTGATGGATTGAGCCTCAGGGGGAAAACTGTTGATCAGCACTGAGACACAGACAGACAGGCCTCCATCTGCAGTTACAGTTTTGGTCAAGAGAAGGAAGGCAGTTATGGGGGGGGGGGCATGTGGAATACATATCCAGACAGGATTTATGCTGGCACTTGTGGGTAGTTGTAATAAAATATATGGTAAGTGACTTAAATCTTGCTATATTTAGGAGAATCATCAGCTAAGATGCCAGTTGCAGCACCACCTGCTTTTCTCATTTTGGCCTTACTTTTTGTAGGCTGTAAAGGAGTTAAACAAATCTCTTTGGTTTATTTTGTCAGAAATGTGCCGTGTTAGGAATGTGACCTCTGTCTTGAAGACGGTGCTGCTCAGCTGCCAGGCTGAGAGACCTTTTCCCAAATGCACATAGAGTTTTGCCAGTGGTGCGCAAAGTGTTGCCAGACACAACCACAAGCTGGATTGTGAAAAAGAAACAGCAGGAAAGAAACCCAATAAAAAGGTTCTGATCTTATGGGAGACAAAAGAACAAATGTGGAGCATGCTTGATCTTTTTTTAAAATTCCCTTAGAGCTGGAAGTTTAAAGGAAACAACAGCTGTAGTAATGTGCTGAATTTTACTGTTCGTTTCAAAGAGCTTTGCTCCTATTTGCTTTGCTTCCAATCTTGACCTGTAGGGAAGCGTAGTTAAATTAAATTTTCTGAACTTCCTGGGGGCCTGTTATTTCCCCAGAATGTGTATGTGCATTTACAGAAAACCCTCAAAGCCAGGCTTCAGCACATGTTGCCTCTGAAATGCAGGGGGGATGGCAGCCAAAACATGAAAATATTGAAACACTGACAGAAAAGACAATAGTTTACTGCCACATGAATATTTCTGAGGTTTGAGGTTTTCAAGACGAATGTGCTTTTATTTGAAAACATTAAACTGCTCCAAATCCACTTGTTTTTTTTCTAGTTCTCACCGCCTGTGTGCAGGATTTCAAAATGACTTTTTTGTTGGGCCCGTAGGGAGCGCTGTTGTCCAAGTTGTGAGGACTGGGATCAGTTTCCAACCCATGGCTGCATTTTGTTCATTCCACTGGTTCGAGATTAGATCTGTGCCAATTTCTGGTTTTCCATATTCAATTTGGGCTCCATGCCTTTTGTCTGGCTTTGCTGTTGGATTGAAATAAATGTTAGCTTTTTAATAACAACCAAGTATTACTATCATAAAGTGAGTAAACGTTTATATAAATCATTCCATTGTGCATATAAGGACACTTTTACACAATAATTTTCATTCGCTAGGTAATAATTAAGCAAGGATCTTTATTTCTGTATCACTTTTTAGGACATAGTTACACATAAAACTCACCTACATGTATACTTACAGTGGGGCAAAAAAGTATGTAGTCAGCCACCAATTGTGCAAGTTCTCCCACCTAAAAAAAGACAGACACCTCTCATTTTCATCATAGGTCTCAACTATGAGAGACAAAACAAGAAAAAAAAATACAGAAAATCCCATTGTTTGATTTTTAAAGAATTTATTTGTAAAATTTGGTGGAAAATAAGTATTTGGTCACCTACAAACCACAGATAATCTCCCTCCATCTGGGGTTCCCTGCAAGATCTCACCCTTTGGGGTCAAAATGATCACAAGAACAGTGAGCAAAAATCTCAGAAACACATGAGGGGACCTAGTGAATGACCTGCATAGAGCCAGGCTACCATCAGCAACATTATGCCGCCAGGGACCCAAATCCTGCAGAACCAGACGTGTACCTCTGCTAAAACCAGCACATGTGCAGTCGTGTCTAAAGAAATTTTTGGTAAGAACTCTACTCATTGTGTTTGGAGGAGAGAGAATGATGAACACCATACCTACTGTAAAGCATAGGGGTGCGTGCTTTGGGGCTGTTTTTCAGAAACGGGACCAGGACGACTTATCCGTGTAAAGGGAAGAATGGTTGGGGCCATGTATCATCAGATTTTGAGTGAAAACCTTCCATCATCAAGGACATTGAAGATGAAACGTGGCAGGCTCTTTCAGCATGACAACGATCCCAAACACACCCGGGTCACAAAGGAGTGGCTTCGTAAGAAGCATTTAAAGGTCCTGGAGAGTCTCCAGATCTCAACCCCATAGGAAATATTTGGGGGGAGTTGAAAGTCTTTGTTGCCCAACGACAGCCCCAAAACATCACTGCTCTAGAGGAGATCTGCATAGAGGAATGGGCCAAAATACCAGCAACAGTTTGTGAAAACCTTGTAAAGGCTTACAGAAAACGTTTTACTGCTGTCATTGTCAACAAAGGGTATATGACAAAGAACTGAGCTGAACTTTTGTTATAGACCAAATACTTTTTTCCACCACAATTTTCAAATAACTTCTTTAAAAATCAGACAGTGGGATTTTAGGGATTTTTTCTCTCTCATTTTGTCTCTCATAGTTGAGGTGCCTCTTTCATCTTTTTAAGTGGGAGAACCTGCACAATTGGTGGCTGACTAAATACTTTTTTGACCCACTGTAATCACAGACACACATGCGTGTTATAACAAGGTAAAAATGAGAAGAACAAGACTAAAAAAAAGAAACGCTGCTGTACATTTGATTTTGAAAGCAAAATGGACAAGAAAGCAAAAGTAAAATCTTAATACTAAATATGAAAAAGTTAAATATTCAGTACAACTGATAAGTTTTGAAATCACTCAGTCAGATAAATTAATTATCCTATCTGGGAATGTTTGCGTTGATGCTACACTATGTGTGGTTGAGCCACAAATGTTTTTAAGAATAAAGAATGTGCAGCCAGAATTTATGCAGAACTGCAAAAGTTTCTGTGGAATTGAGAAAGTGGAAAAAATGTGGAAGTGGAAAAAATTAACAACTCAAGCAAAAACGGAATAAGAACAGGCAATATAGCAATTTACTGTGCTGTCTCAGAAGTGCAATGGTGTAAAGGTCAGCAGGGTCACTTCTTTAGAGAAGCTATTCTTGAGTTTGCTGGTGTGGGAGTGGAGGCTCCAGTGACTCCTTATTGGATGGAAAGGAGAAAGAAGAGTCTATAGTGGCTCACTGCTTCTATAATGTTTTCTCAGCTCATGCAATGTTAATGCTAACGTAAATTTCCTTAACAATGGACGCTGCAATGTTTTCTAACAGCTCAAAGAAAAAGTTCAGGTGGACTGTGTAAAGTTCTCAGGGGAATAAAGGTGCAGCTTTAGTGCCCTCTGGGGGTTTTAGGTGTCATTTTTCATTTGATTGCCCTCCAGTACTGTTGTTTTCCCTCACTGTCTGACCACATTACTCTGTATGTTACTTAGAGCTATTCACATTTTTCTTGCAGCAGGGATTATTTTGACGACATTACCAAAAAAGACATTACATTTTTCCCTTAAAGAAACAGCTTAACTCTTGTTTCATCCCACGTGCATCCTGATATGAGGACTGATAGAACCCATTTAGATTTTATGCTTTTTTAATCAGACATAATAGTATTAGCCATTTTCTGCCACAGATCTTCAGTTTTTTTATGCCAGCACTTGTCCGTAGGAGTAATGGATAAAGAAAATAACCCCCCCATAACACTCACTTTTATTGCAGTTTAATCCCTCCAGTGGAGATGTGGTCAATCTATGATATTTAGTGAAAAGCACTAGGCAAAGTTTGGTTTATATAAACATAAATAAATGCTGATTTTCAACATTACTACTAAGAAAAATTATTATAAAAAGTTAATCTAAAAGCCATTTTACTGCCCTTGATAGTATTTTAGTCTTGAACATCCAGAAAAATGCAACATTACATTTTAGAAATCAAAACAAAATTTCCAGAAATCAAAATGAAATATATAAAAAAAGAAACAAAATAAGAAACTGATAAAGCTTGGTTTTACAGGACACGGCTGATTGGATAGTGACATTTGAATTTTGGTGTTTGAGTTTTTTCAAAGGTGTCTGCAATGTCTGCATACTCATAAAGGTTTTATGATTAGTAGAGCACATCCAGAATCACTCCATCCCAAATAACTTTAGGTGGAAATGATGGATCAACATCATCATCCAACCAGGGATGTCCTTTAGGACCTACTCTTTTCGGTTTCTTATTATGTTTCATATTTTTTCATTTTATTTTGATTCCTGGAAATTACTTTTCTTTTCCGAAACACCTCGGTTTCATTTCTGGGGAATTTCTTTAATGGTTTCTGAAATTTTGTTTTAATTTATAAAAAGTAATGAGATTTTTTTGTTAAATATTTATTTTGTTTTTTAATTGTCATTGTGATCCTTAATCTGTTTTCTTGCTTTGTGTGATTTGGACGTCAGGGCCACCAGACACAATGACAGCTCAGGGTTATGGTTACCTGAATTATTTTTCATTTTATGTGGTCAAACAGGATCAGCTTTATACCTCCCTCAGTTCTTGTTGGTCTATTCAATGATAAACAATTCTTCTCCTCCTTCTGGTCCAGAGAAGCTATTTTTAACAACAACACAGAAGAAGGCTGTTGTTCATTGTTGGCTTTACAAGCAAAAATAAATTTAAAAATGCAGGCTGTTAATGCTGAATACTCCGATCACAACACGTGTCTTTGGTGGTTTCTATATCGTGGGGAACACTGTGTGATGTCTGCTATTAAAAAGCTGTTACCGCTCAGTCCTAATGGCCACATTATTATCTCCAAGCACTTTATTTAAACTGCTCTGCTCATTTTTGTTCTGTACAGTCACGCTGAATAAATGCACAGAATAACCTTTGTTTTATCCAAGTAAAGTGGCTCGATTGAATATAACCTAAGAAAAATAAATCAAATGTCTTCTTGTAAAATATTCTTTATTTCCTCAAAGGTTTTTTTCTGTTCTGTTTAGCATCAGAAATCAGCCGTCTGTGTAATGTAAAAAATCATGCTGAAGCAACAAATAACAAATATCTATCTAATGTTATGTTTTCCTCCCTTTTTTTGAAATTTTGAGTCCACGTGTGGCTTCATCAGGAATAATGCATCTCAAACTTAAACAAACAGGGAGTTTTATAGTGGATATAAAGTTTAACGGAGAAATGCTTCAGCAGGTATCAAAATGTCAATTTTTTTTCAAAGACTGTCACAGGATTGTGAGTTTCCTTAAGCGCTCCCTTTCCGTCTCGACTCAGCAGGTGTCAGACACTGATGGAGTCTCACAGGCAGCTTTGTTTACTGAGCCGTTGAGACTGCAAGCTCCGCTGACTCTTGCTTCTTCCTGCAAAGGACCTTTCACCTTCAAAAAACAATAACCTAACCTCTGACAAATGGAAACTGCCACTTTATTATTTCACAAAAGTAATTTTATCTAAATACTCAAGTGATCTTTGATCTAATCTAGCCACAGGGGTTGCAAGCCAGTAACTTCTGTGCCGGTCCCAAGCCCGGATAAATAGAGAGGGTTGCGTCAGGAAGGGCATCCGGCGTAAAAAATTGCCAAAATAACCATGCGAATCATCCACAACACTTTAGACATACCGGATCGGTCGAGGCCCGGGTTAACAACGACCGCCACCGATGCTGTTAACCTACAGGGTGTCGGTGGAAATTTGACTACTGTTGGTGGAAGAAAGAGGGGAGGCAGAAGGGTCCGTGGCCAGAGAGAGAAGGGAAAAGGCAGGAACATAGGTTTGAGAATAGGGACTCTTAACGTTGGCACAATGACAGGGAAAGGCAGAGAGCTGGCAGACATGATGGAGAGAAGGAAGGTAGATGTACTGTGTGTGCAGGAGACAAGGTGGAAGGGCAGCAAGGCACGTAGTATTGGAGGAGGATACAAACTGTTCTATCATGGTGTTGATAGGAAGAGAAACGGGGTAGGAGTGACTCTGAAGGGGGAGTTTGTGAACAGTGTCCTAGAGGTGAAAAGAGTCTCAGACAGGATGATGAGCCTAAAGTTAGAAATTGAAGGGGTGATGGTGAATGTAGTCAGTGGGTATGCGCCACAGGTTGGCTGTGAGTTAGAAGTGAAGGAGAGATTCTGGAGTGAGTTGGATGAGGTCATAGAGAGTATCCCCAGAGGAGAGAGAGTTGTTATTGGAGCAGACTTTAATGGGCATGTTGGTGAGGGCAACAGAGGTGATGAGGAGGTGATGGGCAGGTTTGGTGTGAAGGAAAGGAATCTGGAGGGACAGATGGTGGTGGACTTTGCGAAGAGGATGGAAATGGCTGTAGTCAACACTTACTTCCAGAAGAGAGAGGAACATAGAGTGACATACAGAAGTGGAGGTAGGAGTACTCAGGTGGACTACATCCTATGTAGACGAGGTCATTTGAGAGAGGTTAATGACTGCAAAGTGGTGGTAGGAGAGAGTGTAGCCAGACAGCACCGCATGGTGGTGTGTAAGATGACTCTGGAGGTCAGGAAGAAGAAGATAGGGAAAACAGAAAAGAAGACCAAGTGGTGGAAGCTACAGAATGAAGAAACTTGTGAGGAATTTAGGCAGAAGTTGAGGCAGGCCCTGGGTGGTCAGGATGAGCTTCCAGATGACTGGGAAACTACAGCAGAGATTATCAGGGAAACAGGTAGGAAGGTGCTAGGTGTGTCATCTGGAAAGAGGAAAGACGGTAAAGAGACTTGGTGGTGGAATGAGGAAGTACAGGAATGCGTCCAGAGGAAGAGGTTGGCTAAAAGGAAGTGGGATGTAGAAAGGACTGAGGAAGGTAGACAGGAGTACAAGGAAGCACAGCGTAGAGTGAAGAGAGAGGTGGCAAAGGCCAAACAGAAAGCTTACGATGAGCTATATGACAGGTTAGACACAAAGGAAGGAGAGAAGGACTTGTACAGGCTAGCCAGACAGAGAGACAGAGATGGGAAGGACGTGCAACAGATAAGGGTGATTAAGGACAGAGATGGAAAGGTGCTAACAACCCAGGAGAGTGTACAGAAAAGATGGAAGGAGTATTTTGAGGAGCTGATGAACGAGGAAAATGACAGGGAAAGAAGGGAGGAAGATGTGGTTGTTGTGGAGCAGGAAGTAGCAGAGATTGGAAAGGATGAGGTTAGGAAGGCTCTGAAAAGGATGAAGAGCGGAAAGGCCGTTGGTCCTGATGACGTACCTGTGGAGGTATGGAAGTGCCTAGGAGAGACAGCAGTGGAATTTCTAACAAGGTTGTTCAATAGGATTTTAGAGAGTGAGAAGATGCCTGAGGAATGGAGGAGAAGCGTTCTGGTCCCGATCTTTAAAAACAAGGGTGACACGCAGAACTGCAGCAACTATAGAGGAATAAAGTTGATGAGCCACACAATGAAGCTGTGGGAAAGAGTAGTGGAAGCCAGGCTTAGGAAGAAGGTGGAGATTTGTGAGCAGCAGTATGGTTTCATGCCCCGTAAGAGCACCACTGATGCCATTTTTGCTTTGAGAATGTTGATGGAAAAGTACAGAGAAGGTCAGAAGGAGCTGCATTGTGTGTTCGTAGATTTAGAGAAGGCGTATGACAGGGTGCCGAGGGAGGAGCTGTGGTACTGTATGAGGTCGTCTGGAGTGGCAGAGAAGTATGTCAGAGTAGTTCAGGACATGTATGAGAGAAGTATGACGGTGGTGAGATGTGCTGTAGGTCAGACAGAGGAGTTCAAGGTGGAGGTGGGACTACACCAAGGATCAGCTTTGAGTCCTTTTTTGTTTGCTATGCTGATGGACAGGCTGACAGACGAGATAAGACAGGAATCTCCCTGGACAATGATGTTTGCGGATGACATTGTAATTTGCAGTGAGAGTAGAGAGCAGGTGGAGGAGCAGCTAGAGAGGTGGAGGTTTGCTCTGGAAAGAAGAGGTATGAAGGTCAGTCGTAGTAAGACAGAATACATGTGTCTGAACGAGAGGGATCAAGGTAGAAGCGTTAGGTTACAGGGGGCTGAGGTGAAGAAGGCGCAGGAGTTTAAGTACTTGGGGTCAACAGTTCAGTGTGATGGAGAGTGTGGAAAAGAGGTGAAGAGGCGAGTGCAGGCAGGTTGGAGCGGGTGGAGGAAAGTGTCAGGAGTGTTGTGTGACAGAAGAGTGTCAGCAAGACTCAAAGGAAAGGTGTACAAGACAGTGGTGAGACCAGCTCTGCTCTATGGGTTAGAGACGGTAGCAGTGAGACAGAGACAAGAGGCTGAGATGGAGGTAGCGGAGATGAAGATGTTGAGGTTCTCCTTAGGAGTGACCAGGTTAGACAGGATAAGGAACGAGTACATCAGAGGGACGGCTCATGTTGCCTGTGTTAGCGACAAAGTCAGAGAAGCCAGACTGAGATGGTTTGGACATGTTCAGAGGAGGGATAGTGGATATATTGGTAGAAGGATGTTGGAGATGGAGCTGCCTGGCAGGAGGGCAAGAGGACGGCCAAAGAGGAGATATATGGATGTCTTAACAGAGGACATGAAGTTGGCTAATGTTAGGGTAGAAGATGTCCATGATAGAGTGAGGTGGAAAAGGATGATTCGCTGTGGCGACCCCTGATGGGAAAAGCCGAAAGAGAAAGAAGACTCAAGTGATCTTTGAAAAACCTCATCTATGAAAGCTATTATATCTAAAGTCTGGACTTTTTTAATACAGCATGACTGATTTACCTCTATTGAGATTATATAACAAAATGTGAGTCATTGTCTTCTTTGTGGTTAGTCACTGTGTGACATGAAGACCAAAGCTGTAATTTCTTCCTGCCAGTTCCCAAGGTAACAAACAGAAACATTATAGACTCCACTTCCAAGAAAGCCTCCTGTTGAGGCTCAGGATGCTGGGCAATACTATAATTCATTTATGTATTTGAAACACTATTTCCTCATCACACCTCCTAGTGTATGACTGTAAATAGGTTCACCTGATGATGGCCATTTATATGGTTATTTTATAAGTAATGGTCATTTGAAGATCAATCTGATGGTTTCAAACAGACAAGGACTTTTAAGAGTCTTTCAAAGAAAGAAACAGAAGAGCTAAAGTTTTATATTTCAATAATGTAATTGACTTTTGAAAGACCCACTCTGATAAAAAAAATCGTGTTTTTAACATGCTCATGTAGCATCGTGAAGGATATAGCTAAAGAAAATTAAGCTTAAAATTGTGTTTTGGAGTATTTCTTTATTTCTGAATAAGAATCAGACAAAAAATATGCCATCAGAAAGAGCTTAAAAGCAGAGACGCAGGTCCTACATCTGGTGAGCAACAAGCTCCCTGCTCCACTCCATTTCAAAGCATCTACTTGCAGACAAATAGAGCCATGTACATCATCATTTTCTTTGTCTGAGCTGACATCTGGCTCAAAACTGTATGGCTGGATAGCTCCAATGTTGCTCGCCATTTTTTTCGCACCATTTGGGGTTATGAGGGGCTGTAAGCTATCGAGAGAGAGTGTAAACAGATGGATGCTAGGAAGTAGAGGTGGCCTTACTCTTCACCAACACTTCCGCTCACATCTCAGAGGTGAATTTCAAAACTCCTGCCGCTCTGCAGAAATTATGTCCTAGAAAAGTACACAAGTTTTTGATTCTGGATACGAACAGCAAAATCATAAGTAAGAGACCACTGGAAATGCTTAGAAAAAAGCTCAAAAGATGATCGGAGGGGGTCTCTTAAAAAATGATACAGCTAATGAGTCCACAACATCCGGGTTGGGTGGACCATGTCCCAGAGGAGCAGGTAAGGCCCTTTTTCGGGGAACACCAGGGCACCCCAAATTTTCCATTGTTGTTCACAACAACTGGAGCCTTGTCATCTGGCTCACTCTGCCCTGTCTGGGGCCTTCGCTGGTCGCCGCCGCCGGTATCTGCCTTCCAGGTCATAATTGCAAACACTGATTCATCCACATTCTTATGAGGATCTTTCTTCATAAAGAACAGCGTTAACAAAAGTGTAAAACAAAATTGGCTGTTCAGAGCTTCAATTTAAGGATTTTCCTTCTGTGAATTGAAATAATTTGTGTTAATGTTACTCAATCTGCAATTTAAGTCACATTTTTTCTCAATTAGGACAAGCAGTAAGCTAGTTTTGTCTGTTCCTTTTACAATAATCAGACAGATTTGTAACTGTAGTTAACAAAAAGGCCCCCTTTTTTATTTGGAAGCTTCCACACCTGGAAAAACTGCAATCAACTGTTATCATCATTTTAGCGTGAGTGATTCATATCAAAGACAGAATGGGTTTCATAATTAATCCCATTTTGTTACCACAAATTTTTCCTGAATTCCCTCCCCTGCTTGTTTCCACCTTGTCTTTCACTCTGGCCTCATCCTTAAAAGGATGCATTCACAATGTTCATATATTGTAGATCTCTTGGATCTACTGTATATGTGTAAGACTAGGCAAAAACAAAAGCTAGCGTGATAAGGGGGTGAGGTGATTTAACCAATAGCAGCAATTAAAACAAAGCCATGGCAGAGACCACAAATGGACTGTGTTATGCTCTAATCCATGCTTGGTTGTCTTTATCTGTGTTATCTTTTCTTGGTGTACTTTAGCCATGTGTGTGCCTCATCAAAAGTCTAATTTTTTCAAGGAATATTACCCCAGAAGCCCTGTGGTTTGTCTGTATGCTTGGTTGCAAATCCCAGTCTTTCTTTATATGATTTGCTTTCAACATCGGTGTCCTCCTTGATGCGGTGAAGTACACTTTGGCTCCAACAGTGATGGATTGTCCGATCGAACACTGATGCACCTTAACCTTGAGTCTGTTGAGGATCGGTTCCTAAGTTTTGACACAACTGCCATCAGCTGCTGTTGTGACTGCAAATGTCCACTTACTAGTGTAGAAATAGACCAATCTGAAACAAAGTATGTGACCATTTTTGGCAGTCCTGGCACAATAAAGCAAGTTTGCTGGACCATCCTAATTTCAAGGCACCTTTAGAGGGGGCAGCCCACACCAGTGATTCATAGAGCAATCCAGCCCACAACTGTGGAGTGGGCTGCTGTGTGAGTGACACAGACTGAAATTTATGTACGGAGAGGAAAAAGGCAGAAAGGCCAGATTGGAAACATGAAAAAAAAAAGCTGCTCATACAATGCAAGACTCAAAATGTAAATGATGCTTCTCTTTCTGACTTTGTGTCTGAGTTATGCTATTTTGTTAACCTTATCCTGTTGCCATAACAACGGTCATACCCACTAATGGGATTGGTTTTTATTTTCATTTGGAAGATTTAGGATTAGGATTCGTCAGCATGGCAGACAAACAGGAGGGAAAGGATGAACTGGTTCACGTCACTCATTCAAATAAATTTAAATCACACTTTCGACAACCGTGGTGGCCATAAGAAGCTGCATAGCTTCAGCTATAACATTTTTTAGGCAGAAATTGTTCTCACTGCGCTCATAATTATCAAGGTATCTTAACACATCTGCTAAGTTTATGTTCCTAGAGATATCATTGTAGGATCCGTTTTTTATACTTTGTGATTTCTCTTGTGTTTGTCTCTGTCATTCCATCTAAACGTGCACAATTCTGATGATACACATAAACAGATGATAATTTTTACACGAGACACGAGTGGATGAAACATTTCTGCACAAGAACATTTCTCCTTAGAGACGCAGCCGTGAATCAGTAAAGCCTAAAACGTGACTCAGGCTATGTGTGTATCTGATTGAAAGCAACCAGCAAATCTCTAGCTATAATTCATCTATGCACATGTTCTACTGAATTCTCATAAACCAGCAAAAATATGCCGGCATTATGAATGCTAAAGGGCTTTTCCTTTCTTTAAGTAAAAGTATTTATCTCCTGCAGTCTGTTCCTTCTCGGGTCCATCTTCACCTTCACTCATAACCCTCCTCTCCTCAGAGGCTCCTGCTTTTCCTGCCTGTCTGTCAGCATGTGGCTCTAGGTAATGATGCTGCACTCTTGTCAGCTGTCCTAACACCAGTTCTTTCATTCCGTACCTATTTCAGGAGTTTTTGTTGGTTTATTGCACAGTTTTTCTGACCTGCCCTTCCCTTTACAGCTAAGCATTAACTCTTAGTAAAATTCAATTTAACTAATTGGGCAGCAGTGACGTCAGGTGGTTGAGCAAGTTGACCAATAATCAAAAGGGGTCGGCAGTTCAATCCCCACTCCCACCCAGCCAACTGTGATTGTGTCCTTGGGCAAGACACTTTACCCTCCCTGCCTCCAGTGTGGCCCACTGGAGTGTGCATGCATATGAATGTCCCAGTGATTGTCATTGGAGCGTACTGGCAGCCATGCCTCTGTCAGTCTGCCCCAAGGTAGCTATGGCTTCATCAGCAGCTTACAATCACCAATCAATAATGGATACACATTTTAGGCGTTTCTGCATCTAAAAAAGCGCAGAAAAATTCAAACCATTATTATTATTAATTGGGACTTTTTGAAAACCTTTTTCTAATCTTTTGTCACCTCTCAAAACAGATATGAGTACATGTTAAAACCCAAACTACCAATGTATTAAGTACCGTAAATTCCGGACTACAAAGCGCACCCGATTACAAGCCGCACCCACCCATATTCACGTGTTTGCCTGCTTTTATACATACACAAGCCGCGTCAGAGTACAAGCCGCGCATGTGATAGCCGATATTGTCATCCTGACAGATCACGCCCAGCATCCCAGAGTGAGTGCAATTAATTAGCACATAGTGGGTGGTGCCAATTTTGCCTCTGGGTCACGTATTTAAGTGTATCGACATCTGACAAACAGCATGGAGCTCTATTCTTTTCACAAGTCCCTCAGTTATGGTGTTTTTATTTCATTTTTTTTTTACTTATTGACAATCTAGGTATCTAACATAAAATTACAAACAGTAACCATATAATCAACATTACATCCCTCAGTTATAATGAGGAAATTTACATCCGCGATTCCACATTTCCCATGAGTCTTAGGGGCTAAAGGCGGGGCCAATGCCCGGCTCGCCATTCTTTTGTACGTGTTTAAGAATTAGCAGCAGTGCATGGAGGGGTGAACGGGAAAAGCTCTCCTTCCGCTTGTGTCGCAGCAGCGTTATGGGAGTAACAGGACTGGCTAGAAAACACAACGGTAAAATAAAGCAGCGGCGACTGAAAAGCGCGCGCCTCAGCGCGATACGCGCGCCTCAGTGCGGCGCGTGCGTCAGAATTCAGAAGCCTCTGCACTCCGCGGACGCCTCTGCGCTCCGCTCCCGCCCCGCGCGCTCCTTGTCTCCCCTTCCTATCTACTCCGACACCTCTGGCCAGGGCAGCTTCAAGGAGGAGCACTTCGTCCCCGTTGCGCCGGTGGATGGAGCAAATCGTTTCTGTGCAGAGCAATCGGACTTAAAATTGTACGTTTTGTGTATGAGGGGCGGGTGCGTTGTTACGTGTGGGAGCCTTCAGACTGCCATCGGCCCCGCAGCTCAATCAGCAGGAGAAGATGTCTCCAGCTCACACGGAGGCTGTGAGTTTTTCAAAGCAAAATTCCGCTTTTACGGTTTCCTTAGAAACCGTAAATGGAGTGTAAATTCACTCCATGCGCTGTTCTCTCCGTCACGCAGCAAACCGGCTTTTCCAAACCCGTTGGTGACGGTGGACTTTTTTACGCTGCTTTTAACGATTGCTTTTAACTTGAAAGCTTCATCATATTGTAGCGGCGATCACGTGCACGTTGGGTCTAATGGCCCCAAAGGATTCTGGGATGCGGCCGGGCATGCGTGTTTCGTTTTGTTGAACCATGACTGAAGTGTCTAAGACCTGAAGTCAAGTCCATGCTGTTTGGCTGCTAAGAGGTGTGTTGAATAAAAATGCCTCGTGCTTGGTGTTAGATAGAGAATTCAAACCATTCACTGAGTTCGAAAATACGTACATGGCGGCCGCCAATTAAATCCATAAATTAGCCGCGTCACTGAAAAAGCCGCAGGGGTGTAAGCGCAGGAAAAAAGTAGCGGCTTGTAGTCCGGAAATTACGGTATTGTGAAGGAGACATTAGGAATGTGAGTAAATGTTTTATTGTGATATTTTGGGATGTTCATAATATAATCCTTGGCAGTCAGGCTGCTGGGCCTATGACAAAAGAAGAAAAAAACACTAGAGCCTAGACGCTGATGGTTGTTAAGGGACCGACCATGCTAAATCATTGCACCAAGTGGAGGGGCGGCAAAATTGTCCAGAATGCAGAGAGAAAACCAATTGTAAATTTAAAGGTGAAAAAATTGTGCTGTTTGTATATATTCTCATTCATTCAGATTGATTCTATCAAAGTAGTGGATGATTTGTTTTATCATTGAAGATTTGGTAGTAAAAGAGCTTGTTTACAACTGAATTTCAGAAACAAAAAAGCCTCTTGGAGGTGAAATGTCTTTAATAATAAAAGATAAAACAAATCCAGTTCACAGGATTTTTTTAACCTATACTGCTTCATTGGCTAATGATCCTCACACAAAGAAGGAAAGCTTTAAAAGAGCAACTGTTGCTGCACTTTCATCTGGCAAAGTGTTGTAAAACTAGTTACAATTTGCAAAATGGAAAGACAAGTGTATTTATTTGATAAATAAAAAAATACTCCAAGCTATTCAAAGTGCTTTATAGACAAGAAGCCTCTTAAAGCTGTTATATTACAGTAATTTTCAGAGGTTGACGGACGATCAGATGTTCTCCTTTTTCTAAGTATTTTTATTTGGAATCCAGATCCCCCAAGCCTTAAATTATGAAGTTATGACATGATTTTACAAAAAGACTAGACACGATTGGATAACACAGAAAGCCACAAAAAAAGTATAATCTCTGTAAAGCAGGATTTGGAGGCACTTCTGAAGATCACAAAACTGCACCTGAACAAACCACAAGACCTCTGAAAAACCAGCTGCCCTACTGTGATAACAGTGTTGTGTCACACAGTTCTCTCATGTCCTGCTGTCATCCCATTGGTAACAAATGAGACTACATAGCTTTTTTTTCCCCCTTGCAACAGATCCCTGTCAAGCACAGTGGTGGAAGGGGGATGATTTAGGTGTTGTGCCTTTAGTATTTTGTTATAAAAAAAGTCAACTCTGAGACTAACAAATCAAGCAATATGTCTGTGATAGAAATTCAGTGTTTGTAATGCATCAATCAAAATAGATAATGAAACAAAACCAAATCACAGATTTTAGAAGCTGAAGGGAAGCTAGACAACAATAGGACATATCTACAACAAAATACATATTTTAATATTTTTTCCTTTATATTTGCATTGTTATATGAGTGGAACTTGGACTTTAACCAAAGAAACAAGGCTGCTAAACGTCTGCAAGGGTTCTACCATCTAAACATAAGTGTCATGTATCTTTTTATTGAAGTCTTTTGTGCTATTATTTTTTCTAAAACGTCAATCCACTTTATCAGCTGTGAGTTGTTCGTTGGTTATTGGTTTTTCAAAGAGAGACTGGACGTGGAGCTCTATTGATTTTCCTAAGTAGAGTCCATTCTAAAAGGCTGTTAAAGAGCTTAAAATGATCTGTTGACATGCACGAAGAGACATGTCCATTTCTGAAAGGATTTATGGTGAGATAAATCGGAGCTGGATCATCAGACTGCAACTAAATCTATTTCTAACCTTTCATGTTGGTCTCTAATTCTTTGGCTTCTTTCCAAACCAGCCAGGTTAATAATCCTCATTAACTTCTACAAGACACTCTAGGGAACAATTTGTCATGTGTGTTGAAAGTGTTTGAACTGCACATATTAGTCTGTTGAGTTTTTAATAAGGATTTATCGCCACAAATTAGGATCTGCTTTCAGGTCAGACTCATTTTTGAAATGCATATAGCTGCATCACCTGGGCTTGTACTTACAGCTTGATGACAAAGTTAGCTTTTTTCCAAATGAAGCTTGTAAAAATTCCTCCTTGTAGAAACAAAGCTAAATAAGCAAATGGAAGTACAAGATAAACAATACATATCTTTATCACAACATTTTCTTATTTGGCTTTGTAACTAGGACTTAATGGACAGTAAAAGGTTACATTGTCATTTTGGAAGGTCATCTTCACACACATTGAATGGTTAGATAAAAGGCACAATACACACAACATACAAGATAGAAAAGCTTTTGTCGTGTTCTTGATGGTGTCTCTCTTTGACTGGTATTGCAGGACCTTATAGTTTACTGTAACATCTGTAGTTGCTTTCCTATGGCATCATTTTTACATTCTGCAATGACAAAAAGGTAGGGCACATTTTCTCATGGATTGCCTGAGAGATAATCTTATTGTCTTAGGTTAGAATAGACACATATTAGCATGATTACCAGGATCTAATCACAAATTTAACTATTTCTTTTTCCAGACTTGTCATAAAGTCTGGCTACATTGTTCATTTTTTAAAATAAACATTGTGGTCAGACTTTTTATGACTTCTGTCCTGGATGTGCTTGGTTCCTATTCAATATCTTTGCAGAGTTTACTTAAAATTTCAGCTTGTGATGCAACTAACTTTAATTTTGGAGGTATTAAAAGGATTTTAGAAACTTTAACATGGTGAAAAATTCAACATTACTTCCTTATTTTAACAAGCAGTGTGGGCTGCAGGTGGTGACTTGGCCCCTCCCACATTCAAAAACAACTACAGCTGTTGTGCAGATCCGTCGACAACTGGGGGAAGCTCAAGTCAGCGTCTCTTCAAACATGAAAGCGGAACAGACGTGATGCAATGCGGATCAAACGCATCTTGCTCTGCTTCACCAAATGCTTTACTGAAGCAGAGCTTGTTCAGGGCAGCTTGACATACTTTTGATAAATTATGAAGGCTACTAAAGTTGCAAGAATGGTTGCGTTTACCCTATATCAGATTTGAGATTTTATTTAGCGTCTGCTCCTGATGGTCAGACTAAGGCATTTACATCTGCTCAAAACTGCTAGTAGAACAAGAGGTTTACTTCTCTGATTTAAATGTTTTAGCTGTGTTTTTGTCTTAATTACTTGCACAGTTGCATATTTTGATTCATATTTCATCTTTATTATATAATCCAGCAATAGATAAAGGGATTTTAATATAGATTTCAAATGATGTCACACGCTGCAGCACATTTAGTACCTTTTAGAGCTTGTATTCTATAAAGGTAAATTAAATCGTGTATCAAAACCATATTTTTGGTTCAGTGTTTTTTACTTTGTCCTTGACTTGTTTGAGTAAAAGCTGCTGCTTGTGTGCTATTATAGAGGTTTATTCTGTAGAGCTAATCTGTTCCAGAACAGGCTAAAGCTTGATTTAATTCAGACGCTCCACCTGATTGGTTAACGTTCACTTAAATCAACTGGATGTTCTTCAGTCAACTATGTAGGAATTTTGGATTATGATAATCCAAATGACTTTTATTTGTGATTGACAAAAGTACAAAAAAGGGCAACACAGCTGCTAAGAGCAGCATTTCTTGGGTAATTACTCTGTCCAACACGACACTATTCACATCATGTCAGCACTTTGCTTTTGCTGTGAGATTTTAAAATATTTTCGTGTGGTTTTCCATCTTGTAGTGATTTTGCAAAAGTGGTGTTTTTTTTCCTGAAATGACAGGTAAATTGCTGCCTTCATCCCGGTGTGTTGAATTAAAAGTTGGGGTCAGAAGAGGTGTGAAGTAACCACACTGTGTTGTTGCAAGTGAATGATGTCCCAAGACTGATCAAACATTATCCAAGGTTCTCATCAGTAAAACTGAGCTCCACAGGGAATGAAACCACAGTGCAGGAGGAGAAAGTACACTAAAATTACAGTTGTCTTGAACATGTAATGTTGTACAGAGAAGAGTGCAACTGCGTAAAATTTTTTAAGGAATACTTTTTGCTGATAAAGCAGTTACTTATTTTGTAACATCTGCTAAAAAGAAAAGATCAATTAAATGAGAGCTGCTGGGAAATGATTTATAGCCAAAAAGAGGGCTCAGAAAACACAGAAACACATGCTGACAGTGTCAGCTGCTTCTTAGCTGCTGTTTCCTTTTGGATGGTTCATGCAAACACATATTCACACACAAGGCCATCTACGTGTGGAAAATGAAGCATCTCTTCAACCTTAACAAGCTACAGTGTGACCCAAGTCAGGGTATCAACGAGGCGGTCGAAGTGTCAGGGCTGTGTCAGTTCTTGTCACTGGAGTTTGTTACCTCATTAAATTGAGTTATTGAAAGGTTTACAAGCCAGGGATAGCTCTGCTGCTGGGCTTCGGTCAAGTTTGGAAATCAAATGTGTGGCACATTTTCGCATGGATGCACGTTTAGTTTAAACAGATCAATGACTTTAAGTGATGTTACTACAGAATAATGAAAGTTACCACTCAGCCAATGTTTATTTTATTTTTGTATGGCAAAAAGTACACATTTTTGCTGTTTTCTTACTGCAAATAGTCCTTTTTAACAGTAGTCAGTTGTGCTTTTAAACTATTTTTTTTGTCAACGTTATCAATTTTCCGTAAGTTATAAGCCATTTATTTAAAAACACTCATTGATTAACATTAAGAATCATTTTTATCATTTAGAGCAACAGCTACAATCTAAAATATAAAAAATAACAAACAAAATATAGATTAATTTATCTATTTTTCCCCCTATTAGTGATTTTTAAAAAATTCTACCTATTCAGGCAATCCTAATGGGTCACGTGTTTTAATAATGTGCAAGCATTGTGCATATGCTTGACTTGCCAGGCCTTAGACCTAAATTCATAGTTTGAAAGTTTGGTTTGTTAACATGTTGTTGTTTATCCCAACATCCCACTGAAAACACTTGAAATCTAACACTTTTAAATATTTGTAAGATAACAGCGCTGACACGTAAACATGAGCACTGATGTGTAACTGGTACGTTACACTTTAAATTATTGATATTGCAGATAAATCATGCTGTTCATAAGTAAACTCATCTGCCAGCTTCTAATGCCTCTTGTTGTCATGAGCATGTTTAGAGTTATGACCATTTTGTCCCACCTTCTTAAATGAACCCTTGATTTTTTTTTTTTATAAATCCCTTTGATTTTTTTGTGAGATATCCTAAGGTTTTCTGTAATTTCATAAAGAGGGTTATTGATCTAGATCTTTGAGCAGCATTGGCTTTTGGCTGCATTTTATAATGTCAATGCAATCTTTGAGACAAATTAATGCTGTTTGCTGCAGCACAACACATCAGTGTTCATTCTGGGAAGTGCTGCTTATTTCAGCCCCGCCACACCTGTACAGCTGTGATAAATGCTCCATCTCTCCTCGCTCCCTCTTTCCATCTAACTCAGATGCAATAATAAACCCAAGGTGACCAAAGCAGGGACAGGGAGAATTTACTTCCTGCAAATCTTTTCCATCTCACTTTTTATCCTCGCCTAAATGCTTGGAGCCAGATTTGCAACTATCTTGTATTTTCACATGTATGAATTCACAGCAGAGAACTGGGATTATGACAGGGGATTCACACATTGAACCATGTGTGCAGAGCTGCTGATAACCGCCTTCATACAGGGGTCTGAGCCAGACACAACATGCTTTCGTTTCCCACAGTTTCTGGTTGTTGTGAATGCATGGATAGATGGACTTATGTTAAAAAGAAAATAAGGTGAAATATTAGTTCTGTAAATGTTTTAAAGGCCTTGCATCAAACCCAGTCAATCAGATTTGACTTTATGTAACTGAACTGAGTAACCCCCCCCCACCGCGCGTCTTGGATTCCAAATCCCATATACTTCTATTAAGAAATAAACAGCTAATACTCAGCCATTCTATTTGTCAGAATACCCATTCTTGCTCTGCTACCTTCCTCCAAATCCTATATTTTTTGCCATTTTACTGTTGCGCAAATTATTTAATTTATAAACAGGCCAATCAGAATCTTCAATAAAAGTATGAGGTCTCACATCGAACATTCAAAACCTTTGATTTACAGGTTCTCCCAAGTTTCCAGTGGTAGGGGTCGGGTCTTCCAAGAAGGTCCTGATTGGCTCCTGATGGACATTTTGACTCAAACCGATTTGCACCAATCACTGCTTACATATGGTGCCTGGTTCCAACATGGGCAACGTCAGTATATCAAAAAAAATGACGATTAAATTGATTTCCTTTTGTTGGAGCTGGAAACAAGCCATTTTCTATGGATAAACTCGACATCAAAGGTTTTTGGCAGATTCAAATAAATCCAGGGTCTGTCCGTGTAAAGGTTTGAGTTTTTGTAACTTTGCTTCACAAAAAAATCTTTTATGAGGTCATGCTTTGTTTTGTGTTCCGGTTATGCTCTGTTTTTGTTATTTTGTCACCCTCTCCCAAGTTCCAGTCAATCTGTTTCTGCCTCAGACCCAATGTCTATTTAAGTCCTTTGTTTCAGATTCAATCAGAGTGATGGTTCTTCTCTGTTTTTGCAGGAAACCAAGCCGTCCCCACTGTAATAAAACAAAAGAAGCGACAGTAATAACTAATGAGAATTATTGAAACTAAACTGTATGTGTGTTTTTTTATGCAGAAAAATCAGATCAACTTTTTTTTGTTGTGCCAGATTATACAGAGAATATGTTCTGAAACATTTGACTGTTTAATGTATTGAAGTCAACATTTAAAAACTAAACTTTAAATAAAACATTCAACTTTTTATGTATTAATCAAGACACAATTTTAATAGCTGTCATTCTAAAAATTTTAATAGCAATTTTTAAAAACATAATTGAATGTAATGACAAATATATTTCTGTTAAATCTGTTTTATTATTTACCCTTTTAATGAACTTTATTGCTACGAAATAATATTTTTAAATATCTAAGGTTGATACCTCAAAAATAAAGAAGAGATGGACTGTGGTTGTTACTGAGCCCGTGTCCTGACATTAAGATATAAAAATATATCTTGTTCCCACAGATTAATATCTTGTTCCCACAGGTTATTATGTCGTTCGCACTGTTGGAAAATAAAATCTGTCGCTTTGAGATTACTTTCCTTGTTGCATGTTCAAAAAAGTCGAGAAGGAGAAAACCACGGGATTCGACCGGATTAAGTTTAACAAATTTATTTCCCTAACAATATTTCTAAAAACAGAGTAAAACAAAATAAAACAGATCATCTGGGTTCCCAAAGTTTCAGAGCTTACACAGCGCCAAATTACAAACGTCTTAACGTGTCAGCCTGTTAGGAACAACGAAAGTTCCTCCGTCCAGCTGTTTTAACATCTCGGTTTCAGCCTCCTCCTCCGTGACACAGCATGGCGTCCAGACTCCTCCTCTGGACGCTCGGATTGGCTGGCAGGGAGCCTGCCTACTTCTGTCAGTCCATATTAGGAGTCAGCATCCGTTTCCCGCGTCGGAAGTCACCTTTCACACTGACATGGTCCCGCAACCAAATGGCTCATCAGGTGGTCCCCCACATGTGGCCGGATCTTTCTAGCATCCAGTAGACAATACACCTTTGTTCCCCACACGTGAGCAGATGCCTGTGGCAGTTCCCAGGGATGGAATCAGTCTCAGAGATGATTGATTTATGATCCAAGTCAGACCTACAACCAAATGGCCTCAGAAGATCAAAGACAGTTTTCTCCTGAAGGGGATGAGTTCGAAACTCCAGCATCACAACCTCTTTACATATGCAATGTTCAGGAAGCCCCTTTGAAATTCAAAGGAACCACACACAGTAAACCTGAAGGAAACCTTCAATGAAATAAAGATAAGATAAAAGCCTAGGAGAAATGAGGACCACAAAAAATAAATTCCTTCAGCACGAAATACTATTCCGTTCCCACAAGATACTATTGCGTTCCCACAAGATACTATTGCGTTCCCTCAAAATACTATTCCGTTCCCTCGAAATGATTAACTCGTACGAACGCAATAATTATGTCGTTCGAACGCAATAATTATTCACGTCATAAGTCATACACGCGGATATGCTCTCTGTACGCCGGCAAAACTAAGACGCTAGTTTCAGCGGTAACTTCCGTGTCTCTGTGACCCATATTCGTTCAAAAAAGGAACATGAAAAACAAAAATGATCACTTTATTACCGTTTCAATGAATATAAGAAAAATATCAAAAGATTTATGATAACTAGGCTGCTTTGTCATACGATAGCTCCTGCTCGGCTACTACTAGCTCCGCCGCAGAGCTATTTCATGTATGCCGGCATTTGGGCAACTGGCTGGTCTGTTGTCAGACAGCTGATATTGTAGTTTAGGGTCGAATAGGAATAATAATATTCAGGACTTGTCTTTTATTAACTTTAGCAGTCAGTTGCTTTACATTCGAAGGCTATCAGGCTACATGGTAACTGACTAGCTGATCATTGATCCTGTTATTAATTTACGTCATATATTTACAGCAGATACCTTCACATTTCTGTCTGTGTGTGTCTCATTACATTGCATTGAAGACACGGAGGATGTTTAGGGAACAGATTTATTTATTTCAAAAAGCACAAAGCATCCATCGTATTCACGTTCATTCACATGATGATGATCTGTGGTACGCCCTCAGTCATCTTGCGGCAAAAGCCGCTTCCTGCCGCTACTTCCGTGTCTCTGTGAGCATTCAATAGGGGTAAAAATAAAAGCAAGAATGGTCGATCTGTTATTTCTCGATGAAAATCTGAAAAATATCATATTAAGCTGGCTGCTTCGCCTAAAGCACTTACCTTTAGCTTGTAGCATAACAACAATAGCCCACATCCGCACACTCGCTTTTGTTCCTTAAAGTTCCCACCCTGTGAAAGAACTTACAACCCTATGGTGTGAATAATACAGCACAGCCTCTAAGGTACAGATATAGAGGCTGCAGCTCAGAATTGAACAGGGACCTGGAGGCCTGGTTGAGTGCCGGAGACTCGTTATGTCAGGACCGCAGGACATCTTCAACATAACTCCCTTTGCTTTTCAGCTTGATTCAATGCTAATCATCTGGCTCCTTTTGTCCTTTTGCCTCCTCCTCTCGACACAGGGATGTTCAGTGCTGCTCTGCTCCTTCATGTCTTTACACCAAAATAGTATCTCATTTTTAGCTCTCATATTTATACACAGCAGCCTCCTACGATAGAAACTGGAAAACCACAACAACCAATTTTGTGCCGATATAATTGTAATTAAATACTAAGAATATAGGAAATAATTGAATTTTTACTTTTACGCAAATTTAATACAACTTATGTTTAATAATTACTGTAGTTGAGTTGATTTTTATTAGTTAAATTGAAGAATATTGCAGGATCCAATCTAAAGCCATGGCAATATGTTTAAATCTAAGTATACTTAACATTCTAGCATAGACTTTTATGTTGGCTCAGAAGGGTACAATTTAATGTTAATCTATTTTTTCATCTTCATGATCCTTCCTAAGTCTGTAAGCAAGGGATTCATGAAATTCATGGAATTAGACAAACTGATAATAAAACAGAAGAGCTGCCTTTTAATCTGTGAAACATAAACTGCATCCACTGCTGCCTGTGATAATAGTCTCTGAGAAACAAGAAACATATTTACCAAGTTCCACACCAAAGAAATTATCTTTTCTTTAGATATCTTGAAAAATTCTAGATCCACGAAACACAACCAACTGTGCAGTGGTGCTCCCCCTGTGGCCAGTGTGGGTCATCACAGTCTGAGATTTCTTGATATCTGGGATTCTGGATGTCCTCACAAAAAAGTTGGCCAAAGTAAAATAAGGTCACTTTAACCCTTGTGCTATCCCAGGCACTTTAACATTGGAAGTTGGGTCATCTAGACCCATTAGACAGTGCGCTGAACCTTTTTTCTTCAATGATTTGTGAACCTAACTGGTGTCCATGGATTACATGAAATCCTCTTCACCTTTATCCACCTTTGTCATGGTAGGGATAACACGTCAATGTAAGTGTGGGGTCATAGGATAGCACAAGGGTTAAGGCAGTAGGGGTGAGTGCCTCTTTGAAACCCATACACCGAAAATTAAAAAATTACCACGACGAACTTTTAACCCATTTTGTGCAAAAGAAATTGGATTCATTTAATTTCTCTCTTTTGTGAATTCAAAAACTGTCTTTTTAAGTATTTAAGATAATTGCAGGATTGCCGGGTACACGAGCCAAAATGCCAACAGGTCTCTTTTAATTAAAACCTTACTGTATTTTTTACCCTCTCAATTTTTTAACAAAAAAAAAAGTTTCCTATTCTTTAATTGGAAAATGGTGAATGTGATAAATAAAGGCTTCCCTTAACACATATACTTCATAAAAGTAAACAAGTAAATTAAAGATTGAGTCAGTTCTGTCAAAAAGGAAAATTGTGTTTTTCCGTGTCTGCACACAGATCAGGCTGTATTACTTCAAAATTGAGACAAAATAATGTGTTGCCTGAACTTTCTCTGTCTTTCCGTCTCTAATGTAGCAGCGGGCAGGCAGAGGTTTCTGATTGGAAAAGTTATCAGCCAAGCACACATTTGGCTTGGATTGTTTCCCATTGTGAGGGCTCATTACTCGCCTGCTGGATAATCGCTGCCAGCCAAAGTTGACTCAAAACGAAGTCCCCACTGCCCAGAGGCTTCATTCCAGTCGTAGGCTTGCAGAGAGGAAAAGACGAGAGAGGATAGGGAAGGATTTGGAGACTGAAGGCTGCTGATGTGTGAAACTCAGTGGGAAGTAAGCCATAGATGGAGTGTGTAATGTTGATTCCTAGAGGCCTGGAATGATGGTGCTGAAATTTCAAATGCATAAACCTCTCAGGGGCAGGAAAAAACTGGCAAGCACTTAAGAAAATAAGTGTTGCTGACATTGGAAGGCATAAATAGAGGAAAGAAATGAAGATGGAAGTCAGAAGTGAAAAGGAAATGGGTAAAATTGAGTTTTAAGACAATGCTTGCTTGACAATCTGTACATAAACTGTGTGTAATTGATTCTTCTCCTGCACGCAGCCATCAATACTTGTTCCAACTTTGCAGTAAAGCTCTGGATAAACTCGACATCAAAAGTTTTTGGCAGGTTCAATATTAACAATCCTAGTACAAGTGGAGCAGTGGGGAAGGGAGCTCTGTTTGAAACATACAAGTATGATTACATTTCTGTTCCATAATGTTGGATTTTTTTGGGGTTTCCTAATCTCTTCACTTCAAATCTTTGATTTCCATGAATGTTATAGATGTTAGAACCTCGAATAAACGGAACTGCTCTGAAACATTTAAATTCTCACTCCGGTCTATTTGATCTATTTTATAAGCGTTTCCAGTGGTCTATTTTTTGTAATTTTGCTTTTTTTAGCCAAAATCAAATAACCTGGGCTGTTTTCTAGGACATAGTCTCTGCAGGAGTTCATTAGAAATTCCCTTCTGAGAAGTGGGCGGGACCGTTGGTGCAGGGTAAGTCCTCCCCTACTTCCCATCATACATCTGTTTACATGTTCTCCCGATAGCTTACAGCCCCTTACAACCCCAAGCTAACATTAACAAAAATTGCAAGCAATATTGAAGCTATAAGCCTTTACATTTTTACAA
Source organism: Oryzias latipes (assembly GCF_053564925.1). Taxonomy (NCBI): domain Eukaryota; kingdom Metazoa; phylum Chordata; class Actinopteri; order Beloniformes; family Adrianichthyidae; genus Oryzias; species Oryzias latipes. The sequence continues at coordinate 19,213,538 of NC_136256.1, read as the reverse complement.
TTCACACCACAGTCATACATAATTCTGTATGACAAGGGAGCTTGTGGCTTGCTGTAGTAGCTTCTACGTCACATCTAAAGTTTTTTTTTCTGCTCCTGATGTACAACATTTTGATTAAAAATGACCTAGAAATCCAATGTTAAGCTCAATTTTGTTGATGTATGTCCTTCATCATGAGAAAAATGCTTCAAAAACATGTTAATAACACCAAAAACATGATTTTCATTAGAGTAGATCTTTCAGGAGTGTTTAGTAGCTTTCTGCAGCTTCACTCTGTTAAAAAAAAGTCTGGAGTGTAGGGGGAAAGCAAGGAAGTAGCACATCCTTCCTGCTGCACTGCTTCACCTTGAGCCTCTCATTCCCTGTCTGCAGGATGATAGACAGGTGATCTAAAAGGAAGGCAAGTCATATTCTGCATTAAAATCCACCAGTGCGCCTCTTATAATACACAATACAGATGAGAGGCAGACAGAAGAAGCAGTACTGCTGTGGTTCCTCTTTTGTTATTAAGTGAATGAATGCGCCCCACCAAGGTCATCATAGATGAACAGAATTATGTATGACTGTGGCGTAAATTAACATAGAATACTTTAAGTTGAAGATTTATGATCAGGAGGCTTGATGCCAGAAAAATACAATAAACCATTTTTTTTAGTTCCTAATTGGCTGATCTATTGCTGATGTTCTTCCACTGTTGGTACATCCATCCATCCCCCCCTGTCTCCACTGTCAATACTGAGGCGACCCCAGACCAGTTTGAAAATAGATATCCTCACTTTACCTCTGTTGACTCTTCTCAAAGTGTAAAAATAGCAAATTTACTTGAGCTCCTTCCTGATAACCGAGAGTTGAACCCCATCTCTGAAGGAGACTGTAGCTACCTGTAGAGGAAGGAGATTTTCCTCCACAACTGTATCTACGATCTTATCTGTTTATTTACAACCAACAGTTTATGGCTGAACCGGAGGTAAGCACAGTCAGTTTATTGGTAAAGTGAGAGCCTCGTCTTCCAATTCAGCTCTAGTTTTACTGCAGATGTTGTAGCAATCATCTCATGCTCCATCCATTCATAATTTGTAACAACAAAACCATGAGACTCCCTTAAAATTGCTCATTTTAATATTTTTTTTTTACATTTGCAAACATCCAGATAAAAGCCTTGAAAAAAACATTTACATCAAAAAGAAATTTAGGATGTGAAATGTTTTAAGGCTTACATATTTATGTGTATCAGCTCTAAATACTAGAAAGATGTGGTAATAGAATTTTGGCTTCATTCATTTTTTTTATTTTCTAAGGTGATGTTTATAAATTCAGAATGTATTTCCTGGTAAAAAAAAAAAAAAAAGTTCTGATTCAGACCAAGGGCTTAATCCAAGTCCTTTGGGGGCAAGTAAATAATCCCAAACCATAACCTCCTACATCTCATAACATAAACTCGGAGGAAGATTTTTCTCTTAAAAGCCAATTATTATGACGGTTAATCACTCTCCCAAAAAGCTAATTTGGCAGTTACTTTATCGTTTGGCTTTTAATGCTTTTAGGCTGTTTTTAAAAAAATATTTTTTTCTCTTAAAATATGTTTATTGCTTTCATATTTTGCTGTGAATGTCCTTTCAGATTAAAGGAATCTTTGCATTTTCATCCTCGCCAACAGCGTCTTCACACCTTCACGATGCTCTCAACCTCTAAAAAATGTGAGCATGTCAGGTTATTTACACAAGAAAAGCTGTTCCCATCATTATGTCCAAAATTACAACATCTGCAAATAATTCTCTGAGGTGAAAGTTGAAACTGATGTATTTCCTCTCAATATGGACACAATAAAACACTAAGCCATGCAAAGAAAGATAAAGGGAGACCAATGTTATCACAGGTTATCCTCTTTCAATCAAATGCTTATTAAGCACTTGAAAAACCCTGGATCGATTCACACTTACCAAATGCTATTAGCTACTGTACACTTGAAATGAAAAGATCAATACGAGCTCACACACGAGCACATCTTTCCTGAATGCAGCGTGCACACAAATGCCCTGTAGAGCTTAGTGTGCTCGACCATCCCTCTGCTCCAGAGCTGGGGAACAGTGGAATGGAGGTGCTGATCAAAGACTCAAACATTAGATGTGGTGGTCCAATCAACTGTGCGGCAATCCTGCACAGCAATAATTACATCAGATAAAAAACAACAAAGGTCTTCCCTAACTTTGCTGAAACGCAGACTTTTTCCTTTGTAGCTGCAGCGTCTCTATTTTACGTGTGGTAAAAGTGTCAGTATTTCTGCAGTCGATAAAATGTTCTGTTCTCGTTTTATGTTGCTAAATGCATTCTCCTACTATAAAATCTATGCGCTGTGAATTACTTTTAACAACTCCCTGCATGATATTGACACCCGGTTCAATTTAAGCACCCTCAGATTTTAATGCCCCACACTCTTCGCCTGAAAGCGAATTTCTGCTTCAAATGATTGAATGTCCAAGGAACAGCTAAATGACTTGGCTCAGCCAATAATCTGCATGTAGGAAAGAGAAGTTAATTTTTGAGATCACTGCACATTACAGGTTAACTTAATGAAACTCTGATTGCTGACTGTGAGGAGGAACTGTTTGATTTGTCAAAAGGCTGTTTAAAGATTGAGCATTTTCCTTTTTTTCTGTGTTTGAGTTATGATTACACAATTTGTTTCTAATTCCTTTTTTGCACCGAATTAGCAGAAACTTGGTTTTGCTATGTAGCAGCCAGGCTGATGAATCACAGATTCTCTGTGGTGTGCTTGTTTTCCAGTTGACAAAATCCTGATTTTCAAATCTAAGAAGGGATTGACAGTAAAATATCATACAGAAAAAAGCTGTTCTGTTTTTTTTTTGTAAAGTTGCAAAGGGCCATTTTTTGTATTATAATTCCAGCCATAACATCAATCGGCAGCATATCCTTAAACCTCTTTGTTTTTAATCAGACACAGGGAGAACGTCAGAGAGAGATGAGAGGAACATAACTATCTTAATAGATGGAGGAAGAGGAGAGAGGGAAGAGGGGAAGCAGGGCACAACTGCAATATGAAGTAAATCAGTATTCAGTGGGTGTCTTCTGTTTCCCTCTCAAATTCACAACACTGTCAACATTTATGCTGCAGAGGCTAACCTCCATAATCAATAGATTCTCATTCAAGATTTAGAATCTTTCAACTCCACCCCTGCAGAACTTTTTAAATTAATCTGGAGCTGCTAGAGTTAATCATCGTGACATTAAAAAAGGCTGGAGTCATGACACTTTTGGCATTTCTCTGAACTCTCCAAACACTTGATTCATATATGCAGAATCAGCTTTTGGAAAACTTAAGAAAAAAACTGCACTTTGAACACTTTTGTGTATGAAGAGGTAGCCCTATGACGAATAAACAAATTAAATGTGTCATAGAATTACCTGCTGTCTTTAAAACTTTCAAAGTCTTGATTGCTTTTGGCAGAAATACAATGTACATATGGTTGTTTGGGATATGTTGGCACTTTTTGTGGCACTATTCATTTTTCTGTAAACGTCTGTAAACATTTGTTGTTCCGGTGGGATTTAACTATTAAAAATGGCTAATAAATTCATTGATTGATTCATTAATCATTCACTGAGTACACCAAAATGACTAGTAAATTTTTAGTTTTTAACGTTTTTGTCATGACATTCTTAGTTATTGATAGCTAAAATGGTTTATATTTTCTTTTAAGTCATTGCTCTTTTTTTTCAAAATATAGCCATTGTTTTGGCGGCAGTTTAGCTCAGGCAGAAGAGCAGTTCGTTATGTTACGTTGCATTATGTTACGTTGCATTATGTTACGTTGCATTATGTTACGTTGCATTACATTGTGTTACATTACGTTATGTTGTTTATTTTACGATGTTTACGTTACATTGTTTACGTTACGTTGTTTACGTTACTTTGTTTACGTTACGTTGTTTACGTTGCGTTGTTTATGTTTCGTTGCATTACGTTACGTTGCATAATGTTAGGTTGCATTACGTTACGTTGCAGTACGTTACGTTGCAGTACATTACGTTGTTTGCGTTACGTTGCATTACATTATGTTGCATTACATTATGTTGCATTACATTACGTTGCATTACGTTACGTTGCATTACATTACGTTGCATTACATCACGTTGCATTACGTTACGTTGTATTACATTACGTTGCATTACGTCACTTTGCATTACGTCAAGTTGCATTACGTTACGTTGCATTACGCTACGTTGCATGATGTTTAGTTGCATTATGTTATGTTGCATAATGTTAGGTTGCATTAAATTATCTTGCATTACATTATGTTGCATTACGTTGCGTTGCATTACATTACGTTGCATTACGTTACGTTGCATTGCAATTTACAACTACCGAATCTGTTAATAGGTATTTTGTTTCTTTTGCCAAAAGAAAAAAAAGAATTTATTGCAAGTTTATTTTTTAAAAGACACATCCAGATTGTAATGAAGAGTTTTCAATTTCATTTATCTTATTTACTGTGGTTTTCAGTGTTCATGAGTTTGAATGATTTCTAATCTTCTTTTCATGTAACAACCTTGCAGTTTGTTTTCTTTTTTGCACTTTTCCTGTTCAAGTTAAGATGAGTTTCTACAGGATTTTGTGATAATTAAATTTTGAATAGACCTTCTGTGGTTTTTAAAAGGACACATTCTTCAAGGGAGCAATCAGCATTTTGATGAAAATGATTGCTGATGCCTGGATGTGCCTGCAGTCAGAAAATTAAGAATAAAAGCAAGTTTTCATGTCTCAGTAATAGAGGTATGAGTTCACAAAGAGGATCAAACAAGCGTGTCAAACTCCATCTTTGAATATATATGTTTGTGTTTGACTGCCTAGTTAGACAAAGTGAGCCAGGCTGTGCCTGCTCTTTTAGTTAAATTCACATCAAGACTGAATTAGGACAAAAAATGATGGAATTTCACAAAAAGATGCCAATCAAGAAAGAAAAAAACTAAAGTGTTTGTTTGTTTTGGATGTCTGTGTAAGGTTTGCATATTTTATGGGTAGTAATTTACCATTTTTTTGTGTTTAGATTTAAAAGCGAGAATTTTTTTAATTTTCTAACATCTAGTGCCTTCACATCTGCACCTGTCCATCACCCCCCACCACCACGCACTCTCACATGACACTAAACGAGACTGTTTTGCTGTTAATATGCTTCCTGTAATGATGCAGGGAAAAAGCAATCAGTTTCCTGGTGAAGGCTATGCTTGAGGAACAGGGTTGATAACTTCAGATTGAAATGCCACCAATGGGTTTTCTGTATTGTGCAACGGAAATTTACAGCAGGCTGCACTCACAACATGCTGCTCCGTTATCCAGTGAGTCATCAATCTTGTAAAGTAATGAAGAAAAAAAATCAGCCCTTTTAAACATCTTCTTGTTTTACATTTGGTGTGTTTCATATAAGACTACATGCAGTTGTATTTTTTTATGTTTTTTGTAATGAAAAATTGCCAGTATCAATCATTTTAGCATATATTGTACATATCTTTAGGTGTGTGACTGTGGCTCAGTGAAAACCCTGAACATTGTGGCCTGGCTTCCTGTGGAGGGGCAGCCTAAATAATTTACTCATCGCCTGCTAATGTCGAACTCCCCTTCACACCTTGCCAGAAGCAACATCTCGATCTCTGCATCTCTGCTTCCATTCGCACCTGACGGCAGCCGATGGTTGGTGGTGTAAACATGGCGAAATGTGTTGCAGATCTCAACCTGCCGTTGGGCGTTATTTAGAATAAAATGTACAGCATGTTCTGTTGACGATTGCTTTGTGATAGAAATGGAAAAAGTAGTCCTTATTTATCAAAGTCTGTGCCAACAGCGCCTGGGTGGGTCAGCACAAATCACACAGAGAAAAAACCCAAACACATAATTTATGAGAGCATCAAGCCTTCAAATAGCTGCTTTGCTGGTTAAAACACTGATTTACAGATGATATTATCACACCTCTTTTTCTTAAGGGTTCCTCAGAAGCTTGGGGAGGATTTGATATTAAAATAACTAGGATTTTTAACAAATGAGCTGCAATCTATTTATTCTATTTATTATTTAGAAATAAAACTGTGATCTGTAGCTACAAATATAAGCAGATAGACAGAGGTTGTGTTGGTTTTGGTGGCTTAAGCCTTAGTCATAACTGCCCTTTGGGGTGGACAGTGAGCAAAAAAATAAACAAATGTGTAAAGGGCCCATAGGTGGTCTGCAGAAAATATCAAGACTGTATACCCTTCGTTAAACCACTGGCCGGAAATGTTCATGCACATTTCTTCTCACATGCATACTCCAGGTAACAGCTTGTAGCAAACATGTAAACAACAAGTAGAGGTAAGTAAGGGTAAAGTATGTGAAATGCAGGTGTGTCTTATGGATTTTCCCTTTTTTCTACCTCCCTGAACTCTTGCGCACTGTGCAAGGGGCCCGATATTGCTGTTAAAGTTAATCATTCAAACAGCCATGAACACATAAAGATGTTTAACGGACAGGCAGCGCCACCTGGCCATAGATCACCTTTGGGTTGGCAGTAAGCAGTCAGATGTTGCAGGTGAACTTGGCTTGGTGTGTCTCAAAGTGTCTCCAGCAGATTTCCATCAAGACACAAAACCACATCAATCCAGAATTGTCACAGCTCCACTTCAGGAAGTGGGAGTTTCTCATATGGTTTGGCCAGCAATGTACCCTGACCTGAACGCCATAGGGCAAGTCTGGGACCAGCTGAAGCAGAGACTGGAGGATGGTACCCCGTTGAACACATTGCCTCAGAACAACATCATGAGGCTAGTGAGGAGCACGAGACTGTCAAAGCGCCATTGTAGTAAATAGTAGAAATACCCACAAATGATATGGTCCATTTTTGTTATTTGGGGTCATCTTCATTATTGTCCTAATTATGGGGGTAATAGATTCAACTAATGAAAACGGGGTTTCATCTCATTCATTATTAGTAACATTAAAAGGAACTTTTATTTATTTAATTAAAATTCAGACCAAATAGGAGAAGCTCATCTAAATATTGTAGACTTCTTGTGAGTAGTGTTTTTAATGTTTGCTTTCAGGCTCAATGAAATGTAGGTATTATGACCATTTTAGTTGTTTTTGCCACATGTGGCAAAAGGAAAGGGATGATGCTGACAGAAGACAGATAAATCTGCTGATTTAGTAAACAAGCTCTGTTTATCATTTCCTGTCTGCTATGCTTTGGAGAGAAGACCCACAACCTCATCAATCTGTTGAAGTGACATTTAGCATTCAGTTGCTCAGACACTGATACGTCAGTGACTCTTAAGAATCTGTTCCTATTGGCATTAATGGAAGGAGACATGGTGCTTAAACACAGAATGTGTCATTTTCTTGAAATTAGACAGTCCATTAAGTGAGGCTCATATCTCAACTTTGACAAATAAGCATGTTTTTTTTTTTTTGTAGCTTGAAACATCATGTTATTGGATGAAAAATTGGCTTCCTGTTTAGGATTTTATTTCACTGAGTAAGGAGCACAGCTGTCAAGTGTAAAAAAAAACATTATTAAACACTTCACCTTTTGTGCTGCAGCCTCCTCGGCTGCCTACCTTTCCTTTCCCCTCGTTTTTACAGTAAAATAAGTCTCACTTCACACTCAGGAAGCCAATTGTGTCCTTCAGGACCCGCTGCTTCTGAACTGTCTGGATCCCCTTGTTTGTTTTTTTATCCTCCGGTCTTGAAGCGTGTTTACCTTGCACCTGTCAATTGTGTGATTATGCATGATCCCAAAGAAGGAGCCGCTGTCTGCACTTCACTGTTTTTGTACATCAAGCTGACAATCAAAGACTCTGGCTGGCTTCTAGTTGAAGAAGGGTTTTGAAAAAGGACTGCAGAACCAATATATAGACTCATGAATCACAGTAAGTACAGATGGTTTTTCTTCTTCAGTGATCTGAACTTTAATGTTACACACATACCTTAGGAGAGTTTGATCAAGTAATTGTGAAAAGTTAAAGAAAGCAATATGGCTTTCAAGTATACCAATATGGCTCCCAACAGCAATCAGACTGTACAACACCGTGTTACAGTGACACTCCACGGTCCCAGGGGTGTTTTTTCTTTCTTTCACTCATTTATTCATTTACTTTAGTTGCAGTTGTTGCTGTTTCCAAATTGTTATTGTTCCTGAACGGTTTTGGTGTGTACTTTATTAGTTACTTATTTTTGTATTTAAAAAAAAAAAGTTTTACATGTTTTTTACAGTTGATCACGTGTTTGCAGTGGATCACATGTTTTTTACACTTTCGCAGCTGTATTTATTTAATATTTATTTATTTATTCAATATGAATGTCATTTTTGATGTCCTTTTTTGATGTTATTTCTGAATGTCATTGTTGCTGCCACAGATAAATGAATTTCCCCATTGTGGGATTAATAAAGTCATCTAATCTAATTTAATCTAATCTAATCTAATCTAATGGCATTCACAGTCACACTCCTTCTCTTTTTTGGCTTGAAGCTTTTATGAATTGGACCGATGTCTAAAAGTTTCCTATGTGTTTGCAGGATCCTTGACAGTGAGGATGCTAGTTTTTCTCTCTGTGTTCCATCCTGTGAATGAACCAGAACTTAAATGCTATTTATGCCTATTTTCTGTCAAAACACTTTAATTAAGGAATAACAGAGTTGAATTATTGGAGGCAGCAGACTGAGGCTTGCCTCAGCTGTGTTGTGACTGATACAGGCAAACAAGGCATGACAGGTCCTCCCGTACCGAAATGCCAGCCATCAGGTTCAATTCGTTGTGAGAGTGGGGGAGGCATGGGAAGGGAGAAGATGTTTTCATCCAAAATGTTACCCCTCCACCCGTCAATCTATACTGTTTCTATATCCTGCTCCCCTTTGAGGTTGTCATTTTCCAGAGCTCCTGTAATTATTCGGCATTGTCTCTTGTGCAGCTTTCACTTGACAACCAACCAGGCGCTCACCGACCTTTTCTCTTTTCCTCCCCCTTCCCCCTCCCCTCTCTCCCTCTCTCTCTCTCTCTCTCTCTGGCAGTGAAATGAAGCAGGAACTGGCAGAGGAAGGCAGCAGATGCTCCATCCTCTCCAAGCAGCAGCGTTTCAACGAGCACTGCTGCATCCGCTGCTGCGCTCCTTTCACCTTTCTGCTCAACCCGAAGCGCCAGTGCCTGGACTGCCAGTACAACGTCTGCAAGACCTGCTGCACCTACAGCAAGAAGGACAAAGCTTGGCTCTGCTCCGCATGCCAGAAGGGCAGGTTAGTGTTGTAACATACCCACAGCAGGGATGACAGAAGAATGAATGGGTGCAACACATTTGAGAGGCATTTTGGGTGATTGAAGGATGGGGGACTTGGAAGTGAAGGGAGGCTGAGGGTGGAAAAATTAGATTTTCGTGGGGGGCTGATTAAAAGGGAAGACAAATTAGGAAAAGTGGGCAAGAAAATGAGAGAAATGTGAGGAGGAAAGTGAATGAATGAGAGGGAGAGGCACTGAAATGGAGTCAGCGATGCTAGTATCTGTGTAGTTGAGGCTTCTTATGGATTTATTTTGTTCCAAATTGTAAAACTGTTTTGATTACTTCATATTTTAGCAAAGCAGATTGATCAATAAGAAGAAAGAAAAACCGTCAAGTAAAAATAGTATTTGGAAGTGGTTAAAACAGCTGGAAACACTGAAATAAATAGAGAAAAGGCGAGATTGAAAGAAGGTCTCCTGCTGGGAACCGTCAGGCGTATGCTTAGTGTTAAGTCTTTTTTTATTATATTCTGTCATTGTGGAAATACATTTTTCTGTTCCATTAAACTAATTATCCTTAAAAGTCAAAGAAATATATGAGGGTTTTTATGAGTAGAATGTCATTTACAAATATGAAGAAAAAAAATGACAGTAGAGCCTTGAACAGCAGCTTGCTGCTTTCACGAATGAGCTGGGCGATGAAGGATAGTGATGAAGGCAGTCAAGAGAGGTGGCGAGCTTTGCATCGATCTTCTCTCCTCCTGCTTTCTTCCTCTTCCCTGTCTGTCTTTCTTGATGCTTGTCTTTCTCCCTGTGGCTCAGTAATGTCCTCAGTGCGAACAGTTGAGTCTTGTGTCACAACATCCACCAGCTACATGTAAAAATAGCCATTTGTACATTCAGTCTGCTTATTAGACAGTCATTTAAAGCCTGTTGCCAGATTAGCTCATTTAAGAAATACTTTCAGTTCGTGTTGTGGTCAGCATCACAGTGGCATGGCCATGCTGTTCCCAAGTGTGATTCACTGAGGAAAAGCAGATTTGCAGTCATGGCACACATGGGCGCACTTAGTGACTGAAGTCAAACATGGATGCTCTGAAAAATGCACAGATCTAAGCAAAGCAAGGTGATATTAACGATTTCTTAATAAATCCCAACCATAACAACTAGACAACAAAAAATGGACTTTGAATGAAGAACAGCATTAAGAGCTCAGAGTTTTCTACTCTTGTATGATGACACGTGATGGTTTTCAGTCTGGTTAAATTAGCGACATCCTTAAATTAAAGGCCAAACGGCTGTACAGTCACTCCCAGATAACAAATGTGGTCTGAAGCTGCACCAGAAAAGTAATGTAAATCTGTAAGAAAAGAAGGACAGAATGTTCCACACTGCAAAAACTGAATCTTAAAAAAGTAAAAAGACCATTGTATAAAAAATGTATTATTTTCTGGTTTGCAAGAAAATGTTTTTCTACATCAAAATGATTGTTGTTTGTAAAAAATATTTTTTTTAGTATTTCTAAAAAATAAGAATAAGAATTCATATTTTTTTAAATAAGAATTCTTGTCACCAACACCATTTTTCCTTCCCTACTGGCAGATTATTTTGGTTATTTGAATAAGATTTTCCAAATATTGTGGATTTTTGAAATATTACTAATGGGTGTATTTTTGCAGTGTAATAAAGAAATTATATAGAAAGAGATCCACTTCAATTATCCTGGATTCTTTGTTTAGCTTGCTAAACATCATAATTTTCTTAATTTCAATCCCATTTATCTAAGTGTCTTTCCTCTTATTTCTAAGTTGCATTCTTGTAGGAAATCTCCCTCCACCTACTGTCTCCCTTCTCCACATTTGCATTCTGCACCTCTTTGTGCCTAATCTGCATAAATGGACTGCTCTTTGCATTATAGAGTCTTCAGGCTAAAGTTTACCCACAGCGTGTTTGCGTTTGCGTGCAGGGCAATAGCAGTAAACTAAAGTGACAAACTGCTCCCGCCACATTTATAATCTTTTCCTAAAGCATGGCTGTGAGGGGATTATGGCCTCTGCTGCGGGCCTAAACTGTACCATACATGTACACAAACACACATGCAATCAGGAGAGACTCACACACATGCAAATAAAATTCCCATTCCACCACAAAAGTTTGACCTGAATGTGTTCCAACTGGGTTTCTATGAACAATGGTCATTCAAAGAAAAGTGTGTCAGGATTTTCAGTGTAACTGCAGGTTTTATGTGGACATACAAGTGATACAAAAAAACCCTGCATAAATCTCATCCTGGTTAAACAAACACACACTGCAGTTTTTAGGCCACATTAACAGTCTGCTGTAGTTTGAATGAGAGCCCAACTGAACTCTGGAGATGTCACAGTGTTGTTGCTGCGTGGTAAACACACACAAGTCTGCACTCACAGACATATGCAGATTACATGGTTAATTTGGTTCTTGCAACAGACCTGCATGTTTCTAAATGCCAAGTAGCTGATGAACCAGAAGCCTTAGGACACGAGCGAGGCACGCACTCTGAAATCTGTTCACTTAAAATCGTGGCCAAGAAGTAATATGTTTTACATGCAATGTATTGCATATGTCATACACAACGCTGGTATTTTATGAAAGCAATGCCTATTAAGACACAGGAGCTCCCATTTGACAGTGTTTCTTTATCTGTAGACCCAGAAGCACCTTCAAATTGAGTTACCTCTAACTTTTGGAAGATAACATCCTCGGTTTTTTCAGTATTTTTTCTTATCCCTGGACAGTTTTCAGATGTGTGCACCATGGCAGCATATTTATCGCCTCTTTGTGGGGACAAGCTGCTAATTTTGTGCAGAATATAAATAGACAAAGATGAGCAGATCACTCCAGGGTGATGTCCCAATGGCAGATAGGGCCACTCTTGCGGGCAGCCTGGAAGGCCAAGCTGTGGAGGTCTCTCAGAGGAGGCATCTAATGATGCAGAGAAATTAGCAGGGCCTCCTGAGAGCAGCCTGTAAGCCACAGAGAGCAGCTGTCGGCTGACTTTCAGATCAGACAGTGAATTCTTGGACTCCAGGACAGAAGCATGTTTGCAAACTCCAGTTCAGTTGACATTTCTTGATAAAGCATACAAATGGATGGGAGTCAAAGAAGTCAGAGATTATGCTACCGGAATTTGATTTGTAGTGTAATATAACTTCCTTTCCCTTGGGGACACTGTTGTGGGAAAAACCTCCTGAATTCTGGGTGACAAAATGATCTGACCAATAAGAAAAAAAACATTTAAATAAAATGTTTTTGTAAATATTAGAAAGGAGGAATTTTCTCTTATATGTTCCTGTGGCTGTAGCAAAAATGTAGTTCTATGACATCTTGTGCAACTTCAAAGTCATGTAAAGGGGAAAATAATGGTGCAAATTCCAGCAGGTGCAGCCAGCGGAGACAGCAGGTCCGTATGATCTCTTTTTGTCATTCCAGTAGATGTATTTTTATCTGCTGGGGTGAACAAGACAAGTTTCAGACAACAAAGGTTTACCTTGGAGCACCTGGCTAACAAAGATATCTATTTCCCACGCAGAGGTCTGAGTTTTAATGAGACGTCCACATGTTTATGGGACTCTGTAATTTGGTTTCAACAATTTTAGTCACCTGTCTGACAAAGCATTGTAAAAATTATTGTTGAATCTTTTTTCTCTGTTCCAGTAAAGAGCTCCAACTTGGAGCTGCAAGCTTCAGCAGGTGACAAATGTAGTATCTCTTCTCATTTATCACACTGCGCTATACAGCGGTAAAAAAACAACAACACGTGCAGAATATGTGTTTTCTGCAGTGGTAACGTAATTTTTTACTATGTCATTAAGCACCTAAAATGGTAAAAACACTGTGTCTGAACAGTACTGAGTACTTACAGGAAGTTTTTTAGTAAAAAATCAAGAGTATCTGAAACAGCTTCATTTTATGAGCTCAAGGCGCAGGAAGAGCAGCCACTAATCATCCGCTTTCCCTCCTTTAGCTCCTTCTCTTCTCCACCTCCGTTGTGGCCTTGTCTCCTGCCAAGCTGGGCTGACAGAGGAGGCACCAGCCATAACTTTTGTTTGTGATTTGATACACAGCCAGGGGCGACAGCAGTTGTTCATATGGAGCCTCGTACAAGAAGTTCACACAGAACACATTTTTGTTTCAGTTTAGACAGGTTGACTTTCATGTGGATGTAGCTGATGGCTTTGTTTGGGACCAATTTGAGAAAATTCTCATTTTTATAGCTTTGGGGTTGTTAGCATCATTCCTGATCATTTAAAAAAAGCCTTTTTTTCCGCATAGGTCACGGTTTGTGCAGCGATCACTCGTGTCCAGCAGGTGTCTTCCCTCTTGCGGGTGTGTTAATTCACATCAGTTGTGTGTTCTTTTGCAGATTGCTGTGAGTCATTAATGACTCGAATTTCACTGGTCAGGCTTCAGACTCTGAGCCTCCCCCATGTCTGTGCGTAGGCTGGTGTGACTGAATCAGCTGCACCTCTGAGTACATTTAATAGCCAGTTGTGTATCCTACTGTAGAGAGGGTGCACAGACAAAGGTGTGCACTCTGTCATGTCATTTCCTGATGGAGACAGCTAACACATCACTTTGTATAATGGGTCATTTTTAGCCTTTTAGAGCTGATGTGGCAATCCTGCAGCATAGAGTTGATTTTAATCTCCTTTGGTTGTTGTACCAAGCAGTCTGTTACACACAAACTTAAATTAAAGCCCTTGTTTATGTTCGGTGAACATCTGTGTTTTTTTGCAATCGTTCTCAAGAGCGAACATGTCATTTTAAGGGATATTTTTTGGCTTATGTCCAAACATGCCCATTTGCCAATTTGATCTTTAGATTTAAATCAGTCTCAGACCCAGAAAGGGATACTATATTGACAAAATCTTTTAACAGACAGGAGAACCAGCTTAACTCTGCATTACTTAGGCTGCTTTTGTGGTAGATCTTCCACACATGACCAGATTAAAGCCTTTATGCTACATTAACACAGAGCAAATTCTAGAATGCACGCTTAGCCTATGGTGTTCACACTCGACAAACAGGAAGGGGCTTTTTCTTTTTCTACTGTTTATTAGTTCATGTACTTACATTACTGTACTGTAAGTACAACTGTAGTACAAGTACTTACAGTTGGAAGAGGCTTAGTGCAAAATGTCAAAGCGGTGTAAATCTTGCTCCAAGCTTTTTCTTTTACAGCTCTATTCCGATATAAGACATTTGTGTCATATCATTCCAACTGGACCAGAACCCCAGTTAATATTTTCTCCCCCATGATGAATTTTCAAACAGTTGTCGCTTGTGAATTAAAAAGGACACCATCCATTCGTGCCAAATCCGAGTCCCTAATTGGTTTAAGTTCCATGGTTTTAATTCTCACCACGAGTTTTGAATGCGAAAGCCAGAACCGTGCACAGACTTTTCATTGGTAGTGGTCGCTTGACCACATATTGCAGAGCTCGGTGTGTTGTCACACATACATGTCATTTAAATGCATATCATACAGTTGTAAAAATGTGATTTCTGCTTAAAAAAGTTTTGTTCACGCAGTAGCATTCAAGCAAAGGCTTTTCAGTGTTACACCTTTTGCACAATACACAGCAGCAACAATGACTGCAATACAATCAGTTCAGACATTGAAAAGTTGTTCAGTTTCAGTTGTTACCTGCTGGAAACGAGATGTTAGCAAAGCTTCATTACTTTTGCTGGAATTTGATTTAAAGTCCTGCAGACAGAACACTAGATGTTGCTATGAGCTTTTTTCCTTCTTTCTTTCTTTTCTGTCACCGCAGCAGGACACCTGAAAGAGCTCTCCTGTTAGTGAGATATCCACCTCTCTGTCATTTTCAACCAAAAGGAATCCCACTGAGCTGTGTAGGAGCTGCCTGTGGCTCAGTAAGTGATGAAAAAGGATGAATAAAATATAAATGCAAATAAAAGCTGCAGACTCTTCGGTCAGTCAGCAGTTATGCTGAAAACCATTGGACACTTCAGCCTTTTTAGAGCATTAGAATCATCAAAGGTTGAACAGCATTGGTTTTATATTTGCAGCTATTTTTGACCTTTTGGAAATTATGAGAAAATCATGGGACTCATGCTCACTGACTTCTAACTTAAACTAATTTAGGTTTTGCATCATGTACCCTTTCTTATTCCTGTACATCACTGCAACATGGGGTTTTGCTCGCCGTCTTATTCCTGATTGGTGGATGTTGCCTCACATTGCAAGCAGTCACACACTTATATCCTGACGGGCTGAAAGGAGAAGATGTATGACTGACAGATGAAAGAACCACATCTCTGCTGTCTGACTGAGAATTAATTTTGGTATCTTTCATTCAGACTCAACGTCGCAATTTAAGGTTTCTTCACCTTGTTTTCTCTTAAAGTTCTTCCAGAATGTGACATTTAGTGATTGAGAGCTTAGTATGAACCCCACACTGTCTGCAATCGCCTCTGATCTCTTGTCAGGGTAAAACCTCTGCAGCTTTGGAAGGTTTTGTCGCAGGAATTTCTCTTTTTGCATTTTACTCACCTGTCAGCCTCTTCAGATGTAAAAGGTTTTTTTCTTCATTAATTCTAAAATTCTGTCACCTTTTAGTTTTGTCAAGCTAAAAAACTAACCTGATTTTACTCAATAATGTAACGGTCAAAATGTTTTTTTTTGCACAATTCTATACAAGTGAAGCTTTGTGTGTTGTAAAATGCAGATACAAACTTCTCCGTGAAAGGTTACTTACTACTTTACACACTAACAACTGAAAAAATGGTGTAATTGTACTAAAATGATCAAAATGTAAATTTAAATTTGTAAAATAAAAAATTCTGGAAATGTATGTAAAATGGAGGAAACGGCGTCTTTAAATATATACACATTAGTGAATTACTTGGTACATTTTATCCTATTAAGAAACCAATTATAAAATAATTTCTAACACATTTTCACAAAAAATATGTATATTTAAGAGATTATTTGAAAACAAACCACATAAAAGTAAATTATTTCAATTCCAATTTATATAGCCCAATATAATAATACAGTTGTCGGCATGGGCTTCAGTCAATGTAAAAAACATAGGATCAGTAATAAAAAACAATAGCTGATTGCTAAACTAAACTACAGACTAAGCTAAACTGGACATACCTGCCCTTAGACCCTCCTTCTCAGTAGGAAAAACTTCTAAAGAAAACGCAAATTATTTTTTTAATCTAAATTTAAATTATGTTGGATTTACTTAAATGTAGTCATACTTTTGCACAAGCAGCTGTTTTTTTCCCCTTTCTATCCAGTTTATTTTGTTCAGAGTCAGAGGGAAACTGAAATACATTCTGTACGTGATTGGACTGCAAGCCTCAGAGCCAGAAGAAAAATCAAGCACACAAACAGATTTATTTACATTAGAGATTCATGATAAAAGATTAACTAATCCTTGTGAGATCCAGATGGATGTTTGTGAGCGTGACAGGACATTGCATGGATAATTATGAATGCAAGCTGTGCAGGATGGAGATAAAAAGACAAAAACAGAACTTGACTAAATGTGTCAGGAGCCATGTTAACTATCAAAGTTACTGCTCATAGGTTGGGGATGATTTGTTCAAGTCCTCAATAATAAAAGGTTTTATTTAAAGAAATTTAATTTTGTGATTACTGACAAAAGAAAATCTGAAGTTGAAACATATGTGGAGTCAGGCACCATGCTTTTTTTGTAGTTAGCTGCCAAGATAAAATCTTTCCTGAGAAATTCTCACACAAGTACAAACATATTCTCGTTCATTTCATTGAATTTTCATTAGAGTGGTCTGATCCTGTAGAGTTGTTCACATTAATTAAGCTACACATTTTCTCATTTAAAAAGGCCAAATCGGCGCCAATTGTAATCAATTTTAAATACTTTTATTGGTATAACAAAACAGCGAAAAATATTGGAGAGGAGGAAAACAAAGACGTACATGGATCTAGTTGTTTAGACGTAAATGCATCGGAATGGAGCGAAGCAGGGAGCTGGTAGATTGTAGCTTTTACCTCATAGCTAACGTACAAGCTTTTTCCAAAGGCATTCTTTTCGTCTGCTCCTGATTCACACGATTTGAATGAAGAAATACTCAGAAATGGAATTTTTATTATGTATTTTCTTTAGACATGTCCTATATCATCAGAAAAATGCCACAAGAACACAAACAAAAAAAAAAGAAATTTCATCTGAGTGGGCTTTTCAGTTTTTTTTACCCATTATTGTGGGTATAAACTTCTTTTTTGAAGTGCATCCATGCTGAAAAATATAATGCAGTAAGCTCATGTGTTGACTTAACGCCCTGGGAAATAGAGCCAGTCTAAATGAATAACAATTAGCAGAAAATGCTAATGCAAGGACTCCATTTTCTCTGCGGTGCAGAAGTAGTGGCCCTTCGGATGTTGTCTGTGTGCACACACTTGCTGCATATCAATGGTTGTGCACCTCTCCAGGCCTCCAACTCCATGCCTCTCTGCTCCCATTTCCCATGTTTTAAACGAAGCTTACTCTGTGCTTCACTGCATACTTAACCGGATTCTGCTCACCTTGTTTAATCAAGATTTCCCAGCAGACATTAGGAGGGTTTTTGATCTCCTTTGTTGTTTAATCAGTACTGAAGGTGGGGTCCCTGTTTGCTTGTCGTCTTGTCGTCATGATTACAAGTTTAGTTGAACCTGCATATTTTCCAGTTATTTATTAAAAAATATATATACATTTTTTAAATTACTTATGCATCAGTGTAAAACAATGTGTGTTCAATAAGCTTGCTTTGATTATATTACTGCAGACAAGCTGATGTAAAAATACCTTTTTTACATCATGATGCAAAAACCTGCAAAGAAAAGTTTATTTCATGACCTAAAATCTTAAGTGAAATTTATTTATTTGATTATTAATTTCATTAGTGAATCATTTTGTTTTTGTTCATGTTTAATTGTTTATGAGGCAAACATCCACTATGCAAGTTGAATAGTTGTTTTTATATCTGTTGACTTGCACTTTCTTGGTATATTAAAAAAGTAAATGCACAGTGTGCCAAAATGAATACAACGTTCTAAAAAGGCTTTTATCGTTATGTTTCTGAACACAATTATTGACAGAATAAACAAAAACTATAAATGTGGACTTTCCTCCTTCACATGATACTTTGAAACTGAGAAATCTCTAAATGTAATGGATGTGTGCATGTTCTAAAGTGGGATCTACATGAGTTCCCTGATACACAGCTTGTACCTCCATGGCATTCCTTTGCAAATATGTGTGAGCACCCTAATCCCACAGCACACAGCCCATTTGAAAGTGAAACAGCCGGTGATCCAAAGACAACAGGAGTGTCTCCGTCCCATCTGTCTGCGGCGCTGTTTGTTAGGGGCTTCTGCAAAGGAAGTCATTTCTCCCTGAATCAAAGGGGATTAAAACAGGCAGTTAAGGAATGTATCAGAGCAGCACATTGACTCATTTGTAAACAGAGAGTGAGGCTCCGTGAGCACCATTGGGGTGAGAGTTCATCTGAGTTTAATATGACAGCTTTTACTTTGTCTGGACCTTCCGGATGCTTTCTAGACTTGTTGATGGTGAATGAATGAATACATGCATCTCCTGTTTTTTCTTTTTCCTGTTGCTGTGTTGCTCTCGCATGTTTGTCGTCTCTTTAGATCATTTTTCACGTCACCAAACAGCCACAGGAATAGCATCTTCACACTCTATTTCTGTTTACTTCGACACTTTGTGAAACATGATAGTCTTTAAGAAAATGAGCTTCAGCAGGGAATTTTTCCTCCAGTCAGCAAAAGGGAGGGCTTTTTTCCCCCTCTAAACCCTTATCTTTCTGCTTTTTTCTGCCAGAGATAAGAACTGCATGCTGGAGTGTGAAAACGTCCGTAGAATTTACAACATGTGCTTTAAAGAATTAGTTGCAAATTCTACTTTTTATGGTCTGAATGTGCAAATATACTCTAACCCTATGGGAAACAGCATTAATGAAGAGCTGACATTAATAAATGCTATGAACCTTCAAGGTATACAGCAGGGGAGGAAATAAAACTTAAAAGCTCTTTCCCTTTACTCTTTCTGGCTGATCCAGTGACCCTCCTTTACATGAACATGAAGTTAATGTATACCTAGATATCAAATCAAAGGCCTGCTCTTTTTAACATGTTTTTGTGGCAGTTTTCTGATGATGGACAACATATATTACGAAAATTAAGCTTAAAATTGTCTCTCTTCGTATTCCTTTAGTCAATCTGTTGTGAATCAGGAGCAGATGAAAAAAGGCCTATGGAAAAAGAGCTTATTTGTTATGTAGAAAATAGATGGGCAGGACGGAAGCTCCCTGCTTTGCTACAATCTGATGCATCCACTTGCAGACGACTAGATCTGTGTACATTTTTATGACAGTGTAAACAGATCGATGACGAGAAAAGCGGGGTTGCCCTGCGCCAACGGTCCCGCCCACAACTCGGAGGTGAATTTCAATTGAACTCCTGTCACTCTAAAGAAACTATGTCCTATGCGACACAGTTTTTTTAAATTGGCTAAAAATGTCAGAACTATAATTTAAAGACTGCTGGGAAAGCTTTAAAAATAGATCGAAAGATGATCAAAGTGGGTTTTTAACCTATAATCCTCATTGCTACTTCCGTTTTGAGAGATTCTTTAAGTATTAGGACTGATGAAAGAGTAAACCTTTTAAAAAACCTAAACAAACAATGTTATTTTAGAAAACTTTCAAAAAGATACCCTTCTGAAAGTCTTAAGACAAGTCATTCTGTGAATATTAGGAGAATTTACGATCTTAGTGTGATACAAAGAATTTAAAAATGTCCCAATAGATTTCTGCTGTAATCAAAAAACACATTTTTATAATGTAGAACCAACAACATTCTGTGTTTTTGTAAGTTTTATTGTTTTATTGAATTCAGGGTATTTTGATTATTTTGTCTTAATTTCAACAAGAATGAGAAGATCTAGACCGTAGTAAAAAGGTAAAACTAATCACCTTTTTATGTGATGAATTTTATTGGAGTTCCACTGAATTCTCGTCGACAGAAGGATACAAAACAAGTTTCTATATATGTCCAAAGGCAAAAACACATCTGTTCTTAAAGCTAGAGTACTATTAGAGTATTATTAGAGCAGCGGTCAAGGTAGTCATTTTGTTTTCAGAACGACGAAAAAAACCTCAAAAAAAGGAATAAGCCCAAAAAACATGACCAGTGTGTAAACACAAAATACAAACAAAGACATAGTTGGTCCTAACCGCAAAAACTTCTGTTTTGTATCTGCTTTGTTTCATTATTTTAATGGCCAGCTGCAGTCAGGGACTGCAAGGACAATACTGTTCGTGTCGAGTTTGCAAAAGTGGCGTTCTCCTATTACTCGCACATTTTTAGCGGAATACTGTAAAAAATGGCATGCATCCATAGCTAGAAATGAACAAATTGATATAACATTGGCTATGAACATATGAGGAATGTGGGCGTGATTAGCAAAAAACCTCAGTTGCTAAGGAAATCCTAAAGTTTACTTTTTCTGATTGGTCTGAAACTCATGTCGATCTGTTCATTATCCCCAGTCGACCAAAACATGATATGGTTGCTATGGATATAAAACCAACAAAAAAGCCGCCATTTTGAAAAAAAGTGGATTTTACATCAACTTATAGCAGCTCTTACCAGTATTAGCATCTTAAGCAATGGGTTTTTCTAAGTCAGTATCCCTTGAGCTATCCTAGGCACTTTACCATTGGGAGTTGGGTCATCTAGACCCACTAGACAGTGCATTGAACCTTTTTTCTTCAATGATTTGTGATCTTCACTGGTGTCCATGGATGACATGAAATCTTTCCAATTTTATCCACCTTTGTCATGGTAGGGATAACATGTCAATGCAAGGGTTGGGTCATCTAAGATAGCACAAGGGTTAAATGATGCTGATCACAATGCTAGGACTTTTAGCCACATGCACAGTTAGCCTTACAGAAAGAGAGAGTGGAGTTAGATGTGAGTAGTGGCTGCTCAGCAAGTGGGTTCGGGTCAAAGGTGGGTGACGAGAGCGGCAATGGCACCTAGACCTGGGCGCCAAGGATGGGTGGCAAGGGCGGGTAGCGCCTGTAGGCCATACAAAGCCGCTCGTGGCTTTAATTTCAGCTGTATTCACTGCATGTACTGTGTGCACACTGACCTCTTTTTCCTCTAAGTATTTGAGAAGATAACCTTGCGTTCTGCAGTCAGCATGCTCAAAGGTCATAGATAATGACCAAAAACAATTGCAGCTGAGAGAGTATGTGTCTGTCAGTGCCCCCTTCCCCCTCATTTGCCATTTCTTTGCAATACCCAGTGTGACGGCATCCACATGAATATTGCAGTGGTTCTCTGCCGTGGCCTGTGTCACAGTGTTCATGAGTGCTGGCATAAAGAGAAAAGCTCAAAAGTTCTTGTGCGTGATCAAGAACAAGCTAGATCATTTGCCAAGTCTGAAACCCAGATTTCTTGTGTTTACATCCATGAGCCCTCAAGCTTGTAAACACACAGGATCTTCACAATAATCTGTCAGAGAGAAAATGCTTATGGCACAGCTTGCGGTGCCTTGGGGATGCTTTAGCTTCATGCTCATCTGATGCTGATGCAGGGCGGTTCATCTTAATGAGGCTTTCATGCCAATTAGAAAAAGCATAGATTGCCCTAATTGCAGTATGACTTTATCAGAAATTTGGTTTGGAGTTGAATCCATTCATGCTGTGGTAAATACGCAGAGCAGAGATGACTGCCATAGGGCGGGTCTGCTGTTAAATTGTGCTGTTTTTCATCTGTCGCAAACAAAAACTCATCAAAAACTTAAACTGTGGCAGATGCCAAGACAGAGAACCACTGCATCATAGCATCTATCTTTATGCTTAGCCCGTTATCTTCCTCTCAACTTCACACGTCACCATTCCTTCTTCAACTCCTGTCACACAACCACCAGCCTTGTACACAAGCTTTACTTGGCTGCACTGTCACAGTAACAGGATTTGTGGACACAGGCTTATGACTGAACTGATCAGAATAAAGATAATACTTGACAAATATGCTTGCAACTTAAGTTTTAAAAAAATATTTTTTCTTCCCTGTTTTTGGAAAATGAGCCATTCTTTCCTCTGCTTTCCCATCGATCTCTGCCACCGCAAAATCCCTGATGACACAGAGAAAAATGGGCACACATATATATGTGGAAAGAATGGATGAGTAAGAGCGCATGAATCTGATGAGTTTTTGTTTGTGTTCTGTGGGCCCAGCATCAAAGGGCCATTGTCATCTGTCTTCCACAAACTGTTGGCCAGACAGGCCTATTTGTTCTGTAGCCTTGTGTGCGCGCTTCATTTCCTATAGTCGCATTTGCTTTTATATTTACCTGAACCCTCCTTAAACCTTTTACAAAATAAAGGCAATAAAAATGACTAAATGCAGCAGTTCCCCAGTGATGGTGAACTTGTTATGGTAATTTGTCAATCTAACGTGGGACATTTTTGAAGCAGGGTGACACCAGAGGAACAACTTTGCCTTGTTGTAAAGTTAAAATGAAATGATCTTCAGCTCATAATGCAGGTGGATCATTTTTTACCTATAAGTCTTGAAACGTAAAGCATTTTCTTCATTTTCCAGCCCTGTGAGCTTAAATAGAAGACTGTTCAAGTGTGCATTGTGTCATATCAGTCTATTCTTAAGGATTATATAGGCCAGTGTGGCTGCATTCCTTACATGACACAGTTATTCTTAGATCCTGCTGTTAAAATGTTGCTTTATGGTAAAACCTGCAGGAGACAAGCCTGAGAGCCTCGTCTCACACTGCCTCATTTACAGACATCCTCAGTTATTTTACTTTAACAATTTAACTGCACAAGATCCTGTCTTTCTGCCAGTTTTATCAATTGTTGTAATTTATATAAAAAAAACTGCTTTGTTGTGGGAAACACCTTTTTAACAAATTCCTTAATGCACTTATCGTCCAACTCCTTAAAATTTAATGCACACTTGTTTATTTCAATAGAAAAATGGTGATTTGTTTGGTTTTAAAGCTAAATATATTTTCAAATTACAGGGAAACAAAAACAGAACTAGATAGTAAATGAAAATTATGCTAAGGTCAATACATAATATGAATAATATTAAATCACACAGAATTCTGCTCTTCTTTATGTGCAAAGATAGCGTTGGCAACAAAAACTAGGGCTATCAACCTATTTGTTGAATTTGAATAAATTCAAATTGATCAAATTAATTTGTAGTTACTTGATTTTAAATAGACAATGTTTGCCATTTACTGTCATTAGTAAATTTAACTAATAGTATTAAATTTTACGAATTACCAAACCCTAGTTGTCAATTATTGATTATTTCCACAAACCTTTCATTTTTTAACTGAACATTAGGTTTCAAAACCATCTTTAAATAATTCGGCAATGAAATTTTTAAGTTTTTATTTTGTTTCATTTGTGCCAACATAAGATTTTTGTTCTATCTTCATCCATTATTTTCATTATTTTCGTAATTCGTTTTCCGCAGTTGTTTGTTTTTTGTAGTGGAAAAAGTCTGATGGAAGTTAATTCCCCAGCCTTTGTCTGTGTGTGATGTATTTCAGTCATTAGTTTCCCAATTGGTGGGAGTGTAACATGATCACTCAATTATTGGTTTATTGGCTGACTTTTTTGTGTGCTCTGCTTTTTTTTACACTGAAACAGCAGTGTGTTGCCCACAAAAAAAGAAGAAAACATCAACAAAAAAACACATCAAAAATTATCAGATACAATGGGAATGTGACACAAGGATTTTGTTTAAAAGCTTGAAACACTCCAGGGTTGCACAACTTATTGACAATTACAATATGTGTACATTTTAAAAACTAAAGCTTTTTTTGCAGTGTGGCATCAAACTGTTGGTAGAAGGACTTTAACATCTATCCATCCATCTATCTTCTGAACTCGCAGGATCCCTTTTGAGGTCACAGGGTTGCTGGAGCCAATCCGGATACTGCCGAGTAAAGGCGGGGTACACCTTAAACAGGTTGCTAGTCTGTCGGAGGGCAACACAACCACTCATGCACAAATAGGGGGACTCAGAGATACCAATTAACCTATGAAGCATGTTTTTGGAACTGTGGGAGGAAGTCAGAGAAAAACCCACACATGCATGGAGAGAACATGAAAACTCCTCACAGAAGAGCCCAGCCGGGGTTTGAATCAGAGCTTCCTCAGTGTGGGGCAAGAACGCTGACTCTGTGCCAAAATTTAAACTGTGAAAATGTATTCTATTGATACAAATTCATTTGAACTATAAAAATTTTTTAAAAATGTGCTGTAGACAGTTTTTGAAACCGCTAACCTTCATAACACAATTCTTTTGTCTGCCTTAAATATCAGGCTGGAACATCTGGATCTGAGCCCATGACCTTTTTCCGAATGCAGTGTTCTTCCTCAGTTAGAAGAAATCATGCTTTCCTTGCATATCACGAACACACATTCATGCACTTTTCTTTTTTCTCTTTTCCTTTAAACATCCATTTCATATGGTTTTTATAGGGTGAAATGTGCTTCGAAAAGGGCTTCTAAAAATAGCCCACAATGCCTGGCATCCATGACACCAATAAGCACACTGACCTTCTCTCTTGACATGCTCACCATGCTTATCTTTCTTCGTTTCTTTGTATTTCCATCCATTATATTCTGCTCCATTGTTCCCTAATGTTGTTGTTTTTTTAGTTTGGATATTTTATGCTGCAGATGTCAGGCAGCCCCCCCCCGCTCTAATAGCCTCTTGGGGGTTCATCAAGCGTGTGTCTCGTAAATATGTTTTCTCTCCAGTTAGCTATACTGTCCTGTTTTATGTGTTCTCATTGTGTTATGTCAAAACCCTTTTTTACTTTTGTGGATTTCATTTCCTGATTGTCACTCCGGCGAGGTACAAAACCCAAAGCTCTTGCTCCTGCAGTCATCTGGAAAATAATGTCACCTTATATGTCACCATATTAATAATGTCACCTTTTGCATTTTTAACTTTTTCGCCAAGTGTTTTGTACTTCTAAAAACAACCAGCCATAAGTTTGGAAAACTTATTTGAAAAAAAAGGTTCATGTTTCATTGATCCAAAAAGAAAAACGTTGATTGATTTAAATCTTATCATAATAGTGACAATAACATACAAAATAGATGAGTGTATTTTCTTTACTAAGGGGTTAAGTACGACTTGATGGCTCCTTCTGGATTGTGGTCCGTGAGAAATCAATGCAAATGGCTCTTCAAGTGTTGAAGGTTGCAGACCCCTGCCCTAAATGTGGTGGCAAACAGCAATGCACACAGGCCTTTTGGGGTGCCCTAAAACCATATGAGAAATGCATAAGTGCTTAAATAAGTTTTAATACATTGCTAACCAATCTGCATTCTAAACTGACCCTAGTGCACTGAAAAAATGAGGCCACATTTTATTTACTGTTAACAGAGGGAATTGTTTTGGTGCTCTTAGCTCATTTTCTCAAATCCTTGATTACTTCACTGATTGGGTTTTCTGTTTCGGTTGGATCGCTACTTTTCTTATTAAGGTTTTTTTGGTTTTTAATCAATCTTTTTGTTCAACTTAGAATTTGTTTGTCCACTCAGTCACAGTCCTGCTAAGTTTCCTCTGACAATAATATACAGCTGTTTACTAGATAAGCGTAGCCTATTTAGAAGTCTGGCTTTCATTATGTTCATTTTAAATGTGCTGTAACATCCTTTTGTTCTAATGTGAATATGGTTATGTTTCTCACATTTTAAGTTTAGTTATTTTTAATGAAATTGTTTGTTTTTTTTATACCAGCAAGGTTTCTTTTCCAGAAATTTGTTTTGGTTTGAATTTGACTTAACACACCTCACTCTTTCATGTCACACTATTCTTTTTTGTTCCATCCTGAAGCAATTTTGTAGTTTGGTCAATATATGTCACTAGTTTCAGTGCATCAGGAGCTTCACAACTCTGAACCATTTCAATACGATTTGATTCCTTTTGGTTTTGTGGTTCAGAAAGCTTTGGTTTCTCCATCACTAGTGGAAACTCAAATGTTTCAGAAATAAATACAGCACATAACAAAACCTTGAAACAAAGAAAAAAGTGACTAATCAGATAACCTAAAGGACAGACACTTAAATGCACTGACGGAAATTGCCTAAAATGAAAACAGCTGCGGATGATTATCAACCTGAACCTGGTGTGATTGACAGCAGGAAGGGCCCAATTCTCACAAAAAGCTTGATTTATTTTTTGTTTATTCAGAATTTCATGAATTGAGTTATTTAACCGTGGAGAACACAAAGGCAATTGTCTTTAGGGTTTTTAAAGTTGATTTAACAACAATTTGATTTAACAAATTTGGGTTTTGCTGTTTTTTTTGGTAAGTAGTAATTAACAACAGCCGAAAAATGAAAAACATAAAAATAAAAAATAGAAGGAAAACTACATACAATAATTTCTTTTAACTTAACAAACAAAAAACAAAGACGAGGGCCAAATTTGAGTCTGTAGGTTCTCCAGCTAATATGCGCTACAGTGCATATAAATGTGTTTGTTTATATTTAGTGGCAAATTTGATGTGAATATCAAGGGCATTGAAGAGGAAACGGGGCTGGGTCTTTCAGCATGACAACAATCCCAAATACACTGCCTGGGTAACGAGGGACTGGCTTCAGAAAAAGCATTTCAAGGTCATGGGGTGGCCCAGCCGTTCTATGGATCTCAACCTCAGTGAAAATCTTTCGAGGGAGTTGAAAGTCTGTGTTGCCTGGCAACAGCCCCAAAACATCACTGCTCTAGAGGAGATCTGCATGGAGGAATGGGCCAAAATACCAGCAACAGTTTGTAAAAACCTTGTGAAGACTTGCAGAAAACGATTGACAGCTGTCATTGCCAACAAAGGGTATATGACAAAGAACTGAGTTGAACTTTTGTTATTGACCAAATATTTATTTTCCACCATAACTTACAAATAAACTTTTTAAGTGGGAGAACTTGCACAATTGGTGGTGACTATATACTTTTTTGCCCCATTGAACATCTTTAAGATGACATTTTTGCTAAAGTTCGAAGTCATTACTCCTCTGAGCCTGTTGTTTTTGTCTGTCGCTGTTGACGTTTTCACTTGGGACTGCACGTGATTTGCTGGAGTAGATTACCAAGCCTCCAGCAGAATCACAGCTTTTTCATTTTTCATGCCAAACAAACTTTTTAGAGGAATTCGTTGTACATCTAAAAGACCTGCAGCAAAGTAGATTAATAATGGCATTACTCAGGTTTTTCTTTGAAAACACATGAGAATTGTGGTTTGACTTGTTTCTTTCAAAGATTTTGTACAGGCTGCTGCATTCTCATAAAATGGAATTTGTCACTGATGTAAGTTAGAGTTGTGCTTATTATCCAAAGCTGCTGGAATGAGCTCATTAAAAAGATTTGCTCCATGAATGCATTCACAGACCTGTTAGAGTCTTGACCCGAGCTCGGACAGTGTAGCTCCGCTTACTGACCAGATGGATGCCTGAATGATGCAGAGTCTTCTTTTATGAATCTCTGTTTATATTTTGATATATTACAGTTTATGTTCTGCATGAAAGCTGTTTTTTAAAGACCTAATTAAATTTAATTGAGTTTTAGAGGAAAAGCTGATAAACTTGTGGATTTTTTGTATTAGTTCACCAGTTAAGCCTTTGATTTACTTGTTTGCCTTCACCATTTAAATGAGCTTAATGGGAAATAGCCTGTGTTTGAGTGCCATTCTGCAAATTAGCTAGAAAACTTGTCCAATCAGAGACTGAATTCGATAGCAATGTAACGTTTATTCTAAATATGGACGACCCAACCCTTGGACAATTGATTATGGAGGAAAAATTAAAAATAGTGGTTTGTGCCCAGCTGGAGTTATATGAAACCAAGTCTTTTAAATATCAGAAAAGAACTGTGAAATAAAAAGACAGGAGTAAGATTCAAGAGATTTGCACCAAACCTCTTCCTGTAGGGGGCAAACGTGCTTGTAATCAGTAGCAAATAAAAAAAAGTACCTTCCGTAGTTCACCTCAAATAATGTTTCTGTTCAATTTTTCCCTAAAAAAAAAAGATAATTTCTTTTCTAACCAAAACCCCAAGTGTCTCTACAGACATTCAAAAAATTTTAATAACTGATCACGTCAGTATTTGTCATAATGTGAGGGGCAGGATAAAATCCAAAAGCCCAGTGTTGCAGGGATGCACACCTCAGTTAGGTGGGACTTAGGAGTTTGTAATTCACTTTAGTCTTCCTCTCAGAACTGAGCATGTGAGCACTTTGTCCCAGGATAACTAATTGCCTCAGTGCTGTGCTCCGAGCTGTCCCGACTGAAGAGACATTCATCTGTTACACAGCGGGTGATGAAGGTCTAAAGAGAGGCGGGTTGTAAAGATTCAGACAGTCATTAAACAAGGAAGTGAGGGTGTTCTATGAAAGCTGTGGGTCTTTAAAGGAAGAGCTACTGTATAAAAGGATGAGGCGGAAGAGTGAAGGGCTTCATGGCTGCCTGGAGGTGTTCTGTTAAATTTGACCTTTTTTAGGAAACAGGTGAGCAACTGTCAATATGAAATACAATCCAAATACAAATCCTGGTTGGGACCCTTCTGTGTGGAATTTGAATGTTCTCCCCATGGATGCATGGGTTATCTCTGGGCACTCTGGCTTCTTCCCACAGCTCAAAAATATGCTTCAGAGGTTGATCTGTTACTTCAACATTCATTCTTGCAGTAGTCCAAAAATGTTATTTTGAATATTTTAATCTAATTGCAATTTTTTTTTGCTAATTCCCCTTCTGCCTATCAAACACACGGCTGGCTAATCCTGGTCTCGGCAGGTTACACTTGAGGTTTTTCCAACGTGTGCTCAGAATATCCTCTGAAAGTAGCATACCAAATCAATAATGGGGGAGAAAATGGGGGAGAAAAAGAACAACATGGTCATGAGAGAAACACAGAACATTTTTTAGATTCTCTTTATGGCAACAAATAACAATAAAGTAGGCTAATAATCTTACCTTGAAACACGGAAATTGTGATAAGTGTACACCAAAGGGATCTTATTTTTGGAAAATGCTCTCCACATCATCACAAAGACAAAGACAGTTAATCAATATTTTTGCTGCTGTCTAGAAACATCCAATATGCGACGACTGCTGGATAAGAGCATTGTTTTTGTTTTCCGAGGGCCACACACTCTTTAAATCAGAGCGACAGGTCAGACAGTCTATGACCTGGTTGGCAGCATGTGTCACAATCATTGGCCCACATCCTTCTTTTCTTCCCCTCCAGTCGTCTCTGCTAATGACCATATTTGAAAGTTTTTTAGGGGTGTTTGATTTGAAAAGCTGCCTAAAGCATATTTCCCCATTTACATCTCTGTACTGTCATTTTTTTCCCTCAGTTGCAGATGTGGCATAAATTAGTTAACATCAGCATCTCTTCAGTTATGTGGACTGTGTTTGTTGGTGTGTTCTTAGCAAACACACAGAGCATAATCTGAATAATAGAACGGGTAACAGGGTTGCTTTTAGGGTTCTGATTTAATTTGCAATTTACCAGTATTTTATCTAAAACAAAGATGATTTTAAGAAAAATACTCTACAAAAATCCCAAATTACCATGTGAGTTTTTTTATGTGTTTCTTTAAGTGAATATGAGACATAGCATCAGCTTTGTGCTACAGCAAAGATATGTACATTTTTAATCATATTTAATGTTCCAAGAGTGCCAGTAAACACCCACTTCATGTAAGTGTTGCTTTTCTGTCCTTCTATTTTGCGGCAGATTCACTCCTATAGGTAAAGGCGTCTTAGAACACTAAAAAGATTCTTGTTTGGTCAGAAGTTGCAGTTTAAAGATATCTTACAACGCTAAAAGTCAAACATCTAGAATAGAAAAGATTATTTTGATATATAATGATCATAATTCACAATAGGTACCCACTGTTTAGGCCAGATGAACTTAAAGTACTAAAAAACGTTTGTTTTTTTTTAAAGACAGGCAATTAGAATTTTTTTTTTACCAATTTATAGAATAAAACAAAACATTCACAAACTTTAAACACAATAAAGCTCGAAATTATTTAGGTTTTTGTACATGATTGTTAAAGTCCCTTCTTTTCTTCTTATTTCCTTTTCCTATTTCTGAAAAAAATGCGTTACTTTGTTCCAAGTTGTTGTAATGACTGGAATTGGGTAAAAAAAAATAACAATAAAATACTGTCAGACCTCACAGCTCAAGAGCCTCCCAATCTTCAGGCACTTTGATGTAACCCTGCAGCTGAAAGCAGCTTATTATTTTCTTTCATTATCAAGATCAGCCAGTTACACACAAACATTGTCTGTGGAGAACACAGTTTGTTTGATGTCCTGTTATCCACCACCACAGCTTTCTTTCCTCTCTCTGTACTCTCTTCTCTCTGCAGAAGCTTCAACAGAAGCTGAACCAATTCATTAGAAAGGCCCGAAAAAGTCAATTATGGTAATAGTTCTCTTTGCTGGAGGGCTTTGAAACTTAACAAATCAGGTGCTTTTTATTGCACTGCTTTACATAGGTCCATATATTTTATTTAGGCATCATTTACATCTGCAAATTTGTCCTGTGAAGTAAAGAGGGCAACACGGCCTTGGATAAGAGGACCGGGCAAGCAGGGAGGCGGCGGTTCCACAAGGAGCTGAGTGAAGTGATGATAGAGGAAGGGTAAGCTGCTGTCAGGGGACCATCCACAGGAATTCCTCTCACTTATTCATACAGCAGCCAAGCATTGGGACATCTCCCAGCCTCATTATGAAATCTGTATTTGCAGAAGCTCATAGAACAGACAAGCTCTTGCTTGAAAGCCTCAGCTTATCCACTTCACTCTCCTCCCCTCTTCAGTTCTTTTCTGGATCAGGTCACCCAAGGGAGGAGATGTCAAACTCCATTCACTTAGGCACCTCTCCCACTGTCCCAAATTGATTTAGCTTTTTTTCTGTGTACTTTTTTTCAAGTTTGTCCTGCTGGTATGAAAGGAAAATGCCTGTCTTGATTTATGTATTTTGTTTAGTTTTTTTCTGGTCAGACATTGGATTAACAGCTGAATTGAAGCTAATCTGCATTTGAGGATGACCACATACAGTTTAAATTTTGCCCAGGTAGGATAACTGCCTCATGGAACATGGATAAGATTGTTGTTACCACTTTATCGATAAAAAGAAAACCCTTTTAATGGTCACAGAAATATTGCAAACCTGTCATGTGTAACCATCAACAAATAAAATTAGATGTTGCTGTCACAGAACAAGCAGACGGCTGGTTCCAACTGCAGAAGGTTGGCGAGATTCGGGCCAGGCGGCAGGCAAACAGTGTCAGACAAAACAAGGTCAGGAAATCAGAAGATCAGGTACAGATATAACGCTTGGTAATGCAGGCAGAGTGGCACAAACAATCCTTCACACTGAGTGAGGCTCAGTACAGTGCTTAAGTATACTGTGAGTTATTGCAAATGAAAGTCAGGTATGTGGCTTCTAGAAACTGTGCGCCGGGGTTGCTGGGAGATGAAGTGCCCTCAGAAATCTGCAGACGGTCCCTGCTGGTGATCAGAGGAGGAGACAGAGCTCTGACTTCTGACAGTTGTTTTGACATTTTTTATATAAAGCAAAAAGAAAAAGATCCTATGTTTCAAGTTTTTAATAAACCTTATTCACTAAAATAATAGAAAACTATTCAAAATTGAAAATCAGAAATGTTATCTTTTTGATTTTTCTACGTGTCTGTTTTGAAGTTGGTTCATTTTCTCCATCATGGTCTTAAAGCCCTGTAATTTGTATTTCACTTCCGTCCAACGCCACCTCAGCCTCTTAACTCTCTTCCAGATTCATTCCTTTTTTCGTCCTCAGGCTCAGATGGAAATATAAAGACAGCCCGTCCTCCACACTGGAGCTCGGCCACAAACATTAAAGTGACTGGGTTGACCCGTGGCATCAAATTAGAGAGCTGAATCTATGGAGCAGCCCAGATGATAGAGGCAGAGGATAATAAATCCCGGGGAAGGAAAGAGTGGAAGGAAGTTAAGAAGGAGGGAGGAGGGATAAATGTGGCAGCTCATTCAGCCTCAGGGCCACTCAGGATTCCTTTATTAGCATGGTTACTTCCACTCACTTCCTTTCACAACCCTGCCTCTGCAGCAGAGGCATCAATGTGCACATATTTTATGAATCTATCACTTATAATGTACTCTTTTAAAATGTAAGCAGTGGAAATGATTGCTGCATGAACATAACATAAGTATATTTCTCTAAATATTGAGAGCTGGAATCACTGATGTTTGGACACAAGCAAAACTGCATGTATACCTTTTTTTGGTTTCTTGAGTAGCAAGTGCTGTTTGGTCTATATTTTTTTTGATTTGAAATGGTTTATTTCAAGCAATCAAATAGGAATAATACACAAACAATACAATCATCAGTTATACATTCATACAATAACTAATCAAACTTAGCATAATTAGACATAAAATTAAGTATTGCTTGAAAGGGAGTGGAAGGAAGCGAACTTATATAATCCCACCCCTGTTCTACTGTAACCATTTTATTAGATGATTTATCAATATCCGATGGGAACATATGATGGGAATGGACAGAAGCTGCAAAAAGCCAAAGGAAAAACAAGCAGACCAAGAGACTAAGATGAAATTTGGGAACATTTTAAGCAACCCTGTATTAAATGAAACGTATGAAAATCTCTGAGGTTCTTACGTCACCATTAGTTATGAATTTATCACTGCCTATGCAATGATGCACCTTTTTCCAAAGAAGAAGATGAATGAATGAATGAATGAATGAATGAATGAATGAATGAATGAATGAATGAATGAATGAATGAATGAATGAATGAATGAATGAATGAATGAATGAATGGTTTCCTATTGTGTTTTGTTTTGTTTATTTCTGGAAAATTTTCTGTCTTCTACTGAGCCCGTGTCCTGACATTAAGATATAAAAATATATCTTGTTCCCACAGATTATTATCTCGTTCGCACGAAATACTATTCCGTTCCCACAAGATACTATTGCGTTCCCTCGAAATACTATCCCGTTCCCTCGAAATGATTAACTCGTGCGAACGCAATAATTATGTCGTTCGAACGCAATAATTAATCCGTTCGAACGCAATAATTATTCACGTCATTCACGCAGATATGCTCTCTGTACGCCGGCAAAAGCCGCTTTCAGCGGTAACTTCCGTGTCTCTGTGACCCAAATTTGTTCAAAAAAGGAGCATGAAAAACAAAAATGATCACTTTATTACTGTCTCAATGAATATAAGAAAAATATCAAAAGATTTATGATAACTAGGCTGCTTTGTCATACGATAGCTCCTAGCTCCGCCGCAGAGCTCTTTGATGTATGCCTGCATTTGGGCAACTGGCTGGTCGGTTGACAGACAGACAGCTGATATTGTAGTTTAGGGTCGAATAGGAATAATAATATTCAGGACTTGTCTTTTATTAACTTTAGCAGTCAGTCGCTTTACATTAGAAGGCTATTAGGCTACATGCTAACTGACTAGCCGATCATATCCTGTTATTAATGTACGTCATAGATTTACAGCAGATACCTTCACATTTCTGTATGTGTGTGTCTCATTACATTGCATTGAAGACATGGAGGATGTTTAGAGAACATATTTATTTATTTTAAAAAGCACAAAAGCATCCATCGTATTCACGTTCATTCACATCTGGTACGCCCTCGTCATCTTGCTGCAAAAGCCGCTTCCTGCCGCTACTTCCGTGTCTCTGTGAGCATTCAATAGGGGTAAAAATAAAATAAAGAATGGTCGATCTGTTATTGTCTCGATGAAAATCTGAAAAATATATTAAGCTGGCTGCATCGCCTAAAGCACTTACCTTTAGATCGTAGCATAACAACAATAGCACAACGTCACGTTTCCCAGCATGCACAGCGGCCAATCATTGGTCTTGTTGTTTAACCTTGGTCACAGGGACACGGTGATTGGCCAATGATTTGCTGCAAAGCATGCTGGGAAACTTGATGTACTGCTATTTATTATTTATTTTTACCCCTATTGAATGCTCACAGAGACACGGAAGTAGCGGCAGGAAGCGGCTTTTGCACCAAGATGACCGGAGGGCGTACCAGATGTGAACGTGAATAGATGGATGCTTCTGTGCTTTTTAAAATAAATGAATCTGTTCTCTAAACATCCTCCGTGTCTTCAATGCAATGTAATGAGACACACACATACAGAAATGTGAAGGTATCTGCTGTAAATCTATGACGTAAATTAATAACAGGATCAATGATCGGCTAGTCAGTTAGCATGTATCCTTATAGCCTTCGAATGTAAAGCAACTGACTGCTAAAGTTAATAAAAGACAAGTCCTGAATATTATTATTCCTATTCGACCCTAAACTACAATATCAGCTGTCTGTCTGTCAACCGACCAGCCAGTTGCCCAAATGCCGGCATACATCAGAGAGCTCTGCGGTGGAGCTAGTAGTAGCCTAGCAGGAGCTATCGTATGACAAAGCAGCCTAGTTATCATAAATCTTTTGATATTTTTCTTATATTCATTGAGACGGTAATAAAGTGATCATTTTTGTTTTTCATATTCCTTTTTTGAACGAATATGGGTCACAGAGACACGGAAGTTACCGCTGAAAGCGGCTTAGTTTTGCCGGCGTACAGAGAGCATATCCCGGTGTATGACTTATGACATGAATAATTACTGCGTTTGAACGGATTAATTATTGCGTTCGAACGACATAATTATTGCGTTCGCACGAGTTAATCATTTCGAGGGAACGGAATAGTATTTTGAGGGAACGCAATAGTATCTTGTGGGAACGCAATAGTTATTTCGTGCGAACGACATAATAACTTGTGGGAACAAGATATTAATCTGTGGGAACAAGATATATTTTTATATCTTAATGTCAGGACACGGGCTCCGTAGTCTTCTGAGATGTTTCATTTTATTTTACTTCATTTAAAAAAAAAAATATTTCTTAAATGCAATGTTGTTTAATTTTTTTCATTGTTTTGCTTTTTTAATTGCCGTTGTGATCTCTATTCCGTTTTCCTGGGCTGAGTGATTTGTTGTGTGAGTTTCACTTCAGGGCCACCGTAAAACTCTTATTGCATTCAAAGAGTATTCCTTACAAACATTAAAACAAATAAATAAAATTACCCCAAAAAGTTCCTCTAAAATGCTTAAAATGAATACTTGACTTCATAAAAGGCCCCCCTGCGAGCATGTAATGTCTGTGGTTTGAAATCTGTTACGATTTTGGATAATTACCATAAACTCCAATTCCTGCCTGTTTGCTTGCCATCTGTTCCCTTTGACTCAAGGTTGTGTTTTCTGCTCTTCCTTCTGTCTTCTCTGCAGGATTTATAGGACACAGTCACTGGAATGGTATTATAACAATGTGAAGAGCCGCTTCAAGAGGTTTGGCAGTGCCAAGGTTTTGAAGACTTTGTACAGAAAGCACATCATTGAGAGAGGAGCGTTTTCTGATCTCCCAGGTTAGTTCTCTTTGATTAGCCTTGCACCATCTGCACCGACGTTTGTCACGTTTTTGTTCTTTGAGATCAAATTAATTGGTCGATTTGGCCATAAGAGGCCACTTTTTATGAAAAAAAAGAGCTAGATGAAGCTAAATTTCAGTTGATCTCCTGCTGGGAAACCTTCCGTGTCCCCAGTCTAGACCACCATCACTTAAGCGTTTTTTCAAGCTGCCCCCACATGTGAGGCCATGTTTTGACGCAGCTGCTTCATGATGCCTCTGCGGCTGACAAAGAGGCAATGTTTCATAACCTGATTCATGGGATTAGAGGGATGAAGAGAGGACGAATCAGGTCTGCGCTCAGGCACAACCGCGGATGAAGCTGATATGAAGGGATATTTGAGAATGCATCATCATGATAAAATGAGTTAAGTTTGCCCGGGATTTGTAAAGAGATTTGATTGCTCTTGGTAATATGGGCAAAAGGAAATAGTCTGTCATAGTAAATGATATCTGCTGTTATTAATCCAGTAAAAAAAAAAAAAGCTTTACTGATAAGCTTATTTTTGCTGTTGTCCACAAAATTTCCTCAAGATGGAGTGAATTTGATTGTTTCAGATAGTAGATAAAAAATAAGCACTTTTATTATATGGTATTAACTAAGAATTGCTGCTGAAGGAAAAAAAAAGTTAATTTCTTTATTTAAAAAAAGAGACTAAGAAAATGACTTACAGTTTTGTGTCATTGTTCTCCAAAAGTGAGGACTTAAACATCCTTCTGCAATACATCATTTCAATTAATTAAATTAAACCTTGATTATTCAAAGAAGCTGGTTGCTATCTACATTTAAAACCTTAATTTTTAATAAATTGTATGACACATGTTAGAATTGCACATTCCTAGTTCCCACAATTAAGTTTTCATTGTCATGGTTGACTTCTGGAAAAAATATTTCCCTTCTGAGTTTCTCCCTTCCTCCATATTCAGGGAGGATGGGGGATTATGAGACTCGGATGATGTTCTCCCAGCTTGCATGAGCCAAACAGACTGCTTTCTGTCTAATTCGCAAATGCATCCATCTCTGCTCCAAATAACAGGCAAACTGACCTGCCAGCTTTTTGGCAGTGCAGTTATGAATCTGCATAAGGTTGGCTTGTGAGAATTCCTCTTTAGGTTTGACTGGAGGTTTTATTTATGTGTAATTTGACAGTTTCATTTTAAATGAATCATAAAGTGGCGGCGAAATCAAACCAAAGACAACATGTGACCTTCAAACAAGCAAGGGAGGAGCGGTCAGCGAGCCATCTGGACCTTTTTTGTTCTGATTTCTCAGGTGGATGTGGAGGAGTGCTTTCCTGTCATGTTTGCGTTTTTGAGTCTACTCAAACAAAACTAGAATAGAGCGGCTCCTTTGGTGATAAAAGAAAAGAAAAAGCATCGGTTTGAGATCACAAGCTAACAAACAGGGTGGAGAAAAACTCTTTTCGCTTTTTTCAGAGATGCTAAGGAGGATCTCATTCCGTAAAGACTGTGATATGTGAAGTCTTTGATGGCTGCATAGCATGACATTTGGTGAATGGGGCTTATGTTGAACAATTCTCCAGCCTCCTGTTGGTTTGCAGAGATGTCCTTGTTTTCACTGTTTAGGGAGCTCAAAATGCAGACTGCCAGCATTTCTGAACGTTTCCTCTTTTAATTTATTTACACAAGCTATTAAAGTTAAAACGGATTACTTCCCTGTGTATCAAGACAGAAGGGATATATCATTAGGTGGTGGTGCCACATTTTGGCTAAGCCAGTGTAACTGTTTGTGTTTCACAAATGCAATGTTTTACATTTAAAAATGTAAAAAAGACAAAAAGGCAAGATTGGTTTAGCTTGTCCAAAGCAGCCACATGGTGGCTCTTTGTCTTTGACAAAAAATGCTAACAAATGGCTTGATGGCCACAAAAATATAAGTGATTCATATTTTTTTAAACAGTTAAGTGGGATTTTGCAGCTCTCACTGGGTTTTGGTCAGGAAAAAACTGGACCAAACGGCTCCTTTAATGTTATAGGTTGCAAACCCCTGGTCCAAAGCCCTTTGTATCTCTATGACCTGTAGCTGGACTCAAGCAAAATAGGAGCTGTGCACACAAGTGGGATCCATTACTTACCAGCTATAGAAATGATCTCAGGCTTTTGGTTTTGAGTGCAGAACCTCCAGCTACACATACACTGTGTCTCCAAATCTTCCACCACATTTTACATCAGTGAAGCGGGAGTAAAACTGGACACTTTTTGACGCTGTTGTCACTTTTGGGATTTTTATTCTTATGACTGTGTTTTAGGAAGGAGATGTGGAGAGCAGTGTTGTGCCTGGAAGGAATAGAGGGTGGAAAGTTAAACAGGAGCCTGAAGCTGCTGCTGTTCAAAGCCAACAGTGGAACTCAGATGCTGTAGACTTTTTCTTCTTTTTTTTCCCATCATGCATTTATGGATGTGAGGAATGAAAATGAACTAAAACCAAACACTTGGCACACACATTTGGTCCCCTTTGATCTAATTTTGAGGGCATTTAGGATTTTTAAGGATTGTTTGTTTTATTTGAAACCCTTGTGCTTCATCCCACTCTTTGTTTTGAAACTGCTAGAAATCATTAAATGTTGCAGCAGGTCCAGAACTCATTTCCCAGTTGTAAAGTTTGTGTTATAAAACAGTTTTTCCTTCATGCCAAGGTGTGTGTGGTATTGGCATTTTCGGTCC
The DNA here is from genome assembly GCF_053564925.1 of Oryzias latipes. Lineage (NCBI taxonomy): Eukaryota > Metazoa > Chordata > Actinopteri > Beloniformes > Adrianichthyidae > Oryzias > Oryzias latipes. Next base: position 19,174,949 of record NC_136256.1, on the reverse strand, counting down.
CTCCAGGCTTTTGTACGGGTTGTTTTTACCCTGCTCTTCCTCTGGTTAATGCATCAAAAAGATTAGTCCAATCAGGGCGAGTGACTTCGGCGGCTCTCTGAAAACATGAAAGTAGAACAGAGAAAGTTAATTACTGCAGACCTTTAATACTCCTTGATTTTGAATTTCTCTTCCATCATTTAAACTTTAAAGGTCAGGTTCCCCCTGTAGTCAATTAACGTCTTCACACACACACATGCTGTTTTTGCAATGCTGCAAATAACAAACAGTATGTATTTTAGATCACTTCTTCCATCAAGCATGATTATTACATTCAATCTCAGTGACGAATATGAATTTCATTTGCATCCCCTCAACAGAAAAACCTCAATTAAATTTATAACAATCAGTTTGTTTTTTCTCCTCTTCGAGCCAACTTGCTCTTTGTTCACTGACATCCTGTCTGCTCAGCCGTTGTTGTGAGGACTTTGTTTATGAGGCGGCGTGTGCTCCCCAGATGCTGCACTGTAATTGACAGCAAACCGTCTGGATTCCTTCACCCTCCTGCAGCAGCTGCTGCCACTCCAGCAATGTTGTTACCTCTCATTTATTATCACACTTTCATCTCTTTCCACTTCTTTTTCCTCGTACTCTGTACTTATGTCACTTTGTGTTTCAGTCCGCAATTCACAGTCTGTAGAAATGCCCTCCTGATGACTCCTCTCGTATGAAACAGTCCATTTAAGCCATATTTTTCAGGAATGTTAGCACTGGTTTAATCTGAGAGTCAAGATAAAGATGGATGAAGAGGTCAGGGCACAGGAACACTGAACAATGGGATGTACATCTTTATAATGCTGTACACTCACTCTTTTCTAACCTGAGCAAATGTGGACTAAGGCAACTAACTAAAACTGACTGTGGCCCCTGGCTCTCTGCCTGTTCAAGTCATGAATGATCTTTGTTGTTGTTGCTGCTGAGCTTAGAAAAGGTCAAAATGTAATTTATGAGTCTGTTTAGTCCAATAATAAGAAATGTAAACACATAAAAAAAGAGGTCACAAAAATCATAGTAACAATTACTTCAAGCAGGTAATGTTATTTTCCAGGCTCATTTGCAGTCCTGAAGACATGAACCTCTGATGCTTTTGCCACAAAGCCCATCAACTCTCACTTTGTGAGCTAGGAGGGGCAGCCTCACAACCTTACTTTACTACACCATCTTGATGCAGTTGATTTAGGTTTCCTCCAAGTTCTCTATGCTTAGTCCACTAAATAAAAAGGCTATAATTTGTCAAATAATATAATCAAATTAAACTTTTGATGAGAAAACACAGCAGGATTGCAAGAAACAAATGGTTGGTGCTTTTTTTCATTTAAGCTATAATTGTGTTCCCATTTCAGATTTCTCTTCATTTTTCTTTCTGTTGCGATGCTATACTAATTCATAATTAAACATTAGAAATCTTAAATTTCTGTTTTTGTAAATATGAATGTATTTGATGCATCTCTAGAACCCACTTTATTCCCTTTTGGGGTCATGGGGTTGCTGGAACCAACCCAGCAACTGTTGTGCAAAAGTGAGGTACATCCTGAACAGGTCACCAGCCTGTTGCAGGACCACACACTCATGCACACCAAGGGGAAATTTAGAGACACCAATCAACCTATAAAGCATGTTTTTGCACTGTGGGAGAGAGCCGAAGAGGCCACTCATGCTGAAGGAAAACATACGAACTCCATGCACACAGAAAGGACCCAGCCAGGACTACTGGCTAGCCACTACGTCAACGTGCAGCCATATTTGATTCATTTTAAAATAATTATTTTATTGTTTTCAAAATCCAACATGCAGACAAACTGAATTTAAGTGAACATCATGGCCTCTGTGGGTCCAGTAATGTATCACTGTTGTGCCTCACTAGTCACTGTGTGATAGCTGCCCTGACATATATGAGTCATAGGTGACCAACAGGCTTAAATGGAACGAATGGCAATTGACCAAGCAGCAAGTAGTGTCTCTTTTGGCTGTGAGTGTCACTATATAAAGCCTGTCTGTCTCCTGGCGTGAATCATTTCATCACCAGTAATCTTGCTTGATGTCTGACACGGCCCAAATGTTTTATCCCTCACATAAACCAGCTAGAGATGTCTTGTTGTAAAAAAGAAGACATCTAATCTGCCATTTGTGGAGACAAGCGTGTGTTAGGAAACGCTGTCAGACACTCGATCTGGCATCTCCCTTAGAGCTTTATTCTAAGCTGTTTCAGGTTAGTGGGGAGATTGATATCGGTTTAATGCCAATCTTTAAAAATATAATATGATTGCAAAAAACAGGTCTGTTGAAAAGAGTATAAATGACATGTATAAATGACTTTTGGAATGAGACTGGGTTGGATTTTCTGGGCCTTGTTTCTTTAAAAATACATTTATTTGTGCAGCCTTTTAATTAGCCATCTCCTATGGAATCAGGCTTCAGCTGGAAACCACAGTCTGTCCTGAAGCAGTGAGGAGTTTAGGTTAAAGTCCCACTTTTATCATCTTTGGATTGATTTTAAAGTTTTCCCAGTGGTCTTTTAACTATGAAAATGCCATTTTAGGCCAAAATAAATTTTTAAAAGTGTCATTTTCTAGGATATAGTTTCTGAGCGGAAGTGGTTCTTTGGAAATTGGTCTCTAAATTGTGGGCTGGACTATTGGCAGAGAGCAACCCTGCTCCTCTTCCCATCATCCATAACTGAGAGCTCTCTGTTTACATGCTAGCTTACAGCCCCTCACACTCCCGACCTATGATTCCTGGTGCAAAAAAAAAAAAAAGGCGAAGAATATTGGAGCTATCCAGCCGTACAGTTTTGAGCCAGATGCAGTGCAGACGAGGAAAACAAAGGCGTACATGGATCTAGTCGTCTACAAGTAGATGCAGTTTCAACTTTGAATGTAGAAACTGTGTCGGCCCCTCTAACATGAGCTTATTCCATAAGACAGGGGCTTGGTGGCTAAAGGCTCTATCTCCAACTGTGCTTTTAGAAATTCTAGGAACCACAAGCAGTCGTACATTTTGTGAGCCATGTTCTGTTTGGTTGGTAAGGCACTATGAGATCTTTAATATGGGACCATTTAAGGCCTTATAAGTTTGCAGGAGGATTTTGAACTTGATTCTAGATTCAACTGGAAGCCAGTGAAGTGAAGCTAACACACGAGGGATGTGTTCTCCTCTTCTAGTTCTTGACAACAATCTTGGCTGCTGCATTTTGAACAAGTGGAAGACTTTTTAAAGAACTTTTAGGACACGCTTCTAACAAAGAGTTCCAGTAATCCAGCCTAGACATAACAATTGCATGGATGAGTTTTTCAGCATCACTTTATATAATATATTTCTGATCTTAGCAGAGGAAAAGAAGCAGTTTTATAAGCCTGTGATATGTGAGCCTTAAATGATAAATCCTGGTTAAATAAAACCCCTAAATTTCTAACTGAGGAATTGGAGGCTATACTTCCAGGGAGACAATCTGGTCAGATAGAGCATCTCTCAGGTTTTTAGGACCTAGTATAATGACCTCTTTTATTCTCCGGGTATAGGAGGAGGTAATTAAATGTCTTCCAGGTTCTGATGTCTCTGATGCAGGCATTAAGTTTCTCCATTTGGTTATTCTGGTCAAGTGTAATGGATAACTACAACTGTGTATCGTCGGCATAACAGTGAAACTCATTGCTGTATTTCCTCTTTCCTAAGGGTAGCATGTAAATCATAAACAGGACGGGTCCTAGAACTGAGCCCTGTGGGACTCCATAGCAAATGAGAGGACTGTCCATTTAAATTAATAAACGGGTACCTACCAGAAAAATCAGATTCAAAGCATTGGGGGCAGATTCTCTGATCCCGATGTCATGCTCTAATCTCTGGAGTAAAATACCGTGGTCGATAGTGTGAAAGGCTGCACTGAGGTCTAACAGGACCAGAGATCTTCTGAGGTCAATAACAAGTCATTAGAGACTAGTGCAGTTTCAGTGCTATGGTGGGGTCTGTAGCCTGATGGAAAATCGTCAAAGTGGCTATTGTCCACAGAAGAAAGAAAAGAAAGAAAAAATCAAAGTGGGTTTTCATTTTTATTTTTAGGTCTGGATACCCAGCTGCAATTAAACAGGCTCAAAGTTGCAGCTGCAGCTTTTGCAGTCCATCCTCATGTTGGCCTTTTGTCAAAACATGTCAGCATGTTTATACCTGGTGTTACATGAGTCAAAATTAATTTACTACATTTCTGTTTGTCAAGCTGCATTTCTAATTACGCCATCTTCGGTTTTGCAGTCTTTCTAATTAAGTGGCCGTTGTAAAAATGTTGTACAGGGTAGAATTCTTGCAGGCCTTAATGGGTCACTGTGGGATTTTGTTTGTGAGTGTGGTTTTTTTGAGGTAGGGATTTCAAAACATTTTATTTCAAAAGGTCCTTTTGAAATAAAAAAGAGCAAATCCCAAGATGCTCTGGGTGTTACAAAAAAAACGATTTTCAATAGTTTTGATGTGTTTGTGTTTGAAAAAGTAGATAAATTAAATGATGAATCAAATTTCCCTTCAAGCTGTCACTTTGTTTTCTGTGCACAGTAAATATACAGAAATCCTCTGAGAACGGGATAGCAACCCATAAAATCAGTGAAACAAAAAACAGCTCTCGAGATAATACAATTGAGACATATTTGACAGCAGCAAGACATTTTGCTCCACTTTGTATAGTGTAGCCTACTTTTAACTTGTGGTGATGCTTTAATATCCAGTTTTGACGTGCAGAATTTTTATTCTAGCGACAGGCCTCAGAGTTAAAGTTTTCTCTTAAGATTTGATTGTCTGTGTTGCAGAAAGCAGCATTCAAGAGGGAAGCAACGACAATGATGGCAGCATCTGTGGCAGCGACTCTGCATTTTACAAGCACAGTGAAGGTGAGGGAAACTTCTAAAAGTTTTTAGTTTTTTAATGTTTTTACTGTTCCATCATTTCCTCAGTTGGACCTCTCCCTCTGGGTCGACTACTGTTCAGCTGCTGCTGCTCTGGATGGGGACCTGCATCACCTCTTAGTTGTGGTGGGGTGGTCCCCGCCTGTGATGCTGCATTTGGCTGGTTATGCGGCTGTTCACAGAGAGGGAGGTTCCAATTATCAGCGTTTCCAACATCTTGTTTTCGTGCTCAGCCTATTTCTCGTTGTCTTTCCCCATCAGTTAGGGGGTGGGAGGTGTGAAAGGAGTGGAGGTATGGGGAGGGGGGCCCTATTTTTTTTGTGCTTGTTTATTTTAATTGTCATGCTAGTTTTTATATTTTGTTTTGTTTTAATGTAAAGCACTTTGTGTTGTACTTTTATATGAAAAGTGCTTTATAAATAAAGTTTTGATTTGATTTGATTTGTAGCAGCCCTAACTAACACAGACACTTGACACAAATATATGTGTTTTCACCCTGAACAAACTAGATTAATTTAAGCGAAAACACTCCACTAACAATGCTCGAAGACTTGTTAATCTAATAGATTTTAACTCTATTAAAAAACAGGAAGCAACCATAATCTCATAAGATGCTGAAAAAGCATTTGATAGGGCGAAATTGGAAGTTTCTGCTTGCTGCTTTAGAAGAATTTGGGCTTGGTAAATCGATTATTAATTAGATAAAAATCCTGTATCACAATCCAAGTGCATCTGTCAAAACCAATGAACAAACCTCTGACAAGTTTTTCCTCCAAAGAGGCATCAGACAGCCGTGTCCACTGTCCCCCTCCCTCCTTTCGCTTTATTTTTTCCTTTTACAGCAGCTATAAGACAAAATAATGACATGGAAGAAATTAAAACATAAATCTTCCATCGTAAAATTAGTCCTAGCAACCAAAAGTCCAAACCCCTCAGCGGATTCAGTTTAAAACTCTTCATAGGACTCACTACAAAGGACAAAGGATGTTCAAGATGGGTCTCAGAGAATTATCTGCATGGACTGTGGCTCTGCACATCGGTCTCCTGGGTTTGGCAGAGGGTGTGTGAGGATCTGTCAACCTGGTTTGGTATCCCTATCACAGCTTCTCCATCTCTCTGTGTACTCGGTGATATGAGCGCCGTCAGTATAGAGGAAAGATCGAAATCCGTCATCTTTACTACCCTTTGCATTGCTAAAATAACAATCTTAGTTAATTGGAAGAGTAAAAACAGCATCAATTATAATCAATACCAGAACCAACTTTAGGATCATATCAGCTTGATGTTAATATCAACAGCTAACAAAAACAACTATATGTGTTTAGGTAAAGCCCATTGGTAAATAAAGAATTATGTTTACGGTATATGTGTGATATTATGTGTATTATGTCTGTAAAATACCTAAAAAACTCAATTTACTGGATGGTTATAGTATTAAATGTGTAGATCAGCTTTAATTGACCTAAAATTTGTCTAAAAATATTACTTGGTCTTTTGTTGCTCAACCATCTTTTTTTTCTTTGCATCTTTTTTTTCAGTTTTTATCATTTTAGACAATAATACGTGTGTTTTATTATGTGTTGTGTCTGAGGTCATTCTTTGCCAAAAAATGTTTGTTTTTAGAAAAAAATCATAAGGGTTTTACAGGTTTAACCCTGTTTTCTTTTACACAGCTTTGAAAGGGGGGAAATGAAGGGAGAATAGCTCATGTTTGTATCTCAGAGAGGTTGTCTGTTTGTGTGACGCCAGGACACAGTATGGCAGAGACTCTCACAGTGGCCCTTCGTGTTGCTGAGGAAGCTATAGAGGAAGCCATCTCAAAGGCGGAGGAGTTCCCTGACAGCTTGGTGTGAAAAACACTATTTTAGAACTTTTATTTATTCTTGCTTTGTTTCAGCATTGTCTTTCCTTTCTCAATCCTGTCTTTTTTTCCTTTGTGACCTTTTTTTATATGACACCTAATATTTCTCCTTTCTGGCCTGTGTTGTAGGAAAAGCAGAATGAGGCCCGGTATCTGCGGGATAACAAAGACGAGCTCATAGAAGAACTGGCCACCACCATCGTGCAAAAAGTAAGTTGAGAAAGAGCAGGACTTATTCTCACATTTTTTGATGTTTTCATTTACTTTGCAATAGTAAATGTGGCAAATGTAATATAAATGGGCGATGTTACACATGGATACGGAAAAAAGGGACAATGCAGGGAACAAATTTGTGATCCAAAATTTTCCAACTAGCAGAATATAATTTTATGTGCTATAGATGATAAAATTTATTAATGTGAAATCACTTTTTTTTTACATTTTTTAAATAAAGTCTCATTTTAATGCACTAAATTTGAGGGGGCATGTTTCACTTTTAACTGCATTTTTTACTGTCAAGTCTATTAACATAAAACTTCATAATATTAGATGAAAGTTCAATTAGAAACCTTATGAGTGTTTGAATTTCTCCTCTGACAGATTTTACTTTTGAAGACAACCGCGCATTTTGCCTGTTAACTTTCAAGGTCAGAATCTGTGGTTTTCTATCTTTTATTCTGCTCTTCCTTTCTTCTCCCCTCAGATCATCCAGAGGAGGAAACGCTCAGAGATGCAGACAGAGTATGACTTTGTCTGGACTCAGCCTCAGACTCTGATTATGCCCAGTGGAGTGACCTCTCCCTCACAGCCCCACACCTCAAAGCAAGACCCTTCCAGGACCTCCTTCTCCCTTTGGGTCAGTCTTTTACCTAACCTAAGGCATGTATCTATAAAGCAAAATGGGCCATTGGGTTCATGTTTGGTCTTTTTCAGACCAATTTACACTGCATGTGTCCATATGGACATGTATAATGATCATCTGTAGGGTTCTGAATGGCAGTAGTAAAGTCTTAAAAGGAACAAACACATTGGCGAGAGTTTCTTCAGTCAAAAAAGGAGAATTGGACCAAACAAAATAAAAATCCACCTGTGTACCCAGATATCCACTCACCTGCCAATCAAGAACTATGTCCTGGATAATATACACATTTGAGATTATAAGAAGTCAAAACCAACCCTTGAAAGAAAGAACAATTTAATATCAGAAAAGTCTCTGACTCCTGCTTATATTTTTGATATTTAGTTGGACTTTTTTCACTTTTCAACCTGAGAATGAAATTGACACAGTGCTCCAGTGGTCATTTAAGGAACTACAACGTAATTCATGAACAGTAGGTGGAAGGATTTGCATAAAGAATTGCTTAAAATTCCAATCCAGACATTTTTTGATCCATTCTAAAAGCATTTCCAGTGGTCTTTTAATTATGATTTTTGCCAAAGTCAAATAACCTGTGTCCTTTTACAGCCCCTCACAACCCCAATCTGACATTACCAATGTCACAAAAGTAATAAGCAATATTGGTTGCTTAATGTGGTAAAATATAAAATATTTGTGTTCAGAGAGCACTATATCCTCACTGAAAATTCAAATTGATGTTTACTATTTAGCACAAAAAAAAGTGTACAGGATTATGTTTTGCTCCAACACACAATCTTGAGGTTCCTCCTGTTTCACTCCACATGTCAGAAGGGACTCTGGCAGAATTGTCATTGCAGTGTGTGTGCCAAGCATCAGTGCTGCTTCTCTCTATTCTGTTCCTCCCGTTCACTCGTTGAAGATCAAAGTCCCTTGAAATACATGAGAATCCTTGTAGACCGCTCAGCCCACCACTTTATCAGCCTTCTGCAGACACACACTCACAGAGACACAATGCATGTTCACTCACAGCTGTACCCTGCTCCGTAACACCAAACATGCGGGTTAAATCTCACCCATTTTAGAGATGGATGCTTTTGCTTTTGCAGTCTCATGTTCTGTCTGTTCCCTATGAGACCAACTCCACACTTTTTAGGGGGTCTGAATCCATTTAGTTCTATAGGGACGGATTACAAAACAAGTGCCCTGCTAGTCCAGTCAAAAAAAAGCATGTTCATTCCAGCTCTTTGCTTGTTCTGTAGCTCCCCCTGCTGATGGAATGGAGAACCACAGTACGAGAGATTTATTTTTCATGTAATTTAGCCAGAACAAGAGCTTCATGTGGATTAGATTTAGATTTGCATCAGATATTTCAGAACACATAAGAAGAGATACATATTATTCATATTTAAATGTTTTTAATAATCAAACTAGCAAAGGAAAATAGTCAACATGCTCCTTGACCTTTACTATTGGGCCTTCTGTCTGGAGAATTGTGTCCTTCTTTGCTAATTTTACTGTTTTTTTCCAATTGTTTGTTACCTTGTGTAACAGCAGCGGTCTAGGTCAGCATACTCCCTCACCAGCGACGACTCTCCTGAAAAGGCTCCAGAGCTCACAACAGAGGAGGAGGCTACTGTGGCGGGAGGTGGTAACCTGCAGGATTACTCCTCTCTAAAGAGGGAGGCCAAGGCTGCGTCTCTGCCCAGCTGGAAAAGCATGGACCGACTGGACAATTCCAGTAAATGTCCTGATGACACAACTGCAAGAAAATAAATGTCACTTTGCTGTATTAAATTTTAAGAATTAATTTAAACCAAAAGCTGGATTCAGTTTTAGAGATGCTGACAAAGTAAAATATTTCATTTATTTTCATTTGATAAGTAAACCGTGTTTAAAATCCCTCTATTTTGTGTGAAACTCTGTTTTGACCGGTGCTGCTCTCCCAGGTGCATCCTCTGTGCTCCAGAGCCCAGACGGGAACTGGATCGCCCTGCACAGCTCACAGCTGTCTCGGCCCAGTCTGCTCACCAAAAGGAAGAGCCTGGTGTTCAGTGTGCTTGAAAAGGAGTCCAGCGTCGTCTCGGCTTACGACGAGATGGGGTCAGCCTCCGAGGAGGAAGATGAGGGCAGCTGGAGTAAGGCTTTGAGACAGTTTCGACGCAAGCTCTCGGATGAGACCTACTACACAGACTCGCAGCACGATCCTGAGTGGACTTACACTCAGCACCTCCCGGTTACGTCCCCGTCCTCCGGCCAGTACACGAACACAGAAACTCTCAACTCAGACTCTGAAGCCTCATCGTTGGTTTGTCCCCGTAAACCTCTGCCCAAGACTTTTAGAAAAAAAGGATCTCCGGATATTTATCTGCACCCTCATCAGCAGCCCCACTACCACCAACACCTTCAACAGAACTTCCCTCCATACTCAGCTCATGCACAGGCGCTGGACGTGAACTTTAACCCCAAGGTGATGTTTCTCTTTTATGCAACAGGGTAAATATGCTAGGTTCTGGTTTGTTCAGTCTTTATTTTGTTTTTGCTCTGGGTTTAGATTTTCTATTAAATTATATTATTTAAAACAAAATCCTAAAAAACGACAATTTAGAAGTTAATTTGTAACATTAAAATAAATAAATATGATAATAAATTAACAAGGTGAATTTATTAAATTACCAGATTAAAAAAAAAGTCACATACACTATATTACATAACTATTTGCTCACCTGACTTGACTCACATAAAAACTGAATTGCCATTCCATTCCTAAGCCACAGAGTTTAATATCTCCTGAGAGCGGACCATTCTTTCACAACTGTTTGTAAAAACAGTCTTCATCCCTGAGTGCTTGATTTTATACACCTGTGGCCAGGCCAAGTGATTAGCACACCTGATTCTGATCATTTGGATGGGTGGTTTAGTGAATATAGTGTTTGAGGTTTGACTAGCTAAAGTAAATTGCTGGTTTAGTCCCCGCGCATGGAGCGGAACTGAACGGCTTCGCAGATGGCTAAATCGAAGATGGACGCTAAGGCGGTGACGGGTAGGCACAGCTGTGTTGTGACTGGGAAGGAGTGGGGAGATGACGGGGGATGTGAAAGTGAGGATAGTATGGAGATGAGCTTTGGGATTGAAACAGGAAGGGAAAAGAGAGGAAATAGTTTTGATGGAGCTGATCCTAAAAAACAAAGACGAGTGATGTCAACTGACAGTGATGAAGAAGGAAGGGATGGCTATAAAGTCATTTTGAGATTTTCTGAAGGACAAGGGTTAAGTACTTTGAGCCCGATAAAATTGACGACTATCTTGAAGAATCAAGTGGGGGACATTAAAGTTGCTAAAGTCCTGAGAGATGGGAACCTGTTGATTGTTTGTAGAAGTGAGGAGCAGAGGGACAGGGCCTGTAAAATGAGAGAAGTGGGGAAACATAAAATTGTTAGTGTGAGCAAGGTAGGATTGGGAGGTCAGGGGCGGAGGGGAGTGATTTGGGGCATACCTGTGGAAATGTCTATTACGGAATTTAAAGCTAACCTACGAGGGGCAGAAATAAGAGAAGCAAGGAGATTAAGTGTTTTTCGGGATGGTGTGAGGAGGGAATCTGAGGGAATATTGTTGGAATTTATGGGAAGGAGCCTTCCGGACAGAGTGTCCCTGGGATACATGTCTTATACTGTGAGGGAATATGTTCCTAAACCCATTAGATGTTTTCACTGCCAGAGATTTGGACACACTGCTGCTGTATGTAAAGGCAAGCAGAGGTGTCCTAGGTGTGGAGAAGATCATGGCTATGAGTCCTGTGGAAACAAGATGAAACCAAAGTGTTGTAACTGTGGGGGGGACCATAGTGCTGCATATGCAGGTTGTGAGGTTATGAGGAGAGAAGTCCATATTCAAAAAACCAGAGTACTACATAGAATCTCATATGCAGATGCAGTTAAAATGGTTGGTAAAAGTTCTGATAGACAGGCAGGAGTCATACACGAAGTGCCAAACAGTATACAGGACAGGAATGTTGAGGGGAGAGTTTTGATAGATTTGAAGAAACTGGTCACGTTTGTAGCTGGAGTTATAAATGCAACGATGGAAACTAAATCAAAAACAGAAAGAATACAAATCATTGTAAAAGCAGCAGCGAACCATTTGGACATCAATGAGTTGACATGGGAAGAGGTTCGGAATAACCTTAGTGCCCAGTCTAGTCAGGAGGTGGGAAGTGTGGGATAGTAAATGGTTCTTATACTTCAATGGAATGCAAGGAGCTTATTGGCAAATGGACAGGAATTGAAAAAGTGTATAGATGACCTGGATCAAAAACCAGATATTATATGTATTCAAGAGACGTGGTTAAGGCCAAATTTAGATTTTAGAATTTCCCAATATACGGGAATCCGGTGTGATAGAGCAGAGGGAGGTGGGGGTGGTTGTGCCACATTTATAAAAAATAATTTCAATTACAGGGTGATTAAGATAGGGACACAAGAAGAATTTATTGGCATTGAAATTTATATTGGTCTGGGGAGAATAAACGTTGTTAATTACTATAATCCATGCAAAAAGTTAGATCTCAGTCTTCTTAAATCAATTATTCATCTAGACAATGGGCATGTCATTGTTTGTGGGGATTTTAATGCACATAGCACATTATGGGGGGGGAAGGTGACAGATGTTAATGGTGAGGTATTGGAGGATTTGATGGATGAATTACACTTGGTGTGTCTCAATGATGGGAGAGGAACAAGAACTGATGTTCGAACAGGGAATATGTCAGCACTAGATCTTACTTTTGTTTCAAACGTTTTGGCAGGGGGTAGTGAGTGGAATGTACACAACAGCACAATGGGGAGTGACCATTATCCTGTGTTCTCTAGGGTTGGTGGTGATAGAGAACCACCAAGTAATGGAAAGGAAGGAAGATGGCTTTTTCATAAAGCAAAATGGGGTGAATTTACTTTTATGTGTGATGAGGAATGTTCAAACATTAGTATGGAGAGTACGGCTGAAGAAATGGAAAAGAAAATTCGAAATTTAATAATTTCAGCGGCGCAAAAAACAATTCCGAGAAGTAAAGCAACTATGACGAGGAAAAATGTTCCATGGTGGACTGAAGACTGCAAGATAGCAGTTAAGAATAGGAATAAGGGTTTGAAACTCTTAAAACGGACACACACATATGAAAATCTGTTGAATTATAAGAGACTTTGTTCACAGGCAAGAAGGATTATTAAAAAGGAGAAAAGGGAGTACTGGAGGGCTTTTTGTGATAAAATTGGTCGAACAACTCCAGTTAATACGGTTTGGGGAATGATTAGAAAAATGAAGGGTATAAGGAGGGAGTTACAATATCCAGTATTGAAAATAGGTGATGACCTGGCGATATCGGATACGGATAAAGCAGAAATGTTGGCTAAAACTTTTGTGAGCAGTCAAAGTAATGAGAATTTGTCAGGGTATAGGAAAGGGAGGAGAGATGAAATTAGGGAACGGCACTACAAGGACTTTGATGATAACACTTATTTGACAACCATGGATGCTCCGTTTACCTGCTTTGAATTGGATTTAGCACTACATAAATCTAAAATTACATCACCCGGTAGGGATGGTATAAGTTATGTTATGTTAAAACATTTAGGTAGGAAAATGAAATTGAAATTATTGGACATGTATAATAGGGTCTGGAGTGAAGGTAAATTGCCGACCAATTGGAAAGAGGCGGTGGTTATTCCCATATTAAAACCTGGGAAAGATCCGAGCAGCCCAGAAAATTACAGGCCTATAGCACTCACATCACATGTTGGTAAAGTGATGGAAAGAATGATAAATGAGAGATTGCAGTATTACCTGGAAAGTAAAAATTTGCTGTCCCCATATCAGAATGGCTTTAGGAAAGGTCGAGGGACAATGGATCCTGTAATCTGTCTAGAAGCAGACGTTAGGAAAGCCCAAGTAAATAAAGAATATTTGGTGGCGGTATTCTTTGATATTGAAAAGGCTTATGATATGGTCTGGAAAGAGGGTTTATTGATAAAATTAGGTACGTTAGGACTTAATGGAAGAATCTATAATTGGATTAAGGGGTTTTTGTTTGATAGATATGTTCAAGTTAGGATAGGAAAGTCCTTTTCTAATAGGTACGTAGTGGATAATGGAACCCCACAAGGTAGTGTGATTAGCCCTGTGTTGTTTTCAATTATGATTAATGATATATTTAATTCAATTGGATGTGAATTTGGGAAAGCACTATTTGCAGATGATGGAGCCTTGTGGAAGAGGGGAAGAAATATTCATTATGTGGAGAGAAAAATACAAGACGCGATTACGGAGGTGGAAAACTGGTCTTATGACTGGGGATTCAAATTTTCAGTAACTAAAACAAAATGCATGGTTTTTACTAGGAAACGTGGAACTGTTTTGAACTTAAGGTTATATGGAGAAGCAATTGAGCAAGTACATAGTTTTAGGTACCTGGGTGTTATATTGGATACAAAATTGAAATGGAGAGAGAACATTGATAGTATAGTAGGGAGATGTAAGAAAGTCATAAATATAATGAGATGCTTGAAAGGTACTGGGTGGGGAGCTAGTGCACAGGCTTTAAAACAAATATATATTACAATGATTAGGTCAGTCACAGAGTATGGAATTATTGTTTACAATACAGCGTGCAAAACATTATTACATAAAATAGAAGTCATCCAAAATCAGGCTTTGAAAATATGCACTGGGGCTATGAGGTCAACTCCTGCTGTGTCATTACAAGTTGAAATGGGGGAGCTACCATTGAAACTAAGAATTAAACAGCTGATGCTTAACTATTGGGTGAAAATACAGGGTTGTGTAGATGTAGAGAACATGGTTAGGAGGGCTATTGATCCTTGTTGGGAAAGTGATAATGGGACAAATGAAAGTGCTGCTTGGAAATTAGCTAGGTTAGCGAAAAAAGCAAATATTCATGGCAAAACCCTAGTTAAGACGTTTTTGTACCCGACCACTCCTTTCTGGATTTTTCCAACTGCGCAAGTGGATTTGTATCTCCATAGAACAATGGAGGATAGAAAAGGGAAGGGAAACTGGGATGAGTTAACAGCAGACAGATTAGACACAGCCCACGCTTCATTTATACCCATATATACAGATGGATCTAAAGACCCAGCAACAATGCGAACTGGTTTTTCTTTCTGTATCCCTACATTGGACAAATCTGTTGGAGTTAAGACGTCAAAGGATCTTTCAGTTTTTACAGTTGAAATGTTGGCAATATCATATAGTTTACACTGGCTAGAACAGAACAGAATTGGGGATGGTATAATTTGTTCAGATTCATTGTCAGCTTTGATGTCTCTGGAGTCATACAATTCTGAGAGCAGATCAGATATTTTATATGAAATTTATGAGAGTTTGATCAGGTTGGCAAACTTGAAAATAAACATCAGATTCATGTGGGTACCAGCACATAGGGGGGTGGAGGGAAATGAAATGGCTGACTTCCTGGCAAAAAGGGCATTGAAACGGGGAATAGAGATGGAAATTCCATTAGATAGGACAGAATTTAGGGCAATTGTTAGGAGGCGTATTATGGAAGAATGGCAGACACAATGGGAAAGGGAGAGGAAAGGAAGACATCTATTTAGTATTCAGGACAGAGTAGGGAGAGGTATGAATGTCAGAGTAAACACCAGAGATAGCTGCATAATATCACGGTTGAGGATGGGACACACTGGTTTAAATAATACATTGCATTTGATAGGGAAACATCCAACTGGTTTGTGTGAGTGCGGGAGAGGGGAAGAGTCGGTGGAGCATGTGCTATGTCAGTGTGAACTGTATAGGGAGGAAAGACGACAACTGGAAAGTAGGGTACGGATGATAGAGGGTGAGCAAATGACTTTAAAGAAGCTTTTGGGAGGGGAGGAGAATTTCAATGGTGCGATTGTAGGTTTTTTGAAAAGAACTAGGTTATTGAGGAGAATTTAGTTTATTTTTTTTTTTTTTTAAGTTACATTTGGTTAGGTAATCCCCACTCTGACCCACACTCCAACACAGTAGGTGGCGGTAATGCACCTTCACGTTAGTGCCTCCCGCCAATAAAATCACAAGAAGAAGAAGAAGAAGAAGAGGTTTGACTAATTCTGTGACTGAGATAGTTGGACTTGAAATGTCTACACCAATCCTTTTGTTTTCTACTTTTAAAATATGTCACTCTCTTCTCATCCACATTAGTATTCAAGGATGGGACACTAACACGAAGAAGCTCCTTCAGATTTGAAGAGGCGTAAAACATCTGAGGGGCTTTGTGGTGGCCTTGAAAAATGGATTCAGTCTGTACTGAGCGCTCCATACTGAAAATAAAAGGCCTCCACGGACGAAGGTCACACAGGCAGAAGCTTTTGAAATGTCTGCGAAAGCTTTCAGAGACCAGCCGACCTTCAATGGAACTCAGGTTTTATTTAGAAAAAAGTTTAAAGATCCCTCTTTTGGGAATCCAGCGGATCACCTTTAGATATAATCTGTGAAGGCTATGAGAAAAGACTTTTCTATAAAAAAAAGCTAAATATCACCTTTATAAACCTGTATCACATAATATTGTAGGTATAAATAAAGAGTCATACAAAGCAGAAAATGCACTGTTGAGTGAAATATGTGATGAAGGTTTTGGTAAATTCTTTAATCTTTATTTAACATGTATGAATTCACTTGTGATTTGCAAAATAATTAGTAAAACACATTAATGTTTTACTAAGAAGCCCATCGAGACGACTGTTGTTGTGATTTTGGGCTATACAAATAAAATTGAATTGAATTGAATCAATGTCATTAGATAAATTACCTGAATTACATTATTTAACCATTTCTAGAACTAACAAAAAATGTTGTGTCATAGTTTCTGAACTCAAATATAAGGAATTCATTTCTGTTTGTAAGTTTCTTGTAGAAATCACAAATTATTTTTTTTCCAAAAAATGCCTTGTTTCCAATTGTCATAAATGTTTACCCATTTGACAACTCCCTCTTTGAAAGCTTTAACAAGTCATAACTATCCAAAACGCCTTTATTTTAGAAGTATTTATGAGTTAAATGTTTTTTACTTTTAGTTATCTATTATAAGTACAAGGACAGAGAAAGGATCAAAATAAGACATCAAGTGAAACTTTCTGCACTTCTTTGTAGTTCTTTAATAAATAAAAATTCACATACCCTCATGATTACCCCTCCTCCATGCTTGACTTTTGTCATGTGTTTATACCAAAGACAGTATTCATATGACAGCCTTAATGTTTACCTTGGAAATGCTCCAAAAATGATGAAACACTCTGACATGACCAGATGTACTCACCTGCTTTTTCCAGGTAATAGGGGACAGCAGTGATGGAGAGGAGAAGCAGTCTGATCCTAAAAGAAGATCCCGGCGACGAAGGAAGAGCAGAAGGGAGTCCTCAACAGAACGGGGCCGTCCTGGATCCCAGAGCCACACACAGTCCATCTACCCACTAGCACAGGTAAAATATCCAGTTCCTAGTTCACAAATTATTCTAAATAATTCTTATTTGATATGCCCAGCAATAGAGGCTTTTGCCCTTTTGATTTTATCTGTGTTCATTTGACTTCACACTACAGGAGAACAGTGGTATCCTACTCAATGCCTTGCTAAAGAGAGGACTTAGTGAGGAACATTCGGTAATCGGCAGCGGACCAATTGCTGCTGCCGCCCCAGACACCCTGATTTTTCAGACTGCGACACCTCAACTGGAGGATTTAGACACAGCACTTTCAAACTCATCTGACCCCAACTGTCCCCAACTCCACTCTTTGGCTCAAGGGTCACAGCTCTCTAACCCTGGATCTGCAGATGTGCTGGAAGAGAAACTACAGTCCAGACTCTGTCAGCTAGTCAGCAACAGCAAAGGCGACGATGATTGCGTGAGGTGGTCTGTGGACAAACAGATGGATGCCGAAAGTCACCAATCAAGGCCGAAGGACACAGAGAGACACAGGCATCGGGAAAGTGAGAAGAGAGAAAAAGGAAGTGAGACCAAGGAGCAGGTAAATGGCAAAAAAAGTGTAAAGCAAGTAAAGAGTCCTTCATTGCAAGAGGAGGAAGGAGCGTGGAAGAGGCAGTTAGAGAAAGGAGGACACAGTTTAGAGGAGAAAGTATCAGAGCAGGACCAGAGGAGAGAGGAGAAAAGGCTAAGTAAGAGGCAACATAGTAGAGATGCAGAGAAGGAAGGGGGACAAATAATTGGCGCCAGAAGTGGATCCAGTGTGAGCTCACCTGCTGTGACACCTTCTTCCCAGGAGGGGGAGCTATCAAACAACCAGGTAAGGACACCCTTTTCCTTACTGTTTTTGTTTCTATTTTATCCCTAAACCAACATTTACCCATCCCACCTGTCTCCTGTTCTGTACAGTTTCTATGTGCTTTGTTTAGTCCTGTGTGTGTTTCTTATTGTGTGCATTCCAGTATGCATGTTTGTGTGTTTCTGTTTAAATCAGGTGGAACAAAATTACTTGGAAAAAGAGCAGAAGTACCGGTTTCTCTCTTCTTACTCACAACAGGTGAGGTTGTTTTGTAACTATAAGAACACACATTTTGAATATTTAAAAATAAAAAGTAATGCTGCAGAAAAATAACAAAGAGGGACCCCAAAAAAGAAAAATATTTTATATAAAGGTTTGAATAACTTTACGTTGGTTTTCCTGCTTGGGTTGGGGCATTTGTGAAGTCATTTGACAAAAGATTTGAAAAAATGTTTCCTTTTTTTATAAACAATAAACTCCAAAAAGGCCAAAAACAACATAGCTGCAGGTGCTGTAATACTTTATGTCAAGAACAGCCATAATTCCTCCTAAACAGAAAAAAACAGCATCCGTGATTCTGTTACTTCTGCAGGGAGAGACTAACACATAACAGTGCAACTGGCCAAAGGCACTGTGAACTAAAAAAGCAAACACAGTTAAAACTAAACTTATTTTTAAGTGTCTCATGAACATAATAATTGATTTTAAAATGCCTGTCAAAAACAGCAAATGAGGCATTTTTGTACGAACTGTGATCACCTAGTTTGAAGCGTCTGGATTAGGTGCAACTTTTCTCCCTATGAATCATTTCTATGAGACACACAACGCCACAGAGTCAGGTTCACAGACAAACAAACATCTGTGGAGGAAACGTCACAATTTTCATTTGCTCTCACGGGTGACGTCTTCTCGTCTGCTCTTAAAATGTGAGTTTTTTTTTATTTTATCTTTTCAAATTCATCAGGCGGAAAAACAGCGTGACAAGTTGTGTCCTTCTGGTTTTGATGCAGGTTGTCTTCACACCTGATAAGCACCATTTCAAAGGGCATCAGTATATGGGATCTTTATAAACAAAAATTCTGGAAGGGGAAAAAAATCCTGCGGCTCTTTCTACTTTTGAAAAAAATCTGCTAAATGCTTTCATCTTTCAAGGTTTTATTTTCTGGACCTGCTTTAAGCCAAAAACCCTCAGTTTTTGCAGGACATGTAGTTATATACAGTTACTTCGATGTGGGACTCATCATTTATCTCTTTTTAACATTTCATTATAATTTCTGAAAATTACTTTTGTTTTTGGAAATGTTTCCTTTTATTTTCTTTCCCTTTTTTTGTGTTTTAGTTTCTGGAATTTTTTTTGACTTCTGAAATGTTATGCTGTTTTCTATTATTTTTTTTTTAAATTGTCCCTGTGCTCTTTAATATGTTTTTGTGTTGAATGATTTGTTGGTGTGATTTGAACTTCCAGGCCACCGTAGACATGGCAATTAACAGTTTACAAATAATTTATTACTGCAGTCTTGTACAGTAAGAAAAAAATGAGCCATTGAAAGCATTCTAAGAAGAGGAAGATGAAGCTAATGTACATGAAATTTATATTTTGTCTCATAAAAAAGCCATAAGCTCCGTCTTACAACAGCCTTAATGCCCTGACTCATATTTGGTCAATCTCTGTATTTTTAACATCTCATTTGAAATGTACGGTACTCCAAAGAAGAAAAAAAAATCACTAAAATTAAAAATGTGTTAATAAAAAGTTCTGTGGTTCTGTTTTTAGCTTCTCTTGTTTGAGTAAGGTAAAATGAATTTCCTCCTCTTACTGTGTTCTGTGTGTGAGGATGCACACTGATGCCCTGGCTCTTTGAAGTGATAGAGGACATCACTGTTCTTTCTTCACCGAGCATAAATCGACGGCTCACAGAGCCACAGACACACAAAAAACGGATACCTCTTTTTATTTCTTTCTCCGTCCTAACAGCTTCCTTTTACGCCAGCTGAATCTCAGCCCTCCAGATCTTAAGAAGGGATCAATATCCCCCCAATGCTATTGATCAAAGCTCCATCCAAAGATTTAGTCATTACTGAAAAGGATCTGTCAGCCTTTCTTTCTTTTCCTTTTCTTGTGCAGTGCTTCATCTCCTTGTAATAAAAAAAAAAGCAGCAGCCTTCTTCTTCCACACTCTTTACCATTGAATGACTGTTTACCCCAGCTATGCTTATTACCCAACAGAGCTTGGATTTATATTAAAGCTCCTTCAGGTGATCAATATACTCTTTGATAGAAATAAAGGAAACTATCCACATGTCACAGATGTTGTTTTTATAGTTACAAGAGTTGCTTCCTAAGAGTGTTATCTTAAAGTAACAGTAATTAACTTGTGCCATTTAACACTCATTTCCTAGTCACCACAATGAAAACATGTTTGTTTTATTTGTTTCATTACAGTTTCATTTGGCATTAAAACAATGCAGAAATGACATGACCTATGTTTTATTTTTTTTTGTGCTTGCTTGTTGGTGGATATTTGCATGTTGATTGGTTGGTTGTTAGTAATTTTTGTTGGTCTCCACCAAAATAAAGCTGTAATGAAGTAGCATCAGTTTGCAGGACAATGCCTGAATGCTTTTTTATATATATATATTTTTTTAATCTTTCAGTCCATCAGCAGTGTCTATAGTTTAAACCGGACAACTTATACCTTCAACTTCAACTCATGTTTGAATTCATTGAAATGTTCAGGGTTTTATAGCAAAGAGAGTTGTTTCCTAGTTTTTGGAATCTATCAGTAACTTGTGTACAAAAAAAAAGCTTAAAACCCCTCACATTTGAGTTTTTGCTATTGTTTTTTAACCAAAGAAGCATCAATATTAAACTGATGTTTAAGTTTGTGTCCATTTGCAAGCTAATGGAATTTCATTTTAGGTGGTATTACACTTCCAATCCCTGGTTGTGAAACACTTTTTAGATATTTTTAAATATATTTTGGGTTAAAAACTAAAAAAGAGAAGATACTGTATTTTTTGCAGCTTTTAATTTAATTAGCAGTTTAAGAAATCAGAAAAAAAACATTCAAGCAAATAAAAACACAATAAAAAAACAAAACAAAATGTAAATATGTACATCAAGCCTGATTTAGGTTTATAGCCATAAATTGAGAGAAAAATAAGGAAACATATTTATATGTGTTCATACATCAGTAGATGTTACCACTATAATTTTTGGGAAATAAAAACAGTCTTACATACATTATACACATGATAATCTTCCTTTTTTTTCATATTTTCAATTACAGTTCAGATCGATTTCTTATGGGAAAAAACATATTCTTTTTTTATTTTTTTTAAGAAAAGTCTTTTGTTTAGTCTAATTACCCTCACTTTTGTTTTCAAATGTTATTGTACTTCATTATCTATTCTCAAAGACCACTTTCCTTTTTTATTTTGAGGTGTCACATTGATTCTCAAGGACCCTTTTACTACTCTTTTAATTTTTCCAAAATTAATTTTCCACTCTCAATTTATCTTTAGACTGACTTCTATTCCAAGCCTTTCAATATGACTTGACTCACATCCTTCTCTATAAACTCCTGTTACTTTCCAGGTCAAGAGTTTAGGGTCTTTTCTCAACATGCTAAGTAAGATGATGACAAATTGGCCGTCATTGTCCTGTGGTTTTAGAAGATTTAGGTTGAGATGTATTTTTTGCGGTAGTCTTTTGTTTTTCAGTTTGTTGTGGAGATATGTGCACTGTCTTCATACATTTGTGATTTCAAAGAAGAATATTACTCCCAAAGTTTCTTCTTTTTCTCCTTTTGCACTTGTATCAGTGCTGCAGCAGATTTGGAGTAGCTTAAACATGGGTTCAATGTATTTAAGTTGATAGTTTATGTAATTTAAATGAGTGAAATCTGCAATTTCATGTTTCCTGCTTTCTTTCTTCACTCAGAAGTACTCGGCAGCCTCTCTCTGCAGCATCACTACAGAGGTGCTAAAGGTCCTAAATGCTACGGAGGAACTGATCGGGGAGGCAGGGGGTGACAGCTACACTCCCACTGAATCCATGAGTGCCTCTCCTATATCCAGCAGCTCTGAGACTCGCAGGCTGGACCAGAGACTTACCAAGATGGAAGAGAATGTAAGGCTGAAAAACTGTTTTGACTCCACATTTGTTGCTTTTTAGAATCCACATTTCAACTTGTTTTTTTTCTGAGCAGGTGTACCTAGCTGCTGGGGCGGTGTATGGTCTCGAGGGAGCGCTGGGGGAGCTGGAACAATGTGCCCGTAGTATTAGCTGTGCAACCTCTGACACTGAGCTGGCCTTTTTGGAGGACCAGGTGGCTACTGCAGCAGCACAGGTCCAACAGTCTGAACTACAGGTACAGACTGGAATTGTTGACCGTTTTGGAAGATTTTTGTGTTGTATCAATATATTTGGGTGTTAAAGAATTTACAGGGGACCTTGTTTCTTGTTTATGTCTTTTTGTGTGAAGATATCGAACATCGAGGCCAGAATATCAGCTCTGAAAACAGCTGGGTTGAATGTGACTGTCTGCAATCGCTTTGCCAAGCTTAAGCCAAAGTCCAAGGTTTGACATCATCTCTTTGCAGTTTTTTTTTGTTTGTTTTCATGACATTAAATTATGTTTTTTAATTTTACAGCATTAACTGATCACTTTTTATTTTAAATGGAAAACTGATTGCTTTGGTTGCAGCCTGAAACTCTGGACTCATCGCGACACCAGAGGAGGAAACTCCCAGCTCCTCCACTGAAAGGTATTGAAATGATTACCTCTCCTGAGTTTACACACAGAAAACATGGACAAAGTATTGCTTCATACAGTCCACACCAAGAGTTCAAAATGACCACCCACCTATTGCTCCTCAGTTGGCAACAGCTTGAACAAAATTAAACAAATCTTCTTTATAATAAATAAATGATGCAGCTTTTACATACATGTGTGATGCGGAGGAGAAAAGCAGAAGAACATTTCTATGTTTCTTTAGTAAACATGTCACAATTTGCATTTTGTCGAAGAAGAGCGATACACCTGAATGGAAGCAAGAGTGAATACACCTGCTAAAAGAAAACTAAATATCTGAAAAGCCCCATTAGATTTGAAGTAGCCAAATGGAGACACAGGCAGAAGAGGACCATAAGGTTTCTTTATCAACCAACAAGAAGTCGGCTGCTTTTCATGTTCGTAAATGGCTTTTTTCCGTCAAAGCTTCCTTTATTTCTTCTTTGTCTCCTTTTTCGCTCGCATTCATGCAGCAGCTCTGATTCAAGGTAGCTTTGTCAGAATGGCTTCAATGACGAGTTGCATGTCACATCATTCAGTCCAGTTTAGGGCATCTTTTGCAAGTGTCTTTCATGTAGCACACTGCACCAAGAGGATAGTTCTGACATTCAAAAATGAGTCATTTGTATTCATCTGCATCAGAAGGCATCAACAGTTTTGTATTGTATTGGATGTAGTGGATAATCCAGCTTTATTACAATATCTTTGTCTAGTTGTTTTTTTTGTGTTTCTTTGCTTTTCCTACATTCAGAAAAGTTGGAAACAGATCAACAGATGACTGCATTTCGGCCATAGTGTCAGGCAACAGCACAAGTCTCTTGGGGGCCACCTCAGAACCCCAAGGACAAGGGCCCTTTCCCATCCAGTGCCTTGACTCAGCGTCTGCCTCAAACTCTTGGCCAAGCAAGGGCTAATACCCGCCCTGTGCAACCCACCTAAAACCGATCCGTCAGCCAACTGCATCACAGAAAAAAAAACATGACTGGCTCGTGCATGTTACCTAATAAAAGGGGTGACCTAGGATTTTCTGTGTCTGCCTTAAAATCGGAAAAAGTCGTAAAATATCTTTACAAAGAAACATGCATTTTTACTCTGTTTTCAGGAGAGTTGTGACTAAAAGCTGTGGAATAATCCCTAAGGTTCAAACTTTCTGTAAATCAGTGTGCCCAGAGAAGGCTGAGCCTAGCTTTACTCTATAGATAACATAATTTTGAAAAGATAAGAAATTAGACATTTTGTGGGGATGATACAACCCAAATGTTTTATTTTACTTAATTTACAAATTTTAAAACATCATCTACCTATTGAAAACCCACAGCACTTATGCATTGAAACCCTTGTAAAATATGTCACTTTTGAAAATAGAGAGTAGCAGAAATATTTGATAGTTTGAAAGTTTGAGATCCCATGAAATCGTCATTATTTAAGGAAATGTAGAATAGCTAAACATATGCCATGGTTTCCTGCAGGCCATTTTAACAGTTAGCAGCTATTTAGCTGACCAAAAATCACAGAAAGGGAAAGGGGAAACATCTTTGTTAGTGACGTAGCTCTAATCGATTTTATTTAGAGTTTGAGTGCCTCGTGCATTGATCTGTATCAGTCAGTGAAGGAAGGTTGTGCTGGAACTACAATGCACTTCTATCATAATTAAGGTCAAATTTTACCCGTAGAATGTTGGAAAATATTAAATAAGTAGAGAGGTACACCCTGACATTAAAAAACATCTCTGGGTTAAAAAAATATATATGTATGTAGACTAAACCTTGATATATATACAGTTTTGTAAAAGAAAAACTGTTCTTAAAAAGTCACGGTGTAATGAGGGGATCAACTCTTTTGGCTCAGGAATGTTATGATCACTTTTATCTGGAGTTTTAATAAAGGAAAATGTCATAATTTACCTGTATTCTTACAACCTTAATTTGGTATTGAAATAAATCCATAAGTTGTTTTACCAATGTCCGAACTTTGATCTACTTCTGCATTTAGCACAAACCCTCCAAAGTCAATCATTCAGGTTAAAATTTTAGTTTTGCCCTAGTCACTTAGCCTACTCGGTTTACTTTTGACATTTGTGGCCTTTTGTTTGAATGAAATGCTCTCCTTTTGCAGGGTCATGCCTGAACTTTTGAGTTGCATGCGGAAAATCTTGCGAAGGTTTTTACATTGCAAAGTCTAATGGGCTCTACAAAAAAGAATGCCATGAAACCATGATTTTGTTACAAGCAATTTATTTTTGTATTTTGTGAATGTTTTATGCAATACCACTGAAAAAGATTACTACTGCAATTTAAAGACTTTATTCTCACCTCAGCGGAGCCGTCCTCAATCTGTCCAATCAAACTCTCACGTGTGCTCAGTGCTTTCAGTGTAAGTTTGCATTCGTCATTTGATTCAATGTCCAAACTGTTGGTGGTAAATGCAACGAAAATGCAGGAAGCAACAGGAAGGCGGTCCAAATCCACCTCGCAAACACCAAGAAATTTGAAAAGCTACACTTTCTGTATTACTTCTGTGATCCTTTTTGTAGAAGTCGGATGTAGTTTTGCACAAACGGTTAAAAAATTGGTATTTCTTAATGGGGTGCATGAAAGGTCAGGTGGCCCGCTATTTAAATGCTCCTTTCCTGTCACTTAGCAACCGTCATCATTGGAGCCGTTTACATCTTTGGGTTTACACATGATCCTTTACTTCTGTAGGTCTCGTTCTCCACAGGTGTTTTGTATAAAAGCATGTTTCTGGTTTAAGCGATTTGATGTAAGGTTTCCTGTGAGAAGCACACCTGCAAGGGTCCAATCCTCAGTGTTCCGTATTTTTCTATTATTAAAAAAAACAAAATATAAATTTAAAAATGTATTAATATATGTATACGTGTGAAAAAAAAGAAAATGGTATTGAAAAGTGTTTATTGCCCAATCATAGTTGACAAATCAGTGTTGTTTGCAAAGGACTAAAATTTGTTATGACTTGTGAAGCTGGATTCACGCAGGAAGTTTTCTTGTTTTGAATACCATCTACTTCCTGTTCACATCCGGTTTAAATGAGATTCACTGTGCACAGCTCCACATTGCGGGCCTTTATGAGCAATGTTTGTTGCTATCCATCTGACATGTTGGGGAAAATATTAAGCAAAAAAGAAAAAAAATGCAGATTCTCTATGTGCCACAATACTATAAGAAATACTATGTATTATAAAATAAATGGAATTTGCCAACTAAGACTGAGTGTTTTCTTCTTTGAGAAGAATTTTTGAAACCTCTACATGTGGAAAAGCTGGAAGCAAGGGCATCAACAAATATAATCACACCGTCCTTATTTATTAATCAATATAGAATACATATTTATGTACAGACACTTTTTGTAAATGATCTGAAAAATGCCTAAACAGACAGAAAATAAAAGAAATTTCGATTGAGATCAACATGAAGACACGAAAAGTTTGTGGTTGGATGAAAGACGAGAGCATGTGGTCATGGAAACCAGCCACTGTCTTCTCTGTCCAGTTCTTTTCCAAGGCTTTCCTTGTTTTTGAGGCTGCTGAGCAGCAGCTCCAATGTCCTGACGACAGGTTGCATCCCACCTCTGCCCAGCTGATCCGCACTGATGTGCCTCTTTCCAAAGCGCCCGATGGGTCTCACCCCACGACCCACATACCAGAAAGGGTCTATCTCAGGACCTGCATCGTTAGGGAGAGACAGCCATGCAGCAAAGCAGGTTTTACATTTCTGGGAGTAAGAGTTCATTTCAAAATAAAATTTTACAACTGCCATTTAAACTCATAGCCATTACGTTTCAATTGTAAATTCATCTTGTCTTTGTACCTTTTTTTTTTCATTTTCATTTATTTATTTGTTCCTTTCATGAAAATTGATGTTCAAATGTTTACATATTTCTCTTACATATTGAACATTTTCATGATTAGAAGGGAGCAGAATTGAAGAATACAATTCTTATAATTGTCTTCTCCCTTTTAAACATTGCATAACCTTCAAACTTAAGTTTTCAAATTTTCTTTTTTTTGTCTCCTCTGACTTTTCTTGTGTTTAATAAGAACAGGATTTTCAAAAGACTATATTGTTAATAACAACTTTATTATTACCTTGCATGTCACTGTATTGGTTTGCATTCACTTGCTGTTTTTTCTTCCAATTAATTTACAACTTTGAGTGTAAAATCAGTTTTATCTTAAAATTGAAAAATAACAGAAAATGTTTTATTATTTATCATTATAGGTGCTCTATTTTTATAGAAAGGTTTAAATAACCTTGTTTGAAGATTAGGTTAAAAAAACATTTCATTATAACTTCAATGTATTATTTTCTATAATAAACAAAAATTAGCTCTTTCCTTCAAACTTCAGAAATCAGAAAAACTCTTAAATCAAAATCTTCTTGAATATGCAGTGAATGACTAGAAAATTTAAACATCTAGGAAAACATTCTTAATAAGAAAAGGCACAACTCTAAGGAAAAGCTTGGATCGACAATAACAGCGGTCTGAAAAAAGTCAAATGAAATGAGAATAGCTCTTACTTCTGTTGTCGACGTTGTGGACGATGTGGAAGTCGTGCTCCACCGTGGTGCTGTGAGCGCGGCTGAAGCTGGAGGAGAGGAGGAGGAGCAACACCAGCGCAGCGGGCAGCCAGCGACGTGTAAGGGCGCAAAGGCGCACATCAGCCACTCTCCTTTGCAGCATGCTGTGCAGGATGTCAAGGCACTGGGAGGGATGGAGCACACCGCCTTGTTTCTCAACTGTCTCTGGATACTGAACACTGAAACAATAAAGTGAAACAATACATCTTAAATACATCTTATGAAAGCATTAATGAGATGAAAGATTATTTGGCACACTATGGTAAAGATATCTCCTTAAAGTGGCAGAACATGAAAAGTGCCCTAACTAAGCGCAAAGTTCAAACAGAATATAGAAAATTAATTTAAAAATATATTACAATGACTCATTTACACCTTTTAATGCACATCTTCATAAGGAAGTGATTTCAAATATGAGTTCTAATGTGTTCTATTTGAACCATATAAATGAGATAGGAAAGATCACACAGATTTAAACTGAAAATAAAACTTGAAAACACACTTCTGTTGCATTTACCAAAGTGAATTTGATAAACAGTTGGAAATTGTAACGTGAAAAACTTACCTCAAACTTTGGTCAGGGCCGTGATCAGTCGGTGGAGGTTTGAAGTTGTTAATGAAGAGCAGGTGCGCTCCAGCTTATTTATCTGTGCTGCTCATGAGGTAGCTGGATGATGAGTCAAGAGCGTCACTCACTGTGAACCCAGACCAAAGGACGCATCGCCCATCTTTTCCTCCTCCTCCTCCTCCTCTTCCTCCTGTTTTTTTTAGAGCCCCTTGGTTCTTTCAGAATTGGGTTTGAAGTCTTCCTGATGTCTGTCACGCAGCAGAGAAATCCATCAGGAAGCCAATGACATGCAGACATCTTTAAATTACCAAATATGGGGAAGACTCACCAGAACTAGAAGGGCTTTTAGCTGGTGACCTGGATCTGTGGTGGGCGTTTGTGACAAACCTTTCATCAATCAGCTTGACTGCAACAGCAGTTCATCATGAACAGGTTTTCTGTCACAACCTTTACTCTCTATCACTAATACCTGAAATGTTTTCCTTTTGTTTATTTTTTTCAAAGCTTATAATGCTTCCAATCAGTGTGAAGACATTTAAAGGG
The DNA here is from genome assembly GCF_053564925.1 of Oryzias latipes. Taxonomy (NCBI): domain Eukaryota; kingdom Metazoa; phylum Chordata; class Actinopteri; order Beloniformes; family Adrianichthyidae; genus Oryzias; species Oryzias latipes. The sequence goes on along the minus strand of NC_136256.1, from coordinate 19,146,512 downwards.
ATATATTGGTGAAGGAAGAAATCAGGGACCACTGGAGGGAGGATGGCAAAAGACATTGGAAGAGGGTCAAATGAGAACAGCAGAGAGGAATGCCATTACAAATAAAAATAATCAAAAAAAGATATTTCAAACTGTTTTTTTATTGTTACTGTTATTAATATTAAAGCAGACGGGTTTTTTTTTAGCTAGGGTGCTATTTCTGAAGAAGTTCAATTGATGAATTCTTAACCTTTGTCAATAATGATACTTATATTGACTAAAAAATTGGGGTAGAAGAGATAACCTTCTGCTAAGGGGGGAGCAGCTGTTCACTTTAACCTGTACCATCAGAATCCAATTTAAATCATTATTATTTAAGAGCCTTATGAAGAAAAACAATCTCCAAAAAGTACATGTTTTCTCACAAAATAATTTGAATTATAGCATTTGTTCATAAACCAGTCAGATCACTTTGAAACACCTAAGCATTAGTGAGCATTTCTTTTGGATTTTTAAAAGAAATTCAAAAATTTATTACTTCTTCCAGAGTACTATTTAAACTAATTCACATTTTCTGTCTTTTTTTATTTGAAATTAGCATTGTCTATCTTGAATACAAAATCTTTCTTTGCAGCTACAAATCTGGCATAGATGACGTCATACCAATCATATGCAACTGTAGAGTCACATCTATGAAGATGGCAGACAAAGAAACTTTTTGAAACTTCTAGAAGTTATTTTCCATAGTCTTCTTCAATTAACTTTATATTTAGCTGTTATTAATTCATAAAACATGTTTTTGGACTGATGGAGAAGCTTGGTTCCCTGGGAAAACCTTTGCATGCACAGGGAGAACACATAGATTTTACTAAGAAAGAACCCAGTGATTCTTCTGGACAGCGCTTACCCCACCATGCAGCCCTAATTACAATCCCCTTGCTCTTATTTGATTCTAGTCCAATATAAATCATGTGATTTCATGCACATAAAGTCTGTCCCGAGGAGTATTTTTCTTACCTCACATCCGTGTAAGCTCATGCTGACGTTAGATATGGCGCAGATCTTGGCTGCAATAATGAGAAGATAAGTACCTCAGGATGAGCGATGGCGATGCATTGAGCAGCTAATAAATCATAGAAGTGATTAAATTTAGCCTTATTTAAAAACAAAGCTTGTGATTGGTTGGTTTTGTAACATGGACGTGTGCATTTGGTTGGCGTCAATGCAGGAACCACATCAGAAAAAATTTTCATGTGAAACAAGTAAAAAAATGTAAACAACATAATGTGTCATGAGAAAAAAAGCAACTAAGGAAATGTGTTCCTATATATGTTGATTATAGAAACAGAAGAAACATGTTTTTGTTTAAAAAAGGCTTCAGTTTGTTTTTTCTATAATACATTTGGGAGCCAGCAGAGCTCTGAGGAGGCATCCAGTATTGATTGAAGAAACCTTGCTTGCAGGATGATTAACGTCTGCCAGTGTGTTGTCTAAATCATTCGCCCTTTCTGCTACAGTATATTTTGTTAATTGCCTCACAAATCAGGGCGTAGTAAGTGTGGGCTGGGTGGGTTTGGCAACCATGTTCCTTTAAAAAGCACATGACTGTTAAGCAAGGCTTTGTTGTTGAATTGATAATTTTTCATGGCTAAGGCAGGGATATTTATTATTTTATGTCAAACCATATGTTGTGATTGCAGAGACACAAGAGTAGAAAAAAAAACGCAAAATTTGCTGTTATACTTTAGAAAATGCATTTACTGATACTGTGGAAGGCCCAGTAGCCTAATGAAATAGACATCAGCCTCTGGAGCTAGGGGCTTAGGGTTCATTCTAATCTAAGAGAAGCAGTATTTAATTAATTACTGTTTGTGGATTGGAGTTATCTGACAACATCACCCACTGAATCCTGAAGCTAAAGACTCACCAGGCATATGATGGGTGTTCAAGAACATACTAAAAGCCAGGTTCTTGATCACACACAAGCTTTTTGTGTTCACACTGCACTAGCACATTTTCAACACCCACACTTTGTGTGAAATATCAAAGCAGGAAAAACCAGCTTTTATCTATTCCAATTTATGAAAGACTTGCTGTCATAAATATCTGGCAAATATTAAGTTCTCCACATGATCAATTTTTCAAACGGTTCTGTGAATTAAAGGGGACATCATCCATTTGTCACTACCAAATCTGAGTCATTAAAAGTTCGTCCTGGTTTAACTTTTAACGCATGTTCAATGGACATGCTTTTTGTACATTGAGTCCGAAAACTGTCCTAAAAACTTGTGTAGTTATGTGTGAATATACGAGTTTTGACCATGGAAGCCAGAAACACACGTTTTTTCATTGGAAGTGGCCGCTTGCTGCTGAAGCCAGGGTGAATGTACTCCATATGTTCACACTGCCTTCAGCAAAAAGCAGAGCTGAGGGCGCTCTTGAACCTGAAAAACACATGCTATCAAAATAATTTTCACTCGATGAAATTCTCTAGTGTCTGGTCTCAAAATAATGTGCCACAAAAGCCAGCCAATCACAGACACAGATATGAAGGTTGATGCTGATTGGTCAGAAATTCATCCAATCAGCTTGTAGACTAGATCAGGTTTGTGCTCTATAATCATTGAAAAGCTTAAACTAATGCCTCTCATTGACTCTTTGACAGTTACTACAAATGTTTTCTGGGTGACATCGCCAGTTTATCTTTTAACTATAGCAAGTCAAAGCACAGACATACTGATATATGTCATGCAGGCCTCCTCACTTAATTTTAATGGTTTACTCTTTAAGGGTGGTTGCAGAACTGCAGAGGTTTTGTCTGCTTCCCTTTGAATCATTAAGACTTCCTTATCCAAAACCTACACAGATTTCTTTTCTCATTACTGTTTTTCACTCATATTCAACAGTTTTCTCTCCCCAAAGTTTTAGCATCCTGCTGTTTTCTGTTTCTGAGCTTTGTGTGCACATAGCTACAGTACAGACCAAAGGTTTGGACACACCTTCCCATTCATTTGAATGAGAAGGTGTGTGTCCAAACCTTTGGTCTGTACTGTTTTTCTGACACCACTGAACAGGCCAAGTAGTTGTGAGTCTTAATCCAGTGATGGACATCAGAGTATTACACAGCTGTTCTTGTAAACGCAGAAAGAATCCCACATTGAAGTTTTTTATCTACATCTTCCAAACGGCTTTGTGATCACCTGGAAGACTCCTACAATCCTGTCTGTTCTCTGCCTTCAGGTATCTGCTGAAACATGAACAGGAATGTTTCATCCTCCCATTCTCAGACTGTCAGGAAATCTTTTTTTTTTGCCTTAAGATGAAAAGAGAAACTGGTTTCTCTCTAAAAATGTAATTTGGAGCTGTCAGTGCTGCACTTACACACAAAATAAAGAAAACTCATAGCATTGCAAATGTTTAATATAAAATAGTCTTAGTGGAAAGTTAAAAGAATGATGATCACAGATTGAAGAATATCTGTTCTTTTCTAGCCTCAGGGAGATGCTGTAGATGTTCTCTGTAGGATTGGAAGTCAAACATTAGACCTGCTTTTCAAACATGGGCCTTACATGCCTTGTGTGTGTTTTTAAAGCTCCTTGTGTGTGTGTTTTAAAGCTGAGTTAGCAGTTTGAAATAATCCTCATTGATCAACTTTAATGTTAGAAATCAGATTTCATGCTCACACCAGAAATGCAAATAATAGAGATACCAGGAGTCACTGTCAGCCAACAGGAGGTTCAGCCTCAGTCCCCTTCACAGACCATCCAGCAGCTATGACCATTTCGTCTGCTTTTCTACACTCTTCCTCTCAGCCAATCACTACTGAAGAGGAGGAAAGATGAGGCACATGTACATCAGCATCTGAAGCACAAAGTGAGCTCAGAAAGTTCATAATAGTGTGAATTCTGCTTCCTGATAGGATTTTTCAAAACATGCAGATGGATGAGTGTGAATGTCAACCTGTTCTCCTTGTTTCCATTCTTAAACTTTGCAGCTGAATTTTTTTTATCTCTGCATTGGTAACATTTGTGATCTCTGAGTGTCTGCTGAGTGTTTGCTCTGTGTGAATTATCATTCCTGTAATTAGGGTTATACTGGTTCACATACAAAGGCAGGTTTGTGAAAAGAAATCCAACAAAATCTCCTGGAGAAACTCCGCATGTAAAATAGTTTTTCTGTGTTGGAAGCTGCTTTAAAGTCATAACTCTGAAAGAGGCAACCTTGTGTTTTCACATGACCAGACAATAGATCTGACTAAAATGATTATATATATTTTAAAAAATTTACAAAAAGGTTTTTCCTATGCAATCTGTTTTTATAGATAAAATGAGAAAATACTTCTGTGAAAGGATTGTGTGTTGTGCTCTGCTGCCTCCATGTGGCCAGAATCAAAGCACATTTTTTTGTCCATAAAATAAATGTAAACATTTTAAGTTACATTTACTAAACTGTAATCAAATACTTGCATTTTCAAAGAAATTAAAAGAAATTTAGTTTCTGACGAAAAAAAGACATTTACAGTAGTCTAATAATTTCCTATCGTGTGACGTCATTTAAAGGAGCTGTATTCGTAAATGGTACTGGTCCATACAGCGCATGTGCAAAAGGAAGTGAACTCAATAGCAACAACAAACTCAGCTGTACTATCAAACTACCAACCTAACCTTCGTGTTGGGGTCCCGTGAGAGACGGAAAAACACGAAGACGACGGCTGAAACCGAGTTTTACCGAAGCCAGCACGGGGACAAAAGTGAAATCTACAGTTGGTCCTCTACTTTTTGAAGTGGATCCACAGACACACAGTTGCGGCGCGGCGCACTTCTTCCTGTTGTCAAAGCTGTGAAGCCGAGATAAGAAACAATGGATGGCATGTGACGAGACCGTAACATGGGCGCCTAACTGAAGGTAAACAGCCGGGTTGGTGTTCTACATGAGTCTGTCGGCAGGATGTCGCTGAGTTCCGGAGGCTGGGCTCGCGCCCTCGATCACGCGCCGGACCAGTTCGCCGACCTCCCCGACCACCATGAGGCCTCGCAGTCACAACTCGGCTGCCAAACCGTCCTCATGTCGGTTCGGGTGTCGGTGTGCCATTCTGGTATTCGGCCGCTGTGTCTTCCGGGAGCGGGTGATGAGTCACTCCGCCTGCAGCTTGGCATGGACCCGGGGAAATCCGGGGAATTCCGCCTGTCGCTCCAGAGCAGCAGCGGGACTGGCCGCAGTGTGGTGAGTCTGAAGGGGCGTGGGACCTCCGCTGCTTGTTTTGACCTGTGTGTATTAAAAAGTGGTTCAAAGTTAACAAAACAGCTGATGGAAAACACTACAGTACAGTACAGTACAGTGCAGCCCCCGTTGTTTACATCTGATCAGTCCATCCTCTTGGAGTGAGAGTAAAGGACAAATAACCTGGTTCTCTTTCAAATACCACTGACCCAACTGCTGCCAATGTCTTGGACCAGGTGTGTTCCCCCAAACACAGGTGTAGAGATGGAACACTGACAGCTCCTGGGATAGAACTGTCTTGATTTACCCACAAAACTCACACAAATATAAACCTAAACTATTTTAATGAAATACGGAATGTAAATGTGTTGTTCCATCAGAAACCTTGAAATAACATATCATGATGAAACTACCTCCATGTTTCACAGTTGTTGTTTTTTAATTGGAATGCAGTTTTTTTCTTATTCTTTAAACTGAACAAAGATTATTTAACCTAAACAAGAAATCCAATTCTGATCTCCTTTTTTTTTCATCAGATATTTGAACTTTAGCTGTTTTGTGGTGGTGTGAAAAATGGTAGTGGGATCTTTCAAGTTTCTATTCTTCCATTTATAAAGGGGGAACTGAAAATCTCACTTATTTTAGCAGCCCAGGTTGCGTCATCAACACATGTTTGTCATGTCAAGTGAGAATGCGTGCTATCTCTATGTGTCAGACAAATATATTTAAAGATGAAAGACCCCCAATATCTAACTTAATCTGATACCATTTTTTATCTGCTTTCAAAGTTTCAATTTGAGTTCATTTAGTTACCGGTATGTCAAATTTGTATAAAACATTAAAAAAAGTTTTCACATTTTTTATTTTAATAAAAAAAAATGTTACGAAACAGGTCTGGGGTATCATTACCTTCTCGTCTTCTGTCAAACTTGCTCCACCAGTTTTTGTGGTTCTGTTAATGGTTGGTCTCTTGTGGTAACAAGAACTTTGTGAAACCAAACAATTTCAAGGATGAGCCATAAAAATGCTTTGATGTGAGCAAAAGTGCACATAAATGAATGCATTAGCCTTTAATTATTCAATAGTCAGTTTCTGCACGAGGCGTGCTCGCTGTCCTCGGCAGGAGTCTCCAGATTCATCTGCAGTATTTACGTTTCTCTCAAAATCTATGTTTGTTTTTTTAGTAAATCTGTGTTTCATTGTGTAAATTACTTGGTGATATTGGTTCACATTATTCCTTTTTCTGATCAGCTCTCCTGCGTTTCTCCCTCATCTTCCAGACCATCACTGAGTTTGATCTGAAGGCTGTAAACTATGAGGTGAAGTCACCAAAGTGCCACGAGCTTGTTCTGGCGGCTCCCCCGCACGACCGCATTCGCTTTAACTTTCGCTGTGAGCAGGAAGCTGAGGAGTGGGCTACCGTCGTGATGTCTTCGCTTAAAGAAGCTCACAGAGGTCAGCAACTTGTTTATGATAATAACGGTGTCATCACAGTACAGTAGTGTTTGTCCTTCTGATTATTTCAGTATCTGAATCAAGATTTTATTGATTGCTTTTCTACATTTTGAAGCCACATCCTTAGATTTCTGAACTAATACTCTTCCAAAAGCGTTGAGGTTCCGATGTTCCCAGTTGTTTCACAGAGCCTTCTCGTGTTCTTCTTTTCATTTCTATTTGTTTTTATGGATTTTATTATTTTATGGCTGTTTTTATTTTTGATGGCTTTCTGGAGCCCTCTGATCAGATACGATTATTTTGAAATGTATAAATACATAAAATGGATAAAAACTGAGTCGAGTATGGTCAGTTGTCTAAAAAAATGTCCCATTTCTGTGCTCCACTCAGCTGCACCTCAGGAAAATGGCTCACAGCACTTTTCAGATACCAGTCATGTACACAACACCTTGGCTCTGCAACAAACTGGTATGCCACTAAAAAAACTTTTTTTTTTGTAGTTTTGAGCACCTCTTTTCATATTTTGCATCTGATTTTCAGAGGAGGCTTGCATAGAGCTGACTCGAGCCATCGAGGCAGGTGACATCAAGTCCGCTTCAGTCTTCGCCGCCCAACTTGCCGGCCAGCACGTCTCGCTGAAGATCCTGCCCACTGCTGACAAATACGGAGATGCAGAAATCAGGTTGGGATGTGTTTGTCATTTTACACTTTTTCTAGACATTGTGGAATGTTATGCAATGTTTTGATGAGTCTTTTCAATGTTAATAGCCTGGTTGTTGTGGTGGAAGATTCCACGTCTTCATGCTGCATCACAGTGAAGGTCTTCCCTCAAATGACTACTGAATCATTAAAACAGCAGGTATATTTCAGACATCTTTTTCTCAGCCAGGTGCAGTATGATGATTTTCTTAAATATAAATTTGGACGTGTTCCCCATCTTTTCCAGATGTTTCTGGAGTACGGCTTTCACCCTCGGGTTCAGCGCTGGATCATCGGCCAGTGCTTGTGCACTGACAAGCGGTCTTTAGCTTCATATGGCGTCCAACAGGACGGAGACACGGCCTTCTTGTACCTATTGTCAGCTTATCACGCTCGCCTGACTCATCAAGTCCTGCAGCAGGATCAGGAGAGCGCCCTGCTCCACAGCCCTCCCCTGTCGTTTCAAACCCCTCAGCTCCCTGTGTCCTCCACAAACGGCCTCCTATCGTGTGACAGGGGTGCGTACTCCACGCTTCCTTCCAGACTCCACAGCAGCAGCAAGACTGGTAAGAGTTACGTTCCCCCTAAAAATCATATGTTCTGTTCATTTGGAGTCTGTCGACAGAAAGTTTCATGAATTAGAAGCATTTCCACGCTTTTCAGTTTTATCGTTGCAAATTACTTCAGTTTGATGTCGTGGCTTTTACAAAAACGTAACTCACAGCATTAAGATTAAAAACTGAGATTTTACATTTTCCCACACCTCCTATTTATTCTAGGGGTTAAGGGTTGGGAAGTTAAAATTAGGATCAAGCAGCATTTTCTACTTTCTCTATTTGGAAAAGAAAACTGTAAATTGCACTGAATGAAAGACTATACTTGATGACTAAATGTACCGGTAAATGCAGAACACACTGCTATATCGCGGTCACCCCTTGTTGTTTTGCAAATTTGGCCAATTTTGCACTTTTTTTTTTCTATCAGCGCACTGTGTTCTGCGTCCTGATTTGCTATTGGCCTTGTCAATCAATCTGCTGTACTGAATGCTGTCAGTTTGCACATTTTCATAAATCAGGGACAGGGATCCGATCTTTGTTTTCCTTCTGGACTTAATTTTCTATCAAGGTTTGAACTTTGAGAGTTTAAACAAGAGAGAAAAGTGTGAAAATCTCCACGTGTGTCCGAGAAGAGTGTGGATCGCGTGTAGTGAGGGGTTATGCAGCCTTCAAACATCTGGAATCCTACTCCATGGATTTTCATGGGTTTGTTTCAGTACGTAACGCCTCCAATAATGTGGGAACACTTTTGATACAAACTGATCTGCTCTGGTTTGAAAGCAACTTTAGGCTAAATAAATGAAACTATAGCTTGGCGGAATTTAGGTCAAAGAGCAACACAGTGACTCCCGCACATTGGCTATTTCCGCAATGATGTTAAAGTTTGGTCATGTGGATAACTTATAACATGCTCAACAAATGAATGAACCGGCTGTTTTTTTTTTCTTTTGCATTTATTGCATTCTGACTGTTTCTGTCATATAATGACGCCATGTCAGATGTCGCATGTTAACCATGTGAGGTCCAATATTGATGTCTCTCCAGTCATCTTGTGATCTATTTTAAAAGCATACTCAGTGGTCTTTTAATTATGATTTAGCTGTTTTTTTGTCAAAATCAAAAACTTGTTTCCAGGACATAGTTTCTGCAAAGCTGCAGTAGTTCATTAGAAATTTGTGTCTGAGTTGTGTGACTGTTGTTGAGGAAGTAATCCTCCTCTGATATCCCATTATCCCTTTGTTTACACTCTCTCATGCTAGCTTACAGTCCCTCTCAACCCCAAGCTAACATTAACAATGCAAAAAAAAGGGCGAGCAATATTGAAGCTATCCAGCTGTACAGTTTTGAGCCAGATGCCAGCTCAGACGAGGAAAACTAAGACGTACATGGAGATATTTGTCTGCAAGAATAGAGCGGAGCAAGGAGACTTTGCAACTGAGAGCTTTTTCCAATGACATGTTTTCATCTGCTCCCGATTCATCACATTTTGAATTAAGAAATACTCAGAAATGCAGTTTTAATCCTAAATTCTTCTGTGTATGTCCTCCATCATGAGAAAATGCTACGAAAACAAGCTAAAACACATTTTTTATACCAGTGGTTCTTTAAGCTTGACTGGGTCCTAACACAAACACTTTTAAAGTTATATTATTTTTCGTATTGTAGGCATTCACAATCAAATCAGAGATAAATTCATACAGATCTTCTTCTTCAGGAGAGTCAGAACGACCGAAGGTCAGCGAGATTAGGGACTTCATCAACCTGGAAATTCCTCCACTCAAAGACGGATTAAGCCCCAGCACATCTTCCTCTCAGGTAACCCACGGAGCAGTTTTAGATTTAGAACTAAGAATTCCTAAATGAGCAACATTCTCTTTGAGTGGTTTAACGAAGCTGAATTATCAGCAAACCTTAAAGATTAACAGTAGGTTGTGTTTCAGGGTTGGTCCTGCCCCTCTTGCACATACATTAATAAGCCAACACGTCCGGGCTGTGAGATCTGCAGCACAAACCGTCCCGAGAGCTACATTGTTCCCGGGGGATACCAGCCCGACGCTCTGGAGCTCAGACGGATTCAGCAGGAAAAGGAGTCCATCCGACAGTACCAGCAGGTATGAAACCTTCACTCGCACCACTCACTGAGCACACCACCCACCTGGAGCCTGATCCGTATCACCCTACACGCTTTTTGGCATTCAGAAGGATTTTCATTGAGTCGGGAAATGACATGGCTGGTCCAGGCCACTTTAGGGTGGTGGGATTGGAAGTGACAGACTCTCCGGTTGACTCTCTTCTCTTCTGTCTCTGTTTTTGTTGAAGGAGAAAGGGAGAAGAGAGAGGCTGAGGAGTGCTGGATCTGAAAACAACTCACTGTTGTTAAACCTGGACCAGAACTACTGAACATGCGCACACCTCACAGCCGACACCAAACAATCCGCTTCACAAACCATCATGACAGTCCACATGTTTGAGACCCAGACATACTCTTCTGTCACGGCAGTGCTGAAGTGGAATGTATTTGAAAGAGCTTGTCTGTCCATAAGCTAACATTGCTCTCTTGGGAAGTGAAGCTGCACTATTTTAGCTGACATTATCAGAGATGAAAGGAGCCAGATTAAAGACAGTTGTTTTTTTTTCCTTCAGGATTCCACAGTATGTTTATATTTTTTGTTATAGATATTATGATCATCTAGATGGATATTAAACACTGTGGATTTTTTACATCATTTTTTTTTCTCTTGTGAATTTGCGAGCAACAAAAGTTGCCCCTAAATTGAATGTATCAGCTGTTTTGCACTGCAACTGTATAAACTCTGAGAAACTGATAAAAATAAACTTTTTTTCCCTCTGTAAGTGTTTGCATGTGTGAATCTAAACAATGTCTGTGTGTCATAAACCATATACAATCATAAAATTACATTTTTTTAAATAGTGTTTTTAATCTCATTCCTACTCCAAACAACACTCCTCTACTGTAGGCGAGAGAAAAGGAGCGAAGGGAAAACTTTGCTCGCCTGGTTATGATGGACGGTCAGGACTTGGTGCCCAACCCGGACCCGGTGGATTGTAGGATTTGCTACATGGACTTACCATCAGGGCAGGGTGTCCTGCTGCGGGAGTGTCTCCATTGTTTTTGCAGGTGAGGTTGGACAGAATTTTTTTTTCTTTTTTTTTTTTTTTTTCTTCTGGTTTTAAAAAAAATCTGATTTTTTTTTTTTTTTTTTTTTTTTTTTTTTGTGTTTGTATTCAGAGAATGTCTACGCTCTGTCATCATGTTGAGCGAGGAGCCCGAGGTGTCCTGTCCCTACAGAGACGACGCGTACTCCTGCGACGGCGTTCTGCAGGAGAGGGAGATCAAAGCTGTGAGTAGTTTAGAAATCAGCTTAAGAACCTTCACGTGTCACCCTTCCTGTCATCCTCTTCCTCCTCTTCGCAGCTGGTGTCGGCAGAGGAGTACGAGCGCTGGCTGCAGAGAGGGCTTTCTATGGCAGAGTCCCGCTGCGAGGGCAGCTATCACTGTGCTACTCCAGACTGTCTGGGGTGGTGCGTGTACGAAGACACCGTCAATGTCTTCCACTGCCCAGTCTGCAGGAAACACAACTGCCTCATTTGCAAGGTCTGACACAAACACCCAAGCTCCCACGTGTCTATTCTGCATGTAAACATGTATTTTTGTGCAATAAGACACACAAGCAGTACCTGGACTGTTCATATTTTGTGCTTTGATGCGTTTGTGGTTTTCTGTCTGAATTGTCTTTTGAGTCTTATCTTTTTCCTTCGACAGGCTATCCATGAAGGAATGAACTGTAAACAATACCAGGATGACCTTGCAGTTCGGGCTATAAATGACTCTGCTGCTAGGAGAACAACGCATCTGCTGATGGTGAGCTGTGCGCCGATATCACTCTAGTGATAACGGCATAAAGACGTAAAGACGTGAACTTCCGGTTCTGGCTAATGATGCCAGGGTGCCATGTTGTCTGCAACCAGGTCCTCTTGTGCGCCGCTCCATTTTGATGCATCCACTTGCAGACAAATAGGCAAACATCTTTTTTTTCCTCGTCCGAGTTGGCATTTTGTTTCAAGCTGTACAGCTGAATTTGCTTCAGTATTGCTCTCCAGTTATGTTGCATCGGTAGTGTTCGGTTGGGAGTGTGAAGGGCTGTAAGCTAGCAGGATAAAGAGTAAACAGATGGATAATGGGAAGTAGGGGAGGACCTACTCTATGCCAACAGTCCCTCCCACAACTCATAAGGGATTTTCAAAGAAACACCTGGGGCCTGTTTCAGAAAGGAGGTTCAACCAACTCTGAGGTTAAACTTGAACTCTGAGTTGGTCAATCGGGAGATTAACAACTCTGAGTTTTCTGTTTCAGAGAAGCTGATCCGAGTTAGGTCAATCAACTCTGAGTGGACTGATTCAGAGTTAAGCGTGCGCACCGCGACTATAAGAAGCCATTATCAATGGAGCGCAGATATCACGAGTCACCATGGCAACCGTGAAAAAAAAGAGGTCTGCGTATTTTTCGCCAGCTGAACTTGACGTGCTGCGGCAGAGTTACAGTGAATATGAGCACATATTCCGGAAGAAAAGCAACACCGCTGCATCTGCAAAACAGAGACAGTTAGCGTGGAAAACATAGCTGCTCAAGTTAATGCGCAAGTTTGCATTAAAATCATTGTTATAAAATATTGACTGTAATAACTTTTTAAATAGCGTAAGGAGTGAAATAAAAAATGGCGATATTTAGGTGTACTTTTGAAGTGTTTTTCCTGGTGTAAATGCATGAAATGCTGCATAGTGTACAGAACCAATCTGGGGGGAAGATGCATTTAACGTTGATAATGTTTAGAGGACTTTTTTGTTAACCTCCCCCTCTTGCAAACGTTGGTCAGTTTAATATTAATACATGCAATTGTGTTTTTAAAAGTGAACTTTTGTCTACTGTTGAACCTTTCGCTGCGCGAAGACTTCTCCTTTCTTTTCTCTCGTCTTTCCGACCGACCGTGGTCAGAGGCGCAGGGGAGATTTCCTTCAGGGCCGAAGGGAATTCTCCTTCGGGGTTCACTTCCCGTCGGAAACCCTCAACCTCCAGAGCGGATAAAGAATGACTCCAAAACAGTTATTCTGGGAATGACACCTTCTCTTTATTTAACTAAGTGCTCCGTCCTCCGAACACACAATATATACCACGCACACACCTCCGCTCCGTGCTCACACCCCCCCCATCTGCACCTGCACTCGCACCCCGCTCAGCACACACACACTGCAACACTACCCTTGTATTGGTCAAGTGGTATAGGTTTATTTGGGATTAAGAAAGTAAGCAGTACTAGCAAATTGTGTTTCCAAAAAGTAATTGTTACATTAATCTAATTCAATGTCCCAGATTTCATTTTCATGTAGTTGCAATCCTACAGGAATTAAAAGAACATGGCAGCAGCTAAAAATGATGTATAAAAACATAATTCAATCAGGTCAAATGTGAGCATGTCATGGATGTAGGCTTTGTTGACAATATTTGACATATGAAACATCTACATAGCAAGACCTAATGTTGTTTTCATTTTGTATATGTAATTGACTGCAACGAAAAACGGTAACGCTCAAACAAAAATGTATGGGGAAGTGACAAAATATTGAGTCTTCTCAAAATCCTCGTACGAGGTAAATATAATTCTCTACGAATTAATGCAGCCTCCTCGTCTATTGGGTCCTCCAAAAAAGAACAAGCCATTCTTGTCACTTAGACCGTCTCTGTCTGTGTGACGGAAATTTGGACAATGAAGGTTAAAGCGAAAAATACCGCTTCGTCTTTAAAAAGGGGAGGGGACCGGCAGAAACCTTGAGTTTAGAGGATAAAACCTGCTCCCGACCAGGTTAGGTTCACAGCATTAGTAACCATGGACACTGACTCCGAGTATAAGTTACCTCTCTTTCAGAAACAGGTTTGAATTACTCTGCTTTCTCTGGTTTAACAAACCTCCCATTCTGAAACAGAAAACCCAGGGTTTCCCTGATTTCAGGGTTAACGCACTCAGAGTTTACACTTAACCTCCTTTCTGAAACAGGCCCCTGCTGTGACTCTTCTCATGACAACACAAGGCGGTTTACAAGGGGCGTTTATTTCCACTTCTGCAGGTCATCACACTTCTTGTGGGTTACAAGGCATGCCTTCGCTCTCATTACGCTGTGAACACTATCACGAAACATTATATACATTTAAGGATAATTATAACAATACAAAATAACGCAAAAACAAGCATAACAAATACCTTGTTTCCACTCGTCAAGAAAAGTCTCTTTGAGTCCAAAGTATTGTTTTTGCAGCTCTTTCTCCCAGCTTCACAGCCCGAATTCACTGTACACTCCAAGCAAATAAAAATCAAACCACCAGTTTTCTCACATTTCACAACAAAAGTATGTCATTTTAAGCTGTACTTACACCTGCCATTCTGCAGAAAACATTTCCTAGAAAACAACACAGTTTTATTTTGTTTGTTTGTTTTTTTTTTTAAAAAAACAGCATAATCATAATTAAAAGTCCACAGGGGACAGTTTTAAAATAGATCAAATGATGACGGGAGTGAGACTTCAAAGTGCTCATCCTGACCTTGCTTGCTTCCTGTGTTCCTCCAAACAGACCCTCGTGCAGTCAGGCGAGGCCATGTACTGTCCTCAGTGCGGCATCATCGTGCAGAAGAGGGACGGATGCGACTGGCTGCGCTGCACTGTCTGCCACATTGAGATTTGTTGGGTAACCAGGGGGCCTCGCTGGGGGCCGAAGGTAAAACGACTTAACCTTCTGCCTCCAGAACAAAGTTTTCGTCTTAAGTTATTATCCTAAAACTCGTGTTTTTGCTTGAAGGGCCCCGGAGACACAAGCGGAGGCTGTCGGTGCAACGTCAACAATCAGAAGTGTCATCCCAAATGCCAGAACTGCCACTGAGTGTGTGATCAATTGAAAATACCAGAGGAACTCAAAGACTGAAATTCAATTTGCTCAAATTAAACGTGAAACAGGGAAATAACTATTAATTTTTACCTGATGTGTATGTAAGACTGATTTCTAAGATGTCCCTCCCATATAATGAAGACATTTCTAGCTGCCTGTTACCATTTCAATAACCATCACTTGTTTCTGTGAGCAGGAATAGTTTCCTGTGTACGACATCCAGTCCATAGTGACCCGACCAGCCGTGATCATGAACAGTATTTACAGAGGATAATTACCTTTGAATGGTGCCTTTTTGTCTTCCCATGTTTACACTGCAGATGAAGCTACACAGATTATAGAGTTTCTGTTTTAATAGTTTCCTACGTAGACTGAACACATCGTGTGAAGCTGAAGTGACCTTACATTTGTGCACAAAAGCTTTAGCACTGTTACAAACGTTTCTATGAAATGTGACAAAGGATTTGGTTGTGTGTTGTATGAGCCCTTTGATTTTTGTGTGTTGGTGTTGTTTTCAGACTACAGGTATGCTCTGTTACCAAAGAGGACTGTGAGGTTTCTTATTTACCGTGGAAATACCCAAGAAAGAAGTAGTATTAACTTACCATATGCCTCTGTATTTTACAAAGTACAAAGTCTTGCTATTTATTTTTGCTCTGCTGTCCAGAAATTTCAAATATATGAAAAGATTTTTCTATAAGTTCTTGTTTTCACTCTAAGGTGATGCCCACTTTTTGCCATTATGCTTTTAAACCTTTAAAGGAGCTTAGATGTGAAAGATATATTGTCTTACATGCATTCTGGGAGTGAAATTGGATAAATAAAACCACATTAATTCACATGCAGCTTTTGAAAGAATCCTGTTAAAGCTTTTTATGCATTATGTATTTTCTTATTCGCATGCAATGATGCACTGTTTATTCCCCCTAGAAAGTGATGGAAGTGTGATTTCTCAACAACACTACTGCCGGGAACTGACATGCCACTGGTACTTGTGTTTTACTGTCAGCACTCTGATGCAGATGTATTTGTGTGCCTTAATAATGAATAAATAAGACTGACAAATAAGATTTTGATTTTTTTGAGCACATATTTTAATTTAAAGGCTATTAACCTATTTTCCAATTTTGTATGGTACCCTTTGTGAGAAAAATTGTTAAATATACATAAAAGCATGAGAAGGCAGCTTCATGGATTTGCTACATTTTATGAATGAATAAAAAAGGATTGGCAGTATGAAAAGAAATGAACTAACAAAAGATGAGGGTGCAAGACATTTCTATTTAGAAAACTGGCATTGTAACTTACTTAAATATATTCATTTAACCTTTTTTGCGGTTCATATATTAAAATATTGGTTCTTAAATTTAAAAAAAAGAGTCTTAATAAAAATTAATGTATGGATTTAATTTGGGGTGTTTAAATGCATGTTCCACTGATTTTTAAATCTTTTAGTTTTTACCTGAAGTACCCCCTGGAATGGTTTTAGGAACACATGGGTTTTCAGAGGTTTCAGGATTCTTTGAATGCACCGCGTAGCAGTTTATGCAGAGACAGGACTGCTTTTCTCTTTTATACCAAAGTGTCACCACCAGGACCTCTGATAGAAAAGTTGAAAACACTTTGTGAATACACTCATATCATATATTATTCTAGATATATTTTTCCATTCAGGTTCTAAAATTGTGTAGCTCAATTACGGTATTGTGTTTTTGAGTTGCTTCTTCGTTTTTAGGTGTCTCAGTAACATTTGCACAGTACACTATAACATAATAATTAAACTTAATTGTTTCTGAAATCAACCACATAATAGAACTAAACATAAATCCAGCTTTTTAATCAGAACGTTAATAATCCTGATTACATTTCCAAGCGAAATGATTTGCTTTGAGAATGTTGATGGAAAAGTACAGAGATGGTCAGAAGGAGCTGCATTGTGTGTTCGTAGATTTAGAGAAGGCGTATGACAGGGTGCCGAGGGAGGAGCTGTGGTACTGTATGAGGTCGTCTGGAGTGGCAGAGAAGTATGTCAGAGTAGTTCAGGACATGTATGAGAGAAGTATGACGGTGGTGAGATGTGCTGTAGGTCAGACAGAGGAGTTCAAGGTGGAGGTGGGACTACACCAAGGATCAGCCTTGAGTCCCTTTTTGTTTGCTATGCTGATGGACAGGCTGACAGACGAGGTAAGACAGGAATCTCCCTGGACAATGATGTTTGCGGATGACATTGTAATTTGCAGTGAGAGTAGAGAGCAGGTGGAGGAACAGCTAGAGAGGTGGAGGTTTTCTCTGGAAAGAAGAGGCATGAAGGTCAGTCGTAGGAAGACAGAATACATGTGTCTGAACGAGAGGGATCAAGGTAGAAGCGTTAGGTTACAGGGGGCTGAGGTGAAGAAGGTGCAGGAGTTTAAGTACTTGGGGTCAACAGTTCAGTGTGATGGGGGGTGTGGAAAAGAGGTGAAGAGGCGAGTGCAGGCAGGTTGGAGCGGGTGGAGGAAAGTGTCAGGAGTGTTGTGTGACAGAAGAGTGTCAGCAAGACTCAAAGGAAAGGTGTACAAAACTGTGGTGAGACCAGCTCTGCTCTATGGGTTAGAGACGGTAGCAGTGAGACAGAGACAAGAGGCTGAGATGGAGGTAGCGGAGATGAAGATGTTGAGGTTCTCCTTAGGAGTGACCAGGTTAGACAGGATAAGGAACGAGTACATCAGAGGGACAGCTCATGTTGCCTGTGTTAGCGACAAAGTCAGAGAAGCCAGACTGAGAGTGTTTGGACATGTTCAGAGGAGGGATAGTGGATATATTGGTAGAAGGATGTTGGAGATGGAACTGCCTGGCCGGAGGGCAAGAGGACGGCCAAAGAGGAGATATATGGATGTCTTAACAGAGGACATGAAGTTGGCTAATGTTAGTGTAGAAGATGTCCATGACAGAGTGAAGTGGAAAACGATGATTCGCTGTGGCGACCCCTGATGGGAAAAGCCGAAAGAGAAAGAAGACATTTCCAAGCGAAATGAAAAAAGATTGGAATGTACCATGTCGAGAGAAAAAGAGGGGTGTGGTGTTGATGTTCTTGAATATTTTCTATATGTTTAGTACTTTGATCTGCAAAAATCATCAGTTTACTAGTGACAAAGCGAATAGATCTTCCTAACTCTTCTGCAGGATCCTCTTTTTTGGTTATTTACTGGTATATTATCATGAAGTCAATGATTATAGTATTGTGAAACCCATACAGAAACAACAAACAAACAAAAAATAAAAGCGATGAAAAATATAATTTACGTGTTAGGACTACTTATAGTTCACATGTGGTTTGTTGTTTTTTTTTTTTTGTAAATTATGTTTATTCGGTGTATTATTTGATTTTCTTTAGGCTTTACGTTAGTTTATGACCAAAGAGTTAAACTTTTTTTTTTTACAGACAGACTGTGTGTCTACAGTTTATGCGTAAATCGGCTGCAGGAATTCAAAATACTTTGTGCTTTCCAGGAAAATGATAGCATATCAGCAGGGATATCAACAGTTTGGTTTTTCTGTGCATGTGTTTGTGGTAGCAAAGATCTACGGGTCGCCGAAAGGGGCGGAGCTCAAACCTGCGTGCAGAAACAACAACCCGACCGTGTTTTGTCGGTTTGCCTTTCAAAAGGAGGAACAGACTGCTTATAAAACGCAACCAGCAACAAGGTAAAACAAATTTGTCTTAGTGTTGAGCTTCGGTGATTCACAATCTGCAGCAGCCTCTTTGAAGCTTCCGGAGTTTCAGAGTAAAGGTCACGTCAGCTGAAATAAGCTGTCAGTGTAAAATCCGTTTCCATCCATGCTTTCGGGAGTTTGGAGGGCAGAGGTGTGCTTTGACGTATTCTTTTGAAGCTGCATGTGATCTGCTGCACCATCTAGCCTGTGTGCATAATTTCACGAGTCCTGGGGCCTGTTTCAGAAAGGAGGTTAAGTGTAAACTCTGAGTGCATTAACCCTGAAATCAGGGAAACCTGGGTTTTCCGTTTCAGAATGGGAGGTTTGTTAAACCAGAGAAAGCAGAGTAAGTCAAACCCGTTTCTGAAAGAGAGGTAACTTTTACTCGGAGTCAGTATCCATGGTTACTTATGCTGTGAACCTAACCTGGTCGGGAGCAGGTTTTATTCTCCAAACTCAAAGTTTCTGCCGGTCCCCTCCCCTTTTTAAAGACGAAGCGGTATTTTTCGCTTTAACCTTCATTGCCCAAATGTCCGTCACACAGAGACGGTCTAAGTGACAAGAATGGCTTGTTCTTTTTTGGAGGACCCAATAGACGAGGAGGCTGCATTAATTCGTAGAGAATTACATTTACGTCGTACGAGGATTTTGAGATGACTCGTTTTTTTGTCATTTCCCCATACGTTTTTGTTTGAGCTTTACCGTTTTTCGTTGCAGTCAATTACATATATACAATGAAAACAACATTAGATATTGCTATGTAGATGTTTCATATGTCAAATATTGTCAACAAAGCTTACATCCATGACATGCTCATATTTGACCTGATTGAATTATGTTTTTATACTTCATTTTTAGCTGCTGCCATGTTCTTTTAATTCCTGCAGGATTGCATCTACATGAAAATGAAATCAGGGACATTGAATTAGATTAATGTAACAATTACTTTTTGGAAACACAATTTGCTAGCACTGCTTACTTTCTTAATCCCATATAAACCTATACCACTTGATCAATACAAGGGTAGTGTTGCAGCGTGTGTGTGCTGAGCGGGGTGCGATCCACGAGAGACAAGGGGAGGGGCGATTGCAGGTGCAGATGGGGGGGGGGGGGGGGGGTGAGCACGGAGCGGAGCGGAGGTGTGTGCGTGGTATATATTGTGTGTTCAGAGGGACGGAGCACTTAGTTAAATAAAGAGAAGGTGTCATTCCCAGAATAACTGTTTTGGAGTCATTCTTTATCCGCTCTGGAGGTTGAGGGTTTCGAACGGGAAGTGAACCCCGAAGGAGAATTCCCTTCGGCCCTGAAGGAAATCTCCCCTGCGCTTCTGACCACGGTCGGTCGGAAAGACGAGAGAAAAGAAAGGAGAAGTCTTCGCGCAGCGAAAGGTTCAACAGTAGACAAAAGTTCACTTTTAAAAACACAATTGCATGTATTAATATTAAACTGACCAACGTTTGCAAGAGGGGAAGGTTAATAGAAAAAGTCCTC
This sequence comes from Oryzias latipes, assembly GCF_053564925.1. Lineage (NCBI taxonomy): Eukaryota > Metazoa > Chordata > Actinopteri > Beloniformes > Adrianichthyidae > Oryzias > Oryzias latipes. The sequence continues at coordinate 19,126,463 of NC_136256.1, read as the reverse complement.
TAAACATTACCGACGTTAAATGCCCCCCCCCCCCCCCCCCCCCCCAGATTGGTTCTGTACACTATGCAGCATTTCATGCATTTACACCAGGAATAACACTTCAAAAGTACACCTTAATATCGCCATTTTTTATTTCACTCCTTACGCTATTTAAAAAGTTATTACAGTCAATATTTTATAACAATGATTTAAATGCAAACTTAGGCATTAACTTGAGCAGCTATGTTTTCCACGCTAACTGTCTCTGTTTTGCAGATGCAGCGGTGTTGCTTTTCTTCCAGAACATGTGCTCATATTCACTGTAACTCTGCAGCAGCACGTCAAGTTCAGCTGGCGAAAAATATGCAGACCTCTTTTTTTCACGGTTGCCATGGTGACTCGTGATATCTGCGCTCCATTGATAATGGCTTCTTATAGTCGCGGTGCGCACGCTCACCTCCGAATCAGTCCTCTCAGAGTTGATTGATCTAACTCGGATCAGCTTCTCTGAAACAGAAAACTCAGAGTTGTTAATCTCCCGATTGACCAACTCAGAGTTCAAGTTCAACCTCAGAGTTGGTTGAACCTCCTTTCTGAAACAGGCCCCTGACTTCAGTTTTTAGGCTCAGTTTATAAATGCAAACGTATGCTCAAAATGCAATCTCGATTAATCTGATCCAGGCACTATTATTTTCTTTTAAGTAATGTGTTGTTTGTTTTGTAGACAAAAAGGAATGTTGTGTTTTTTATTACCCCTTTGCACACTTTTAACCTCTTTTTACAACAAAACGTTTTTAACAACCCAACTATAAAAAATAATTATTATTTTATCAGACAACAAATGTTATAAACTAAAATTTATGGCATTTTTTTAAGATGTGCCATTATAGTTGCAGTAACTGTGAATTTATTGATCATGTAGTGTTGGGAATGTGTGTCCATTTGGAGTCCGTTATATTAAAGAACTAAAAAGAGATGTAGTGTTGGAAATACATTTAAAAATTCTACGGATGTCCTCTGTCTTTCAGCTTTTCTAACAAATCATTGACCAAGGAGCGGCTTTTCTCTGTCCTCATCATGGCTGAGACCACAGGGAAGTTTGACTTCGCCATCGACCGGGGCGGCACCTTCACAGACGTGTTCGCTCGGCTGCCTGACGGCCGTGAGAGGGTCCTAAAGCTGCTGTCCAGAGACCCCCAGAACTACAAAGATGCTCCCACTGAGGGCATCCGCAGAGTTTTGGAGGAGGTAACACGGTTGTCTCTTTGTTAGAGTGAAGCTCAAGGTAATGCATCTATCTAACTATGAAATAATGAGATGCAGCGACCACGGAGCAGTTTATGTTTGCGTCCATCAATTTATTTTTCTTTACATATTTTTATGCATTCCTCTTTAGGAAACAGGGCAGACTTTCCCTCGCAGTCAGCCTGTGGACACCTCTCTGATTGGCTGGATCAGAATGGGCACTACAGTCGCAACCAATGCGCTTCTGGAGAGAGAAGGAGAAAGGACAGCACTTCTGGTCACAAAGGGCTTCAAGGACCTGCTGCATATTGGCACGCAGGCCAGACCAAAGCTGTTTGATTTGGTCTGTAGTTGTTGCTCCTTGTCTGCTGTGGCTGTGATTCTATTGCTTCTCATCCTCATCGTCACCCCCCCCCCCCCCCCCCTGCTTAAATCCCACTAGTGTTGCTGCAGGTTTAGTTATTAGCTCATGATGCAAAGTGTGGTAGAAGGCCCTGGAGTTTGCCCTCAGACTAGTTGTATCATTAACAAATTAGGTTGAACTTCATTTTTTTCAAATATTGCACCATGTGAGATGAAACAGCTGCAATAATAAAAAAAAAACTATTCTTGATTTAAGAGCCATAACCTATGTTTAGTGAGTTTACTGTATTTTTGCTACCACTTTTGTGTTAAACAGGAAGTTGCAATGCCTGATGTGTTGTATGAGGAGGTCATCGAGGTGGATGAACGAGTTGTACTTAGGCAAGATGACTGCGCGCTGCCAATGAAAGAGACCAGACGTGTTGTGAAAGGTGTGAGAGAAACCTTTCTTTCCTATTAATAAAAAAAAACACATTTTGTTTTGTGGCCTTTATAGCTTTTGTAAAAAATAACCTGCAATGTTTGTTGTTAACACCATTTTATATGGGATTTTCTTAATGACATATTTATCTAAGCCCTTTCTTGATAAATGAATGTTCTGTTGTGTTTTACAAGTTAATTAGGAGCATTTCTTTCTGAAAATAGGCATTAAAAAGGATAGCGAAAACCAGCTGTCAAGAGGAATTAAAGCCTGGAATAATTTGCCACTGTGTTTTCTTTAAAAAACTTAATACTGTAATAAATACTTTGAGTAACATTTTACCCTAAATATTGAAAATAAGGATAGTTGGTAGCTTCTGGTTCTACAATTTTTCAAACAATTTATTATCTTCCTAAATAAAATGTTAGTCTCATTTTGAAGATGTGCTACAAATAATAATAATAATGTCTATGAGGTTATTTTGCTTTAAAATCTATCAAAAGCAACAGAAAAAATGTATTTTAGTCTTGAATTTACCAGCTGCTCTGACTGTTTTTGAATCTTCACAAAATAAGAAATAATCTGTGTTTCTCAGGCAGCACAGGCGACTCTCTTGAGGTGTGGGGGGAGCTAGATTTGGAGCAAGTGGAAAAGGACCTGAAAGGAGTTTTGTCACGTGGCATCAGCAGTCTGGCTGTTCTTCTGCTGCACTCTTACACGTCAGCGCCAAGAATTGTTGTTTTGATTACTTCCCAGTTTTAGTATTAGGCTAAAACCGCACTCTCACAATTCCTTGCATTTTATTTTTACTTTAAAAACCCTTGAAAATTGTCTTATCTTTTTAGACAGATATTACGGACATTGCATGGAAGTTTTTATGTCACACTCTTCTTTCTGTATTTCAGCTGGTCTGATCATGAGAAAGCAGTGGGCTCTCTGGCTCGCCGTCTGGGCTTCACGCAGGTGTCCCTGTCCAGTGAGATCATGCCGATGGTGCGGGCGGTCCCTCGTGGCTACACAGTGTGTGCCGACGCTTACCTCACCCCTAAAATTCACCAGTATTTGAAAGGCTTCACTGCAGGCTTTAAGGGTGGCCTTAAGGTGTGTGTCCAAATATTGATCTCCTTGATTACCTGATTATTTTCAGAATGGACACACAGGCAGAGGTGCCTTAAAGCTATCCCTTTGTGTCATCAGGATGTGGACGTGTTGTTCATGCAGTCTGATGGAGGTCTGACTCCCATGGAGCAGTTCTGTGGCTCCAGAGCCGTTCTATCGGGGCCAGCAGGAGGGGTTGTGGGATACGCCATCACATCGTACAATCAAATAGAGAAAAAGCCTGTAATTGGCTTTGACATGGGTGGTAAGCCTTAAATTAATAATGCTTTTTTTAAATAATGTACCAGCACATGCTGAGCATGCATGAGGCGACTGTGGAGATGAACATCTCTCTATAGACAGAAAGAATGCTCGAGCAGGAGCAGGTTCAGGAATTCGCCACGACCTGGAGGAGAAAAACACTCAAATGTCTGCACTTAAAGACAGAAACATGTCTCTTTCACTTCCCGGTTTGTTGTTTCTCCTGCAGGAACCTCCACTGATGTGAGTCGTTATGCAGGCCAGTACGAACACGTGTTTGAGGCTACCACAGCCGGGGTCACCCTGCAAGCCCCTCAGCTCGACATCAATACTGTGGCTGCAGGAGGAGGTTCCAGACTCTTTTTCAGGTTAAAAAAAGTTATTTTTTCCTATTAAAGATGAGTTTGCCTCCCACATCTGTACAATTTTAATCTTTTTTACTCAGTAAGTTGGAAAAATAAGTTACCGTATATTTTACTTTATTAGTTTCTTGTTTATTAATTTATTTTAATTTTGTGGCCTATTTGTCTCTATGAAAGGCATCCCTTGTGTCATTTATAAAATGAATTCCTACCAAAACAAAGTGGTTAAACAAGCAGTCCTGTGATTTGAGGCTCATGTTGAATTTTAGATTTTTTGGTGGCTTTATGGACTTTTTAAATGATCTGCTGTTGCTTCTTTTTTTTTAATATTTATTTTTAACAGATCAGGGATGTTTGTAGTTGGACCAGAGTCTGCAGGAGCACACCCAGGCCCGACATGCTACAGGAAAGGTGGAAAGGTTTTTGTGTTTTAGGTTGACCCGCCTTTTTTAAGATTTTGTTTGATAGTTATTCCACATTTGACGACAATTCCAAATTTAAGTTAGTGATTTTTCCATCTTTTCCCCCAGTCCTTTAGGTTAATAATCCAATGCATGAAAGTTTTAATAAAGTTTCTATGTCTGAAATTTGGAGCTGAAAAGATAGACTTTTGTTTTCTGTCAATTAAATCTTTTTTTCTTAAATTGTGTTTCTGAGAAAATCTAAAAGCATTACACAAAATAATATTAACTAAACCAAAAGGAAATGGAAATATTGCAGTTTTATTCAGTTTGAGTTTTTTCTTTAGGTGGCCCCCTGACTGTGACAGATGCCAACTTAGCTTTGGGTCGTCTCCTTCCTTCATTTTTCCCCAAAATCTTTGGGCCCGGAGAAGATGAGCCTTTGTCCTTGGAGGAGACCATGGAGCATTTACATCACATGACTGAGGAGATCAACCTCTTCCTGGCTTCTAACCAATCACAAGTACCAACACTTTATTTATTGGTGTTTATTGGTATGTTTATTTCTTTTGCCAATTAATATTTTTCTGAATTCAGCTTATTGATTTTCCTTGTTTGCATACTTAAACTTTTTCAACATTTAAGGATCTTTCTGATTGTCACGTCTTTTTGATAACTGTTTTATATTCAGGCTGATGCAAATGGCGACACAAACTCACGCAACAGTTTGTTGGAAAACAGCCAACCCAAAATGAGCGTGGAGGAAGTTGCTATGGGATTCATTCGTGTTGCTAACGAGGCCATGTGTCGACCCATCAGGGCTCTGACACAGGTATTAGCTATATTAATGTATTTCACCTATTACATTAAAAAAATGAATAATCAATAAGCAAGAAATGTCTGTGAATAGGCAAAGGGTCACGACACATCCCAGCATGTACTGGCCTGTTTTGGTGGGGCTGGTGGTCAACACGCCTGTGCAATCGCTAGATCCTTGGGGATGAAGACTGTGTTTATTCACAAGTAAGGACAATAACATGTGCTCTGGAAAACGTTGCTGTGTGAGCGACAGCGCAGTGACTCTCTGTGTGTTTCAGGTACAGCGGCATCCTGTCAGCCTACGGCCTGGCTCTGGCAGATGTTGTAGAGGAGGTGCAGGAGCCGTGCTCGCTGCAGTACGTGCAGGAGTCCTTCAGTGAGCTTGACCGGAGGATGGAGCAGCTCTCCAAACGCTGTCACGATACGCTCTGTGCACGAGGCTTTAAGAGGTCAGTAAAAAAAAAATTAGTTTCGCTTTTTTTTTTCTTTTACTTTTTTCTTGCATGTTGGAAAATTCTGTACAAATAAATGTTGCTGAGTAGCGCATTTCTTCTTCATAAGCAGCATTTATTATCAACCACACTAAAGAAACGTCCTTCATTCCAAAAACAATGGCCAAAATCCACCCATCAATAAAGAAATAGTAATGAGATTTTGTGTTCATTTAAAGATGTTGAATAACCCTAAAACAAATATCTTCTGGGGTTTTTTTTTGCTTCAACTAAATCTCCATCAGCCCCTTACCATATTCAAAATCAATTTTACTGTTTTATTAACATTACATTCTTCATTTTTTTTGTATAAAACTTTATGTTTCTGAGTCTACATGCTTGATTTGTCTTTTTTTCCCCCTTAGTGATCAGATAACCACAGAGGTTTTCCTCCACCTGCGATATGAAGGCACTGACTGTGCTCTCATGGTTACCAATGCTGGCTACCCCAGTAACGCCCAATCCTGTCGATCTGGAGACTTCCGCAGTGCCTTCACCAAGCGGTTAGCATTTTTGAAAGAGTCAGGTTTTTTTATTTGTTTGTGTAATTTTTGTTAACATATTTGCTCCTTTTTTTCAGATATCTAAAAGAGTTTGGATTCACCATTCCAGATAGACCCATCATGGTGGATGACATCAGAGTGAGGGGTTGTGGGAAATCTGGCATTAAATCAGTGTATGAACCAAAAATGGGACAGAGACAACTCAAAGCTGTTACGGTAAATCAAGCATCCAGCATCCACTGCCTTTGTTTTTAATTTGATTTATTCTTTTATTTTAGGAACCGAAATGATATTTTAGATATTTATCGCATCTTTGTTGTTGTCTGCAGAAGACCAAGTGTTACTTTGAAGGAGGTTACCGGGACACCAGTGTGTATTTGTGGGAGGAGCTGCCGCTTGGCCAAAGCATCCAGGGACCAGCCATCATCATCGACAAAAACAGGCAGGTTTCTATGCCACTGCTCGTTACGCTGTTGTTTTTTGAAATGTTTCAAATTTGTTTCAAGCTGTAAAGTATCACATTTTTGTGAAAATTTGTTGGTGCGTTTTCCTTTTTAGACAGACTTGGAGCTGACTTGGCTTGTTAAGGTGGAATTGTAAATGGCTTTTTATTGCAGCACCATCCTTGTGGAGCCGTGCTGTGAAGCCCACCTGACAGAAGGGGGGGACGTCTGCATGACTGTGGGCTCAGATCCTCACTGCATCCTCGGCACGGAGCTCAACACGGTGCAGCTCTCCATCTTCTCCCACCGCTTCATGAGCATAGCTGGTATGCTTCAGAGAAAAATGAAATAAAGGAGGAAGGACAGAGAAGTTCAAGACAATTGGATGTTAGATGATAACATTCTGACATCCATCACAGAGCAGATGGGAAGAGTCCTTCAGAGAACCTCCATCTCCACAAACATCAAGGAGCGCCTTGACTTCTCTTGTGCCGTGTTTGGACCGGATGGAGGTCTGGTATCCAATGCACCTCACATACCTGTTCACCTGGGAGCCATGCAGGAAACTGTCCAGTACCAGGTGGGAAAAGCGTGCTTCCAAAGAATGCTGCTGGAGAAGATGCATGAACAGACTGTAGTGTCTGTTCTTTGCAGATCAGAGCACAGGGGAACAAGCTGAGAGAAGGAGACGTTATCCTGAGTAACCACCCCTGTGCTGGCGGCAGCCACCTCCCAGACCTAACCGTCATCACTCCAGTCAGCTTCTGTCTTTCACCCTTATTCCCCTTTTTTTTCCTGGACCCTCATCCTTTTGTGACTGCTGTCTTGGTTCTTCTCATCTCAGGTGTTCAGGACAGGAGTGAGCGGTCCCGTGTTCTTTGTAGCCAGCAGGGGACATCATGCCGATATAGGGGGCATCACTCCAGGATCCATGCCCCCCCACTCCAATTCCCTTCAGCAGGAGGGTGCAGTCTTCGTTTCCTTTAAGCTTGTTACCGGAGGGGTTTTCCAGGAGGAAGGTAAACAAAAACAAGTATAAGAAAAGGACTTTGCTGTTCCAAAGTTAATTTCACTAAACACTGTTTCAATCAAAGTGCCACACTGATTATCTATTTTTAAAGCATTCCCAAGGGTCTTTTAATTATGAATATGCAGTTTTTAGCCTAAATTAAAAAAAACCTGTGTTGGTTTCTTGGACACAGTTTCTGCAGAGCGGCAGTGGTTCATTAGAAATTCACCTCTGAGTTGTGGGAGGGACTGTTATTGCTGAGCAACCCCGCCCCCCTTCCCCTCCCTGTTGTGGAGCAGAGCAGGAAGCTAGTGGCCTGCCCGGAGTATTTTCTTTGTCACAGAGAAACTCTTTTTCAAATTGCATTTTTTTATTTGCTCCTGAGTCTTTTAATAATTTAAAAAGAACTACTCAGAAATGCAATTGTAAGTTTAATTTTCTTAAAATACTCCATCCATCATCAGAAAAATGCATGTTCTTAATGTAAGAAGGTCTTTTAAAATTTTCAAAGGTAAATTTGGCTCATTCATTCAAAAAGACTGTTTTGAAGTGACAGCGAAAATCTTGAGTCTCTCTTTTCCAACAATTTATATTTAAATTATTTTAGTTACTTTAGTCATCTTTTATTATAACAGTCTCTGAGATTTCTGATATTTGCACTTTCTTTGATTTAAAGCAAAAAGTAGGGAAAACGTGGGGACCAAAAATCAAATCAGATTTAATTTTTGTGCTGTAAAAATATTTTGTGGATCTTTTGTTTTAGTCAGTTTACGGAAAAGAGCATTTTGAGCGTGAATTCTATAACAATAATGATGCCCTGTTTAAGTGTGAAATCACTAATCATGGGCAAATATACAAAAACATACCTTTTCTAACATTCATGTCCTTTGATAACGTCTTATCAGCTTATTTGCCCCTGTTTTCCTCTATCCTCTCCCACTTTTTACCATATCAGCTGTGACTGAAGCTCTCATGGCTCCGGCCCAGTACCCAGGCTGCTCTGGGACTCGTAATCTCCATGACAACCTGTCGGATCTGCGGGCTCAGGTTGCAGCCAATCAGAGGGGCAGTCAGCTGGTGGGGGAGTTGATTGACACCTATGGCCTTGCTGTGGTTCAGGCTTACATGGGCTACATCCAGGTAAGCCTGGTAACAAGTATATGTATTTTTTTTAAATATGGTGTTTTGTTTTAGAGCATGTGTGTGTTTCAGAGTAATGCTGAGCTAGCAGTGAGGGACATGCTAAGAGATTTTGCCCGCCGCTGGAAGCAGCAAACCGGCGCCTTAGAGGTGGAAGCTGAGGATTTTATGGATGATGGAACGCCCATCAGACTGCGGGTCCAAATAAATGAAGAGGAGGTGGGAAAAGAAATGTCTGATGGCTGAATTTTTGATCATTCTGGGATTAAATGGAACTGCAAATCTGGAAAAATATAACTTCTACATGACCTTCTTTTCAGGGCAGTGCAGTGTTTGACTTCACAGGGACAGGAACAGAAGTGTGGGGGAACTGCAACGCTCCACGAGCCATCACCCTGTCTGCTCTCATCTACTGTCTACGCTGCATGGTCGGCCAGGACATTCCCCTTAATCAGGTGATGTTCATGGGGGATTTATTTAATTTGGGAGCGTTCGCCATCCCATTGCTTATCTGTCATTTTTGAGCAAGTTTATCTAAATCTAGAATTCATGTGAAGACTGGGCCAACATACTGCACAGATGCGGTTTCTAGTCATAAGGTTTGGGCTTTTTTATTTCCGCTGCATTCATCTAAACTCTTCGTAATGGAATCAGCATGAGGAACCAAAAAGAAAACATGCTCTCAAGCAAAAACTGGTATTAGCTGTTAAGAGTAAAAACCCTGAAAACATTGTACAATATTTAAAACTTTCTTTTATTGTCCTCTGCAGGGTTGCCTTGCCCCAATCAGTGTCATCATCCCCCCTGGCTCTATCCTCCAGCCATCGCAGAATGCAGCTGTGGTTGGAGGAAATGTGCTCACATCCCAGAGAGTGGTCGATGTCATCTTTAAGGCATTTGAGGTGTGCTCTGCCTCACAGGTAAGACGTCACTTGTATGCGTACGTCCTAAAAATAAACGGAATTCCTTCTTTTTCCTGAATGCTGATGTGTTTTGTTCCCATCAGGGCTGCATGAACAATATTTCATTCGGCAGTGAGAAAGTTGGTTATTATGAGACGGTTGCTGGCGGAGCTGGGGCGGGGCCTAGCTGGAATGGTCGGAGTGGAGTACATAGTCACATGACCAACACTCGCATCACTGATCCCGAGATTCTAGAGAAGAGGTTGTTTGATCCAGAAGTGAAAAATGACTGTATGAGTTTGAAGTTTCTGCTGTGATATTGTGGAAACATCTGCTGTCGTCCAGGTATCCTGTGATTCTGGAGCAGTTCTCTCTGCGACCGGGCTCTGGGGGAGCCGGGAAGTGCCGTGGGGGAGACGGCGTGATTCGAAAGCTTCTGTTTAGGAAACCTGTTGTTCTGTCGGTGCTGACTGAGAGAAGAGCCACTCGCCCTTATGGACTCAAAGGTCAATTCTGAAATCTCCGTTAACATTTATTCCACGTCCTCCAACATGATGTTTTTTCCAGGCGGGGAGGCTGGTGCAGCAGGGCTCAACCTACTCCACAGAAACGATGGGCGGGTCCTCAACCTGGGAGGCAAGACCAGCGTTTCTCTTCAGCCAGGGGTGAGACTGATCTGCACCATTCATGTTGGGTATTTGTTTTAACACCAAATACATATATATATATATATTTGTTTTCCTCCACACTTTGTCCACAACACGTAGATTTACAAAACATTTCATGGTACATTAAACTATAAAAGTGGTTACATAGTTGATGTTCTCCTACAAAAAAGGCTTCAACTCTAATCTGCGTGCATCTGTCTCCCCCCACAGGACATGTTCTGCCTGTACACTCCTGGAGGAGGCGGTTATGGGACCGATGATGCAAACAGTAAACCTCAGAGTAAACGAAGGCGGTTGAATGAGAGCTTTCCGGAGAGGGGGAGCGTCTTTGAATACCGAATGGCTCAGGAGGGAGTTTAAAAAGAGAGAGCTGATGGGCAAGGAGGGTGACAATAATGACTTTAGATCCACAGAAGCCCTTCTGAAAAATGAAGGTTTAATGGCTTCGGAACTCATTTCAGCAACACTTTTGAAGATATAAATACGGTTCTAGAAGTTAGAAGAGATGTAATTTACAAGTTTACAAGCAATTACTTTACACTTTTGAACATAACATATTTTTTTCCTGCACTTATAGAAAAGCAAAAACAAAAGCACAAAGAAGCTCTTAGACTTATAATTATCAACAGCTGGTTTCATTGCTAATGTTGCTCAGAATTTCCTGTTAGTTTTTATATTTTTCAGTCCAATCAGAAAAATGTCCTAAATATGCTACACTCAATATTTGAGTGTAGCATATTTACTATTAAATCTGAGAAATACGTCATTTTAAGCTTCTGTTTGTGTCAAATAAAAAATGTAATCCCTCAGCTCAGGTACTTTTTTTCAGAAATCAATCTCAATATTTCAAATGATTCTCTAAATACTCATTCAAAGAAAAAGAAAAAAAACTTTGTAAAAGACCTGAAGCTCGACAACCATAAAACATGCGTGGCAGTAACCCAGGGGGATGTGTGTGCGCTTTGGGGGGTTGTTTCGAGTGTGCTCTCCTCCTGTGACAGGAGTGGACATGGAGCAGAGGAGAAGGATGGCGAGGGAGTGCAGGCATGCGTAAGCAGCTTATCCACAGATAGTGATCCCAGCAGGAGAAGCAGCAGGAGGCTGACGACTGCTGGACCATTGATGTAAATGTAGAAACTCCACAACAGAGGCTCTTTTTTTATCACTCTGTTCAACTGGAGATCACAACTCAATCTCTGTGGAGTTGTGTACCAGTGTAGACCAAAAAAAAAATGAAGAGATAATTAAAGTTACTGAAAATTGAAAGTTAACAATTCACTAAAAGGCAAAAGTATCATTGTCTTAACCCCCTTTAATAATGTATAAAGTGCTAAATTAAAAAAAAGGAAATACAGTTACAATGAGGCCTTAAAGCATTTTAGTATTTATGTTAATACATGTGCAGAGAAGCAGCCAATGAAACTATTTGTACTTTCAGTTTTTCTAATCAAGGCATTTTAACTTATCCTGTTCTAGGTTAAAAGTAATAAACCTATATTTAAAAACATCCACCCTTGCATTAATTTACTATTCCTTTTATTTATTTGAAAAGCAGCAAATTTGTTTGCCATAAAAAATACCTATTAATAGTGTTAAAGCTGCAGGAAAATAAATCATAGTTTTTCACTTTTTTCAAGGGAAAAAAATTAAAAACTGCTTAGACATAAATGTTCTAACTGCTTAAAGCATCTTTAAAGCTTTGTTCGATGACAAACAGAATGGCATTAACCTTCACTGTTGCTGCTTTGGAAATAAATGTAAGACTTACTATCATAAAGGATTTCAGATTAAAATCTATTCCCAAATGATTCAACTAAAATTATGATCTGCATCAGATTGGCCAAACTAATCACAGTGGTTTTTTTAAGAGTAAAATAATTGTAATTCAAGATGCAGAAATTCTGCAGTTTCCACTTTGAAATTGATAATGGGCCACTAAATATAGACTTTAAGTGTTAAATTCAACACTAAGCAGCACTATTAAAACAAGCCGTGTTTTATTGTAAACTCTAAAAAAGGTTGGAACTTGCGAACATGACATGAGCTGTATAAAAAACAAAAACATGAGGCGAGTTCCTCATAACAGTTTAGTTTCTAGAGACACTTGTAACATAATTTGCCAAATATTCACTCATAAAGAAAAGGACATTTTAAGGCAGTTTTCTTTACACAATAAAGTACAAAAAATATTAGTGCAAATGCATAACATGTTGCTTTAGGCAGTAGTGGTTCAGTTCTGGCGTTACAATACATTCTGTCAGCTAGAATCCCTCACACCATCAGATCCAAACAAAATTGGATTGAGGTGTGTTCAAGTAATAAAAGGTTTTTTGGATCTTTTTAAATTTGCAGTTAAAGGGGAGTCTGTTAACAAGGTTAAATGATCAAAAACAAAACATTAAAAGGAAAACATTTGCCAAAACCTACTTGTTCTTCTTTGTCTGAGCCATCAAATAAAAGATGAGTGGAATGAAACAAAAAATTACATTTTTAAATTAGAAAATCACTGCCCCTCACAGTAGGTATTCCATGGAAATTGACTCCAAACTCATTGAAGGAGTTAGAAAAAACATTTACATTAGTTACATGATAAAAGCAAAGGCGTGCCGGCACAACGAGTGCAAACAGACCGGCAGTGCAAAGAGCTTGCAGTATAACAGAATTTCACCAAAACACTGAGGTAGATAGTTGTTTGCTGTATAGATTGTCGAGGTAGGTTTGTTTCAGTGAAATTGTGCAATACTTCACATACAGAGGGGAAGCTTATTTTAAAATATACTCAGTTAAGAAATAAACATGTTTTCATTTGGTTTAAGAACCTGAAACCATGAAGACACTGGTGAGACTGGAGTCTCCGGTTCCACATCTCCTCCCACCTTCATGTGTTTGGCTGCAGATCAGAGGGGGTTAATACGGATGGAACCTGTTTAGAGGCGCCCTACTCTGCAAGGAGAACTGACTTTGCGGTTGATGGTTTGAATTCTGACTAGTATGAACCAAAACATCAAACACACTCTTGTTTGGAGGTACAGTCTGCAACAAGTTGTCCAGGTCCATAATGAGCTGGGGGGCTTGGACCGCCACCCGGCTGCTGGGAATGATGGGCCAGTAGGTGTGGCTTAAGAAGTGGCTGTGAGTCACAGGTGAGCTACTGTAGCCATAAAGAGGCAGTCCACCATGCAGTGGCATTAAGGGACCTCCATTAAAGCGCATGCTTGGTGGAGCCACAGCATTGGGGGGAGCATATTTAGCATAGGAGGTAGGGAGCTCCCATGGCGGTGCAACAGTGTCCCTTCTGGCAGATTTGTTCGATGGTGGCCTGCAATCCTCGTAACCCCCTGACCCTGTTTCACCTTCTGGGGGAAGGCGCTTCCCCAGGTGGGGAAAATCTTTCCATTCTTCATCGGAGGAGGACGAGGAGGTGGAAGCGGGGCTTGCAGAGCTGGCAGAGGCGCTGCGAGCAGAGGAGGCGTAAGGAGGTCGTGCAGCGGGCAGAGGCCGAACACGGTCCACTTCCCCCCAGCAGTCGGTAGAAACGCTGTCTGCATCCCCTGGCCCCAAGGCCGGTTGTAGGCTGTGTAGCAGCGAGTCGATGGCAAAGGATGAGTCCAACTTTGGTCGGAAAAAGTCGTCTTGCCCATGTGAAGGATTTTCTGTTGGCATGGGAGGGAGGGAGGTCATAGGTGGAGGGGGCGGCTCAGATTCCTGCTGGTTGCCTTGAAGGATGTAAGGGGCCAGATCCTGAGCAAAGATTGTCTCATCCTGGCGTGACACGGCCGTGTTCTGCCTTTTCAGGAGTTCCAGGGGTACACGGCTTAACTCAACCGCCCAGAAGTTCCCTTTTCCCTGAGGTTTACCAGGATCCTTCAACACCTAAGTGGGGGATAAAAAGCTATGAAACCTTAACAGACTTATCCAAAAAAACAGAAAAAGGTTTTTAAAGCCGATGTTTGAAAACAATCAACTTTTGTCTTGAATGTATTGTACAATTATATGCTAAAACCACAACACTTTTATACAAACCTTAACAAAGCAGTCATAGGAAGAGAGATTGTGTCTCACAGAATCCCTCCAACCTTTGTAGTTCCCTTTGAAAAATGGAAAGAGGCTGCTGATCTCCTTTAAGATCTAGAAACAAAACAGAAATTCAAGGAGGGTTACAGAAAAAAAATACATCTCCACATGGTTGCGTCACATGATTGATGAAGTTCCTGCAATTGAACAGCAACAATTCAAACACTACTACACTGGAAGGAGAATTTAATTGAATTCTACAGTCAGAGAAGCAGATTGAGCCATCTCCATTGTGTTATCATGTAACCTACTGTATATCTAATCACTTTTGTGATATAAATCAGTGCCTGGTTTCACAGCTGTCCTGCCTTATCAAAGCGCAGCACCAAGGAAGACTGCTCACCCAAGTGTCACAGAGAGGTGGCTGTTTAGTGTCAGTTCAGTTCTTGAACTGCCTGACTGTTTTAATTTAAGGAGGGAGTATCCTCCCACTGATTGATGTCTAAAGTAAATATTGTTTTTTTTTCCTTCTTGGAAAAAAGATTATTCTCCATAAAAGATGAGAATATATAAAGTTCTGATCACAAGCATCACAGTGCGTAAAAGTTAGCGTGATCCCGGTTTTAATTAAAAACACAAACTTTTTTTTTTATCTTATTTTTTTTTACCTCAGATAATGTCAGCTTCTTCTCTGGGGAGCGCTGGATGACCATGGCGATCATTGCGAGGTAGGAGTAGGGTGGTTTTGGATAACGCTGGTAGTTCTTCTTCTTTCCACCACCGGTGCGTTTCTCCTCCTTGTCACTGCTCGTCCATGTATTTCTGGATAAACTCTCCGCAGTTAAGTTGTTTTGAGCATGAGCATTGTGCGCCATGCTTGTTGTTGAGGCCGGTTTATCCATATTAATTTTTGTGCTGGAGCACTTTTCTGGGCGCATCAGCAGCTGCTGTGGAGACATTGGAGCCGGGCCACAATGCCCGGCGTTTCGGCTTGGTGCGCTCCGCGCTACACCGCTGGGAGGGAAGCTTGGCTCCACATTTCTGCATAAGTCAAGTTGATTGTCGTAATTTTCTCCAAGGTGCGTCAAAGCGGGTGGTGCCAAGAGATTCGGCTCCGGCCACTGCTTTGTCATGCTGATCCAGCCGGGGGGGTAAAACCGGCTCGCACGTTCGGACAAGGGAGCACGGAGAAGGGGGCGGGGAGGGAGGTCAGATAGTCGGTCCTTAACTTCTGGCAGACTGTTGGCTCCAGGCTGACTCTACTTTAAGAGCAAACAATTAACAGTTTCATGTAAGTCCTGCTGCGTAATCGAAGAGGGAATGACGCGTTATCTGAGAGCAAAACGACTAGTCGCCCAGGGGGCTGGGGAGGGTCTGCGTGCTGAAAAGGACAGAAAACAGTTCGAAAATGTCAAACAAGTAAAGAAAAAAAAGAAAAATGCCGAATCGTCTTTTGGCACCAGTGTTAAAGGATTTACGCACGGGGGTTTAAACCTAAAAAGTGTATTTTTATGAGTTTAAGTTTAATAAACCTTAAAATTTGGCAAACTAAGCCAATTTATTCTGAGTGAAAGTTGGTTCTTTAGTGTTTTAGAAAATACCTAAATCCACTCAGAAGACACAAATACATAAAGGGCCGTGGGGACGCAGTTGATTTAGAAATTCAATGTATCTTCATGTTTGGTGTTAGTAAGAATTACGCACGGGATAAACTATAAAGTGTAAGTTACCATTTTGTTCAACAGTAACTTGGAGGATAGAGCAGCTGTTTCCTGAATGCTCGCCTCATTCATTGCAGTCGTTTTCTCACAAGAAATCTGATGTGAGAGTGCGTAACAAGCTCACAGCTCAGCAGGGCCTCCGTGGAGGATGTGTTTGAGCGTTGAAAGAAGTTTCGGGAATGTGTGTCTTTTGTTCAACTTAATGTATTGCTAATGTGCAAACTCTTGCTTCTCAGCAAGATAGTGAAAACTAGTTGGATTAGATGGAACCCCTATTGGCAAGCTGGAGGCTCCTCCAGAGAGGCTGCTTAGCATGTGAGGAAGACTGCTGCTACCGGGCCCTCTCAGCTCTCATTCCTGACGAGCTGCTAAGTGTTTTATCTCACAGCGCGTTCACACCTTAAACATGAACCATCATCAGGTGGTGAAAACCTCCTCATGTGCAGAGTAATATAAGTAAAAGAATCCACAGACCTGCAGCACAAACTTGATTATCTCAGCGCCCACATTTAAACACAGGTTTACTGTCCATATGTTGGACTTCATTCTATTTTTATGCCTAATGAGCAAACAAGAAGAATCAAACACACTTTGACATTTTGATGCATTCTTTTCTGACCAGCAAACTTCTAGGACACACCTGCTGTGATCTTGTTTCTTTCTGAACATTGGAGCACAAGGTTTGTCCCCCTCTAGTGGTTTCATTTACCCTCCAATCCAACTCTTCACCGCCTAACTTGTGTAAAATCACCTTTATTTTCACTTACTGAATCTTCAGTCCTAGAATCTGCATATGGGAGCAGGTTAGTGCCAAAAATGCTATTTGGGGGAATACACACAGTCAATCTATCTCTGATCTGCAGGAGTGCCAGTTAATAGGTTTTGCTCGGATTAGTGTGCGGCAAATGAGAAGAATAGGAAACTACAATGAAGAGCATCTGGGACAAGGAGGCAGTTTGCATAAAGGCTGGTTGTGTTTGGACAAATCCCTGCTTAGCTGTACCGAGGTGCATCCCAAAGCTGACATGGACTGAAAAGGGAAAAGGAGGTTCTAATGTTGTTTAAGCTTCATGCATTCAATCATGTTCAAATCCTTTGTGACCATGTTCTGTCAATAAACATCTGTAGAATTCCAGAACTTTTTCAAATGTATGTATGATCTGCACGTGGAACACAAATTTGTGCTGTATCAGTGAGGACAACTGAAAGCAAAAAAGAGGTGTCACAATTTTGCCCCTTTTGAAAATCTCACTGTTTTGTGGCTCTCAACTGCAGCAACAGTTTTGTTTTCCTGTAGATGTTGCTGGCAGGATTCTTTTTGTCTGTCGGTTCTTCATAAATATGATTCAACTGTTGAACTAGAGTTTTTCAAGATAAAAACCTTTCAAGACTAAAACGTTTTATGGACTTTCCATAAAACAAGTGTAGCAGATTTGTGAGATTTGATGGTTTTTACAGGTTCCTCCTACCGGTACATAAATGTACAACAACCACACTTGTGTACACAAACACACCCTTTGCATTTGCCTCAACCTGACTGAAGTACTTTCAAACTGAGGTACTGGATGTCACAATCATGACACAGAGTTACGTTATGTTTACCTATTCATGGTCATTTTCTTTTAAGCAGTGAGATACTGTCATGTTTAAAATAAAGTATAAAAGAAAAAGAGTTAAAATCCTCCATGTTTCATTGGGTTTTAAGACTTTGTGCTCGTACAAAAATGGACCTTAGAAAACAAGAGAGTAAAACCATGTTGAAGAAATGTTTGTCTAAATGACACAGACCAGATTTTCAAGGCTTCAAAATGACATTTCATTTTTATCTGAAATAATTTTTAATAATGAGAACCTGTTGTACTTCTTTAAGATTTTTAATAATACTTCTTTAATTTTTTCACACTTTTTTTTGTCAATATCACATGGTGCTTATGTGAAGGTAAAAGGTACTCCATTTACTAAAAGTCACTAAAAACATGTGACTCAAACCTTATTTCACTTGAATTTTTGCTTTCACTATTTTAAGCATTAGACAAAAATCTTTAAAACTTAAGATACAGTTGCTACCATAAATAGCTTTATTGATTTTATATATTTTTCAATATCTGTTGTAATGTGTATATCCATCTTTTGTGTGTAGTGTAGCATTACTGTACATGATAGTATGTACCACGTAGAGTGCATCATCAGTATCTGAAAAGAAAAAACAACAATACCAGGTTAGTGCCTTTCTGGGAAAAATACTTTTTTTAAAGTATTTTCCAAATTTCTACACAATAAGCTCTTAAGCAAATACAAACATTGGGAAAAAAAACATTATATTTAAGTATCTATCACAGTAACTTAAATAAGTAATTCCCCATGAACCTTTCATTATTCTATTTAGGGGAAACAATTCCTGTTTTATTTTAAAGTCTGGGATGTTTGTTTTAATGCTCTGCATTCATAGTTCTAGAAACTGTTTTCCACTCATATATTTAAACGCATGTATGTTCCTGAGGGCATATATGTTGGCAAAGGCAGACATGTCCATTGATTTGGGAAAATTTGAATATTTTATGTGGGGTGCCTTAAGGGAGAAAAGATAAAATGGTAGATACATTTACGAACAACTAAGGACTTTGTAGA
Organism: Oryzias latipes; assembly: GCF_053564925.1. NCBI lineage: Eukaryota > Metazoa > Chordata > Actinopteri > Beloniformes > Adrianichthyidae > Oryzias > Oryzias latipes. The sequence goes on along the minus strand of NC_136256.1, from coordinate 19,107,995 downwards.
CACAAGGAGAAAGATAATTATTAACTTAATAAAAGCTCAGTTTTCGGAGTTATGAATAGAAAATTGCGTATTTGAAGCAATCAAAACGAAATCAACCTAAAGGAGACAACAAAAATACATCAAACTTTAAATAATTAGAATTGATTGGTACCTTATAGTATATGACACACTCAAATAATTAATTATTAAATTTTTCAAAAGACGTTCAATTTATTGCTTTATCGAGCATAGGCTAAAAGTAAATTAGAAACGTGTGTCTTTTATTTCGAAGTCAAAACTTTTTTTAAAAAAAGTAAAGAAGCAGCTGAAAAGCTCTGCTTTGTCGCCCTCTAGTGGAGCCGGCGCAGAAGGAGGAGTAAGCGCGGGTCAGGTTGTTATGGTGAAGCATTTCCCCGGAGGCGCTGGCTCGAGTAGGAACGGAGGACAGTCGCTGATTCCGTTCCAGAGCCGCCGACCTGCCCGGGAGCTCCGGTCACCGCAGGTGAGCTTTCCTGTCTCTCCGGTCTGTCGCTTCAGGTCAGAGTTGTGCGACTGCTCGCTTTCAGGGGCGGTCCGTCCCGAAACGGTCATTAATACGAGGCGAGACAGAGTTTCTGTGTCACAGGTTGATGCAGCTCAAAAAGTAAGCTAACCGGACGTTATGGCAGCGCTAGCATAAATTAGTCGACTCAGCTCAACAGGTGGTCTTATTACTTTCCCTCTGTAAATTTTGAACCCAAAAACAAAACCACAAGTGTTCTCCATCATCAGTTAGCTAATCCAGGTAACTAACACGAACCGCTTACCTGCGGGGCTGAACACCTGTCGAGGCTGTCTGTCTGTCTGTGGACCGCTAGCTAATCTGCTGCTCGCACGGCAGGAATCGGGAGTTTACGTCATTTTTGTTAAAGCCGCTTTCTAGTGGATAAATTCACTTCGAGCGCGTGGAAGTGTCACGTAGACACGAATAAATGTATCCCAATCACTGCGTGGAATTGGCGCGAGGCATATCAGGGGCGCGTGGGGGACTTTTCTTGCGGTTACTTACTGCGGGTCATAGTTCAGGGCCAACCCTTGACTAATCTATACTGATTTTTATAGTAATTTGTACTAATATAATTTTTGGAGGCACACGAACAAATGAAAAAACAACAGCGCTCAGTAACGAACTTTAATATTCTGTGTTTATTTTATCTTCTATGCATTTAACACGGGGAGCATTGGAAACCATTAGGTACCATTTTTAGATAATCTTATGTCCATTAGTATTTAATTTTTTTAATCTTCTGTCTTTTTATTAAATTAAAAACAACTTTTAATAGAAGATAGTTCATAGACTTCTGTCATAAATGTCACACATAACACCACTATGAGATTATTGCCAACAGTAAACATCTATTAATAATTGATTGAGCCTCTATATGGCAGTCATCTCCTGACATTTACTGATTTGTGGCTGTCTGAAAGACAATTCCTTCAATCTTGTTCTTAAGTAATGCTGCATCTGGGCAAAGTACCTTTTACAAATAACATTTAACCACTAGGCACGGTAACAGGTTTGCAGGTTTTGTCATCCAGATTAAGACTAATTCATGGACTTTGTGATGCACAGAGGGTTAATTTAAATGATTCTTGTCGTTGGATCATTTCTAAAAATCACACTTCTCCACACAAATCTATTTGGCAGAACCTCTAAAGAAAAAATCAGATCTGTGACCTCTGGACTGATAGAAACAAAGAACTTCCTGTCAGCATTTACAGCAAATAAAAGCCTTTTGGACACAATAAAAACAGCATCAAATGTTTCTTTCCTCAAGGGTTACTCGTGTAACTTGAATTCTCAGTGGGGAAAAAAAACAAATCTGCTTTTTTTTTAGATTTATTTGACCTGATAAGATCATTTTTAGTTTCTCCCTGACATTCCCTCAAACATTCCTTACTCTCAAACTCCCCCGTCCTCTCCTTCTTCTCAATAGGTTCTTTCTTTACAGTTATGCCTGTTTAAACATGGACATAAATCAAACATATGTCGCAAAGATCCAATTGTCTCTTGTTTACACAGAATCCGAGCACTCTGACATTTATATTTGCTACTGAGCACCTCTTCCTCCACCTTCCTCATCCTCTCGGATCTCTTTCACATCATTTCCTCCACATCCTTTTGCTCCTTCGGTTCATATCCTGTGATTCTTTCTAAATGTGTCTTTTATCCCTGAAACTTGCTCCCTCCTTTCTTTATGCTGTAGAATTCTTGCCAGAATTACTGAGAGTTTTAGGGGATTTATTTGAAGCTAGTCCAATCGTTACACATAACGCGCCTCGCAGTAGACCCCCCCCTCCCTCGTTCTGTTCTTCCTTCAAGGCCAGCAGACATCAACTGTTTTCATGTGTGCATCAAAAACACAGATTGTGTCACACAAACCACCATGACAAGTTTTGTTTTGTCTCACTAGAGACTGTAAGAGGATGCAAATTGAAGGCTCGGTCTTTCCCGGATGTTTCCGTGTTTCATCAAAGCTTCATGGAGGCCGTAGTGTTTGTTTCTGTGAGCAGGTTTAACATTGAGACAGTCCAGGCTGCATGCAAGTTCACTGCAAACCCCTATGCAGCACACTGCACCTTATATAAAGGATGAAAATGGTGTTTTAACATGTTCTTGTGCCATTTTTCTGATGAAAAAGTGAAGTTTAAAATAGCATTCCTGAGGATTTCTTTATTCAAATCATTTTGAATGAGAAGCAGATAAAAAAAAAAAAGGCGTTGGAAAAAAAGATCATTTGTTACATAGAAAATGTGCTGCAGCCACAAGCTCCCTGCTCCGCTCCGCTCCATTTTGATGCATCCATTTATAGACAAATAGATCCATGTGCGTCTTTGTTTTCCTCGTCTGAGCTGGAATCTGGATCCAAACTGCTGGATGGCTCCAGTGTTGCTCAACCACTGCACGGTGGCGCAGGTTTCCTCAAGTCCCAGCTGGGGGACTGGAAACAGAACACCATACCTTTCTGGGTGGAGTAAGCATGTTCTCCCCATGTATGTGAGGGTTTTCTCCGGGGAGTCCGGCTTTCTCCCAGGGTCCAAAAACATGCTTGATAGGTTAAGTGGGTACTCTAAATTGTCGCTAGGTGTGAAAGTGAGTGTGCATGGGTGTGTGATTGTGGCCCTGCAACAGACTGGCGACCTGTCCAGGATGACCCCTGCCTTCGCTCACGAGTGGCCGGGATAGGCCCCGGCAGCCCCGTGACCCCGAAGGGGGCAAAACGGATTTAGAAGATGAAAGAATGAATTTCTGTTGCACCAGTAATGTTAGGTTGCTAGGCTGTAGGCTAGCGGGATTGCGTGTTGGCAGAGGGATGTCGGGAAGCAGAGGCGGACTTGCTCCACGCCAACAGTCCTACCCACAACCCTGAAAGGAATTTCTAATGAACTCCTGCTGCTCTGCAGAAACTATTCTAGAAAATGACAGTTTGTTTGGTTGTTTTTGGGGCTCAAAACGACAAACATTATTAAAAGACCCCTGGAAACGCTTAGAAGATAAATTTAAAGATGGTCTGGGTGGGACTTTCAGCCAATGCCAGGCTCAGCAGAGTGGCTGCATTTCCCGTCGTGTTCCTATTATAAGCTGTTAGACTAAAGTTCCACCCAAATCAGTACTGAGTGAGTGTTTCACAGAGCTTCATTGATGGCTGACCCTGAAGGAAAGTGTGTGTTCCTTCCAGTGTCGGGATTATGCTGAGACATTTTTACAAACGTTTGTATTTGCTCTACATGAGTTTGAGCTACCCCAGCCCTCGCTGGATGAATGGTCACATGGTTTTTACTCTGGCAAATCCCACGCTCACATTTGTCCTGCTATCCGATTAACAATCAGAAACAGTAACAGACTCATAAAAAACACGACGTGTGAACTTGGATGATAAGATAAATGTTGCATCTCTCTTGTAATGTTAGAGAAATCTGTATATGGTTCTTTTGGGTGTTTTATTAACCTTTGATCACGTTTTATTTTTACTACTCTGCAGAAGAGGATTGCTCTCCCAACCTTTGAGCTGTTAGAAACATGAAGTCCTGTTTGCTTCATCAGCTTTCTTGTTATGACAGTCAAAAACTAAAGTTTGATGAGGCGGGTTTGACTGAAGCAGTGTTTTGGAGGAGGCTTAGCAAGGTCTCAGTTTCTCCTTCCCCCTGCATTGATCGGGTTTTCCTGATGTTTGACTCAATTGGCTTATTTTTCCAGTCAGCTTATGTATTTTCATGCTCCATGAAGATATTCAACCTTTTTATTCTGTGTGGCTGACGTTGTTTTAAAGTTATGCAGACAAGTTAACTTCAAATTATTTGTTGACATATTTAAATCTGACTTTATGCTATAAATGATAATCAAAAGAAAAGCTTTTACCTTCTTTATTTGTGTTTAGTTAATGGCACATCAAGGTTATTGGTTAGCTGTCTGACGGCTGTGAAACTGCTTATTACCTGTTGTCAGGCCAAAGTTTAATTTGTTAATGAGATTGTCGTTGATGGAGCCTTTAATGCTGCTTTGTCCAAGAACTGTGCACACAGAAACGCCTCTTCCTCTGCAAAATCTTTGAGAATGCTGTTGACCTTTGTTTCCGTCCAAACATGTATCTGTTAATAAATCCATGCAGAGGTCGAAATGCATCAAAATATATCATAGGATTCAGGGAAAAGTTGAACTTTTATTGTTCAAGTTGGTTTATATTTGACTATATTACTGGCTGTATGTAGACCTGCACAATAAATCACTAATTTATTGTTATTGCGATATCAAGCTGTGTAATTCGCATATAGCAGAAGACGGTGACATGGTTACCTTAAATGTGCTAAAACACTCTTAAGGCAGCTTGAAGTATTTAACAAATTGAAAAAATCCCTTTTATGCATTTGACCAATCAGATGGAGCCCGTTTATGTTAGATGCTCTCCTCCTATGTAGATGAGGGTCATTTAGAGTATAATTTAAGGCATGTTGATTATTAAATGACAATTTTGGTTGTTTAGTTATTTGTTTATGTATCGCAAGTTATATCGTCATCACAATATTGATCACTAACATGGTAAATACCGGGTTGTCCTCATATTGTGCAGCCATAGCTGTGTGTAATTAAATAGTAGCTGAAAACGATCTAGTTACAAGACCGTGCTGTGAAAAAAAAATAGTCCCATGCTCAATGCTTCATGCATGGTGCTTGAGGCTTTTGTTTCCCCTTCTCATCTGGAATTATCCACTTAATACAACTTTGAGTTCTTGCAGGGATTTTTTTCTTTGTCTCCAATCTTTTTTTTTTGCTTTTAAAGCCACTTAAAAAACCCTCACAAGAACCTTTTTCATTTGTCAGCTTTGTTTGGAATTCGCCGCCATTGTTCCCGGCAGACATTAAAACTGCATGCTTGTTTTCATTTTTACATTTTAAATCTGTCCTTGGTGGAGTGTCCCTTTGATAAATATGTTAACATTTCAAATACTTCACATATTTATTGTGGTTCTAAAGAAAAATGTTACCCAAGAGATGCTAGGTTCTCACATGGACTGTAATGTGCATGTAGACTTTATTATTAAGAGTTGGTGACAACCAACAAATCATAAAACAAAGTAGTAAAGTATAATTTTTAAAAGCTTATTTGGATCAATAAGCTCTTTTACTGTCTGTTGATGGAGACAGATCCAGTGTAGATTAATTGAAACCCATGTTGAGAGCTTTTTTTTTTATAAAAAATGGAAACTGTGGAAAAATGTTATGTCTTCAGAGTGAACAATCCCAAAATTATAAATAATTCAAAATAAAATGTAAGAGGCTGTTAAAGGTTTGTCAGATAGCAAATATATAAAAAAATAATAATATACAGTTTTACTGTTGTTTTTTTCCCTTTAGCATGACCAAATTTACAAAGACAAAACATTTTTTTTAAAGAATCAAATTGTAGGTTTATCAGGGTAAAGTAAAAAAAAATACTGAAACTAATACTAAACCTCAGTCTTTAGGGATCAAGTTGATTTGACTTATTGACATATGCCGTTTAAAGATTCTAGTTTCTTTTTTTTCTAAAGTAAATCTCTTGAAAATTCCAAAAAGTCCAAAATTTCTTTTGCTCAGCAGGAAATGTTCCAGTTGTTCTGTAAACATGAGGTTTGTAGCCATAATTGTTAGACTTCTCATAAATGCAAACACCTGAATCAACTGTCTCCATTTAACAGGTTCGGAAATTGGCGTCAAAATAACAATTCTATTTACCGGTAACAGAGATGAATCACAATAAGAGCTTACGTTTTTAGGAACCTATTTTATAACCCTAATGATTCCAAAAAGGAGCAGCATGTTTCAGCAAAGAGACAATTTTACTTAAATTCAATACTTTTAGTGATCGCACTATGTTGTGTCGCAGATATTTATGGTAAGTGCTTTGTATGAAACACAGAAACATTTCAAAGCGTTACTTGTTGCAGATTTAGGCCAGAAGGTCTGAGCAAACCTTGGAGCGGTCCTGGTCCATCTTATGCCCACATGTATGCTTACACAGGCTGGGAAGATGATGCATAACATGATAAGCATCGGTCAGTTTAACACGCGTGTTTGTATGCAGTAAAGCAGTGCTCCAGACATCCAGAAAACAGAAAAACAACGATCTGCCTGTTGTTGCATTTCAACAACACACCACGGTGTGCACGTGTTGCATTTTTAATCACTGTGAGTTGAAATCCACTGAATAGTCGATCAGAAGCCACTGTAGCCCACCGCTGCAGCACTTTCCTGCTTGTTATTAATTCTAGTTCAAACTTCCAACATGTTGAAATCGATACACATCAAGTTACAAGATCCTGTTTGTCTGGATAGCTACCTTTTTATTGTCTGCTTAGTTTAACATCTAAACTGCAAATATTTTATAATCTATCCACGTCCCTCCTTGGTGGTTAACTCTCTAACTTACCAAGTTCCTCTGGTTGACCTTCCTCCCAGCACTCGCAGGCCAGCGCCTAAATAATATATGAGCAGCCCAGAAAGAGAAGGAGCGTGTGCAACGCATGGAACTCCGCTTGGAAGTTGACAAAAAAGTCATGAGAGTGACGGTGCTGAGCAAGGTTGCCATGGCGAGAACTTGCACTGAAACTGAAAGGTGCACTCTTCAGACTGAGTATAATCCTGTGGGCAATTCAGCAGATAAAATGTATTCAGTGTAGAAAGGTGTGTCACTCATTAATGTAAAGCATCCCACTGTCTCAGGTTTCCTTCAGGGGAGAAGTGGGAGAAGAGGGACTAGGGGAAAGGACTGAAGGGTTAAAGATGACACGGTTAGGAGTGGAGTATGCCTACATTATCTTGTAACTCGGCACTCACATTTTCCCTCTCTGTCCACAGAACGACGGCTGTGACGCTGAAGCCTTTGTAGGCTTTTGGATTCTTCTGGAGATCTGAAACCCCATCAGTGCAAAGATTTCATTCCTATCTGCAAAAAGTCCTTTAATTCCAACACACATGCCACAGGGATGTTTTGTTGCACAGACATGGATTCACATGTCGCCTCGTGTCAGATCCTGATCCTGACCCTCATAAACGTGGACTAAAAAGAAAAAACATTTGTTCTCGTTTTTACTCCGTGCTGCCTAAAAATGGATCAGGGAGCTGAAAACTGGCTGAACTATCCAGCTCATTGTGGTCTGGACTTGTTTCTTTTTGCCATGATGGTTTCCTCATAAAGACGGAGAAAGTGCGCCATCGCTTGTCCTTTTTATAGATTCCTCTGAAATCATGGAGATATCTGTGACTTGAAATCACTACACAAGCTTTTCTTTCCAAGTATCTTCCTGCTGGAGTTCTTCTGAAAATCAGTCATAAAAGCTCTTTTGCCCAAACACAATAATGAGGAGGCCCGTGAGGTTTGGAAGCCTGGTTCATTAAATAGGCTTCATCCTCACATACTTGGTGAAACGAACTGTGAAGCGCTAGAACGGCGATGGCAGCGGACCACGGTGAGCTGCTGGCAGAGATGGCGACAGTGGGCCGGCTCAGTGCCACAGAGCGCCTGAAGCACGCCCAGAAGCGCCGTGCGCAGCAGCTGAAGGCCTGGACACAGATGGAAAAGGACGCGGTGCGAGGATCCAGAGCCAAAGCAGACAAGAAGAAGCCCCGCACAAGCAAAGTGACATTCCCCGACTCCGTCACCTTGCTGGATGCGGCTGCCCGCAACGACGTGGAGGAAGGTGGGTAGACCCAGACATGCAGGGATCCGGAGGAAGCCAGTTACACACCAATGATGCTGGATACCTCAATGAATATTGATTAACTATACTAGCTTAAAGACCCACTCCTATGAAAATCGCCTTCTTGTTCTTGTGGCATTTTCCTATGGATGGAGGACATATATATAGAAAATTTAGATAACAATTGCATTTCTGAGTATTTTTTCATTCAAATCGTTGTGAATAAAAACAAATGCAGTTTGAAAACGCGTGTACAACCGGCCGGTCAGACGCTCCCTACTCCGCTCCATTCTGATGCATCCACTTGTAGACGACTAGAACCGTGTTCGTCTCTGTTTTTCCTGTTCCAACTGACGTCTGGCTCAAAACTGCACACCTGGATTGCTGCAATGTTGCTCAACGTTTTTGTTGCACCAGTAATGTTAGGTTGGGGATGTGAGGGGCTGTAAGCTAGCAGGAGAGCATGTAAACAGATGGGTGATGGGAAGTGGGGCAGGGTTACTCTGCAGCAATAGTCAGCAGCGACGTTACTCTTGTACATAGAGACAAATTTCTAATGATCTACTGCCGCTCTGTAGAAACTATGTCCTAGAAAACTACAGTTTTTTTTTTTGTTTTTGGCTAAAAACATCATAATAATAATTAAAAGATCACTGGGATAATAATAATAATAGATCTAAAGATGATGGGAGTGGGTCTTTCTAATAACTACATTGAAATGGTTAGCTGGAAAAGCTAATTTTTTACATGTACTAAATTGATTTTACTTCCTCAAATGTGTTTTTAACATAAAATAATAAAGTCAAATGTGAGTATGACTGTAAATGTCTGTTGTTGTATTCCTAGTGAGACAGCTGCTTAACAGTGGTGTCAGCCCAGATCTAGTCAATGAAGATGGACTGACCGCTCTTCATCAGGTACACATGCTGCGACCTTAATGATGCCAACACAACTCCTCTGTCATTAGTTAGCTATTCAGAGGACAGATGCATGCAAAAGTAATCTAATGACGAGCTAGAACTCTAACAAATAAACTTTTTGGTTCTCAAAGTTTATCTGAACATTTCACGTCTGGCTTATGAGAAGAGCGTCTGTCCGTACAGATGACTCTTCATTAAGGCTGTTTTGGCCAGTCTTTCTCCTGGAAAACTTGGTTTGCACAGCAGAGAATGAAGTCATGCTTTAGAAAGTCTTTAGAAATTCTTTTCATCCTGATTGGCTATTAATCCCTTTGGTTTTATTTTATTTCTGTGCTTGTTGGATTTTTTGTTTTGCCTGAAAGAACCTAACGTTTGCCCTACACGTGCTCTCTGTTCTCAGTGCTGCATTGATAATTTTGTGGAGATAGTGCAGTGCCTGATAGATGCTGGTGCCTGTGTGAACGCCTGCGATAGTGAGCTGTGGACGCCGCTGCACGCTGCTGCCACCTGTGGACACACCGGGCTGGTGCAGCTCCTCATTCAAGCGTAAGTGTTGCTGGGACCAAACCCCTGCAGAAACAAAACATTAAATGAATAATATATCAATAAATACCACTGCTATGCTTTCTTTTGTGGTATATTTTAAATTTTGGTTCAGAATCTAAACTGAGAGTGATGAGTTCTACAAAAGTAATGCAAATTGAGCCTGACTTTGGATTTGTACATCATGGTTTGCCACTCTAATCCTCAAATTTGCATGGGGGTTTGTGGATGAATGGACTCTTTTATTTTTGTGCGTGTGCACATGTCGGCTTTTGTTTAAATTCTAGAGGCGCAGATCTGCTGGCAGTCAATGCTGATGGCAACATGCCGTACGACCTCTGTGAGGACGTGGCCACCCTGGAGCTGCTGGAGGTAGCTATGTCCGAGCAGGGTCAGTACACGTACATATGTTATTTTGTTTTTTTAAATAACCCCTCTAGTTGTGAAAAATAGTTTGGAACAGGTTGAGTATTTGACGTCTTTGTTTTTCTCGGGTGTGGGTGCAGGGATAACTCAGAGTCGCATAGATGAATGCAGAGGAGCTAAAGAGGCCACCATGCTGGCGGACATCCAGGCTCTGGTTCAGAACGGAGCCGACCTCAACGCACACGATGATAATGGAACGACACTGGTGAGACGTGAAGATTAAAGCAAAGACGAAAAGTTTGGTGTAATTCAGATTCACCTTGACTTATAGAGCACTTCTCCTGTCACAGAACACCTCAAAGTGCTTTACATGAAGTTAAAATAATAGGGAAAATAGTCATTTTAATAAAATCCCCCCAACACACATACAGGGAAAAACAGTCCATTAAACACAAGGAAACATAAATCTACTTGAAAGCAAAGGTAAATAGAGGAGTTGATGTTTAAAACCTTCCCAGTGGTGGAGCTCTCACATCCTCAGGCAGGATCCTCACCGCGGGTTTTTGTCCTGACCTTTGAGATCACCGGCAGACCTGCACGGGAGGATCCTACGGCTCTGGGGAAGCCCTTAACCAAAACCATGCTGATAAAAAACATGAAGGTCCAATTCCATTGAGACATTTACAAACAAATGAAAGAATCTAAAAATTGATGCCAAAGCTGACTGGGCGCCTTTGCAAAGATTTTAAAATTAGAGTAAAATGCTCCTTTTTTCTGGTCCTGGTTTTCTAACACCAGAAAGAGGAGAATGTGGTCTGGCTAATAATAAAACGTACAATTATTTATACTTTCAGTGTTGTAAACTTTCCATCTCATAAAGTGGAATATGCATGATTAATATTGCTATTCTTCTCAAAGAAATTTATACTTGTTAGTTTTATTTATGTGGAGTTTTAATGTTTTTCTCCTCTTAGCTCCACATTGCGTCTGCCAACGGCTACATGTCTGTAGCTGAGCTGCTGCTAACCAACAGAGCTGAGCTGGAGGTGAAGGACTCTGATGGATGGACGCCGCTGCACGCTGCCTCCTGCTGGGGACAGGTTCTTACTGCATCCACACTGGAATCCAATATTTTTTTCTTTTTGCTGTCTCCATACTGTTTTGTGTTATTGTTTATAGATCCAAATAGTGGAACTGCTGGTGGCCCATGGAGCCAGTCTAAATGCAAAGTCTGTTCTGGAGGAGACTCCGTTAGGTCAGATGAATTCAGACTCTTTTCATAATCAAATGCAAAGATTTTGTTTATTTAATCTAAAAAAAAAAGTTATGTTTATAAATGAATGGGACATTTACAATTCTGTTCTATTCACAGATGTTTGTATGGATGAGGAGGTCAGAGCCAAACTGATGGATCTAAAGCACAAACATGACGCCATCATGAAGAGTCAGGACAGACAGAAAGGCACTCTGCAAAAACGAGCGTCTAGTACTGGCAGTAGAGGGTGAGATAAGCAGCTCAAGAGACCCAGAATGTGTCTAATTTAAAATATAAGAACCTACAGACAGTCAATTTGGGAATTTCTGAATTAAAGCATGTTTATTTTTAGAGGTTTAAGCCAGAGACCCACTGAGCACAAAGGCAGAAAAGTTCAAACCCCACAGTGATTTACTCCTGAGAGTTTCTGGTCTGTCTCCTCAGTAAGGTGGTGCGTAGGGTCAGCGTGAATGAACGCTCCAGCCTGTACCGACGGGAACACCAAAAGGAGGCCATGGTGTGGCAGGAGCGTGACCGACAGCCCGAACCTCACGACGATGATGAAGACAGACAAACGGACAACGAGCTGCACCAGCACGCTGCTATGGTGACTCCACTGCTCATTCAGCCGCATCAGAGTCCTGAACGCTCTTTTGAATCTGCCGCTTGTTTTCAGATTGCTGGGGGAGCAGCAACATCGCGCCTAGAGGAGCTGGAGTCTGCTGACAGGAAAATTTCTTCTTGTATAGGCAATGGAGAGACCTCTGTTTCTCTGTCCTCCTCTGTCCCGGGAGAGCTTTGGACTGGAAGTGGTCTCATGGATCGCAGTGCCTCCTATCAGCTCAGCTCTGCGTCTGCATCAGCGTCTGCATCAGCGTCTGCAGAGGGCGACTCTGCTGACAGCATGAGCCGAGAGAAATCCCACCACACCCTGGCTGACCTGAAACGGCAAAGAGCAGCTGCTAAACTCAACAAATATCCAGCTCCTCCTCCTCCTCTTCTCCCTCCTCCAGTGGAGGAAGAGCCTTCAGTTGCAGCAGCAGGAGAGATGCCAGCCACCCCAGCTCAATCAGAGATCCAGATATCCCCCACTCCGAATGACACGGTCTCTCCCAGCCAGGTGTACTTTACCCCATCCAGCGGGGATCCTCCACTGCTGAAGCTTCGAGCCCCTGAGGAGGACCAGACCAGCAGCAAAGAGCCTTGCTGTGGCCTCATGTAAGCATGAGCCTGCAGGCAGCAGAACCAAGACCAGCTCTGCTTTAAAGTGATAACAGCCTTTTAAGGAGCCACTTTAAAACAATAAAAAAATCACTGACGATGGAACCAACTGACTTTGGCCAGTAATTGTCTGAACCTTTTCAATGGAGTAACTAGTTTGGATATTTGTTATTTATTTCAAGCTCTTTGCATTCTTTCTCACATGCAGGACTTAAACTACACAACTTTTTCAGCAACACTAGACAAATGTCGTATAACTGGACCATAAGATGATTTATTTTGATAGGAATATGTTCCTTTTTTGTTAAATGATTAGTTTGAAGATGACAAGCTTAAATCTGTGTCATAAAATATTTTGTATGCTTGGAAGATGATTTAAAGATTTCTTTTATAAACAAGTAAACCTGAATGTACACAAAAGAATGACTGCTGCTCCGTTCAACAGTTTTCCATCAACAAAACTCTATTTTTTTTCTTTCCTAGTAAATTAAGTAGAATACATTTAAATATTTTTATGGTAGAATTTGTACATTTTCATCTTCAATATGAAATCCTGAATATTTAAATAGATACCTCTCCAGGACCTTTAGCACCACCATTGTTTCTCCATTCACAGAAGAATATGAATGTTTATTCTGCCCACTGCACATTTTAAGGACTTCATGTAAAGAAATTGAGGTGATTGTTGACATACTTGTGAGGATGCTTTTCAAGGGTCGGTGCCTTCATCAAGTGGATTGTTATTGGTTTGCAAAGCTTGCACGGACTCCCACATGTAAATGTGTCCGATTGAATTTATGTACTTTAAAATGCAAAGTTTTGTTAATGATTTTTCATGTTTTCTGTTTAAAAAACATAAAATACACAGTTCACAAATGAGTTTTTGTATTTGTTTTATAACATAAATGCGTAGAATTCCTTTTTGGAGTTGTTTAAAAAAAAAAAACAGAATGTGAGTTAGATTTTGTTTATATTGGAAGCCAGTGATGATTGATGGTCTTGATCTTGGAATGTCATCCCTGTAGGGAATGGCTCCCCTTGTGGTCATGTTGAGCAGTTGCACATGTCTTCCCTCTGAATTCCTCCACCCCTCCTAAAACATTTTCCTTCCTGTTACATCAGACTCCCTTTTCATCAGCACATTTTGAATGTCACAGTCCGTTCTGATCAGTCTGCCAGAGCAGGTGTCATAAAAAAAAAACACTTGTACTTTAAGTGGAACCATGAAGGCAAACCCTGTCGCAGAATGATTTCTATCAAGATTTATTAACCCAAGCTGCAGGTACTGACTGACACCTAAATACATTTTTACAAGAATTTCTTTATCTGAAACCTGTGACATGTCTTGACTAAATCACCTGAGCCATGAAAATCTCTCCAACCACGCTGAGGTACATAAAATCCTGCCTATTATTGTCTTCTGTGACGTTAATTTGTTATTTGATGCTCCAAAAAACCCGTGCTGCATGAAACAAAAGTCACCGGGACATCACATGCTTAGATGTGAACAGTTTTAGTTGAGGGGGGGGATATCGAATGTCTCTCCAAGACTTTTGAAAGTGTTTCTCCGTCTCGTGGTTCATCCTTTCCACACACGCACTTTCTTTTGAAAGACTACCAACCTGTTACTCTATGCTCTCGCCTGGCCGGCCTGCTGGTGCAATTCACTGTTTAATAAGTGAAACTAATATGGTCGTGGATTTTCTGTAGCACTCAGCAATCAAATCAAAGTAGTGCTTTACAGAAAGAAAGACATTTTAGACTTTAAAAAGAAAAAAGCATTCACATAAACCCTGCAAAGTCTATGACATCAAAGAATGGACAGATTTTTTATTTAGATGTTTGATGAAATCTACAAATACAATTTGTGCAGTATCCTTTTTCTAAGAAGATATATATAGTATCAATAATGATACGTTAGATGAGTTGGTAAGTTTTCACTTACTTTTCAGTTTAAGATGCAAAATGAGTGTTCCAGAAAAAAAAACACTTTATTTAACCACTAATTCAAATTTGATGGACTCTTAACATGGTTTAATTTTACTATAAAGAATTAAATAACCATAAAAAGAAAGCATTATTTTGATACAGCAAGTAGTCATTTCAAAAATGTATCAAGTAAAACAAAGATCATAATGAGCTTTGAAGCAAACAGAACACACATTTCCATTTAAAGTATGAACGCTCACAAAAACCCATGATCCTGGTTAAATCTAAACAAAAAATGAAAGACTTGATAAAACAAAATGGTTAAATGTTGAGTCTTTTAAAAACCTGGAAAGTCCTAAATGTGATGGTGCAATGAAAGGCAGCCCTACACCTGAGATCACACTAAAGGAGTGAGGCCTCGACTTAAGTTGTACTTCTTCTTATAGGAACTAAGAGGCCTTATGAAGAAAAATCAAATAAAAACCAAAAAGAAAAGAAAAACAAAGAACAAAAAAAAAAACTCACTTACAAATGATCTAAATAACCCTGCTTTCAAAGCACGAAACCTTGTTGTTTTGACGCTTGGTGTGACTAAATGTGATGAAAATTGGTCAGCTTACAAAAACACAAGTTAATGAAGTTTGCCATCAATGGGACTTTTTAAAAAAGTTCTCAGAAAGTGGTTACAAACTGCAAATCACCAGTGTAAAAAAAACATACTATTAAAAAAAAGCTTTTGTAGCTAATTTAATGTCTTAATTTGTTCAAAAACAAACCAAAGTTGTTTATAAGATAAACTTAAATGAGGTATATTCAACAATAGAAGTTTGGAACTTTAAAATAGAAATTGACAAAACTACCAACTTGACATGAAAATGCAGAAAAGCTGTTTATTTATTTATTTTTATTTTTATTGTCCCTATTAGGTCAAAGGGGCAACATTTTTTTCAAAACTGTCAAAACAAAGTAGCCTGGCAAAGTAATTTTTACATTTGTGTGCACATAAACAAAAACATAGTAAAGGCTTACTTAACAAAAACTGTTGCAAAAGCCACAAGCAGACGCTTGAAAGGTTATTTTCCCACGAGGACAAACACTTGAAATCTGAGTGTGAATGCAGTGTTATTCCCTCTGAGGTTTCATGTTGCATTTCAGGGCCTCGAATGTTTTATAAGTTTTGAAGTGAAAACAGCTTATTTTGGCGTAAATATTGATAAAACAAAGTTTCAAAGACAGTACGTGTTTTAATGACTGTTTGCATATGTAACTTGGTGATTTATTGGTGATTTATCACAATTTTTTTATTGTTCTTCAGCATCTAGCATAGTATCGAGCCATACGTGTGAATAACTCACTGCCGTTTAACTAAAAACTATATTTCACTAATTAATTTTGAAATTGAAGTTATCTGCTATTGAAAATTTAATAATACATGTTTGTCTTCATATATTTTTATATCGGCATCATGCTTCACATTAATGATTTTTAGAATTAAATGTAATTTCCGGCAGTACGTGAAGGTGTCATAAGCGTTAGGAGGCGAGGTTCCAACCAGCAGAAGGCGGACTCGAGCGAAGGCGGGGCGCGCGGCGGGGCTGCGCGAGCCCCCGCAGACTCTGGAGGCAGTTATTAGAGTGAGGGGTGCTGGTTGAAAGCCGCGCTGACTTCAACGCTGAGCTCTCCTGGCTGCAGGTCCCGGTAACAACTGATACGCTTTATCAGCCCTCACAGCTGCAGACTCCTCTTCACTTTTAAACTCGTCTCCTCCTGTTTTCTGGGGGGGTTGCTTTTCAGAAAGGTGACTAAAAACAGCGCAACTTCACCTCGCAAAAACCATGACCAGTCTGGCAGTGAACGGGGTGACGTGTCGGGGGAAGGTGCTCACCCTCGACAGCATGAACCCCAACGTGCGGCGGGTGGAGTACGCGGTCCGGGGCCCCATAGTGCAACGGGCGGTGCAGATAGAGAAGGAGCTCAGAGAGGTAAAGATTCACAACTTATGTCAAGTATTTTTTGTATTTTTATTTTAAAGTTTAAAAGCATAAAAGTCACTGTTAGTTGGTTATTTAAATGGTGTTTGTGTGCACGTGTCAGTGCAGTCTGTCCAGCTGTTGAGCTCTGCAGCTGGAATTTGACACCTCCTGGAAATCAGGCATGTATTTTGGCTCCTGGAGTCCACTCCCTTTACTTAAAACATCCAGATGAACTGGAATTTTGCTCCTGATTCTGCTGAAGAAGACCACAATGGTTCAGATATATAACTGTGTCCTTTTTAGCCCCAGGCGGCTGCAGAACTCTGAGGATGAGTATGTTGTGAAAGGTTATTGCATAAGATGAGAGGGAACATTCACTCCTTTCTTTTGTTTGTCTGGCTTTTGCTCTGGAGGGACAGTTCATTGGACCGGGCTGTGGGTGAGGCCCACTAAGAAGGAGTCTGGATCAAAGTGCTCTCTTTCCTCACTTTCTTTAAAACCGCCTAATGTTTAACTAAACCTATTGGAGCAATATCATGAAATTCTGGAACGTTGCTGAATTCAGGTTGAAATTTTAGGAAGAAATTCTGCAGTTGAGGAGACATCTGCTTCCTGTCAGATCTGTGACTGGAGCACTATTAGTGGTGAATCAGCAGGTTTTATGCCTGTATATGGGTTCATGTGTTCTGGTTTAATGATGACCCTTCACTCACATCTGTTATGAAAACTGAAACCTCTCTGGTTTCTGGTTCAATCTGCGGGTTTTGTGACCATTTCCCTATTTTTTTTATTTTTTTGCTTCTACAAAATCCAGACTTTTGCATGGGTTACTGTCTTGGAGATAGTTGGTTGAGTCACATGCAGAAATTAGTCCTGATGACTTCCCCGTTTGCATTCGTTCCAAGTGAATTGGTTGAAAGACAGCTGTGTCACCAGACTCCATGAGTTTCTGGGTGGTGGTCAGAACAGACTCCATTCATTCTGGTGATCCTAAGGGAGGCTCGGTCCTGTGTGCTGGCCTGGCCTTGTTTAATCAGCGCCTGGTGTTGACTGAGCGGGCCGGCTCTGAGAACAACCGGGCTCTTTGTGGTCCGACTTAAAGATATTTGTGTTGCATATTTAGGTTTCAAACAGGTCCATGCTGGACTTAGCACTGTGTCAAAAGAACACAGTTCAACAACCAAATAATAGGAACAATTCCTCAATGGAAAGGAAGATTATCCCATCAGTCACACTAAATCCTCACAAAAACATTTGAGAAACACAATTCAAAACAGATACTAGACTATATTTATGTGTGAAATAGATCCTGAAAAAGGTTCTGAGTTGTTTAAAACAGAACAATCACAGCAAAATTTAAAAAAGTAAGCTTGAACAAATCATACATAAATAAGTGGATCCACGAAATGCATTTAAATCATTTACATATTTGTTGTAATTTTGTGGATGTTTTAATTTTCCCCCGCTTCTGCTGTGCTTTACAGCGCATAACTGTCATTCTCATTAGTTCTGCTCTTTAAGTAACCTAAATAAATAAATAAATAGATTGTCCTCCAGAGGAAAAACACAAACAAGCAACGATTTTCTCTGCTTCTTAATGATTCTTTTACTGGAACTCTGTGTGTAGAACATTTATATCGGTTCCTACCGTTTAGTTCAAAGTTAAACTGAAGAAAAAAACTCATATTTGGAGATTGTGAACAAAACGGTGATGTGTTAGAACATTCCAATTTTATGATAATTAGTTTTGCAATGACTGTCTCAAATTGTCCCATGCATTAGAGGCATAATTGCAACTGTAAAGATTCTTTTAGGGAAGTAATATGTATATATATTTAGTTTTGTGTGTTTTGTTTAAATTTAAGACGTTGATGCTTAACTTTGCTGCAGAAATTCTTAAGAGACCGTCTGGTGTCACCTGACCTTTTGTGACGAACAGCACCAGCTGCGGCCTGTTGGGATCCACACGGACCAAACGGGCACAAACCAGAACCACTCAAACCATGAACTACTCCCTCAAAATCAAGTTGAATGAGTAGACAAAAGCAGATTCAACCGGTCGGCTCAGAGTGAGTGGGTTGGAGGCCAGGGACAACCTCCCCCCTCGCCACTCTTCACCAAAGCAGTGTGGGGGGGGCTTTAGAAAACAGGGAGGAGCAAATGAAAGAAGATGCATGAGTGAAGTGGGAAGGGGGGCACGCAACGGGTCACTGAAAGATGAATATCAAAAGGTCAGACTTTGACCTACATTCTGGGCTTTCCAATGACGACAACAGACTTGTTCAGATTCAACCAAGTAACCTTTTGTGGAGACGGTGCAAGGCCATGTGATTCTGCAGCTCCTTTACTGATCCTGTCCCAGAACTGCAAAGTTCATTTTCTGCAGGTCTTACCAAACAAGCAATACACAGGATGAGGAAAACTTGTGCAATGTTAGTGATCAATATTGCGATATGACTTGCGATACAAGAACAGAAAGCAAAACAACTAAAACATCATTTCCATTTCACTGCAACAGTTTTATTTATATAAAAGTCAACATAACTTCAAGTATAGTCCAAAAGGCCCATGTCTACCTAGGAGACGGGCATCTTACCTAAAAGGACTCCATCTGGTTGGTCAAATATGTATAGGGCTGTATTTGATTTGCTAAAAACTTCAAGCTATCTTGATATTATTTTTGCACGTGCGTAAACGGGTTTATCTTCCTAAAGGCTGATATCGTGATGACGCTAACTTTTTGATTTATTGTGCAGGCTAGCATCAACTGAATAACTAAAACTTGTTCTTATTGACCTAAAGCAAAATAGGTTTTTTAATCAATAAAACTGTTTTATTTTCTTTGCAGGGGGTTAAGAAACCCTTCACAGAAGTCATCAAGGCTAACATAGGAGACGCACACGCTATGGGTCAGAAACCAATCACCTTCTTCCGTCAGGTTAGCCGCATAAATCTGTCAAACGTTTTATTTCATCAAGTCCAAGAGAGATATGTTGAGTTTGCTCTACAAATGTTGGTTCTTCTCTCGTAGGTCTTGGCTCTTTGTTCTTACCCTGACCTCCTGGAAGACAACAAGTTTCCAGAAGACGCCAAGAAGCGAGCACGGCGAATCCTGGATGCCTGCGGAGGGCACAGCATAGGTCAAACAGATCCCCCGTTTTATGAAAAAGTGCCAGCCGATGGAGGCAGTTTGGGTTAAAGTTGCTGTGTTGTTCTGAAGGGGCCTACAGTGCCAGCCAGGGAATTGAGTGCATCCGTCAGGATGTGGCTCGCTACATAGAGAAGAGGGACGGTGGCATCCCCTCCAACCCTGACAACATCTACCTCTCCACCGGGGCCAGTGATGCCATTGTGGTATCTATCAAATACTTTCAAGCGGATGATTTGCCTTTTTAGTGTACAGTAGGATAAACATCTGTTAATCATATGCTCATCTGTACTTTGCACATGTGCAAATTTACCCCACCCACAGACCTTTGCCTCCTCAACTTTATTCAACCAGGTTGTGCTACTGGATAACCTTAAGATAGACTTTGCTAGTTCACTAAAACAAGCAGAGACAGTAACATTTTTGACACAGTATACTTGCAGAGATATTATATTTTATCTGCAGCGTTGTATTACATCTGCAAAATCATCGAAAAAGTCTTGCAGCTTCCCTTATTTTTGAAATATATACAGATGATTTCTGTTGTCTCTTCAAATTTAAAGCTTTTTCCTTCCATTTTTTCTAATTCCAGACCATGCTGAAGCTGCTGGTGTGCGGCGAGGGTCGTGATCGCACAGGAGTCATGATCTCCATCCCTCAGTACCCTCTGTACTCTGCTGCGCTGGCAGACCTGGGTGCCGTGCAGATCAATTACTACCTGGATGAGGACAAGTGCTGGGGCCTGGATGTGACAGAGCTCAGGCGAGCCTTGAATGCAGCAAAGCAGCACTGCAAACCACGTGTGCTCTGCATCATCAACCCTGGAAACCCCACAGGTGTGCCTGATGTTTACAGTTTTTCTGATTACAGGGGCCCCTCATTATCTCAGGAGCTGCATTCTAAAAATATCCAGCGATAGGTGAAATCTGCAAAATAAGGTCATAGATGTTTTAAGGCCTTGAAACCTCTCACTACACACTTCATACATTTTTTTACAGACAAAAAATAAAATGTTCACATTTTTGTTGTCTTATTTAAACTCTCAAAGTTCAAACTTTCATTGAAAAATAAATCCAGTATTATAGAATGAAACCTAAGATATGCCTGCAAACAAAGATCTATGTAGATTGGGCAAACTCTTGGAGGTTGAGCGTTGTAGGTGAGATTGATTGACAAAGTGAACAGCCAATCAGAATGCAGAACACAGTGTGCTGTTAAAAAAGCATGCATAATTTCACTGAAATCCACAAAACGGTGAGACTGCTACAGCGTTATAATGAGGGACCACTGTACTTCCTTTTTTAATGCTAAATTAGCATTTAATTGATGTATTAGTATTGTACTAGCTTGTATAGCTATTAGATTGTCTAGTCCCTAAAAACATTGACTGTAAAAACAATGGACAGCTCAACCCCTCCCTTCTCGTGTTCCCAAATAAGAAGCACCATTGCTTCCTGATACGGGCGCCGCCATGTTGAAACCAGTCGACAGGGATTGGTCCGAGTTGCTCCGACACATATCTATGGCAATGGTGACAGTAGTTGCCATAGATACGATGACTCAGAGCGACTCAGACCAATCACTATCAACTGGTTTCAACTTGGTGGCATCCGTAAGAAGCAATGCTTAAGGATTTTGCCTCATTTTGCAAGACTTGGAGGTAAGGCTTTTTCTATGGGTGACGTCACACCGCCATTGTTTTTACAGTAGAAATAGAAATATCTTTATTGTCATTGTACATGTACAACGAAATTACATTCTATGTCTTGAAATCACTATTCTTGTTGTTGGACAGGCCAGGTCCAGAGCAGGGAGTGCATTGAAGACGTGATCCGATTTGCCAAAGAGGAGAACCTCTTCCTCATGGCTGACGAAGTAAATCCCTTGTTTATATTCACACTTTAACATCTTTAAGCACAAAGTCAAATGTAAAACAACTTTTTTGAAACACTTCTCAGAGTGTAAACAGGAATCTCCCGTTTTATCAAGCTGTTTGACCTTTTCAGGTCTACCAGGATAATGTTTATGCAAAGGGATGCAAGTTTCACTCCTTTAAGAAGGTGCTGTTTGAGATGGGTCCAGAGTATTCCAGTTCATTAGAGATGGCCTCCTTCCACTCCACCTCCAAGTGCTACATGGGAGAGTGAGTATCTGCACCCCTGCAAGGACTTACAGTCTTACTCAGCGGATCAAAACGTTTTATGGGTTTCCATAGAATTTCATTGATAAATAGACAATCATACACAATCTCCCTGATGAAGAAACTCTGGCAGCAGATAAAAAAGTATTTTAGTAAACAAATAAAAAAACATTTTTAGCAAACCTTTTATGGTTTTAGAAGTTGCAGATATTTCAACACAAACGTCTTCTATTTGAAGTTTGTTTTATCAAAATTTAAAAACAGAATTTCCTTTTAAAAAAGGGTTATAGTTTTGAAACAATTGTAGACATTCATGCCAGTTATTACAAAAGGAGAAAAGATCAACAGGTTAAAGCAGAACCAGGCTCATATTTCTGTTTATTTCTAAACAGTTTCTGTTCAGTTCCTTCCTTGCTTGTCCAGATTAACATGGCTGCAGGTGCTGGTCATGAAAGGACCTTAAGTTCTTTTCAACATGGTTACAATATATGTGCTTGACAAAATTACAGCATTTAAATATTTCACATTTACACAGGATTTTTTCCATCTTTAAACCGTCGTCTGCAGATCAGCATTAAGCTTTACTTTTACTTTGCTGATGTTGCATTGAGACTGACCTTTTGTGTGTCTTTTCACTAGCCTCTGTTTGTGTTTGTCAGGTGTGGATTCCGTGGAGGATACATGGAGGTGCTCAACATGGATCCGGAAGTGAAGGCTCAGCTCACCAAGCTGGTGTCTGTGCGTCTGTGCCCCCCTGTCTCAGGACAGGCTATGCTGGACCTGGTGGTGAACCCCCCACTGCCCGATGAACCCTCCTACGCCTCATACGTGAAGGTTTGAGAAACACAGGCAAACGTCTAGTCACAGTTGGATTTAACTTAATAACTTGTGATTACCTCGTGCTAAAAGGTTATAGCCTTTAAGAAAGCAGGAATTATCTCTCGTGAATCACCTGGTTGTTAACCCTTGTGCTATCCTAGGCACTTTACCATTAGGAGTTGGGTCATCTAGACCCACTAGACAGTGCTCTAAACCTTTTTTCTTCAATGATTTGTGATCTTCACTGGTGTCCACGGATTACATGAAATCTTTCCACCTTTATCCACCTTTGTCATGGTAGGGAGAACACGTCAATGTAAGGGTGGGGTCATCTAAGATAGCACAAGGGTTAAACGGTTTGCCTGTTTTTACTCTGTCCATCAGAGGTTAGCAAACTCCTCACCTTGCTTTTGCTCAATACGCAGATTACACCAAAAATCCATCCATGTAGTCTGTCACTTTATAGGTTCTTATACATTCTGGCCCTACTGCTATAAACTAGACTCTATGCACAGAAGATCTATTTTATTCAATAGAGGGCTATTATCTGTGTACACACCACACCTGGGTCATCACCTCCTCCATGCAGCTGTTCAACAGGATGCTGACGTCATCCTGCCAAACAAGTTTTCCCAATCACATCAGAGGAAGTCTGGACCGATCTCAGGAGACCTCATTATAGAAAAAGCAGCAGTTCCTGATGGTGACTCCCCAAAGTTACTGAAGGAACATGCAGCTCAGACGCCAGAGCCCACCAGAAGCTGTTCACCATGTGTCCTCTTCATGATGAAACGATCCCGGTACTGTGGATACATCCTGCCTTGTTTCTGTGCCCTTGGCGGCATGACCTGCTCAGCAAAATGACTACAGACATGAAGACTCTGGAACGACTGATTCTTCAGCATTTAAAGCCTTGGGTCATCACAGACTAGGATCCCTTTTAGCTAGAGCACCAGGATGCAGTCCTCCACCTGTTACATCGTGTGTACAGCAATCTGGAAGTATCTGGCTTAGGCTCCTCTACTTTTTTAGGTGCAGGAGAGATAAACTGCTTAGGACGGCAGTGACTCCCTCCTTAACCTCTTGGATCGAGGATACACAGTATACCAGGATGGGGGATTGTATTTCTGGAAAGGTTGATTGCAAAACAGAGACTCCACCGGGGACAGTTTTAGACCTCTTCCTGTTCTCATTGTACATGCCAGACTTAAAGAACAAGAACAACTCAAACACATCATTGTCTCCAGTCTGGACAAAGGGAGAGGACAATGAGCTGCTGTAGTCTTATAAGTACCTTGGAGTTCATCTCAATTAGAAGCTTTACACCTCCTTTGATATCTGCAGCAGCATGCTCCACATCTTTTACCGGATTGCAGTGGTGACTGCCTTCTGCTGGGGTGGCAGCCTAAAAAAGACAGGCTACAAGAGATTAGATAAACTGATGAACTGAGCCAGCTCTGCTCTTGAAAAAGTTAATTTCCCTTGAGGGTGCGATGGACGTGAGGCTGAAAGGTGTGTTCACTGCCATCATGGATAACAGTTTACCATCTTCTGCACAATGCGCTGTGTGGGCAACAGATTCCTCACATTGAGGTGTAGAACTGAAAGATTAAGGACTGTCTTTGTCCTACAACCGTCCAACTTCACAATGTTTCAATTACTCTACATCTGCTGTACAGCGACTAGCCTAAGCTGTCTAAGTTTTCTCATTAACTGGGTTTTAATTTTACCAACCAATTTATGTCTTTTTAAAATTGTAAGCTGCTGGACAATTGATGTACCCTGGTTGGAATCAAGAGTTTTATTCTATTTTCTGTTCTACCTTTTTACACTTTTATGGGGTTTGGAATACAGATATTACACGATCACTGGCTCTCTAGCTTAATGAATGATAGAAATTTACAGTGGATTGTCTCTTTCACCACAAGGGGGCAGACAAAAAATCCAGAGTGTTCTTCAAGAATTGGAACATTTATAAACTTATAATTTCACCAAATACATAAGTCTTTGACATAATTTAGTTTTTACAGCTTGGAGAACGAGCGGTTTTCTCTTTTGAGCACGGCTTATGCAAGATCTGTATCCAGCATCTGCTCATCCTCAGGTGATTGGAGAAGATTTTGGCTTTTGGTCTTAACCCTTGTGCTTTCCTAGGCACTTTAAAATTGGGAGTTGGGTCCTCTAGACCCACTAGACAGTGCTCTGACCCTTTTTTCTTCAATGATTTGTGATCTTCACTGGTGTCCATGGATTGCATGAAATCTTTCACCTTTATCGTGGTAGGGAGAACACGTCAATGTAAGGTTGGGGTCATCTAAGATAGCACAAGGGTTATAAATAAATCTTTTTACTGAACGAAGTAGTGTTTGAGGTGAATATCTGTGTTTTTCAGTTGGAGGCTTTGTAACACTTGATTTAGGTGTTAGATGTTGATCTTTTGAAAACTTTAGGATCACTGGGAATTTGTGGAAGAGCTGCAGGTTTCTCTTCCTCCTTATTTTCTCCTTCCTGCTGCAGTATTGAAATATTTTTTTAAAGTAAGACGAGACTCTCTGTCTTCCCAGGAGCGGACAGCTGTTTTAGCTGCCTTAGCTGAGAAATCCCATTTAACGGAGGAAATGTTCAACACAGTCCCTGGCATCACTTGCAACCCAGTGCAAGGAGCCATGTACACCTTTCCCCGCATCACTCTTCCTCAAAAGGCCATCGCCAAGGCTCAGGTAAGAATGATTTTACTTGTAGGTTTTTGCCAAAAAAAAAGGTGCACACTTTTAAAGAATGCATGTCTGCAGGAGGAGGGCCAGGCTCCAGACATGTTGTACTGCATGAAGCTACTGGAGGAGGAGGGAATCTGCTTAGTGCCAGGAAGCGGCTTTGGTCAGAAGGAAGGAACTTTTCACTTTAGGTACAAACTTTAGGCCTCAGAGGAGTGGTCAATTTTCTTCCTACATTGCCTTTATATCGCATCGTCCCGACTGAATTTTATCATAAAGTTTAACCAACGGTCACTTTTTCTCCACCCAGGATGACCATTTTGCCTCCGACTGAAAAACTGAAAGTGGTGCTGCAGAAAATCCGGGACTTCCACTTACGGTTCACACAGGAGTTTTCCTAACAAGCTTCTCCTTAAGCGCCAGCACCGGTGTGTAAACGACGCTGTGCAGTGATCACTCAACCCACCAAAGACTGCAATTCTACAACAGGGCACTTTCTCCCCCTCTGTTAAATGAGCCAATCAGTTCAGAAGCCTTAACCAGTTTTTCTTTCTTAGAAAGTAAAAATATGTAGTAAGCTATCTTGTTCATATGTATAGATTTAATAAAATATTTACATTTTTGACAGACCTGCACTCAAAATCATTTCCAGCGAACTTTAACGTGCTTAATTTTTAGTTTGTAAGGTACTGTAATAGTCAAGGTCTTAAATGTGCATAAAAATACTAATTTTTAAACTTCTTAATGTGATTGTATGAAATGTGTGCTTTTCAAGGCTGTCTTATTAAATATGGATTTCAGTTGCCAAATCTTGTCTTGTGTGATTAAATCTGAAAAACATAGGAGTCACTCTTGAGTGGTGGTCCACAGTCTCAGTTTTTATTTTAAAAATTGTCAGTGCTTACATGCTTTTGAAAAACAGAAGAATCTCTCGGTTGAACAGAAACTAAAAATGATGATTGAGTCAGGTAATCATCTTTGGAACTCAGTAACACCGCTTTTATACCACCCCGTCACCCTCCCAGACGCTTGAACAGCTTCATCCGACGCTCAGCCCGAGTGTGGTTCAAGTCCTCAGATCATTTGAAGGAAAACAAAAGTCTCATAGTTCGTCTTTCTGCTGTAGCTTTGTGGCATGCTTTTCCAAAAAGTTGCTGAGCGCCTCAACCGTTCGATCTCCTCCTTCAAATTTGACCGGGCTCTGCTTGCCGTTTGCCGGGGCTAAGTATATTGTAGGAAAGCCCTCCGCTTTGTAATTGTCATTTGGAATGTCGTTGGCTGTGGCGTCCATCTTGGCGATCACCAGATTCTTCTCCTTTTTGTATTTTTTGCCCAAAGATAAGTAATCAGGCTCCAGCTTTTTACAGTGGCCACACCAGGGAGCGTAAAACTCAATCAGGACATCCTTCTGGGTATCCATGACGATTTCATCGAAGGTCTTTCCAACCACAACCTTGACTGGTCCTGTGTTGCTCTTTGGCACGGGCTGGGACTTGATGATGGGCTTTAGCTTTCCTGCAAATTTTAACAACCAAGAGTCACATGAAACTTTGGAAGAGCACTGACGTTACATCATTTAGCAACACGACAACTGGCTTACCTTTCTTAAAAGCCATAACGAAGTCTCTCAGAACCTCCGAGTCGAAGTCGTCGGGCTCCATGGCAAACTTCTTGCCTCCTTCCGCCATGATTCCAGCGTTGACCTCCTCCCCGCTGTCGCTCAGACCGAGGCTCTTCAGCTCATCAGCATAATCCTCCTCATCTGCGATGGCAAATGTGTACTCAGGGAAATCTTTGGCCACCTCCAGAACTTTGGACCTCCAGAACTGGGTAGCTGTTAAAACACGAAAAAGGGGCCAAAAAAAGGTTACATTGAGAAACTTTCTGCACAAGAAAATGGAAAAGTAAACAGGAAA
Source organism: Oryzias latipes (assembly GCF_053564925.1). NCBI lineage: Eukaryota > Metazoa > Chordata > Actinopteri > Beloniformes > Adrianichthyidae > Oryzias > Oryzias latipes. Next base: position 19,080,855 of record NC_136256.1, on the reverse strand, counting down.
AATGATTTCCTATAAGAAAGACTCACCTTTTTTGTAATCGAAGCTGAAGTCTACTCCATAATAGACGACCACCATGGGTCTCTTGCTGTAACGTTTTGCATCATTGCTTGGTTTTCTGTGTCCCACAAGAGGAATCGAGTGCTTCTTGAAGAACTCTTGAATTTCTGATGCAGATGTTGAGTCCTGCACAAGACCAGACAAAAAAACAAAACAAAAAACAAACATTAAAGAAAAGAAAAAAAACTATTCTGGGTGGAGAGACAGCAGCTGCTGCTCAAAGCAATGAATTCAAACATTTATGCTCTTACATTTAAACACAATATTGATTCTGCAAAGTTTCAATAAGGAAACATTTTAACTCATAAGAACCCGTGGTGACATCAGTATAACAGAAAAACATCCGAAATGGAAAATACACAATTTGTTTTTTAAAAAAAATGGGTTAAGTAGCTTTTCAGAAAGATGCAATACCTTTACAGTAAGTGTGTGAGATGCTGGCTCATATTTTGAGCGGAACTTTTCCGGCTGAACGATGACAATCTGACCAGGAGAGGCTTTCAGGAGTTTAGCCACATCAGAGCTGAAGGAATGACGGAAGCTGAAATCTTCCCTCAGTGTGTTGCCTTAAATAAAACAATAAAGTCCCTCTTTACTCACATTTAAACAAAAAAAACATCTATATTTCTGAGAACTTTCGTGGAAAAACAAATGGGCCTTTTACAAAATAAAAGTTCATATTAATGGCCTTTTTATTTTAAATTTGATATCCAGAATGTTTCACCACCAAGATCGTCATGAAACTACTCACATGCTTCTGTGTAGAGCTCATAAGCTGAATCTTGCTCATTGGAGAAAATGCCGACTATGACGGCATCGTCGCCGTCCTTTATGAGCTCCTGCACCTGTTTCACGGCCTGGACTTGCTTAGATGGAGGCCCTGCCTGCTCTCCCATGTGTTCCACGATGCCTAAAAGTAAAGTCGATCATAAGCACTGACAGGAAAATAACAAATAAAATAAAAACTGAATCAAGGGCAAACATCGGACACATACCGTAATTCTCTCTGGGTCCGTTGTACTCAAACGCTCTGCCCTTTCTGAAAATCTTCAGGGTGGGGAAGCCGTTCACGCCGTAGCGCTTGGCGAGCTCAGTTTCAACCGTGGCGTCCACCTTTGCAAGGGGAATGGGAGGCGTGCGCTTGCTCAGCTCCTTTGCTGCCTTCTCATACTCTGGAGCCAGACGCTTGCAGTGTCCACACCTGCAGGTCAGTTCAACGAGGAACACAAGTTAATGCTCCACATTTACCCACTTGAACGCATCTTTAAACTACTTTAACGTTTAAAAAATTTACCATGGAGCGTAAAATTCCACCAGGATGATGTCGGCATTATTCACCGTGTCATCGAAGTTTTCCTGCGTCAGCACCAGAGTCGCATCAGGAGGGGGCTTCCAGTCTGGATGAGCCACCTCTTTTACCCGCTCCACAATAGCTGCCCAACAAAAACATGTGTATTAGCAGCCATGATCAAAAACAATTCTGAATTAAAGACCGCCATTGATGTCTGGCTCGCAGAGGCTACTCGCATCCACCTTCTCGGCTTCTAAATGACAGCTTTTCTGTCACAAAACAACCACTTTATGTAAGTTTTAGAAGAATCAACAGAAGTAAACTTTTGGATTTCCTTGGCAATGAGAGTTAGGAGGCAATAGATTAAAATCCCTAGGAGGAGATTTAATTCGTAGAAGGTAGTAAAGTTGATTCATTTTTGGAAAATTCAGGATGGCAGCCTTTTCCTGGGGTCAAAGGTCAACGGAACTTCAGTAGTAGCTGAAGACCTGACCTGGTCAAATATTGGTGAGTTTTTGAGTGTTTGGCAGAGGTGCAGTAAGAAAGCAGGATTGAAAAAACAATATGCTCCTTGCAGGCCACAACTATTGAAACTGAAGTCCCACCTTTTTCTGTTCTTGCTCCATCATAGTCCACAGGCTCTCCATTTTTCAGGATCTTGATGGTGGGATAACCCGAGACATCGAACTTGCTCGCCAGCTGACTGGCTTGTGTTGCATCCACTTTGGCCACAGGTATGGGAGGATCGTTGTCTTTAAGAGTCTGAGCGATTTTCTCATACTCTGGGGCAAATTGCTTGCAATGGCCACACCTAACAAAATAATTTAAAAATAAAAAGTGAGACTTTTACTAAAAAAAACTTTTAGTTTTTTAAGTTTAGGAGCTTCAAATTACAAATTTAGGGGGTTTAAAAGTAAACACACCATGGGGCATAAAACTCCACCAGAACTGTGTCTTTTCCCTCCATGAAGGTGTCAAAATTGTTATCGGTGAGAACAAGCACCCCGTTCTCCTCCTTCACCTCCGTGTCATCCTCCTCTTCCTCGTCATCATCATCATCGTCACTGTCCTCCTCAGCAGCCTCCTCTTTGTTTTCTTCAGCATCTTTGTCAAAACAAGAAGAAAAGGTGAACATTCAAGACACAGAACAAGCAAACTCTAGCCAAGATTTTTTTTAAACATATGAATATATGTTTTGTCTCTGCAGAGCAACGCAGCTGTATACCTGGCTGCGCGCGTGCTTTTGTTGACATAGCTCTGTATGCTAAAAGGAGGCTAATTAAGATCCCACGGGGACTAACTAAGCTAGGTCGTTTACACGCTACTCAAGAGGCGCTGCACCGTTACTCTGCTAATAGTGAAAAAGAAATTTTTTAAATGTAATCATTTCTGGAATTAACTCCTACTTACCATCTTCACATTTGATGAAAGGTGCAACATGTGCAACGCCGAGCAGCACAATTAGAAGGAAAGCAACCTTCCTCATTGTTCTCCCTGCGTGAACGACGTGCTGCTCCCGGTAAATCACTCAACTAACGGCGCGGGTGTAACAGTGCAGCACACGCCTGCTCCCCCAGATCAATACTGATTTGTGGCAGATCGCACGTCAGTTCGTGGTTTCATGCAAACTTGCGCTCTGAGAGCTCACACTCCTCCTCCCTTTGGAACTTGTCTGACTTGCCACGTTCTGATTGGCTCCCTGTGTCCAATCACAAGTTGCCACTCAATTCCTGACTCCGAGACGTTGATGAATCTTATTGGCTGGTGGTCTTTATTGTCTGCTTGGACAACCCCCACCCCACCCCCACCCCGCCTGGCCCCCTATACCATCCTGCACAGAGGAGTCTGACAAACTTTGTTTGCCACAACATTGAATCCTATTTAAGGTCATGTTTGCACCAACATATATTTACAAATAATGAAACTTTTAAAATGTGATTTAACACACAATTCGTCCCTATTTCTCTATGTCTTTCCCCATCAGTTAATGGGGTGGGAGATGTGAAAGAAGTGGGGGTTGTGTATAGGTACGGGGAGAGGGGCCCTATTTTTACATTTTTATTTTTGTGCTTGTTAATTTTAATTTTCATGCTTGTTTTATAATATTTATTTTGTTTTGTTTTTATGTAAAGCACTTTGTGTTATACTTTTATATGAAAAGGGCTTCATAAATAAAGTTTGATTGATTGATTGAATAAGTTTATACAGTGTAGTTTTGCATTCACTAATACTTGATGGGAAAAAGTAGTTGAAGGTAGGCTGAGGTCTGAAATGAGCAACAGGATGGTTTAATGCCAAGTAAGACAACCTCTGATGCAATATTTGCTTTAAAGATCCACTCAGATAATCATTGTGGTTTTTTTTTACACGTTACAGTGGTGAGATGTGTTGCAGGTGTGACAGAACACTTCAAGTTAAGCCCCTTCTTGTTTGCTGTGGTGATGGACAGACTGACAGATGAGATTAAATGCCGTAAATGGTAAATGGCGTGTACTTGTATAGCGCTTTTCTACCTACAAGGCCCAAGGTGTTTTACAGTCACAGACCCATTCACCCAGTCACACACACACATGCACACACTGGTGGCGGCCCTGCTGCTGAACACAGGTGCCCGCCAACCACCAGAGGCAAGGTGGGGTTCAGTGTCTTGCCCAAGGATGCATCGACTCATGGGTGTGCAAGGCGGAAATCGAAAACTGCAATCTTAGGATCATGGGTCGACTGCCCTACCGCTGCACCACGATCGCCCAGAGGGTTAGGTAAGTTTACCGGAACATTATTTTCATGTAAGAATACAGCAATTGGGTTTATTAAAACTTTTTATTAAATAAGACTTTACGTCACTTTATGAACAATCTCACAGGTCTTTACACTTTTTAAATTCTTTATTTGAACTTATTTCTGTCAAAAGACAACACCCAGAGATTTCAGTGTTAATTTTTGGTTCCCTGCTCATGATGGACCAGAGCCTCCACCACCACCACATGAGAATAAGTAGCTCCACCAAGTCCATTGCTACTCTTTTTTTCAGTCCAGTGTTCATCCATGCTCTCCCTATAATCTGCCGTCCAAAGCGTTTCAGGGAGTCTTGATTCTTTGCATCCCACACTGCATCTGCCTTCCTGATGTTTGACCTCTTCTTCTTCCTGTAGTTCAAGCAGGGACCTGATGGTGTGTGACACAAATTACATTTAGACTAAAATTACCATCCGTACATCTTTCTTAGAGTAAAAGTTTTGTATATACTTTACCTATCATGGGGAAAAGTCAGCGCAGCCTCTCCTTGACCAACACTCAGCGACCTCACCAAGTCCTGATACAGTTGGGACATTATAAATGGTTGATTGGACATTTTAAAGATGTTTGCAAGCTGTGCATAGTTGACACATATATTTCACTTACCTGTAAGCGTTCTTTACAGAGTTCTGTTGTGGATGAGGCGTCTGGACTGTCTTTATCTGTGTAAGTGTGGAGTTTGGGGGGAAGAGTGTGGTGCAGGCTGTTGGAGAGGGCATTGAGTTTGAACAGTAGTTCATCTACTAAACTCTCACACTCTTCAAGAAAATAGGTCTGAAACAGAAAGAGAAAAAGTGAAGCAAGAACCCATAGAAATGGTGAAGCTTGTGATGCTATGTTCACACCGCCCACAGCAGTGCGCGTTTAAGCAACCACTTTTAACAAAAAGACGATGTAAAAGCAAATATATGCACCTTTACATAAGTGCATTTAGCACATTCAAGCGTGAGCTTGTTGATGATGATGCAAAAAAGTAACATCTTTGCACATGGTTTAGCAATTGAAAGAAATTATGAGAAAAAAATTGAACTTAAAGCAAGCATAAAGTAATTTGACCAATAACACAAAGATTTTAGGCCTGCAAACATACTTAATTTTTGTCATTTCAACAAGATGTTGCCTCAAATAAAATAACTGTATTTCTTTTTACTGCATTTTAAAAACTAAAGGACAGATTTTAAATACTGATATTGTCAGGATTCAAGCTTCTGTCTCCCCTCACGACCACCAGAGGGAGTCATCTCCTGAGTATGGAATTGGTTCTCATCTTCACTACATCTCCCATCAGCCACTGCACACTGTTCCCAGAGCTTCCATCAGCTGTTCTGTATTTAGTAATCACCACCAATGTATTTAATCAGGCACCGAGCTTTGCCTGGTGGGAAGTCTTGTTGTGCACTTGCTTACAGGCTGACTGTTACAGCTGCGTTTATACCGTTTGTGTATTTTGAGCTTTATCTGTTTTGGCCTTGCCCTGCCTTGCTTGCTGATTCTCTCATCAGCTCCTTGACCATCCTCTCAAGCCCTGTATGTGTTTGTCCATAAACACAGTTGCATATGGATCCAAATGCCTCCACCTCTTTGTCACAAATATGGATGTCCATATTAAAAAAATCCTTTGTACTTTTTCAAATCATTAAAGTCTCTCCAATATTTTTAACAAAAATGGCAAACAAAACAATGGACTAACAAATCAATGATGCAAGCACTCCCTTCTGAAGAAATAGTTTTTAAATGTATTTCCACTTGGATCTTCCTCCTTTTTTTTCTATTTAAAATGAGTGATTTTATGTTTTTGCTGATGTCTTGTTACAGTGAAGAACCTTGAGTTATAAATTAGAAGTATCACCTTTTGTGTGATAGACCCTAAAAAATGGCAAACTTGAACAGTAAAAACAGACTTTATGGTAACGCTGCTGCACTGGAGTTCTCATGTTCTTTTACTTCGCCGTTAACAGAGCCAGTGGGTGTAAAACAACTCCAGAGGTCAGTTTTTTCCTCACCTTCTGTGTGTGACAATCAGGTATTTGTGTCTTCATTCCAGTGAACTTCTGACTGATACAGCCCAATACTTCCCTGATAGTCGGGTCGTTCTTGGTGCTGGGAGACCTTTTTGCCTTTCTGATCATCACAGCAAAAACCTGAAAGACAGATATGTTGCAGTCAAAACATAATCATCCACATTCCTAATGATTTCAAAAACCTTTACGCAACTTTGACAACAAATGTTTGAACATTAAAAATATACAAATGCCTACCATTGTTGTCAGCATTGCAGAAGATGCATAAAGAAGCCCAAAGTAATAAAAATCCCTCCACAAAGATATGAGGTCCCTGGATTTTCGGAGACTCCAGAAGTGCCAAAGCACAGTTTGAATGGAATGAAAGGTCCTTTCTATGTAGAGCAGCCTCCCCATGCAGGAGAATATCGATAGAAGGAGCAGGCCTGAAATCTAGCAGCAGAAAAGGAGCAGATCCTTTAACTCTCAAAGGTGTTTTTGTCATGATTGTGAACAGACTTGACACAAAATGATGAAGGTGTGAACATGAGGCTATTTGGACTGAAGATGTTTACCGCTGGCCATAAAAGGCTGGAGAGTGATAAAAGAGGCATGGAGGGAGCTAAGATCCGGTTCAACCTGACGACAGTTACACACTTCACTGCCAGAAGGAAAAGGATGATGCCACGTAGAGTACGAGAAAACTGCAGAAATTACACAAACAATTATTTACATCATAGAAAAAATATTACATTTGTTGATCTTTTGATCTATTTCAAAAGTGTTCTCATTGGTCTTAAAATTATAATACATTATGACGGTTTGTTTTCTAGGATATAGTTCCTGCAGAGCAGTCTGCCCTCATTTCCTGTCATCCCTTTGTTTACGATGCTTACAGCTCCTCACACCACCAACCTAAAATTACTGGTGCAACAAAAATGGTGAGCAATATTGGAGCTATCTAGCCGTGTAGTTTTGAGCCAGATGCCAGCCCAGACGAGGAAAACAAAGACGTCTAGTCGTCTACAAGTGGATGCATGGGAATGGAGCGAAGCAGGGAGCTTTTGGTTTGCCGTTGTAAGTCCTACGTCATATCCACAAGCTTTTTTGTCTGTTCCTGACACAATTTGAATAAAGAAATACTCAGAAGTGCAATTTTGAGTTTCATTTTCTTTATATATGTCCTCTATCATGAACAAATTGCTACAAGATCATATAAAAAATATAAAAAAACACAATTTTTGTCAAAGTGGGTCTTTAAATAATTAATATCCCTTTCGTAAAAAAATAGCATTAACTTCTCACTTGTTCCGAGTTGGCAAGGGTGCTCACATCAACATGTTCTCTGTGGTTTCTACGTAGCTGCTCTGCAACTTCCATCACCATAGTGGGATGATAGACGTAATGGACGTAATACACCAGACTCACAATCACCAGGCTGACCTGGAAAAGAGAGAAAGTGGGAAAGGTCTGTCATAGCTGAGCCTCAACCTTTGGATTTTTGTCTCTGTGTGCTTTAGCTGACAGGTATGTTAGCTTAACGGTGACAGGTTGGTTCACCCTTTCAGACAGGTCAGTGTGAACTTGTTTGCTTTGCTGTGAGGCCTTCACGTCCAGCTTGTGAGTGGGTATTTTTAAACATGACAGACTCACTTCCACGCTGATGGAGGTTGTCTTCCAGTATCCCATCAATCCGTGCTGGGCTGCAGTGGACGTTTGGTGGTAGAGGTTTACGAGAGACAAGAGGAGGAACAGGAGCTGATGGTGAGGCAGAGACAAAGACATTTTTGTTTTATTTTTAAGTGTTTCGTTTGTCATACACACTTTTTTTCATGTGCATTTACCTGCCAGACCATGACAGTATAGTCCAGCATAGAAGGAGAGTGGTACAACCTCACTGACTGAACTGTAGCAGAAGACTGAAGCAAACCAGTGGAGCTTTGCTCACTAAGCAGAGTCACACTCGAAAACAAGTTTGGTGCAGGGCTGTATAAGGAAAACTGGACCTTCAAGGCCACCGTCTGCTCAGACAACCAGCCGCTCAAATGCAAGAGCCTCAGTTTTGATGCACCCTCAGACCTGCAGAGGAGAAACAACTTATGACGATAAATCAGATATCACAGAAACATATTTTATAAGAAACATTCAGACAAACAATCACACTGATTTTGTATCCAGGTTTGTGCATTTCTTTTACCTTGTGTAGCCTAAGCCAACTGTGACCTCCTGTTTGGAGGAGGAACCAGTGTGATAACGCGGCCTTGGAGGCGTTACCATGGAAACCTGTGATTCATAAAATGTAAGCATAAGATTATTAAACACTATGTACCCTGGATGGAATGAGACATTCTGACTCAAACACACACAGCACAAAGGCAAAGAGTTAGGACTATGTTCACTCAGAACAGCAACTTCTCTTTAACAATTCATGACATCGTTTGCAGCTATTGAACTTTCTCTTTAAACTTCTTAAATTTAGCCGCATAACGTTTTCTGATCTTTCTGCCTGTGTTCTAGGAATGGATTTTTCCAGTTTGCCAGATCTGGTAGACCTAAAACTATCCTAAAGTAAGAAACATTTCTAGAGGCAGCGCCCTCTACAGCAAGAACATTTTATAAAACACATGATCTCATGTGCTTCAAACAAATTAAAAACAAAACAAAAAGAAACACACACACAGATGAGATTAAAAACTTTCAAACCACTTATGATTTAGTTTTTTTACGCTGTCAGATGAGTTTGCAGAAAGGTTTTTACTTTCTAATGTACCTGACTGTGAAATGTCCCGCACACCTCCGTCTTCTGTACAAGTGGAGCTCCAATTGAAATGAATGACATCTGGGTGACATCAAAGTGGTCACATTAGAAAAGAAGCTTTTGTCAGCCTTCATATTCAGTTATTATTAATAAAAAAATTGGGATTTTTAATCCATAAAGAGATTATTTTTTGAAACAAGCACACCTCATGCCAGGACACAACAACAAATTCATTATTTACATTTATTTAGATGAAATCTTATAAAACAAAACCCAAAACAATTTTTAAATGACTGTATCATTAGAGGAGTTTTGGTCTAGTTTTCTTGAAAAGTCTTTATATATTTCAGAGAAATTGTATTTTGATGATATGTTCACTTATGCACAATTAATACCAAATATTCTTAAATCCTTTTAAAGAGAAAATGTTCAATAAAAAAAGTTGGTCAACAGTATTATTAAAGTAGCTATCATAAACAATTTCCTTCAACTTCTAATTAATTACCTTTTTTAATAATTTATTCTTCTAGGTGATTTTTAATTTTTTTTAAATAATAAGCAGCAACATTTTTCATTTCTCTTAGATCATTTGTGACACATCAGAAATGTTTGAACCATGGACCTGCCCAAAAATGTTGCTTTTATAGACTTTCAGATATTAATACTTTCTAATAACTAAAATATAGGTATATATGAATTAACAAAAAGTTAAATTTTAATATTTTTCATGTAAAAAATATTTTGTCCCTGTTTTTGATGTTGTCGTCCACCTGAAAGACAAAACAAAACTCCTCACAGCTCTTTCTTAGTGCTCACCTGTGGATTTTCTGATTCATTGTAGTACAGTGAACTGAGAAGACTTGTCTGTGCCCACTTCCACCAGTCTTCATACTTTTTTATGGACATGAAGTCGTCCCCGTGAGCCCTGCAGAAAGTTGCTTGAACTGTGTTAGCAGAGGTTGATGCTGATACAGCGATATGACAGAATTACCTTATGAAGTGTCTTCTAAATGCTGCATTTAGCGGGTAATGTTCATCAACTGGGCTGCCATAAGTGATGCACACCATCAGGAAAAACATGGAGCCACAGAGACACAAATCCCTGCCGGACAAAGCAGACTAAATCCTCATTACATGTTTAAGGCGTACATATTTGGACCAAGCAAACACCAAAAGGCAAACCTCAGCATTTTATGAATGACAGCCTGTTTTTTTCTCTTTGTACGAGTCTTCCTCAGCTCTGCTCGGGTTGGTGGGTGAACACGGCGCAGGTACCGAGCTCGCTGTCGAGCCTCAAGGATCTGCAAATCAGAGAATGATGATTTCAGGGGGAAAAATATGTATACTGTATATTGCAAGTTTGATTACCACCTTTTCTGCATTTGGTGCTCTTGTTCGGGTAAAAGCAGATGGTCGAAGCTGGTCTGGGTCCTGGTGTTTTAAATCTTCTAAATGAGAATTCATTTTATTGAAAAAACAGTGAAAGTCTTGACTTCTCTTGAACCTCCATGAAACTACTGCTGCCAGTACAAGTATCTGGAAAAATGAAGAAGGTAGTAAAATAGACTGCAGATTAAAGAATACATCAATTGTGGAATATATGCTTTGGGGGAAAAAAGAAGAAATGTAATTTTTCACCGTTGCAGGATGGATGACAAAAAAGCAAAATGTGAGTGAGACAAAAAGAGAATGTATCCAATGGAGAATCTTGCCACTGTTGAGTCTGATGTAAAAAACAAACAAGCAAAACAACATTTAAAGTGTCACAAAAGCACAATAAAAAGGGTGTAATTCAGTTTTTCAATGCTCAGTTAATGATACTACCTGGTTCCCAGCACAGCAGAGAGGATCAGGCAGGACAGACAAAAAAGCAGGCATAATGTCCAGGCGACGCAGTGATACAGCAGGGATGCTAGTCTGTATCTTCGCTTCACTCGAACACACTGACCCTCAATCTTTGTAGCTTTCAGAGCTCCACAAAACTCACTGCTCTGAGGTGACAGCTCACTATCATTTCCCTTTGATTTTTTAAGGAAGAGGCTCCTTCTTCTAGAAACCTGCAACACTTCTTGAAACAACAGCTCATGGATGCTCTCGAATGACACACTGTCCTTCCTCCTCTTATTCCTTTGCGGCGTGACTGCTTCCTTATCGTCTGCGTCCTTATTTTCTAAATTTGTGGTAGATACTGACAAGAAGTCTGTGTCCTAAAGGGAAAAACGAAAGAACAGTGATCATGCAAAGTGAAGAAACTGTGTTAAAAATGTAACAAATGTTAAATATAACCTGGTATTTTGTCTTTCCAGATGGTCTTTTAGAAAAAACATCTGTAAAAAGACGATAACATTTGAAGCATTCTGCATTAACTACAGCACGTGGGAACTATGAGTGGAATCAAACCTTACTGTCATAATTCTCAAGTGTCATTCTGCCACTTTTAACTCGAAACAGGAAGGATATCACCATCGCTACAGGTAACACAGCCACCACACTTACAAGTCCTGTTGCTATAGAAACAGATGTCACATCGATGACACCCAAGTCAAAGGGTAGCTGTGAAGAAAGGAGGATGTGAATTTACAGAACTCTAGAACCTTTCCGCTTCTTATCACTTCTTCCAACATACCTGATCATCTCTTTGATGTGTGATGATTATGTTGACACATGCGTACCCCAAGAATAGCAGCAGACACACACAGAGTCTCTGAGCACGAGTGAACAGATGAGGACTAGGACAAGTGTACACCGACATCCAGATGTGGTAATCAGGCATGTATTCAAACAGCTTAAGAAACAACATCTGTTAGAGAAATGATGGAGACTTAACAAAACAGATTTAAAGAATAATCACGTGTGTTATTGAAAATTAAACCTTAGAGAAGGTCAGCCCATGGGTCGAAACACGTAACATCCTTTCCACCTGGCCGTCTCCTTTATTTACAGCCAGCCAGCACTGACTGATGAACTGCCAAGAGCGTCCCTCCATGTGTCCTGGCATCAGCTGGATCACAGTGGGAAAGCAAAATCACCTTGTATTTGAGATTACTTCATGTAACAGGAAAAAGAGATAATTTAAGCTCCAACAAGTAGGCATCAAACCAGACTACCTCAGAAACCTGCACTTGTTTCAGGTACCACTCAGGAGAAGGTCCAGAATTGTTGTGCCAGATGTGAACCCCCTGAACAGAACCTAGACTATCTGCTACACTGTAGAGGAAAGAGGATAACAAAATCACATCACTGCATAACAGTGCAGAGTTTGTTGTTTTAGAGGATTTTACCTCAGGATAAAGGTGTTTTGAGAGTTCCTTCTGAACAGAGTGCATCCTGGGACGTGCAGTTCCTTAGTTTGAGAGCATCCATCTTCACCATGCAGCACTACATAAACCTGATAAACAGATGGATAACCGTTCAACACAATGCTTTTTCAAAATAGCTGGATAATTAAAAAAAAAAAGTTATTTAAAAAAAGTTATTTTAGCCCTAAACTACCTCACGTGTTGTTGAACTGCTTGCTTAAAAAGTAAATAATGTTAATGGGATAAGCTGACTCTGACATTTACTAATGTGAAACTTTCCTTTGGTGATTGAATTTGGAATCATGGAGATAAACTCTTTTTTTTTTTTTTTTTTGCTTGACATCCTGAAACGTGCTGTGCAACCTCGACGCAAACCCTTACTCTCGCACTCATGCGTGCAGCAGAGCACAGACCGGTGTGGACGGTGACGGCATAGAAATGTTGGTCGGTTGCAGAGTTGTCAGGAAGGAAGTGGGCTCTGTTATTCTCCTCGGACGTGGCGTCCGTTTTTTTGCACCACACCAGGACAGGGATGTTAAGGCTGACACACAGCAGCAACACAAACACCACTGTCAGATCTCTTGATACACTAATGTGAGACAGAGACAAGGACAGGAAGAGGACATTGAACAAAATGATTACATTCTTATCTTTTATGACCAAAACATTTTAAAAATGTTATCAATAAAATCATAGATGGAGTGCAGTAAAGTTTTACAGCCTCACGGAGACGTTATTACCTCAAGAACTGGTCCAGATCAGCTCTGAAGTGGCTGCTCTGGATCTGCTGCTGCAGCACTTTCAGTGGTTTTAAATGATGACAGCTGGATGAAAAAAAATAAAATAAAATAAATAATCCGAATTTTATCATTTGACAGAAATTAGTCAAGTTTTAATAGACGCCATTGCAGCGCCTCAATTACTTCTGCTTTACCTGCAATTGACTGCAGAGGTTTTGTCATTTGTTTGTGCCCTGCAGCCGTTCTGAGTCCAGGACCCCTGCTGGTCCTCCCAGGACAAACACAGACTGCTCTCCACTGTGAGGCTGTAGCTTATCTGCTCAGCCAAATGCCGTCTTGTGGGTGTTTTCCCAAAATTAGCATCGAGCAAGGCTAAATGTCCAACACCAGCAGCTAAAAATTAATGCAATTTGGATAAAAATAAAGACAAGCAAGAAAGAACCGGTGTCTTTGTCACACAAATACTTTCTGCGCGTGTTCTAAACGACAGACAAGTTCCATTGTGTTTATTTAGTTTAAAGTAAAAAGCAGAAACTTTTAAAGTATCTCACCACTGAGGTAGGATGGTGGCAAGGTTAGGAGGATTGTGTTGTTTCTCCAGTTTAAAAGTCTGTGTAAATGATGCATGCTGGGAGTCGGTCGTTCAAACATCCTGACACAAAAGACATGTTTTCAGTTGTTTTCTTTTCTTCACTCACTAATGTGGTTGATATGTCTTTAATGAAGGTAAAGATTTGTCTGTCTGGGGTTCTAGCAAGTACCTGAAGAGAATCTTGACAGGAAAGGCCATGTGAGGTGGAGCTGTGAAGACGACTGTCACCTGGACTGCCTGCTGCAAGTGCTCCTGGGTAATGCTGAAGTTGTGGTAGTTTATTTGGCTGCGCAGGAGGGTGTACTCAGACATAGAGCTCTTTAAATCAGAAATGTGACGGCATGATTTTTGTCATTTGGGCTTGAAGTGTACAGGAAGAGCTTAAACAGCAGAGTTATAACTTTTAAAGACAAGATCATTGAACACGACCGAAAATATAAATCACAGTAAAAGAGAAAAATTGCTCTAAATCCAGCTTTTGCTCAAGCACTTTTAGTTTCCGATAGATAAGAACAAAGCCGTACCGTCTTTTGAGGATGACGAAGCTCAACAGTAATTGGTTGAAGAAAGGAGTGAACTGGAATTTTCCTCCTAGTTTTGCAGCTGTACAAACTCAGATCAGCCACAGGTCCTTTCAGCTGGAAAACATTGAAATGAAAGTAAATCGAAAGCTGCAGAGATTTTAGGCTCACGGGGACTGGGTTGCTTTAGCTTGAGCTGATGCCTTTTTTTGGCCTGAAACAATGCATTTAAGGTCTATAATCAGCTGGTAAAACATTTGCCTTAGCTGATAAATAAAATCCAATCAGTATTGAAAAGGGGAATAAATGATAGAAAGAATAAAAAGGTCTTTAATAGCTCCCACCTGTATAGGATAGCGTCCCCATTCATAAGGGTTGTGGAGAAGTTCCATCCCAATCCTTTGGACACATGATGGCTGCTCTCTTTGTGAAAACCCTCTTTTAGCTGAGATGCCGTCATGAAGAAGCAGCATCTTAATCAAAGATGCAGGTAAGAAGAAAGTGATCAAACCACAGTTGATGGCTGTGGAGGTCTTGTTCAGGAATCCAGCACACAAAGTGATCAGGTCAGACTGAACTTGGAGTTCTTTGGTCTTTTGGAGGTCAAAGTTTCTCTGATGTCAAAAAGAACATGAGTCATAAGATCATAACAAAACAAACAAGGACATAAAGTTTGTAAACGCTCATTAAACGGATGTTTGCTCTCACCAACATCAAGTCTGAGGTAGTCTGCAGAAGGTCATTTACAAGCCGCATCATTAGCCTTTTCGGAACAGGTTCTGATTGCTTGTTGTACGTTGTCTCAGACAAATCTGTTATACAGTGATCAGCATCATCCACAAAAGCATTTCTGCTTTTACCCGTAACTAGATGTGACTCGAGGGGTTGAGGAGAGTCGGCACTGTCAGATGTTTCAGGCGAGCTGGTGACGACCTGAAGGCTGGATGAGAGCAGGCTGACCAGAGCGCTGAGTATGCTCCGGTTTGACTCAGAAAACTGCACGGATAGGGCACCAACATGCGCTGTGACCCACCTAGCACTCTGAACTGTCACCTGCAGATAAACAAAGTTTGACCATTTATTCCTGCACTGCAAAAACACAAAATCTCCACAAGTATTTTTGTCTAGTTTCTTGTTATCTTACTGCACTTGATATAAGACAAAACTAATTTACCAGTAACTCTTCTTTAAAGTGATCTTGAAAACATGTTATTTCAAATAATATCTCTAATAGAACTAGTTTTTGACTCATAATTTTATATATTTTTGACAACTTTAAGTTGTAATTGTTTAATTGGTCTAATAATAAGGAAACAGTAGTTGAACTGTTTGACCTCCCCCTTGTTTTTTGAGGACAAATAATTAGCATGTATGTAAATGTACTTACTTTGAAGATATCTTTTTGAGCAATACACTCTTATTTTAGAACATAAATTTTCTAATGAGCAAAATTCCTAAACATCAGCATTTATAGGAAATTTCTAGATTAAATTTGTCCTCAAAAGACAGGACATCACAATTTATTATTCTTATTCTAATTCCACTGGCAGACTAGTTTTTTAAACTTGTTTTGAGTACGACTTTTTTTTTGGTGCAGCAGTTTTACCATGAGGGGGCAAAGTAAAAATCTCTCATACCTGACTTGTGACACGTAGCAGTTCGTTCAGGATGAAGATGCCGTCTGCTGGTGAAGCCTGAAATGAAAGAGAATGCTAAAACATTCTGCAAATGTGTCATTCTTGGAGGTTTGTATGAATCAGCGTGTGCACACCTGTGCACTGTATTCTAGTTTGCACACAATGCAAATGAGCACATTGCGCAGGTGCTTTAGAGCATGCGTGTTAGCCTGAGAGTCCAGGCTGAGGCGGTTCAGGATGGTGCTGAGGAGACTTATGTAGTTATAAATCTCTGCAATGTTTCCGAGCTGGACCAGAACCGACACGTTCCTCAGACCTGAGTCTGATCTGGAAGACATGTGGATTAGTACAACATATCAGATCGATCTTTATATAATCCAAAGCAAAAGAACATCCTTCAATAACTGTTGTCACTTTTAGCAAATATAATACAGAAAACAGGTTACCTGCTTTGAAATCAAATCTGGGATCAACATGCATACATTTCAGAGCTGGCAGTTCAGAGGCTGGCATTGACCTTTAAAAATGCAAACAATATGAGTTTTCTATAAAGTGTCTCACATCATTAAATCAGGCTCATGATGAGAATAGGAAGAGGAGGCATTTCTGACGAAGCTCGGCTCGACTCGGACTGTGACGGGACAAAGCTTTTTCGCTGATCCGTACATGCTGCTTCGGATTTCAGTATAAATAATCACTGTAAAGACAACAAATTTGGAAAATTGGTTAGTTTGATCAATTAGGTTTAAAAAATTGATCGTACTTAACGTAAATGAGTGACTTGTGTTTACCTTTGTAGTCATCAGTGGGGTCACCTGAGGGGAGGCTAAAGTAATAGAGGAAGTCTCTTCCTTGGTAGAGGATTCTGGGCATCCTGCCCCCTACGCTGAAGCTGTATGTGTAAATAAGGTCCTTTTTCAAGCACAAAACACAAAAACAACAACTTCATCCTCTTTCTCTCCCAACAACAAAATAATGTGATGTGACAGAAGGAAACATTAGGTTCTTCTTCAAGTCGACTTATTGTCGGGAAAAGGCCCTCGTCACAGTAATTAAAATATAGATTGTTTTTGAACAAAGTGGTGTACCTCCCTGCCAGAGGTGCAGAAGATGCTGAAGTGTGTGTATAACTCGATTCCTCTGACAGGCTGCACCTGACACGCCACGCCTTTAGGAACCGGCTTGACTTTTAAGAACAGCTGAGTTTGGCCATAAAAACGCCTCTGAGACTCTTAAACAAAGAATATCACAAACTCAGGTGTAGAAATATTTTTTCTAAATTTCTGACATATCCAAAGATATTCCAGATATCCCGTTATGCATACTTGCAGTGAGCTCCAGCATGTATGTGCTGCTCGGCTTCAAGCTGAAGGACCGAAAACTCAGAAAACATGAGGAAATTCCTGCATAAATGGAGCAAAAAAGACAGAACAGTGTCGGAATCCATATTTTTAAAAGACTGCAGGGTACATCCCTAAATTTCATACCTGTGTAAGTGTAAGACTCAAAGAGGCTTTTGTCCACTGAGTCTCTGTGCAGGTCAAGCAAACCGGGTTTCTGAAGCCGCACAGAAGGTCTGGGATCCACCAGATTGCTTCCCTCACCTTTGTTTGACGATGAATGAGAAAAGGAGTCACTGTCTGAGGGAAAGCTCTCCATGTCTGTTTCTGGGGGGGAAAAAACACCAGTTTTAAGCGTCTAATTTATAATAAACATAAAACAAACAGTAAAACAGATATGAGTGTTCTACCTTTGGGTCTCCCGGCTGATATTCCTGGATCCCCTTCTTCAGGACGTGGAAATGGAACACGAGAATCCCCTTTATATGAATGAATGAATAAATTAAGCTTTATTTATATAGCACCCTTTAGGAGTACCAAAGTGCTTCAAAATAAAAGGAAGACAGAGGAAAGTTTGAAATTAGGCAAATTAAGAACAACATTAAAAACGGCATAAAATTACAAAAAGCAGTCAGCAATAAAATACATAAAAAATAAATAAGAATGCAATAAAACAAACAACGAAAATAAAAATGCCACAGAGCATTTTTGGCCTTTTAAAAGAGTTTTTAATTGATGCTTGAAGCTGTCAAAGTCAGACATCATGTGCAGTTCTGTCATAACTGAGGGGCAGCAATGGAAAAAGCACGGTCACCCCAGTGTTTCTGTTGTGACGTGGCCACATCCAGCAAATATTGATTAGCGGGCCTTAACACTCTAGAATGGCTGCGGACAGACAGTAAAGGTTATATCTGAACTCTAAAATAAACAGGGAGCCAGTGAAGTGAACTGAAAAGCGGATTGAAATTCAGTTCAATCCCATAAACATTCAGTCATGTCAAACATCTATTTTAGACAAAACTAACACTAAATATAAAAGACACTAAAAGACTATAATCTGTTTATTTTTATAAATAAGATAGATTAAACTTTCTCTTAAGTGGTCAATCAAACAGTTGAAACTTTACTTTGAAAATGCTTTCAGCAATAAAAAGTTTTTGTCTGGACTTGCAGTACTTTCTGTTTATTGGGTTTCAAATATTGACACGAGCTAACAAATGGTTACGTCGGGTCACAGCGTGTAACCAAAAAAACCTTTTGAGTCAGATTAAATTATTTCTAAAAATGTTTCACACCTCGCTGACCTCTCAGGTCCTCACTTTCCAGATAAGGAAAGGTAAACTCCCACTCAGCAGAGGATTCAGGGTCACTCTGGAATTCACTGAACATGTCCCTCTGACCAGGAAAGTTTGAAAACTGGCTGCTGCCACGATCAACCCCAGGAGGACCATTGAAGGACTCAGAGCCAGAAAAACCTGTCAAAACATGCAGTTTTGCTGCAGTTGGAGATAAATTCTCACATTTGTATTTTTCAATTATTCTGCAATGGCAACACACCAACTGTGACTGATGAAACTGGGCTGTCAGTCAACTCAGAATTCCTGTTTTTGGATTTGTAGATTCTTGAGGGGCTGGAGGAAGCTAAGGAATCCTCAGTAAACCGTGTCCAGTCTGCATTGAAGTGATGGGATGGGGACATTTCAGGAGCAGGAGTGGGTGTAGATGCATTTTCCAGGACAGCGGAGGGGGCATTTAGATCCACTGTGTAGCAAAATGGAACTGGAACAGAAAACATTTGAAATCAGGAAACACAGGGTCTCTGATTAAACAGACGTGACTCTGCTTACTTACTCTCTGCAACAGGCTTGGAGGATGCATTAACCCGGAACAAACTCCAGGAGTACTGGATGAATTCTGCAGAAACGTTGCAGTCCTCACACTCTGCTCTGACAGAGAAAGACTGATCCCAGCTCACCTGATCCCCCTGACACTCGGGACAGTGAACGAATAATTTTCTGCTTTGCCAAAAATGTTCAAACTCATTAGTTTTCAAGACTCTCAATTATTTTCACCTTCATTTTTAATGTTCCGTACCCCGCCAGGTGTGATGTCAGGGTGAGGAAGATCTCTGATGAAGCTGAGCGCTCTCCACTGTGAACCGTCAGTGTGAACTTGAACTGGTCAAAGTTAGACTTCAAGAGGCTTGTGGGAAATTTAAGGACAGGATATGAAGTGGGAATGCTTTGACTGAAGCAGGAACTGGAGATGGTACTGACTGGCTGACACGTCCAACTGTATCTAAAAAGCAAGAAGAGATGATGACAACCCCCCATCACCAAAACTCTTCACCTTAAAAAGAGACCATTTTTGAGAAATACCCTAAAACTTTGTGATCAACTTTTTGCAAAGTATATTTAAAGATCCTTTTTTAAGTTTGACAGAATAATATTCTTAAAACATCTACAGTATATCTAATTTACTTTTGTAACTTGGTGGACTTGTTGTCTTAAATTTCTTTAAATGCACACAAGATAGAAAAGAACCAATGACTACACTGCAAAAAACTGAATCTTAAGAAAGTGAAAAGATGTTTTAAGATTTTTTTTGTTTTGCAGGAAAAATAATCTTATCAAGAAAGTTTTTTAATACCAAAATAGTCCAAAAAAACTTGTATTAGTGATTTCTTTTTCAATAGGAACTCTAATTTTCTCACCCCATTGAGATTTTTTCCACATTTAATGAACATTTTATCAATATTTAGAATTCTTACATCTGTAAATGGTTTTTGCAGTGTAAGAACCTTAAAAATAAACGTTTTTATTCTGGCAGCAGCTCTGTTTGTGATCACGAACCAAGACATGCTTAGCTTTGCCTGTAAACCACATGAATGTAGGTCTTTTATTCATTGTTGGGGATCATCACCTGAGTGGGTTTAAAGGGAAGTCAGGATCATAAGACGCCTGTCCATCCAGAGTGACCTCATTGCTGCTCTTTGTGTTAACGTAGATGTTGGTGCCCCCCTGGATGACAACCACAACCGAGTTCGGCACCACCTGAAGCCTCACCGAGTAGTTGCTGTACACCACACTGCCAACAATCTGCACCTGTGAAGGGCCTGGGTGTCACATGACTGCCCACTTTAACTCCAGAAATGCATGACAAAAACACATTTAACTGAAGGAATTCTTTGTTTACTTCTCCGTCCATCTGTGCAGAACTTCAGATTGAATTTCCATTTTTGACTCACCCTGGCTATGGCCTTGTAGATGCCATAAGGGAGGGTATAGCTCTGCAACACCAGGCTCTGTCTGTGTGTGTTTGTGAGAGGCAAGGGGAAGGTCAACCCTGCAGAGTCATATACGGTCCAGGAGTAGTGAAGCTCTCTTGACACATTGCAGTTCAGTTCACTTTCAAACGTCACACCCAGAAAGACCACCTCATTTCGCCTCACCTAGAGGGATAGAGGTTAAGTTGATTTCTGCTCAGAAAGCTGTTATTGGTAACTGAAAATGACCAAAGGTTAAGTTAGTGCCTGTATGTTGGGCGGGCCCAGGTTTTTGACAGGTGGAGGCTGACAAGGTCGGTCCACAACAAAGAGGTAGCTACTTAGAGAAGCTGAGCTAACCAAGTTGGATGCGATCACCATCACTCTGAACTCTCCCGTGCTGCACAGAGAACACATTTACTTATTATTTTACCAAAGAAGGAGCAGGAACAGGGATACAACAGCTCCAAAATGTATCAAAACACCTCAAAAGGTTTTCAATATTACCGGGTAAAGACATGCTGCTCTGTGCTCAGCCCAGTCCTGACGGTTCCGTCTCCAAAGTTCCACAGAAAGGTGAGGTTAGTTCCCACGTTGACTCTGCAGCTCACTGTGACTGTGTGGTTCTGCAAAACTGAAGGCTCGTGAACCAGCCTGTTGAGCTTCACTGCTCTCTGGACCACCAGCGATAACACATGCGACCTGACAGACATCTGACCCCAGGATGCAACCACAACCAACTTATATCTGCCAAAACAGAAAGGAGTCAGGGAACAGATTTTGACTATTGCCACAATGATTACAATGGAGCTCCTTTGATGCTTGGAGGTGTTTTCATACATCCCAGGGTTGGTGTATCTTTTGGTGATGGTCCTTGAGTTGGCTCTGGCTGATGTGAAGTCGCCAAAGTCCCACAGGAACTCTACAGGATCCAAAATATCCACCACAGCCAGGAGGGGGATATCTGTATTTGTGGAATATGCTTGCTTCTCTGCATGAATTCTTACAGCTATAGGAGATGAAAAGAAAAATCAATGAATGTTAGCAAAGATAAAATAAAACCGTGCAGACTGATAGGAAAAAATGATGCCCTTTTTCTAAATCACTATAAAACTCACCTGACCAATGACAAAGACTGCAAAAACGGAATCTTAAGAAAGAAGGAGACTCTTGTTTTGCTTATTTTCCATCTTATAATCTTATCAAGAAAGTTTTTCCATAACAAAATAATCCTATAAGAAAACATGTCTAAGTGACTGAAATATTTTTCTTCTGGTAAAATCATTTTTCTTAATTCGGTGGCAGATTTTCTTTATCATAATTTTAAGAAAATCTGCCAATGGGGTCAGAATTTTTGACTGTTTCTAAGGGGGCTATTTTTGCACCTCCAGATATGCATGAATCACACAGAACATATAATATCTCAGAGAGAACACGGGAAAGAGGGACTGAGGAAGAAGAGCAGATGAGTAGATGCAAGCTCCAAGGTGACAGTGTCCTGCAGATGTGGATGTGTGTGCTGCAGCTGAAGGGAGCTGACATGCCAGCAGGTGTTTCGGCAGTGTGTAGTGTAGTTTTGTGATGTTACCATAATCGCAGAGCTTCACGGTGCTGCTAGGGTCTTCATGAACCTCCTGGCTGTGGTTGTATTGTGCTTCCAACATGAGCAGGACGACCAGTAGATGCCATCTGAAGCATTCTTCAAAAGACATCTGGTAGACCCTTCCCCTGACCTGCAGGACCGCAGCCACGACCACAAACAAATATCAGCTTTTAGGAGAAGTCTCTTCATTGTTTTCGTCAGAAAACACAATGCCCAAATCTCTCTCTCTCTCTCTCTCTCTCTCTCTCTCTCTCTCTCTCTCTCTCTCTCTCTCTCTCTCTCTCTCTCTCTCTCTCTCTCTATATATATATATATATATATATATATATCAAAGAAAGTGTTTTTATTTTTAGATATTTGATTTTTCTATTAGTTTGCTATTCAAATTATGCACGTCTTTAATTTCTGTCGTTGTGTTGTGTATCTATTAGCTGTGCTGATTTTCTAATGTTGCATCACCAATAAAAAACATGAAATTAGTCACTTTAAAAATATATAATCTCTTTTTTATAATGTGTTTTTTTGGACAGATTTACCCTTAGATTGGGGGTAGATTGAAAACAATTAACAGGTAAAATAATCCACATACCTCAACCATGTAACCTGTTTTGCTTAAAAAAAACTGTTTACCTAATAACAGTTGTATGAAGCAACTAGAGAAGGTCACTTCATTTAAATTCAATTTAAGACGTTTTTGCAATTCAAAATCATCTTTAGATAAACAATTTAAAACATTAGCAAACAATTAAGAAAAAAAAATTCTGAAAACATTTTTTCTGTTCAAAAAAACATATTACAAAAGTACAGTATAAGTCTTAAAAAAAATTTTAATCAAACAACTTTAGAGTTGTACTTTTCTCGGGACACAAAAATACATCATACCAATTATAACATTTTTATGAAATCACAAACATGTTCGTTGAAATGCTGTTTCGCTCGTAATGATTGTAAATCCATAATGTTATTTTTATTTTCTTAAAAATTCCAAAAAATAAAAAGGTTCTGTAATTTGGGAAATTTGTATGACTTTTGGAGCCATTTATGACTGGTATGTCCCAGTACTTAAAGTCAGTACAAAGCAGAAAATAAATTCATTTTTTAGCCATAGAATTATTTTTAATTCAATACTAATTTGGCCCCTTTGCTGCTATTCATAAACAACTTATTTGAGATGGTCAAATGTGATTTTTGTGAAACATGTCCCTAAAAAAACTTGTTACATTTTTTATTTTTAATGTTTGTAAATAATTTTCCATTAAGAAGTGTGGAACTCTGATTTAATAAATTTTATTTGCAGCAAACTTTAGTTTTAGACCTCACGATAGGGAAAATTCAATTTGCAATAAAAAAAAGTTTTATTTTTCAATATTTCTTGCGAAACATAAGAAACTCAGCAATCTCTTCTTACAGTTGCTAGTTTTGTTGGGAAACTTTTGAAGAAAGCTTGCACTAAAGCTAATAAGTAACAAAAAAATCATATTTTCAAATAAAAGTTCTATGTTCTCATCATGAAAACATTATTATTTTTATCAAACGCCAAAAAAGCTTATATTTTAGTGTTTCCTCGAAAAGGAATAAATATCAGTAAATTAATTTTCTCATTTTGTGATTAATTTCACATTTTTTTATTTCATTTATTTTTTATTTTGTAAGATAACTCCTCCTGAAATTGCTTAATCAGACTCACCAGAGAGTCCTTTAAACTGTTGGAGCTGTAAAGGCAGGGAGTCTCTGTTCTGTTTAAGGTTTTGTCTTTGTCCCGGGGGGTAAGGCAGCAGATGTAGTCTTTTACCAGAACATCACTCACAGAGACATGCAGTGCAGAGCACTGCTCCTCAACAAGCTCACTGTCGGAGCCAAAACGTGTGCAGGAGGTGCAGCAGGGGACCTCCAAAGAGATCCCTAAGTGGAGGCCAGAGGCAGGAACATCTGGAGAGAAAGTCAAAGGAAGAAAGAAATTAAAGCGTTCTTGTTGTTTAACTGTTTCCTGATCAATCCACTGAATTCCTTTTCTTCTTAAGAACATACTGTTTTTATGCTTTTCAGATGTGTTCCAGATCCAGTCAGAGCACGCTGTGAGCAAACCACCATGTGACACATTGACTTGAAGGGAACTTTGACCTCTGGGGGTCATCACAGTAATACGGAGGAGGTCCTCCTCCTCCAAGCCTTCATTCTCTGGACATTGGAACATATTTGTAATGATTTTGTAAATTTATCATTTGTTTGATAAGATTTGAAATTTTTTGTATTTATATTGTATTTATTAATTGGTAAAATACAGTTAAAATCATAACATTTACCAATTTAGATTTTAATTTTAATATGTTCTTAATAGTTTTGGAGGCCAGCTTTTATTTTATGAAAACAAATGAAAAGTTTTTTATAGATAATTTTTTCTGTGGGTTTTATTCATTTTTTTCTCAAATCTCCTCAGCTTTTAGATGCAATTTTTTTAAATTAAATTTAAAAAAAATTGTAGCAGCTGACCTGAGAGCAGGTGGCAATGAACTGCCAAGTTTCCAGGAACCTTTCTGACACAAGTCCTCCCAGCTTGCCTCCTTCCTGGAGAGGCTGATGCTCTTATGCTGCACTGAAATGGCTCTTCACTTCTGTAGAGTGCCTCCATTCCTTCCTGTCTATAGGAGAAAAAAGAAATCAGAAAAAGAAAAGAACCTCTCACAAACTGCATTTTTAAAACTGCATCAAGATGGAACAGATGAGGCCAGGAACACAGCAGTCTGTCTCACCTTTGTCTTTCACTTCCTGTTTTCACATCTTTTGTCTCTTTGCTGGAAGTACTGTTGAAACTCACCAGACCATGCACCTGGTTGCCACAGCAACAGCAGGTCTTTGAAGGGAGAATAGAAACCTGGTGCCTGCACTAACAATTATTTGTATACTGTATATGTTTCCATCTTTTTGGTTCCTCGTGGTGGGACAGAAGCAGAAATGGGCATGTGCTGTTGAATGAATGGAGTCAAAACCAGAAAAAAATTGCTTTTTGATTTGGTGGAATTAATGTGTTAGAATTTTTCAATTAACTTTTGTTCATCAATATATTTTTATTTTTGTAAAAAATAGAAAAGGTAAAACTTTGCAATTGGCAAATAATAAAAATATATTAAAAAAATACGTGCTGTTTGACAGAAAACAATTTCAACTTTGCAATAGAGATACTTTGTAAAAATAAAACTTGTTTCTGGTTGGTGGCTTTAATACAATCCTATTTTAATTTCACAAAATGTAACTCATAAAACATGATATATTCCGGCTTTCCTTTTATAATTGTGTTGTTTTCCAAATAAAAATCCAAAATTAAGCGGAACGGCGCTCGAACTCACCCCTCATCCATGCAAGGTGACAGGTCACAGCCGCCGATGGATGCAAAAAGCTGCAGAGAGCTGGCGTTGATCCACCCGACGAAGAACCCCGAACCCTCCAGACTTGAGGATGAGACAGAGCAGAGATGAAGATGCAGAAAGGCGAGCGAGAAGATCCACAGACAGAACATGTCCGCTGATGAGCGCAGAGGCCGCGCCGGAGCGGAGGGAGCAGACGCGCGAGGACGCACGGGCGGAGGAGAGCCTGGGAATGCCGTGCGCACGCGGGCTGTGGCGGAAGGCGCACTGAGGGACCACTGTATGCAAACGATGAAATAGTGAGAAAGAGGAGGAGGAGGAGAGTGCTTTATAAGGTCTCTTGACTTAAACAGATCTTATTTTATGACATGCAAAAGAAAACTGAAAACAAGAAAAACAGTATTTTGAATATAAGTGGAGCTTTAGTTAGAGTTGATCAAATTCGTCAATTTGATCATAAAAGAATGAATTCTGTCTGTCATCTTCACATTTTAAAAACATATAGTGGTCTGGTATCTTTGTAAATCAGAAGTTTAAAAGCAAATTTTGAGATTTAAGAGTGTGGTTTAAGAGTGTGATTTAAGAGTGTGGTCTATATATATATATATATATATATATATATATATATATATATATATATATATATATATATATATATATATATATATATATATATATATATATATATATATAATAAGGCTAAATATAAGGATGAGCTGCAATAGAAGAGGAAAAGAAGCTCTCCGCTTGTTCTTGTGCATCTGCTTCCTCAGGTAAACTGACCTTTGGTCTTCCCACGCACCAACGACCGTCAAGCACAACCACGAGCTTTCATCATGTTGTGCCCCTCAACTCCCATTAATATCCCGACAGGATGAGTTAAGGAAAAAATAAACACAACATAATTTTCCCTGGATATTCAAAAAAGTCATCATGATTAGGATTAATTAGCTATTTCAACACTCAGTCAATCTGAAATCCTTTTAGTAAAAAAAATACTGTTTCTTTTTTAGTCTAAATTACATTTTAAGGAATATGAAAATGGGTGCCTTCTTACATAGAGTTTCATCTCAGCATAGTTTTGTCCGTCTTTCTGTCCGTGTTTATTTGTTTGCAGTTGTCAAACCTTTCAAGGGTTCAAATAAATGTTCACATTGTGCCATTTTTTCGCATCTCGCTTGAAAATCTGCTGTTGAGCTGATATAGTGCGACAATGCAGTCCCTCTCAGCGGGTTATTTCCAAACATTTGGTCTCGTGTTTCCTCGAAAGGGCCAAAACACCAGACAGAACCCGGACAGGTCAACAAATCTGCGAGTGCATCGCTGAATCGCAAACTCCACGGTTCCACCTTAAAAGCTCTTCGTGATATTCAGACCTCCCCTTTAAGTGAAAGCGTGTAGTTCTCCATGCCGCCAGCAGGGGGCGCTTTGAGACCGTAGCATTGGAACCGTTGAGAGCTCAACGATCCGAAGAGAGGCGCAATGAAGTGTCTCACATTTACTTAGTTGAGATTTTTAATGCGCGTGAATATTTTTCGGGTCGATTTTAATTTGGTTTAAACTCCCAGAGTTCCTTAGGTTTATGATTTTACAGAAAATGCTTCCAAATAAATTATTCAAGTGATCTAAAACCTGGATCAGGCTTTCTTTGCTCAGTTTTAGATTTAACCAGCCGTTTTAGTCCACAAATCGTCGCTGTTTGTTACAGGTAAATTTATAGCAGATGTTTAAATGTCGGATAATTAGAAGTGAGTTAAATAAATGATGGTGAGCTCAATAAATACGCAGCTCAACCCCTTGCAGATCATCTAAAGACCCCCGAAGTTTCCCAGGATCTCACATGAGCAGCACTTCCAAACATCATCACCACAAAGCTTTACGGATGCGTGACACCCGTTTGGGCCCGCCACACTTCTTCACCCGAGTCCCCCGCATTCGTTGGGTGCGTGCTCGGTTTCTTGCGCCTGCACGGTGTGATCAATAAACGATCAGTTGATCGAAATCTTTTCCGCTTTGTTGCTGCGCGGCTGTGCGTCAGAGCGAGGAGTTATGTAACCTGCAGCCGCGAGTCCGCCGAAGAAAGTAGCCCCGCGGAGCACCGGGAGGCTGCGAGGAGGAAGGACACTCAGCATAAATAAAAATAAAAAAGTCTGATGGAGTTACCATCTCTCATGAGTTTAATCATACTGTTGAAAAAAAATACTTAGCTTATGGTGGGTGATAAAATATTCTAATTATGTGGCACCACTGGAGAAAATTCAACCCTTTTTCAATCCGCTCCAGCCCTCTGATTTAGGGGGAAATAAATGCTTTCTGATCAATCCACAAGTACAAACCTGATCATTTTCAACAAACTAATTACTTTCATTGTCTTTCAAAACATCAGTAAAAGTTTGGTTTCTCTGTTTGGCTTCCTGAAATGAGGAAAAAATACATCAAAAACATCTAAAAACTTGAGAAAATTCCGATTCAAGCTTAGAAACAATATGCCAGCAGAAAAAAAGGACAAAATAAATCCAGCCAAGCATGATCCCTGTTCTGCACATTGCATCTTCTGCTGTTCAATCAGGGTCACTCATTAAAGTGCAAAGCAATCAACTGGCCTCTCGCTCTCCTGAAGCTCCTTCCTTAAAACGCCACCTGGTTCTCACCTTTGTGCTGGCCCCCTGAAGGCACTTCAGGAGCTTTGAGGAGCGAGCAGACCACCTGACACGCCGCCAAATCCAAATAAGTTGATTATTAAATTTTGGAGTCTGAGATATTTTCAATCCAGATAAAAAATAGTTTGGAAATGAGCGACTGATAAAGAAAGACACAATGATGATGCCCGACGTGACTCATGGATCTGTAATTACAATAAAGCAAGGCCAACAGGTCTGTTGGGACGCCAGACTTTATCGGTTTTATTCAGAGCTGCATTCATAAAGAGTGCCCTGCATGTGCTCCAGTCCTCATTCTGCTTAAGTGAAAGATCCTTATTTAAAAGCTTGGACAGCACTCTGTGTTGTTTTCCTCTGGGATTGGGGGGGTTTGAGAAGGATCTCAGGTTACATTACAAACAAGCCTCATTCGGGCCAAATCATAACCGTGGATCCACTGCAATACACAGATCTTATCAGAGCTGGATCACAGAGAGAGCTGTCACATGTCTGACCGGAGAAAGGCAGCATTCAAACTCTCTTCTTTGAGAAGAT
The DNA here is from genome assembly GCF_053564925.1 of Oryzias latipes. Lineage (NCBI taxonomy): Eukaryota > Metazoa > Chordata > Actinopteri > Beloniformes > Adrianichthyidae > Oryzias > Oryzias latipes. The sequence continues at coordinate 19,052,400 of NC_136256.1, read as the reverse complement.
TTTTTTTTTTACAACTTCAGCAGGAGGACCTTAGAAGAGGAGGCTCAAAAAGAACGTGTTAAATTTAAATATTCTGATGCTTCATAGGTTACATTGTTGGGACATTTTGTGCAAAATAGACCAGAGTTACTTAAAAATGAATCATAAAGGTGATGAGCCCGAAGCAGCTTCTTTGCTGCTTCTTCTGCTCATGGACAACCATCAAAAAAATGTCTTCTCATTTTTCTGAACTCCAATCAAAGAAAAACACTACACTTTGGCATAAAGAAAAGCTCCTGCTCCACACAAACCTGCTTTTGACACATTTTGTCTCGCGCCTCCCCTGCCCCGCGGCAAGCCACAAAGCTGTGTTTTTTCATCAGCCTCCTGCTTGACAAATAGGCTTGGAGGTGAGAGCGGCCGTCGGCTTATAGGCGGGGAGCAGTGGCACTGACGTACTAATCAATGCGCTAAAACTGGCCAACATACAGATTAAGAATTATTATGAAAAATTCAGATCTTTTTGTGCGTTCACGTCTCAGACAGTTCAAACATGTCGGTGTGTTATTTTTCCAGCTCCCCGAGCCCCGGCTCCTCATTCGATGACTCCCTGGTATGAGAGGTCAAAGGTCGCTGCTGCTTGTGGCCTTGTTCAAATCCCTCCATAGTGTGAGATGTTCTCATCTGACCTGTCACTTAAAAAAAGAGCAGATTGTAGGTTTCAGGGCATAAAACAGTCTGTTAGACAGGACTTTATATCACAAATTTTAAATTACTCAAAGTCCAAAGTAGTGTCTAGTTTGAAAAGTTGGTCAATTTAGCTGGTTTATGGTGAAAGAAACAATTGTTAGGCTGATTTTATAAATCTTTACAGACTTTTATTTTATTTCCAAGGGGAGGGCTATGAAATTTCTCATGTTACGCATTGTTAAAGATGTATTTCAAATACAATTTTTTAAAAATAAATAGTAGAGAGAATTTACATTTGAACTGTACATTATGTTTACAGTCCAAACTTAATGGAGAAAGAAAGAAAATAATTTAAATTTCTGAGCCAATGACCCCATATACCCTCCAAAGTCTTATTGCTATAATGGTTTGGAGCACAGTAAATCAAATTCTTGTCCTATTGACTGTACACAAGTTAAAAATGATAATTTTCTTCAGTCTTTCAGAAAAACGACAAAGAGCTTGCTTTTTGATAAGTTGGAGTCTATCTCTTGTTCTAGTTTGGATAGGAAATCCCTGCGTCTGAGTGACGTCATGACGCCTTTAATTGATTGAAATGTGTGTTGAAAGTCGCGCGGCATCGTCGCGCTTCCTCTGACGGGAAGGGGCTGCATCTGGCTCTGTTCCGTGCTGAGAAAAGCCCTTACAAATGAGGTTGAGCTCCATGACCGGGCAGAGGCCCTCTGGCGCAGCTTCTCCCCTGAGCATGACCCCCCCCCCCCCCCCCCCCCCCCCCCACACACACACACACACAAAAAAAGGAAAATGTCTCTGTGAGCAGCGGGGAAATTTGCTGTTTGGGCTCCCCGAATTTTATGGACATGGAGAAATTACTACAAAGTCTCCAAATTAGTAGTAACAATATATATTTTTAAACTAATTTAAAACACAACCTCTTCATTTAAAATAACAAATGTGTGCATAAAATAAATTGGTTGCTTTTCCCTGGAAACATGGAGTGGAGCGGCGTCTTTCCTCCCTCTGAGCAGCTTTGTCCGTTCCTCCACTCTCTCGCACTCGTGGCCGCAACACTGGGAATTAAAAGGGGAATGTCAGCTCTACACACACCCGCATGTTCCACTTCCAGTGCATTTGTTTTTCAACCCCTCCATGCTATTTGTGTGTTAATTACAGAAGTCCATCATTTAAAATCGGATGTTTGGGTTTGACCTGTGAATTCAGATCCAGTGCGTAAAATTACGCACCGAAGAAACACACGAATTTCTCCAAAAGTGTGTCAGAGCGCTCTGTGTGTTTACACTTAGATACATTTATTAGGAATAACTTCTCACCTTTGCTGAAAATTAAACAAATTCAACTTTTTCTCGTATTTAAGTCTAAAACAGTAGCTTTACTTCCATTTTTTCATTTAAGGAAGATGATTGCAGTTCTCCCTTTAATTCCATAATTGCTTATCCTGGCGTGTATATTTTGTTTAAGGTGCAGGGACCAGATGGTGGATTTAGCTGTGGTTTCCACAGAGGGAATATGTTACAGTAAATACAATATAATTTAAAAAGCCAATCTTCTAAAATAAAAATAAAATATTTAATGATGGTCAGGAATGTGATCCTTACCTATAGCGGTGTGAGAAGGGGCTCATATTCTACAATTGTTTGTTGTTGTTTTTTTTCAGTGTCAGCAGTTAATTGTTGGGTGAAGACTAATCCCCGTTTAGATTAGCAACACTTTCCAAAACCATAAATATCTCATTTTTGACAACAACAAAAAACTTTAGAGGAAACTGCTTTTCTTAGGGTAATTTTTAAGTGTTTTTTATTTTTTATTCTTTGTGGCCACTTTTTCAGCTTGACCCTAAGGACAAATGTTCTTCTTTCAGTAGGTCAGCAGCAGCCCTCCCCCATCCCCACCCCACCGTGCACGCGGCAGGTTACTGAGGCAGAGAGCGGGCTGTGCAACGTGCAGACTCCAGAATGTGTGTGCGTGCGTGTGATTTAAGGGACAGAAACGGGGAGCTTTTTTAAAAAAAATACAATTAATGGAAAATATTTTTGCTTCGTCATTTTTTTCTATTGTGCTGCCATATTTGAAAAATATTCCAGATCGATTTTTTCGTCGACCATTTTAAAATTCCGCATAAACACATTTTGACTGCAGCTCATCTGTGTCTCTTAGATAAATTCAAAGCGTCTCCAACAGCCTGCATGGCTCACCCTTGTTTTCCAAACTTTGCGCACGTGCAAGTAAAGATTTCTGAGTTACTTTTTCTATTTTTATTTTTTTATTAAACCCATAATTGGCTTATTCTTGGGGAAAAAAAGAAGGAGCAAATTTTGTTGATATTCTGTAGAAGTAACAGTCTGTTGGTTCTAAATCCGCGCAGGAATTGACCCCTGAATCGCCAGCAGTCTTTTCTCCCAGTGTGGCCCCTTAAGGCTCCCGCAGCTGCACCGGTCTGCACGGGGGCCAAACAGCTCTGCAAGTCGTGGTTCCCCTTATCAATCATGGAGGTTTGACCTGGATTTTGTGACTCTGAATCTCAGTAACCTGCGAAACATCGCCTCAAACATGCGAGGGCGCAAGGACAGATCAGGTCAAAACTCTTTCGGAGGTGCTGCACGCGCGATTCTTGAACGGTTATGGTGATCGGGAGGCTTTGGGGCTCTCATTGCAGCCACCTGCGAGTTGCGTTTTTTAATCACTTTGTATAAGTATGTGTTTTACAACACAGGCTTGTCTTGCAGCTCCTGTGCAGTGTTGCAGTTGCTGCAAAGGGGCGGTTTATCTTTTCTTGCATGCTTCTGAGCCTTTTCTACACATTTTTCCCAAAACAGGAATTCTTCGTCGAAGAACTGATGAGAGAACAACGGATTTTCTTACAAAATGCAAAGTGATATCTCATTTGCTTTAATCTCTACATCTCAAGCCAAAAAACAACCTGAAGACCCCTTTTAATTTTGTACTTTGCACTGTATGACCCCACACAACTCCCCAAAAATGATCACACGAAACAACACCAAGGGGAAAGATGGTTACACTTATTCCCGTTTAATGAGTGTCCCATTATCAGAAAAGAGAGGGAAAGTGCTTCACAACAAAAATCCACCCTTCAAGTTTCACCTTTGAATGCAACTCTCCAAAGTTCAACATACACATCAATATACAAGAAAAACTGCAGTAAAATTCACAAAAATAAATATTCAGTTTCATATAAACAACCAGTGACTTCAAAATCCATGTCAAAAACCTGACCTCAAGTATTGTTTACAAAAAAAGGGAAATAAATGAATTAATGAGGAGGGCCGGGCAGAGGGGGAGTGGATGGGGGGACAGTGGTGAGGAGCATGAAGCCTCTTAGATGCTGCACCATGCGATTGTTTGCATTGATAGTGTCACTGTCAGAGAACCATTTGTCTTAAGGATGCAAGGGCCTCCCCAGCAGACCACTCTCTCCCTGGTCCGGGCTTTGTGAGCTCCGGGTGAGAATGGGGCTGCTGCACCGGGGAGGCCGAGTCTGGCAGCTTCTGGTTTCTGGCTGTTCCCCCTTCTTCCTATGCAGGGCTGCATTTGCTTTTGACATGCGGATTAAAGGTTGAAAGCTTCGCTCTGGCAACACAGCAACCCCCCCCCCTCCCCCATGTCTCCCTATGCAACCCCCTCCGTTTTACTGCTACCCTGCTTGAAAAGGAGCTTGTGCCACAGCGTCCAGAGGCTGAGAAAAACCCTACATAAGTTCAAGTTTGAGTTCCAGCCTCAAAAATAAGGCTCACGGTGATTTAGGGCTGCAATTACATGAACAACAAGTACCCACACCATAAAAGCAGAGTAAAATGCACTTTTTTTAGCATTTAATTTCCCCCATTCTCTCTTTTTTTTGTTTCTAAACAATCCCAAACCCAATAGTTTCTACAATTCTCTGTGCTTGTGAGGAGGCTGACATCATTCAGGGGCTTTTGAGTTTGTTGTGATCTGGCTCACCATAAGCTGGGGCCTCTCTTTGTGGCTGACAGAAAAGCATGCCAATTAGCAGGGCGCCTCCTGCACTGCCAATGACGTAGGCGCTCAAAATGCCTGAATGTTGTTGCAGCTCCGACCCCTTCATTTAAAGGTATGTACACTGGAGCTGGAGATAAAGACAACATGGAGCAGGTCAGGGCCGCTTTACATTCAGGATGCATTGAACAAATAGGGACATTCCAGAAAACCTGACGGTGGGATGGGATGCTGTAGAGACCAAACAAAAAGTAGCATTTTTTTTAAAGTTGTCAGCAGCTTACAAATGGATGAACCTCAAAATAAAGCAAAACAACAAATAATCGAATGAAATCCATTTGGCTACACAGTCTCATCTTTAAGCTTCCGCCTCAGATACATTTCACATTAAAACCCCTCAAAGCTGAAACAAAACAGTATCAAAGTGCAAAGCATGCGAGCTCTTCTCCTGTGCTTTGTGGTATTGTTTTTGTAAAACCCAAAGTGGTTACGAGGTGTTTCTTTACGCACTTTCCGTGCTGTTTTTGTCCCCCTCCCTCCCCTCACCCTCCCCTCACTCGCAGCAAATCACAGTTCGGGCATAACAGTTTCTGCAATGTATTGAATATTTTACGCGCTCCAAACGCATCCAGGGCACAAACTGAACGTGGTGGAGGAGACAAGGATCCAGAGAGGCACGGATTCCCGCGTTTGATTGTCTGTGTACATAAGGCCTTTGTTGCGTCTGGAGCAGCGTCTTTATGCCCCTAACATGTTAGCAAAACACAGCAGAAAAAAATTAAAATAAAAAAAAATCAGAGCACCATAGGACATGCAAGAAAAATAAATGGATGAAAATATTCTATATAAATAATTATCTGCCTGCCATAGAAAAAAAATCAATTAAAAAATATAGACCATCACGTGGCACAAATTGGGAACTCTTGCTTTTCCCACTTCAAAAAACATTTTTTTTTTCTAAGTCAAACAGAGCCTGCCTATTAAAATGTAGATTTTAAAAAGCTTTTTTTAATAATATTACAATTTAAACCCAAACCTATGAAACTCAAACATAAAATACATTGAGAAGAACCTAAATAAAATGTAAAAAATAAAATAAAATAAAAATAATAATAATAATTGGGAAGCAAAAAAAGGTTGCTTTTTAAATAACATTTTTGAATCCTCAGTCTCGCAGTCTCTTGGGCGTTCAGAAGCTCCGAACAGGATTGTGAGGCTTTCCCTCATCCCACTTCAAAACAAAGCAGAGTGTAAATCCATTCTGAGATTTAAAAATCATTTGTAGAGGAAAGGGAAAATCAGCATTTTGCTCGCACTCTGCGCTCACTTCCGTGTAAGGCAGAGCGCGGGTCGGGGTGCACTCTGGCTTTAGTTTTCTTTCATAAGCACCTCAGTATTTCCTAGTTCTGTGAGCGTGCAGTGGGGGAGGGAGAACCTGGCCGCCTGGCCGCCACCTCCACACGGGGTGGGACGGAGGGGGAGGCCCGGGGCCCCTCAGCGAGTTCAGGGAGTAAGCAGGACACAAATCCCCGTCGCTGCCAACGATCAGCGACGGAGGAGTTGGGAAATTTGCCATCAGGCTGAAAGCAGTTTTTGCGGGTGATACAACAGTGCTGCGTTTGCGTCTGCTCGGTAAATCCTCCGTTGATGTCTCGTCACAGCCCGCGAGACGAGGTGAAGAAGAGGAAGAGGAGGAAGAAGCTGCCCTGTTGGCTCCGAGAAGGTTCTGCTTCGAATGCGTCCTCAAACCTTTGAGTTTCTTGTTCCCCTGCACCGGAGCCCGGCAGCTTTTGTTCTTGAGCTCCCCCTCCTCGAGACAAGGGGAATCCTGCTTACTCCTGCATTCCTGAGGACCGCAGGGGGACCTGGGGGCCACATCAGGGCTTTTCTCAGTGACTTTAATCCCGCTTTTAAAAAAGTCTCCTTGTTTGATGGCGGGACTCTGACCATTCCCCCCCTCTGTCTTATCTCTTTTACATTTGACCACAGTGGTCTGGCTCTGATATTCATATTCGTCACAGTTTTCCTCCACTTTAACTTTCACATTGCAGAGGTTAAAGGGGGGTGTCCCAGCTGTTCTGCCACTGTCCAAATGGGGGGCCACGGTGGATTCATCCAACTCGACCTTAATCTTTTTGTTGGGAGATGGTTCTTTCACGCTGCTGGTTTTGTCGACACATTTTTGGGGCTTATTAGAGTCGGACTGGGTGCTCAGTCCCGGGAGGCACCATGCGGTATGCCCCAGTGCCTTGCGGGAAGAGTGGGAGGCCTTTCGCCGCTCCTGTCCTGCTGAAGACAGGAGCAGGTCATCTGCAGGTTGATTTGGATCCAACTCGCACCTTTCATTTGTGGGTTCTGCCGTAAAGCTGTCCAAAACAGTGCAGGTTAATCCGCAGGTCTGCAGGGGTCTCGTTTCCGGTCTGGTTTCACTACTTTTTAAGGGATTTATTTGTGGATCAGCATGATGAGTCTTGCGCTGCTGCTGCTCCTGTAGCTGCTGGCTGTAGTGAAAGGTGGGCTGCAGGACCAAAGGGGCTTTAACAGAACTCTGATTTTTGGCGAGAGAACCCACCCGAGCGCATCTAAAGCGGATGCTCTGCATAGAAACCCGGCTCGAAACCGAGCTGGAGTCGGACTGAGAAGAGCTGTCATCCTCTGAGCTGACCTCTGAACTTTCTGACGGCGTGTCATCTTCCTCCTCTTCTTCCTCGGAGCTCCCTGAGTTGCTGCTAGTGGAGAAACCGGAGCCAAAGTCCGAGTCCGGGCAGGCCCTGTCAGAGTAGGTGCTGGATTCTGAGTCGCTGCTGTAACTCTCCGGAAAGCTTGACTCGAGATGGTGGTGGTGGTGGTGATGATGATGGTGGTGGTGGTGATGCTGGTGAGGCCGCGAGCCCACGTAGAAATCCGGACTGAGGTGGAACGCGCTGAAGGACGCGGAGGATTTCGGTTGGAAAAGCAGCACGGAGGGAACTTGCGAGTGTCTGCTCCTGCCCCACGAGTGTCTTGCGCCGTCCCTGCCGCCGCCCCCCTCACGCCTCCTCCTCCTTTTGTGGAGCAAGTCGCCGGCAGAGCGATAGAGCTTGGAGTGCGCTATGGCGGACTGAAACACCACCGGCTGCCGGCTCACTGCGCTCCGGAAAAACGCATGCTTTTGGCTCTGATTTACGCGGCTCCCTGACAATTTTTCAGTTTCGTAGTTTTGAAAGTGTTTGTGATTAGACTTCAGTCCCGAACGGTAATCCTTCTCGTGGGCTTTGTGGTAAAATTGAGGTAGTTTAGAGTCGCTAAGGCAAGGAGTCAGCTCTCTCCTCTGGTCGGGTTTGTTGTGAAGCGTGATGGTCTCCGGGACTCCGTGCAAACTGAACCAAACTTTTTCTTTCCACAGTTCGGTGTCCGCACGGATGAGCCCCGTGGACGCATCCTCGTCCTCGGGGGAACACGCAGCTTTTCTTTTGGTAGACTTCAGCACCCGCTCCGTCTTGCAGGAGAAGTACAGAGCCTCCACATCCTCCCGCGATATGAGAGTGCATTTAGCAGCATGGAAGGCGATGGAGTTTATTGCTTTGAGCTTCCGCAGCTCCTCCAGGTCGCAATGGTGCTTTTTCACCTTCAGGTGGTCCATGCGCTTGTGCACCGTGGTCCGAGGGATGTTCTTCAGAAGGTCGGTGAAGACCTGAGACAAAGCAAACATCTGTTTCCCTTGGATGAGCAGGTATCCCAATCTCACTCCTTGCATTTCCTCAAAGCCACACTCCAAGTCTCCCATTATGCATCTATGAAGCCATGTAGTCCCTCTCAGATCAGCCTATAGATGTAACGGTGAATGGTAGGGGCTCTTGAACTCAAGGCATCCTGCTCATACCTTTAATCCATTCACCCCTCTGCTGCTGCTGCTGCGTCATGAAAACGCAAAGTTTGGCATGCAAATTTAAACGGTGCCGTCAGATAATGAGCCGGCAGCATCATCTCCTCGCCTCTCGCCCCGATCCAGCATGGTGGAGGAATGCGACGGGACCGCCGTGATACCTGCCTCCACTGGCTCCACTCCCCTCTCTGTTCGGCAGCAGGACGAGGGGGTAAGTGTACACCACTGCTTCGGCCAGATGGGTAAAATAGCAAAGACGAGGGAGGGAGAGAGGGAGTGAGAGGGTGGGGAGGTGGAGGAGGAGGGAGAAAGACTGGGAGAGATACAGAATCAGAGACAGGGAGAAACAGAATGAAAGCTAAAATGCAGCTGCTTTCTTTGCTGCTGGCGGAGCTGCAAATGAAATGACCAGGGAGGGGAGGTGGGCCAGTGAGGAGACACCTTCATCAATTAATGCTGGCGGAGTCAACGCCCATTGGACGCCGCTGACAGGTGATGCAATAAAAATGGATAATCCATCCCCACCCCCTCTCACACCCCACCATTACAGTACTTTACAATTCAGTACTAAAGGGGGAACGCTGTTGTTTCATTGGAGGGAGCAGAAGAGGAAAAAAAACAGATTTTTTGCTGAATTACAGAAAGAATAAGCATATAGTGAAAACTACTACAGTATATTTGTGTATACTCTCTTTGCTGTTTATTCCAAAAAAGACACGCTGCAAAAATAAACTACATTCTTGTAAACTTCCTTTATTTTATCGTGTGCCTCCTAAAGCGCTTTGCTTTTCTCCAAGCTGCTTTTCCCAACAAATATATTAGATAATGGCCATAATCTTTTGAATTTGTTTTACTTTTTGCATTGATAAGAATATAAGGTGTTTTCAAGAAAAAATAAATAAATTTTGGCATTTGTTTTAAAAACCAAAAACAGTTTTTTTTCTAGTAAACGCGCCCGTGTTTATGCAAAATTAACAACCCGATGACTCTTTTGTAATGGTCATGTGAATTTAGGAGTCATGCTGAGGCAGCAAAATTGTTGTTAAATTGCTGCATATTATCTAGACCTGCTAAAACAAACGGCGAGGGCGGAGGACAGACGCGCTGAAGTCAGGATTGCGCTTCTGTCAATTTCTGATTTGGTCCCCTTAAAGTAAAATATTAGAACATTTGTTCTTTAAATCTTTTGTCTGCATATCCAAGCCGCTTTCCTGAAGAAAATTATGATTAGTTATGGTTAGTGTAATTAGGAGATGATTTGATTTCAGTCAATTTTTGGTGACGAATGCGGATTTGTTGTATTTCTACGCACGTGAACACACGAGATCTTAGTGTTGCAGCACCTTATCCACTCCACGATGCAGGCTTTTTGTGTGTGTGGAGGTGATGCATCTGAAGCCCCCACCCAGCGGGTTTTCCGGGTTATTTATATTTGGATTAATTGTTAAAGCCACAATATTCTGCTCGGATTTACTATTGTGTTTCTCCCCTGAGTAACATCTCCTTCTACTCTTCCTCGCCTTTGCTTACCGTCTTTGTTACTATATCAAACACGAGAATCCCCCGTGGCCCGTTCCTTATCGGCAGCGCTGAGGTCAAACTCAAGACTGGGCATGCTCATTTCCACGTCAAGCCAGCTTGTAATTATTTTCAGATGCGCCCACGTTTTGAATACTAGGTCCCAAACTTTGATGATGCACCGAGCACGATACTGTGCAGGTATAAACGTCGCGCCCGTGTGCGCGCGAGACACGGAGCTAAATCACCGTTGCAGTAGAGGGCGTTTAAAAACTGGCTCTTGTCGAACATCAGAATGCAATAGAATGCCATAAATTATCCAAATATATTTATTTTAAGTGTTTTTTGTTTGTTTGTTTGTTTGGAAAAAAACAACTATAGTTTCCGGCCTTACTAGAAAACAGCTTTTACGCACCAGAAACCTAAAAGTATACGGGCCTGTCACAGCAAAAGCTCTCCTCGTTTGTGCAAACTGTGCGCCTTCTTGCAACTGTTTGCAACTGTGACTGAAAACGGGCTGCAGTGCAGCGCTACCAGCTCGGGAGTCATTTAACCCACATTCCGAAATGCGCACATGCGTCATGTAGGACCTGCACGTGGAGCGAGGGGGGAAATCGCCTTCACGTGCTGACGCCATATGACAGCCAAAACCAAAGAAAGGAGAGGAGTTTGGAGTGTGTGGCCGGGAGGTGGGTGGGGTGGGGGTGGTGGTGGTGGGGGGGGGGGGGGGCAGCAGCAGATCCCTCTGGGGGATAGCTGCATGTCCTGGAGCCTCTGTGCAGGGATGCAGCACGAAGGAACAGACCCTAAAGGCTCCATTCATCCAATCTCCTGACCGCCGCGTGTCTTTGCTGTCTGGATGACCCGCATTTGTGTGTTCTAACAAAATTTTATTTTTGTTCATTTCCCTCTGATTCTATTCTTTCATTTATTTCTATATAAATTTATTTGTAATATATTCATGCGTTTGGAATCTTAAAATATGATCCATCCTCTTCTGGTTGGTCTGTGGTTGCAGAATTTACAAAAAACAAATATATTTAAAAATATTTGCCTTGTAGCGCGTCAAAAGCGGAATTAAGTTTCAATAGAAGTTGTGAAAGCGCGCCCAGTGCGCGCTCCAACATTTGTGTCAAAAATAGGAAACCATTGCTATAATTGTATAGATTAAAGACAAAAATCAGAGTATCCAAATGAATGTTCAGTTCTTCCTGAGCAGGGAGCTCCTTCAGCTCACCAAATGGCACAGAGGGGCATTTACCCCCCTCTTCCTCCGCCTCTATGCGTCTGGATTCCGGCCTGGACCGGTGAGGAGGAAATGAGAGCGAGTGGCCGACAGAGAGACGTCAAGAGCGGTGTGGATTTCTCAAGAGCCCGCAGAGGGTTGGTGTGATCGGGGAAAGATCTCCAGATTGTAGCCCTGATGAAGTTGGTCCTGAATACATCTGAGGGAGCCCAACGCACGCGCGGGTATCTGGTATATCTGCAGAACTGAAGATCAACTGTTGGGATTTCAAATGAACAAAAAACAAACAGACAGAATGCATCAATGAAAAGGACGACATTTCTGAATAATCTGAGTGTTAAAACTGTATTATTAACCTGAATTATGTAAATAAATGGAAAGAAAAAAATCTGATAAAAAGTACATAAGAAATGAACGCGTAGTGTTGAGTATTTCTGCTTCTGTCTAGTTGGAATCGACGGAACTTGGAATAAATCACGAACTGCACCAATGTTTCATGATTATGAATGAATGGAAGTGACTTTAAATTAACAGGTTTCCAAGAGCTTGCGGTGCAGATTATGCGAATCTGGTGTTTTAGATGATCTGTGTTCAGCCATCACCATCAGACCAAACGCGCTGCTGCTTCTCCTGCAGCTCCAAGTCATTTGTTTTGCATCGAGTTTTATGAAGACACTTGGTCAAGGAGGCGCGGGCACTTGTAGGAGCACAGGCTCTTTATGACACAAACCCACTGCCCCATGCCAAAACAATGAATTCCTCTCCACCCCCCACTACCACGGGAGAATGCGGTTTTACATGCAATCTGAGCCTGAAGTATGTGCGGACAGTGGTGGGGGAGGGCTCTCTTCACCTTTCACCCCACTGTGTTGGAAGTGTTTGTATTTTTGCCTCGGCCTCTGCGCTCTGAAGAAGAGAGCATGATTAAGCTCCACACCAAGGGGTCTGGATGAGCTGTAATCAGGAAAACGATGACTGTTTGTTGTGTGCAACTTTTTTTTTTTTACTCAGCAGCACTCCAGCAGCTCTGATTAAGAGCAGGTTTTTTTGTGTTTCCCAATATTTTTCCCCCCAACATGTCTATAGTTCTTTAAAAAAATATATGACATAGGTGAATCACAGCCCTTTCCAGACAGAACCCTTGCCTACAAAAGCTAACTATAAAGTCCTTTACAGCCCATAATTACTTCTTAAATTAATATCAGGCTCAGTCAAATTTAATGAGGCATAAGGTCACAAAAGATGAAAAACATGAGGCAGAACTTGCTGCCATATTCAAACTCCTGCAGCGCACAAAGTTTATGAATTCATAGATGTATGCAGGGGCTTTGGAGTTGTTTTTTTATGTTAATATCTTCCCTGTTAATCTTCCAAAGTAAAACTGATGAGATCTGTTTCAATTGTTTGAAAATAAAAGTTCTATTAGTGCTCATTTGTTAAGGTTTATGAGCTCAGTCTGTGAAAACATTCCTGTCAGACTGCAGTGGGGTTTTGCTTTGCTTGGACACACCACACACACACAAACACACACATTTGTATGCGCACAAGCATAAAAATTCTCTCCTTATCTTATTTTAGAAAATGGAACAAGATGAAGAACTTTGGCAGAATTCAAATACAATAAGCAAGAATTGCCTGCTGGTGGCATAGAAATCTCCTATTTTGAGGAAATGTAGATATTTTGGTTTTTTGTGTGCTTTTGTTCTTTATTTATACACAGCCATGTTTCTACGAGAAACTTCTGTTGTATTGTGAATCCACCGAACACTTAAACATACACAACAAAAGAGATATTTTCTTGTTGCAACATTTGAAAAAAAGTGGGAAATTCAACACTAAATACTTAAATATGGTGTAATAAGTTCCCTATTTAGTTCCTAGGTTTTCATAGAGTTTGCATGCTGCAACGCTGTAAGTTTTAATATGGTTTTTAAATTAATTCTTGACTTAGTCTTTTCATCTCTTTTGATTTGAAATAAAAAAAAAAGGTTGAGCAGAATATTTGTGCAATAGTAGATTGGTCAATTGACAATTGGTAACTGTTGTCTCACTTATTTTTATGCAAAACGTATAATCAAAACTGAGAAATTATACATATTCTTCACTTCATCTACAGAGCAGAGATCACTTTTAAAACGCTTGGGTTCTCACTTCAACCCAATCGTTTGGTTAATTATGTTAAGGTATATTTTTGGGGTTATTTTTTAGAGCAACACAAGTTTTTTGGTTCATAGTGGTTTCATTTCAACCCATATTTTGTTTTTTCCCCTGAGTTTTTATTTTTCCTGAATTAAAACAAACCAGCAAAAAGTTAGTTCCTTAATTGAGTTTGGTTAAAAACTACCCAATTTGTGTTGTTTTCAACTGTGGAGATTTAGTTTTTGTCAACATGATTTTTTTAATTTTTTTTTTATTACCTCACATGAGATTTACTGTGTGGACTTCATTTTTTCGATTAAACTGTCAAATTGTCTGCTCTTAAATTATATTTTATTTATCATTTTGATGAGACTTTATGTTGTACATAAATGTTTGAACAAAGCAATTTAATGGATGGGGGTGGGGGGGGGGGGGGGGGGGTCATCACCTTAATGTCCAGAGCCTGGCCTGTATCTCAAATATCTGTCAAATTTCAGACTAATCTTTTTTTTGTAAATCTTATATATATTTAGTTTTGTCTGGACTCGACAAGAGTACACCCTAAATCAAAGAGATTTTCCATTGTTGAAAGCTTCTTTAACAACCTCATGAGCATTTTGACATGATTCACACATACTCTGACTTAAAAAAAATTATTTGCCATTTTCAGTGTTTTCAGTATCTTTGTTGGCTCTTCTACAAGTACCGCTCTCTCCTTCCTCCTCTTTGTTCTCCCCTGCACTAATAGGTTTTACCCTGCCACACACAATTCACTTTCTTTCCTTTTCCTCATCCCCTCACCCACTTTTAGTGCAGGGCCCAGTGTCGACTGGAGCATTTGAGCAATTTGAAATTAAAGCAAACAATGGGTAGGCACTCCCAGGGACCTCTCGCTCACCATATTACATGGAGGACGCTCGTGTGCTCTTGCGCATTATTGGCAAGTCATTACGTTTCTCTGGAAACCGAGAGCAGGAGCTCGCTCGCAATAGTCGGTGATGCAAGCAGCAGCTGAGAGCTTTGGAAAAGCATGTGGCTGTTTTTGTGTGTGCATGCATGGGTGTGTGTTCTGGGGCATCCTTGGCAACAGCTTGGGGAGCTGTCAAAACAAAACCGTCCACTGATATGCAGCTGATATGTCCCTCTTCAAAGTTGCTTTAATAGAGAAATATTTTCTAATAATCGAAGGTAGTCCCCTCTGTAAGAAGCATTTCAAGGATTTTTCACTTGCTACATCCCTTCAATCAAGTAAATAATAATTTATAATACTTATTATTAAAAAATAATATATTATAAAAATAATAATTAAGTCATAAAAACAAGATTTGCATATGTTTTTATTATAAGTTTTTAGATTTAAAGTAGATTCAGGAACACACATGGGTAGCCATGCATGACACAAAAACTGTTTTCCAGTTGTGAAAATAAGAATATTTTGCATAAATGTTGGATTTAAAATCATCCTGGTAAAAAGCAAATAATAAAGCGATCGACTTAGAGAAATTAATAGTTTACAATGGTTAATACATCTACTACAGCAAAAACACACACTATTTAGTCATGACTATATTACATTCTGTGTAAAAAGTTGCTACACAAATAAAGCAAAAAACACCAACCAAAGTCAAATTTGCTACAAATTTTTAAATTAAATTAATTTAGAATAACGTAAAACTGTTGAATTCTAACATTTTTACATATTCATCAAAAAAGCCATCTTCCCTTAACTGTAAGTTTTAAACTGTGCATTTAAGTGACCAACAAATTACACTGTAAACTTTCTCTGTCATCCTGTTGTACTCAGCAAGAAAAGGTTGAAAAAAACTAAAGAAGAATGAAAAGAAAACCTCCAACAGAACCAGTTTCATCGATAGAAAACATCTTTTGTGATCTGTCGTGTTCTGAGAAGACAGAATTGAACAATAAACCCACAAAGTTAAGGGGCATCTGTGTTAGGACAAAAGAGAAACAAAAAGAACAGAAAAAATGGAATATTCTTTACTTTCCTTCATTTTTTTGATAAAATCCTTAAAAGTTAAAATGATAAATAAGCATTGATGCCTGTGTAACGTAATCAGACAAGAAGTGTTGTGAAACTAACCTCAAACAGTAACACATTTTAGATTTCTTGTTATTGTTGTATTCCTTTACCTAGCAATCAAGCTGTCTCTGGATTTAAATGCATTACATGAGCCCTGGATCACTTTTAAATTACCTTTTTGGTAACACTGCCAGAAGTTGAATATAACATACTTTATCGAAATTTTAAATTAAATTTCTTTTATTTTCTGTGGTAGAATACTGTGTTTTTTTCTGAATGAGGGGCAGTGTGGTGTTATGATGATTACATATAAAATAGTTTGGTTGCTCCTCCAATTCTACTCCCCGTGACCATGTAGGAACCAAAAAAGTTGGATTCACTCTGGGTTTCAGATAGGAATTTAAATTTTTGAGAAAGATTTTGTTTGTTACAAATTATTTTTTCAGCCATTGATGTCTGTTACTTTTTTTTTGAAACTATATGAAGTATTTAACCCTGTAACTAATATGTTCCCAAAAACATTAAACTTTTGATTTAACATCTTCAATTTTAGAATATATGGCCATATATGGATTATTCAGCCTTATAAACCTATATTGTTATGTTACATGGGGTTTTAAAGATACAACTTGGTTTTTGTTTGATTGTGTACACATAAGAACTCTTTCCATCCTTTACTAAAATGAATTTGCTTGGTGACAGTCCAAAAAGTGTGGGTGTTTTTTCTTATACTTGTACACACTGTGCAGTTTCCAGTTGTGTTGCTGAGGTTGGTAACGTATTACCAAATTACTACAAACTTTGAAGCCATGTGGATCTCAAACACACGTTTCTGACTGAGGACCAATCACGTTTGTGTTTTACTTCCTGTCTGGTGACACGCCGCACATGCACGCTGGCATGCGTCATTACGCACTTCCTGTCCTCTAACGAAGTTCCCCCTCTTCGCTCCATCGCGCCGTGACGGCTATGTTGTGGTGAAAGAAAATACGCCGTCGAAAAGAGACGGGAATACGATTAAACATGACATTTCGACCGAGAGGGACTTAAGGAGACGTTGCACGGAAACGAAGGACGTATTCGACGAAGATTTTGGTTTATCTTTATGTATCCCTCCGCATGTCCGTTTTCATCGGATGGTCGCAGGCGAGCGTTGTCTGACGGTGGACGACAAGCTCTCGACGAGTAACATGAAGGAGATGATTGGAGGGTGCTGTGTATGTTCTGACGAGCGAGGCTGGGCTGAAAACCCCCTTGTTTACTGCGACGGACACGGCTGCAATGTCGCCGTACATCAAGGTAAGCTCCATGCGACGCTTCGGATGAGACTTAGCACTTAGCTTAGATGCTAGTTACGTTGTCTCGTTAGGAAGCGTCTTCCTCCGCCACCTACCAAGGCCAAGCCGAGGTCAGACTCCGCTCATGTTGACGATAGCTCAACTGCTGTGGTGATAGCTGACAGCCTCTATATTGAATCGTTTTTGTTTTTTTGTTTTTTCAAACACAGGCGTTAATTTGCTCCAGTATATTTTTGTGAACTGATTCTATTTTTTTGGAAGACGAAAGAAATCCCAAGATGAAAACTGAACGCTAAGAGTTCGTTTTTGTGCTTGCATGTGCATGTGCAAGTACAGGCATTGGCAACGGACTACTTTTTTTAAAATATACATTTTGCACATTTATCTGAAACATTTGCATATTTATTTTTTGTGTATAGTTAAAGCAGCATCACAGTGAGTGAGTTTTGAATGATAACCTAGCTGTGCTCAGCAAAGATGACTCACTTGGTGACGTTTACTGTTTACATTTGTTAGAGCTGACCATGTGTGAGTGTGGTAGACTGAAACTACTTGAGTTGATACACATCCATGAGGTCACACAGTTGTAAAACAGCACTCTTGTTTGCTTTTGGAGTATAAAATTCCTGAATTTATGGTCATGATCATGTGTGTCTATTAGGGATGCCTCAGTTCTCAGTTTAAAACCCCACCACACGTTACACCATTGAATCAAACTGTGGGGAAAAGTGAATCGTTACATTCCAATCATTATTGATTGTTTTATTACATTACACCAGGCTTAAACCAACGAAAATGATATTTCTTCATTGTTATTGCTTATTAGCACATTTTAAAATAGTTTTTTGTGTATTTTTTTTAAATTGTTGTTTTGTAATGCCGGAAAAAAACGTATGTAACAAATAATCAACTTAATCAATAAATCGATTATTATTCCTACGATCCAACCAGATTAATCTATCATATATCAGATTATCTAAGTTCTTAATCAAATTGAGTACCATTATAAAATTGTTTCAAAATGAAATTAATCAATATATCAATATTTGAAAATGGCATTTGGAATGGAGCATGGTAGGTTTATTTTACTATTTCGTAAAAACGACCTACATACACACACATATGATGGCAGCAAAAGATGATCAAACCATCATTCTAGTTCAGTGTGTAGAAACCCTTTGGATTTTATAAAGACATTTGACCAGTGTGGTAAAATGCACTAATAATGATCCGTTTGTATTATTTTTATGAGGAAATACAACAATGGGCTGAACTTCATAAAAAATTCAAGAATTCATTCATTCTTGTTTACTTCTTTGTTTGTACACATATTTAGTTTACACTTGATTATTTTGCAAGAAATACAAGAATCTGGAAACTTCACCTGCACTGTTCAGGACAGGTATTTATGTCTGAATCACACTGGTTGAACTTTTGGTTAAAAAGGTCCTGGATCGATTTTCAGTCAGTAAATTGGATCGAACAAATCATATCTGTAACCACAAGTCATGATGTGAATCGAATCATTGTTAAAATACACCCCTAGAGAAGAACAGTGACCCAAAAATTGAAGTTTAAACTGAATTGGAGGGAAAGTGAATCGTTGCATCCCTGGTGTCTAAAAATGAGCTTGGAGAATAGCAAATGTCAAAACTGTTCTTTGTGTGGCATTTTTCTCTGCATTTTTGTTTAATAATCCTAACTGGTAATTTGTTATTGTTTGTAATTTTGTAGTTTTTCTTTGACATTACTTTGAGAGTACATATTTAGCATTCAAAAAAATCTTTTACATGTATGAATTACTATGAATGATCACATTTAGCGCCAAATTAGTCTAAATGAATATAGACATATTTAGTTGTTATGATATATATTGAAGTATACAGATAAATGAAAATTTTAAGCTTGAATTGGTGTACTAAATGTGTTTTTTCGTGTGGATTTATGGTCGTTTACTCCAGTGGATTATGGGATCAGACGAGATCAAACAAAATCTCAGAATGTGTATAGGTAGGCCTTCTAGGTTAGCGCTGTAATATTTTGCAAAATAAAACCTGTATGTAATTGTGGATCACTTTATGACAGGGTTGTGCAACACTGATGCTTTGGTTTCATCTTTAAAGGTAAAAACGTTTGTCAGATTCACAAAGCTTTGAAAATCTGAGGGCTGAATCACAGCACACCAGTTGGCTGTAACGATACAATTTACCCATGATTGATTTGTATTTCCATTCTTGGGTTCTTTCATGTGTATTGTACTAAAAAAGGTTTACAAAAATAAAATCTTTAAATTTTGCTATGAGACAAAAGAAACTAAAACATTTAGAGAAATTCATGTGCATAACTTACTGTAAACATTAAAATTTTTGCTTCAATGTTGAAGTGCCTCAGACTTCAATACTTCAAAAAAACATGAATATAATGATTAAAAAAAACTCTATAACAATAAACATCTCTATAGTGTTAGGGTTTTTGTACTCATAGAAGGTAACAATGGACAGGCCTAGTGTTTCCTGCTTGACTGTCCCACTTTTGCACAGCATCACAGCTGGATGCTGATGCTGGAGATGCTGCTCATGTTGAACTTGTAGCAAAGCTGAACAGAGCACACATTTTTTTGTTTCCCAGTCATGTATTTAACATCAAAATCCAAATATCTCCACACTGTAAACATAGATGGCGTGTCTTTAAACGTTGGCCTCTCGACCACAGAGCTTTTGCTTTTGACTCCGCTCTCCATTGCATTTAATTGTTAATGGCATAAACTTCAATGGGGCTTTTCTACCTTACCTTTTGGGCCCACTTTAGAGTCACAATCCCATTCACCCATGCACACACACATTCACACACTTATAACACTGGCCAACACATGGGCGGGCGGGGCAGGAACCGAACCTATGATCTTCCGATCAGAGGCCATGGTGGAGGGGTAGAGCAGTCGACCTCTGATCAGAAGATTGCAGGTTTGGCTCCCACCTTGCACTCCCACATGTTTTTGGTTTCCTTGGGCAAGATACCAGAACCCCACATTGGTCCTGGTGGTTATACATTGGCACCAGTTTTCTGTAGCGGAACTGCCATCAGTGTGTGCATGGGTGAATGTTACTGTAACTGACTTTGGGCTTTAAATCAAAGTAGAAAAGCACCACAAAAGTACATGCCATTTTGGTAGCTGTGATTACCCTTGTGCTCTGCAGACACTCACTGCTGGTCTACCTTGCACACTTGTGCTCTTAATACTGGGCAGTGGATTCAAGAATGTAATAGTTCGGCACTGAACGTAAGTCGTGACAGATCTAGTGGCCGATAGGAGGATTAATTGATGCCCCTTACTGTATTGTAGGTATGCAAGTTAGCTTTGCTTTGGTGCTGATAAGAATTTATGAGGGCAGCCAGTCAGCAGGCAATCAGCTCCCCATGAGGCTGTCTGCTTGGGCTAACTAGATTGCTATGGTTTACTCGTTTACCTTTCTTCATCACAGCAGATTCTTTAAATATTGCGAATCAAACACACTGGGTTAGGGATGCATATCTTTTCAAACCTGTTTTGAGGTTTTGTGCTGTTTAACAATATGACAGTCTGCTTACATTTTTTATGTTAACTTATTTTTGAATTAAATAAGTATTTTGGCAGCAGAGTAAAATATCTGTATTGTGTGTTTACACACTGGTACATGTCCATTGTGAGCATGTTTATTTACTAAAATTAGTATTAATTATTTTTAATTTTTCCTTCTTATAAAATTGCTATTCGTTATTTTACTTTATTACTTTATTTTATTTCCCAAATAATGACTCATCCGCGATGATCCAGTCTAAACTGAGGGAAGTGACTTTTAAAAAAAATAAAATAAACAAAATAAGAAAGAAGTGGTCCAGTCCTGCAATTGAGTGGACCGGTGGAGCGAGCGACCGTGTGTCTAGCAGAGCAGACGGACTTACAGTTTTGTGTTTTAGGGGAAGTAAGGATGCTTTGTTACTTGTGGGAGACTTAGGACTGTGATCCGTCCCGCAGCTCTACGTGAACGAGCAACCGGAATTTAGGAGAACCGGGTCTCCCGGTAAAAGTGTGTCGGGGCAGAGCTCGGATCGCTAGCTAACGCAGTGTGTAAGCATCGAAGCAGAAAGGCCGCTCAGTCCTTAGAAACCGTTCAAACAATCACATGGATTTGTGTTTCCAGTTGTGTCCTGACAAAATAAAGGCTGATGTTTTTCCCACTTATTACGTGCAGCCAAGATGCAGATTGCAGCGTTTCACTTATGGATTTTATGTTCATGCTAATGTTGTTAGCCCTTGTTAGCATACTGCTAATCCTGGCTTCCGGCTCCGTTTTTCAACAAGAAAAGCACTGAACACACGGATTAAAATGATGAGCGAACAGGCGCTTCATCATAACTGTAACATTAATAAAAGCACGTTAAGGGAGATCATCTTGTATAATACCGAGCTGACGTAACTATGTATGCAGCCGCTAGGCGGAACTAAGTTTCTCTTCCGTTTTTTTAAAAACACTTCTGCGCATGTGTGAATGATTTATTCCGACCGAAAGTGTGACCCATGTGAACTTTTTTTATAATCTGAAAAAGTTTTTCTGGGCCCATCTACACGGTTGGATATTAATCCGACCAATAATCCTTATCAATATATTTTGCACATGTAACCGCTTCTTATGGTGTCGACTCGCAGCGTGGCGGGGGCGTGGCATCACAGTGGTGTCTCTCCATCGTGATGTCAGTCACCCATCACGATGGACGATGGTATTGTCCATCGGCACAACCCTATGGTGCATATGTCACTTAAGGACCAGAATTAAGAAAATCTGCCTTAAACCATACTGTTTATCAATGACCAATATAAAGAACTGAGTTTTTAACCTTTTAACATCTAAGATGTCACCAGTGACACCTAAATAACACGTTGTTTGACACACCGTAACTTCTCGATTGTTCACACGATTAACCTGAATCAGCTGATTCTGTTGCAGAGAAAAACGGCTTTTCTTATCAGCTTTACACTTAAATGCAACACATTAATTACTTAAAGTGTTGCATAATGGCGTAAAGCCACTTTTCTATGTTACACAATCAGCATATTTACAATTATTATGTAAGCACTTCACAGTGTTGCATCTAAGCGCAAACTGCTATTTTCCGCTTCAGAATCCGTTGGAATTACATTATTTGCATCAACAGTTGAAGAGTTCCAGTAGTCAAAACAATGTCAACATTCGTGCTAAAGTTCCGGTGTAAAATGGGTTCAAGGGTGCAGGGCTACTAATTTGCTTGCACGTGAGATCCAATTTCTGTTATTCGTGTTAGTTTTTTCTGAAATTATGTGAAAAAAATTTCTGAAGACAATAAGTAATCAATTTGCAACATCGTGATGATTTATATTGAATTCTTTGAGCATTGCATTTACCTGCTTGCAAAAAAGGCACAGGACTTTTTCCTAGCCCATGGGGTACGACTAAGTAAGCATTTGTCCACGTAGCTTCGAAGAGCCTTTTCTTCTCGCCAACACGTTTTTCCTCAAAGTAACCTGCTCTGGCTCTCTATTATTGAGGGTCACAAGAAATCTTCCCATGGACCGCCATTGGCCCCAGGGCCGCACTTTGAGAACCCCTGCTCTAGACCAGTGTTTTTTCAACCTTTGAGCCACAGCACACTTAAACCTTGTCAAAAATCCCGCGGCACACCAAAAAAAAAAAAAGGGAAACTCATAGTCTGTATTGATCTACAGCCCCTCTGCAATCTAACGTGCACTTTTGTGATAATTGTGGCAGAAAAAGCTGGAAGCTGCAGCTTGTTTTTTCTAAAAAATGTAATAAAAATTAAGTTAAAAGATTTAAAAACTGTTTGATGTGTGTTTGTTGTGGTTTCAAGACGTCAAAGAAAGACTCATTGTGCGCTGAGACGCTGTCACTTTAACCCAATGCATCATAGGAGATGTAGTGCACACAGCCGCCGAACGCAAACAGACTCATGTCTCTGAGCTTCATTTTTTTGTTCACTTGTTCCACAGTCTGATACCGGATTCTGTGGAAAGCTACACCGCTAAAGACGAGCTTTAGCTGGTATTTTTGTTGGAACTAAGCGACCTTATGAGCAGAATCTGAACAAGGAAGTGAGGACTTTAACTACTTCTGATTGGTCAGACTGATGACGTGTGATTAAGCCTCCAAGAATGATTGGTGGAGACTAGGCCTGCAGGATATACCGCAAAATTATCGTTATCGCAATATCCAGCTCTGCAATATGCATATCGCAAAAGACAGTGAAAATCGCAATAAATCGTGAACCTTAAATGTGTTAATACAACCTTAAGGCAGCTTTAAGCATTTAATCAATCATATAAATCACTTTATGCATTTGATCAATCGGATGGACGCCTTCACCTTGTTGACCAATTGGATGGAGGCCTATTATGTTAGATGCTTGTCTCCTATGTCAACTAGGGTCATTTGGAGTATAATTTTTAAACTGTTGCAATTAAATGGGAATGAGGTTTTGTTTATTTTGTTATTTGTTTGTATACCGCAAATTAAACCGTTATCGCAATATTAATCTTAAATATCGCATATTGCGAGTTTTCCTCATATCGTGCAGCCCTAGTGGAGACAGTTAAAGGGGCGGGACTTTTCCGAAAACAGCTGACACTACGGCTAAATTGCGGTACTGTCATTCTAATCAAAATGTCTTTACTACAATCAAATAAACACAAAGAAAAAAGTATTTTACGATCTTTCATATTCCTAACAATATCAGGGCCTGTTTGGATGAACAAAGCTGATATCCTGGATATGGTAAATGTTTTTAGATCAGTTAATGAGGGCAATTTCCCACGGCACACCTGACCACCTCCCACGGCACACCAGTGTGCCGCGGCACACTAGTGTTGAGAAGCCCTGCTCTAGACCAAAGCTCCCAGCTATCTTTCACCCTTGACCGATTCATTGTTAAGTAATATTTGAACAGACCAACCTTTCCAAGGCTGAAGCTGGAATCTGATTTTTATTATCATTTACTTTGACTCTATGGGAAAAGTTAAAGAAAACTTGCATTAAATTAGGTTATACTTGAAACCTAGTGTAAAAAGAAAAAAATGAAACTTTTTTTTACAGTGAATAAATATTCAGGATAACAAAGTTGCCTATTTGTGTTATGTTTGATTTCTTAAAACTTATTTAGGACAAGTTTATTGTTTTTTTTTCTTCTCTTTTATAAAATGCCACCCTAGTCCAGGTCCTGTGGGAAAAGTAGATCACCAAGCAAACTCAATCAGGCTCAAGTTATCCTGCTGAGAATACTAGAGACATGACTTTATGATTTGTGAAGATTCCATATAGTGACATCTAAAGAAATTTTTACAATAAAACTAAATTAGAGGGACCCTTGTTAATAAACATTACCATCAAAAACAAATGTGAAAAAACAAATGCATAATAGGTCAATTTATAACATGTAGAAAAATCAGAAATTTTCAATTTTTTGATTTTCTCAAACAAAAACAAATCGGTATAGATGTGTGTACGGCTCCTGTGAAATTGTTTCAACTGTAGGACATAAAAGTTCATTTCATTTAACCCTGCTTTCCTGAATTTAAATCATAAATATTGCCAAACTGTTTAAACACCCTTTCTAAATGTGTGATCCTTAATGGATGTTTAATAAACAATTCCCTAATGAAATGATAGTTATGGACTAGTACAACAGAAATGTATTCAGTTTTTTTCTATTAGTCCTTTTAGTCCTGCTTAAAGGCCTGTTCACACCGGGACGAATTTCGCCGGCGATTTTCGCCGACGTTTAACGCCTCGTGAATAAACAAAGGGCACCAACGAGAGTGTGCACACGGACGCGAAAAAACGCCAGGCGTTAAAGCGTCAAAAAAAAAAAAACGCCTCGGGTTCGTTTTTTTTTTTCGACGCGTCGCGTCGAAATCTACTCGACCAATGAGAATGGCGCTTTTGCTCACGTGTCTGGAGCTTCTGAAGTTACAGTAAAACACAACTTGGGGGCGCTCAAACACAAAACTGCCTTGCTGAGCACACATACCAGCGAAGAAGATAGACGCCAAGTAGCGTCTACACTGCCGTGAAGAAATAATGACGGACATTCTAAAATATCCCCGAACCAAGCACCAGTTGGAGCTACTGGTGCTTGAAATATTCATGTTTTCTTTGTATGATTCTGACAAGCGCGTAAATACTTACTCTCTTCTTCTGAGTGAAAAGCGACTTTAAGAAGCGTAAAGTTGCGCAGCGCCACCTTGTGTACAGGAGTATTTCTGTTTTACATTAAGCGCCATCTAATGTCAGGGAAGGAAATTGCATGTTCACTCCACTCATCGTCAGCGAAAATCGCCTGGGTGTGAACACAAAAGACGTGGCGAAAAACGCTGGCGAATAACGCCTGGCGAATATTCGTCCCGGTGTGTACGGGCCTTAAGTCTGTCAGTTCATCATTACTACGGGAGCTGTGATGCAAATGTAGTGCCATCGACCTCTGATTGGAAGATTGCAGGTTCGGTTTCTGCCGTGTGTTGAAGTGTCTTTGGGCAAGACACTGAGCCCCACATTGCTCCTGGTGGTTATAGGTTGGCGCCAGTGTTCAGCAGCAGAGCCTCCATTAGTGTGTGTTTGCATGAGTGAATAGGATTGTGACTGTAAAGTGCTTTGGGCCTTTTAAGATGGCACTAAAGTACTCTCTAAGTATACCATTAGTTTTAAATGATCATAGTATTTTTTTTTTCAAATATAAAAGTTCTTTAATTTATCATTGCTAAATGAAAATTTTTAAACGTCCCTCTTAAGACGTGGCGTCCACGTGCCACATTTGGGGTTATGTTACCACAGTAGGTAATTCTGCGTGACTGTGACCACATGTGTAGAGGGTTAGATCAAATATTAGCTCAGGTCTTAAGAGGTTAAACTGAGTTTTTATTTATTTCCTTGCTCTGCAGAGCCGTCTGATCCTGAATTGAGTTGTCTTGGTGCTGCGGTTTTCTCACAGAACCCATACAGAGATGGTATTCTGACTTAGAAAATGCCTCAAGATGTGTATTAAGGAGTTGCTCCTTCTTAATTCAATTCAATTTTATTTATATAACCCAAAATTACAACCATAGTCATTTGAATGGGTTTCATACTGGTAATTTCAAAAGAACATGAAATCAGTCATGAAATTCAATAGGTAATTGATAAACTAACTGAGCAGACTAAGCTAAACTGGGCATCCCTGCCCTTAGACCAGGGGTCGGCAACCCATGGCTCCGGAGCCACATGTGGCTCTTTCATCCTTCTGTTGTGGCTCCCTGTGACTTTGGAAAATAATGAGTATTTTATAATAATTAAATTTTATTTTTTATTTTTTATGTTTGTTCATTTTTCATGGCATTTCAAAGGCGCTGCTGACTCCGCACGAAGCACGTGCCACGTAAAAAACAGCTTCCTAATGAGCTCGTATTTATCGGGCGAGACCTGCAGAGATGATGGCAGGGAGAGGCACGCGGGGCGGCTTCAATAAACACTCCGATCTTCTGCCGGGAACTTGACGTGCTGCGGGGCAGAGACCAACTCGCTGATGACAGAGTTCGCGCCAGTTTTGCCAGATAGTCACAGTTTTCCAGCCCAAAAGTCATCTGAAAACCGCCAGACCCAGCCAAAAAACGCCCAACACAGCTTTTGTTGATGTTTTTTTTTTTCGTACTGGACTGATAAAATAAAAGATTTTTCTAAATAAAAGATAGTTCAGACTAATAATAAAATGTGCACAATATTGAATATTTCTGCAGCGGGCCGCCTTCTTCCATTCATTTGCTTAACCCGCTCTATCCCCGCTGAAAGCTGCATCCTACTCTTTCATCCTTGTGCTGCGCTGGAGCGTCCCGACTATCATGTCATCCTGCTATGACCGTATTTTGCGCTCTCTGTGTAGGACACACTGAGGAGCGCGGGGGAAACAACTCTCAGCTGCAGAGGTTATGAACAGGTCTAGAGGAAAATCAGGTGGAGAGGCGGAGGAGGGGTTTTAGCTTCAAACTCTGTCAGAGAGATGCAAACACGGGCGTCAGATTGAGACGCAGCTTTCACTGCATGAGTTGAAGCAGAGACTTTCTCTGGGATGATTATATAAACCCAAACATGGAAACATGATTACCAAGTAGAACTCTTCAAAATAATAAACCTGATCTCTCCATATTCTCAGTGTCTACCATGCATTGACAAACACATCGCTCCCTGCAGCGATCAGACCAGAACCAGTAGCTCCTCCCACACGCGGCCGCGGTATCATCTTTTAAAGAACATAATGTATATTTGCAGCGACATATGCTTCAGACGATGTCCGATTGGCCAATCTACATGTCAATCAAGTCCCGTAATTCTCAGTGAGGATTTTGATTGGCTGGTGGATTTTAAGGAAGTACTTTTTAAAAAAAAAATCTTTTCTGGCCCGCGATCTACACTCATGTCATTGAAGATCGACCGGTCGATCGCGATCGACGTAATGAGCACCTTTGAATAATATATACATGCATAATATATATAATGATGTCAAAACGGGTTGTGGCTCCGGGTGCTTTCTTTTTTATTAGGGGCGGTCCCAAATGGCTCTTTGAGTAAAAAAGGTTGCCTACCCCTGCCTTACACCCTCCTTCTCGGTAAGGGAAAACACCCTAAAAAACGTATCCCGTATAAAAAAAAAACAACCTCTCCCAGGACAGACAGGCGATGTATCAGAATTCTTACAGAAAAATTAGCGTATGTAACGCTACAACTACATGTTTGAATAGAATGTAAGCATTAGAGGACTAGCTGTACTAGCAGGCTTCTTCTTTGCGCCTCTTTGCCGGTGGTCTTTTTTTAGAAAACACTCCTCTCAGTGGTGCTTTGGTCTGCTTCAGTCTTTGTTTTGCTCCTGAAACTCCTGTGTTTAAAATCAAACCAAGCTAAACAGAAGTATGAAATCCATCAGCCTTTTCCTTCTATTTTCATGAGATTACCTTGGTGTAAAAGTAACTTATTATTGTTTTTTTTGTCTGGCTGTTGTTTCATATAATTTCATAGTAAAAAAAAATGTTAAAAAGTGGTGCGAAGCATGTATGTTTCATAGATTTCTTTTTAGGTTTTTGCTGAACATCAGTGGTTTGGAAGAAAACAGTGGTGCTACATGAGTAGCACCACCAATGAGATCTTAAACATCTCATTCTTTTTATTGACACCTCGCATCATTTTAGTCACTATCTACTTTTTATTTTTCAGCTCATCAATAAAATTTTCTTATCTGTAGATTCACCTATAAAGTAGCAATGACAGGAGTGGGAATTTGGAAAGATCACCCAATTGATCCAACTGATCTGTGGTGTCAGCTTATCAATAGTAGTGTTGCACAGTAAAGTATGACAATTCTGTCTTAAGTTGTTTTTTCACAGCTCTAAAGTTGGGTTCAGAGCTGTGATATACATTAAAAACGGATACAATGCTCTGTTACAGCCATCGGTCTATGTTTATTTAAATCATCACAGGCTGATCAGATTGTTTAATAATGCAATGTATAGTGATGTGACCAGAGGTTGTAAGGGCTCATTTGTAGTTACTTGTAACAGTTGGATTTTACTGTTGAAAGTTTTCTTTGACTAAGCTTTCATGTTTCCACTTTCTTCCGCCTCTCCCTAGCTTGCTATGGCATCGTTCAGGTGCCTACTGGTCCATGGTTTTGCAGAAAGTGTGAGTCTCAGGAGAGAGCAGCTCGTGTGGTGAGTCTTACTCCTTTTAACGTCCATTATTTATGACTTATCTAATGGAATAACAAATAAACAAACCACTTAAAATAATAATACACATCTGGAAAGCCCATTTACTGGAGCTTTTCTTTAAATGTTTTTTTTTAAAGAAATCATTCCGTTTTTTTAAACAAAAGTAAACGTTAGAGGTGTAAGTGATGTTCACACTAATGTTTTTACCTGAAAGTGAAACTATGTGTTAAGTGTGAATGTGCACTCACTTTTCAAGATGCGGTGTGAAAGGAAGTTTCCTTTTTTTTATACTATTACCCTTCAAAAAGATTATTAATCTTCTTATTTTTATTGTATGTATGACAGGATGTTAAAAAAGGAGTTTTCCCATTCAAACTTATGATTGTTAATTAATAAAACTTCAAAATTTACTTTAAATTTAAAAAAGTAGCTGATAGATTCTTCTGATCTTCTGGTCTTTCAATTATCAGCTGTTAAGTCTGCAATTTACTGTTTTGAATTGTCTACATTCAGGGGTTGTTTATTCAAGGATTATTAAAACAAATGCCAGCTTTCATTTTAGAGAAACAATCACTTTTGATCGTCAAAGTTGAATCAAGACTTGATCATAAAAGTGTGAAGTACAAAACATTTGCTTATCCTTACAGGAGTTCACGTCCCATCAAACTGACTTTACAGTCTTCCAGTAAAGTGATCTAAGTAACAAATGACAAGCCAACATTCAAACCTTTCTGCATCAACAGATTCATAAGAAAAGACCTAAAAGTGCTGAGACTTTCCCACTGTGTCGTCTCATCACCTTAAGGTTTTTAAAGTTTATGAACTGAGAAGTTTTTCTTTTTACCTACAGAGATGTGAGCTCTGTCCTCACAAAGATGGAGCCCTCAAGAGGACAGACAATGGAGGTAGATTCAATCTTGGCTTCGCAAACACCCGCATGTGTGGTTAGCCTCTTGTGTACGCTGTCATTAATTGCATGTCACCAGCAAGTTTAAGGGCTGTGAGCGTGCTGGGAGAGTTATGTTGGTGTTTGTTGTGTGTGCTGCCTCGCTGTACCGTCCTTGCCTGTCCATGTTTTATGAGAGCGTGTTTGTGTGTGTGTATGTTTATGAGGGGGCGGGACAGGATTGGTATAGTGCATGGCCTGTGAGGAGTCTCCTCTCTGGGTTCATTGAGAGGTCAGTTTGGTAGAGACTGTAAATATTCGGTGTGCAAGTAAGTGAGTGTGTGTTTGAGTCGGTCAAAGAGAGGCACAGCTGTGGGATTGTGTCCAGGCCTGCAGGGAGGCATCAGGACAACGCTAACACACACCGTTTTACTACTTTCCCCTTTATTTTACCCTTCCCATGACCCCGCTCTGTTTTTTCTTGATTTCCTCCCATTTTTTTTCTCACCACCTCTTTCTGTTTGTGTTTTTCTGCTCTTGTCAGCTCTTACTTGTTGATTTATTTATTTTTGTTTGATTAAAGAACAATAAAGTTTCCAGAGGGAGGTACCAAATTAAATAGGCTGGACAAGCAGATAAGTTAACATTTAATTAGTTGTTTTACAGTAAAAGTTGTATTATAAACAATAGGGTAGAAACCGATATAGAAGCTATATGCGTTATAAGTTTTCATTATAGTATAAGGGTTTATTTTTTTTCAATTTAGTGTTCATTTACTGAATAAAATAAATCACATTAACAAACCAGGTAAATTTATACGCTGTACTCTTTGGCTCTAACAACTCATCTGTCTTTATTGTTGGGACTAAACTTGTAAATCCCTAAAATGGAGAAAAAAATAGATCAAGCCACTTTTATAGTCCTACTTTATTGGCGTCTTCCAGTTTCTTGGTGGGACTTCAAAACAACAACAACATGCCTACATTTTACACCCTTCGGTTCCACCCTTTGCCGCCTCTCCTTGTCTTGGTCCCCAGGTCAAAGGCAGGTCATGGGTTCAACTGTAAGTTTAAGCCTGCCCTTTACTTCTTCTGTGGGGGGAAAAACAGACACCTCCAGTGTGGCAGGAGACTCCCACCTCCATTTGACCTCTTGTTCACCTCCTCTAGGTCCTCTTTAACTCATCGTCAATTCTGTTGTCACTCCACCGTGCCCTGCTGTCGTTGTTGACAGGCTTTGTTGTCTTTGTAAAAAGGCAGTGTGTAAAAAGCTGTGTGTGTTTGTGAATGTGTTTGTTAGAGCTCAATAAACAGATGTTTACACAGAAACGACCAGTTTACTGTTTGAAACAGCCGAGATTTCACTTTTTTTGACAGTTTAGCTTTTATATGTAAATGGAACAAAAACATTTAAACTTGAAAGTTGGGAATCAGTTAAAAAAACATTTAAATAAATGTCAGCAAGCTCTTTTACATGCCCACAAATGTTTCAGAAATGCTAGCATCAGCAAATCTGCCTCTACATGTCCATCATCTTATTTATTTTGGAGAGTGTAGCAACTAATATGTTTCCAAATAGTCAACACATTGACTGTTTGTATTCCACAAGGAGAAACGGGTTGCCTTGGATACATTATGATACCCTAGATCCACGTCTTTTGACACTTCCAGTTCCCTTGTATTGTTTATACTGTACAGATGGAAAAAAACTATTAAATAAGTTGAATAATTGTGGATACATTCTGGTAAATATCCACCTTTAAGAAAGAAATCCTCCAGATTTGATATCTTGCCATGGGATTTGTTTTGGATAAATAATTTGGTTCATCTCATCACTGTAAATCTTGAGAAATCCAACATTGATCAGATATTTGGAGTGCATGTAGATGGGTTCACTGGCCAAAAGTCATTATTTTATCTTCATAACTCTTAACTAAAGCCTCCCACTGCTTTAAAAAAGCCTCTTGATTTAATGTTTTGTCCATTTTTTGGTGTAAAACATTGCAGTTTCGACTGTTCTTAAAATGGTTAAGAAATATGGTCAAAGTGGGCTTTAGTGAACCATTTTAGATCTCAGTGTCACTGCTGGCTGCTAACATTTCATTTCACACATGTACAAAAGCTGACAAGCTTTTTTTTTTTTTTCTCTGTGGATCTGAACAGGCTGGGCCCATGTGGTTTGTGCTCTCTACATACCGGAGGTGGAGTTTGCTAATGTGTCTACTATGGAACCCATAGTTCTCCAGTCTGTACCTCATGAGCGCTACAACAAGGTAAAAAAAAAAACAATATGCAGACTTGATTTAAACCTTTGAAGAGTTGTAGTTTGTGTAGTTGTTAAATTTAGTGTGACACTTTTTTTTTTTTTTTTTTGTAATTACACAAGTCTTTTTGTGCACAGACGTGTTACATCTGTGAAGAACAGGGTCGAGAGAGTAAAGCAGCTACGGGAGCCTGCATGACATGCAACAAACACGGCTGCCGACAAGCATTTCATGTCACATGGTAAGGCACAGCCAGTTCAAACGTATTAATTATACATACACTTTTTCCTATTCTGACATCTGTTGTTACTTTAAATGTTCTTGTAACTGTTAATTTTTTTTGTTAGA
This sequence comes from Oryzias latipes, assembly GCF_053564925.1. Lineage (NCBI taxonomy): Eukaryota > Metazoa > Chordata > Actinopteri > Beloniformes > Adrianichthyidae > Oryzias > Oryzias latipes. The sequence continues at coordinate 19,020,379 of NC_136256.1, read as the reverse complement.
TTTGCAGATTGGCAACCATTGTTACTTGTTTCTTGTCTGGTCCATTCTAAGAATATGAGTTTGAATGGTTTCTCTCTCTTTTTTGCCCCGGTCACCCCAGTGCCCAGTTTGCTGGGTTGCTATGTGAAGAACAAGGCAATGATGCAGATAATGTTAAATACTGTGGCTACTGCAAGTACCATCACAGCAAATTGGTAAGTGTGATCTTGGCTTTTCATTTTTTGGAATCCTAATGATGGCACCTCTTTTAAATATACTAACCCGCAACTTAACACATCAGATTACAACTTAATTCGGCACAAAAGACTGTTTTCTAACATGGGTGGGAACTTTTTCATCTTTTTAATCTAAAGCCTGACTATTCAGATTAAATACATCATTAATTAGATTGCTAAAGGCTGTGGCAGTTATAGTATTAGGTTTGTTGCATGGGATTATATATACTTGCATGCATATATTATGGAGATGCATATTACTTCTGTAACTGTGTGCAAATACCTTTATAAAAGTTACACAGACAGTGGTTTGGTCTGAAGCACTTCTTTAGGTTTTCTATTTCTTATTTCATTTTTTGTCTGTAAAACACATTTTTGTTTCTTTCATAGCACTCTTTTGTTTTTCTTCACAAACTTCTCATATTTTTTCACTTCATGGCTTCATCTGTATCTGTTGCTTTTCTTTTTCAGTTCTCCAGCTATGGAAGCTTCAAGGCTTTGTTAGCAGGTCTTTTCAAACACTACTTTCTTGTTGGAATTGAGGATCCGTCTTGCCAATTCTTTACCATCTTCCTTTTCTCTTTGAACTTCTTTCCAACTTACTTTTTTCCTCTCTCCATTTTAAACATTGTGTTTTCCCCTAAGTACTCTACTCTTCTTGACATTATCCTACTTTTGTAGGTCAGCTGTTTTTGCAGGATTAGAAATAGACGTTTACAATTTCTACAGGATGTAGAAGTTATAATGTAAATGTAACATGAATAAATGATTGTTTTATTTTTAGTTAGATATCTTTTTAAAGACCCACTCAGAAATATCGAAAACAGAATTTTCCTCTAACATGTTCTTGTGGCATTTTCCTGATGATGAAGGATATTTATAATAAAATTAAGCTGAAAAAAATCTTATTTCTTTATTCAATCCTTTTGAATCAGGAACAGATGAAAAAATTACCATTTGAAAAAGTTTATAGTTATGACATAGAGAATACAATGGATAGACCTAGGGTTGGGCGATGTCCCTTAAATTGGCCGTTGACGATGTTTGCTGTCAACCATCGGGATGGACGATGACATCGTCGGGGGGGGGGGGGGGGGGGGTATTTTTACATTTTTCGTTCTTATATAACTGCTATTCGTTTTTTTGCTTTTTTCATTTTATTTCCCAATCCGCGATGATCCAGTATAAACTGAGGGAAGTGACTTTAACAAAAAAAGTAACAAACAAAATAGAAGAGAAGTAGTCCGCTCCCGCACTTCCGGGGGAGTGCGGATTTACAGCTTTGTGTTTGATGGGAAGGGGGGGGTACATGAGCGGTATGTGTGGGAGATTTAAGACTGCGATCCGTCCCGCAGCTCTAGGGGTACAAGCAACCGAACTCAGAACCGGGTCTAAAAGTGTGTGTCTGTGCACAGCTCGGATCGTCAGCAGACACACAGCGGTTTGAGCTTCAAAGCAGAAATGTCGCTCAGTCCTTAGAAAACATTCAAACAATCACGCGGATTTGTGTTTCCAGTCGTGTCCCGACTAAATAAAGGCTGATGTTATTCTTACATGTTTACGTGCAGCCAGCAAGCAGCACCATCCAAAGCTAATGTTGTTAGCCCGTGTTAGCATACTAATCCTGGCTTCGTTCAGAAAAAGCACTGACCACACGGATTAAAATTCAAATGATGAGCGAACAGGTGTTTCATAATAACCGTAACATTATTAAAAGCACGTTTAGAAGATCATCTTGTATTTTACCGAGCTGACATGTCAATGTATATAGCCGCTCGGCGCTATTTAACATTGTTTTGTATTGAATTGTTACATACAATAAAGTTTGAAAAAAAAAAGCCGCTCGGCGGAGTTTATATCCTTCCGTTTTTCAAACCCTACTGCGCATGTGCGAATGATTTATTCCGACGGAAAGTGTGACCTTAGTGAACGTTTTTATATTCTAAAAACATTTTTCTGGAACCATGTACACGTTTGGATTCTAATCCGACCATTGATCCCATCAAGATATTTTGTACATGTAACCGCGGCTTATGGTGTCGACGCGCAACGTGGCGGGGGCGTGGCATCACGATGGTGGTCTCTCCATCGGGATGTCAGTCACCCATCACGATGGACGATGATATCGTCCATCGGCACAACCCTAGATAGACCACAAGCTCCCTACTCGGCTCCATTCCGATAAATCCACTTTAAGTCGACTATATACATTTTCCTTGTACGAGCTGGCATCTGGCTCAAAACTGTCCGGCTGGATTGCTCCAATGTTGCTCGCCATTTATGTTGCACCGTTACTGTTAGGTTGGGTGCTGGAGGCACTGTAAGGTAGCAGGAAATCTCAGTTATGGAAGGCAGGAAGGAGGGGCAGGGTTGCTCTGCGCCAATTGTCCCGCCCACAACTCAAAGGTGAATTTCTAACAAACTCCTTCTGCTCTGCAGAGACTGTCCTAGAAACCAACACAGGTTATTTTTTATTGAGTGAAAAAATGCATAATCATAATTTAAAGACCACTAGGAATGCTTTTACAATAAAGCTGTTCGAAGGTGGGTCTTTACACAGATGTAGCTACTTGTTTCACAAAATTCACACAACATGAATCAACAAACATAGTCTGACAGGATTACCAGTCAGACTCAAGTTGAAAACTTCTTGTTACACTGGTTTTCTTGAACTCCAAGCAAACAAGTAAAACAGAGAACATATTGTCCATTTTTTGTGCACACCTGGTTATATAGCATAAAGGGTGTTTGTGTGTGTTTTAATTTTCACAAATAGAGCTGCAACCACATGTTTTTGCCATGTTACACTGATGGAAAGACTCCTGCTGTCACATTGATTACATCAATCAGGTATGAATTGCTTTGGATGCTGGGATATAATGAGACAAGATTGGCACGGTATGGATGACAAGAATGCAAGAGAGAGACTTGATGACTAAAAGGCGATGTTGTTAGCCGAATGAGTGTTTATCAGCGTGTGGTGTTTGGCTGGATTTATTGGATTTCTTTTATTAAATTAATTCCAAACTCAGTATTGATTTTATACCTCTGCTGGAAGTAACATTTGCTACAGATGTGTGGTATGTTTTTCTCCAGTGTTGTTTTTCATTACAGGTGGACTTAGTGAAGTGTTGTTTCTGATTGACAACTTCCTTAACTGTCTGTCATTAGCTGGCTTTATGGGTGTTGGTGAGATTAAGTGATGGTTCAGTTCAGATCTCTCAATTGTTGAGTGATAATCTTGTTGTTTTTTTTTTAAAGAAAGAAGGATTCTACATTTTTTATATTTAATAGTAATTAATGTGTCTGCTTGAAGTCCCACAGTTGAGATGAAAAAAGATTGTTGTTGATGTACGTTTTCTATGCATGTCTAGTGCAGCCAAGGATGCAGGAAGTTTTTGGAACATTGTCTTAGTTCAATGCAAGTTTGATCAATGCTGGACAATAACTTTACTGCAATTGGAGGATGTATTATTTTGTCACTATGGCAACAGATGCTTTGAATGAATGCAAGCTTGCCTGATGGTCAAACTGCCCACAAACATCAAATTTTGCTCAGGATTTTACCTTTTGAACAAATACAAAGACCTTTCATTTTTTCCCTCTTGATTTTTGCGTTAGAAACATTTGGGATTTCTTTTTTTTTTTTTTTTTTTTTTTTTTTTTTTTTTTTTTTACATTTTTTTGGTACCTACTGACACTGTTTTTTCTTTTTTCTTTGGGTGAGCACTTTTTCAAATACATTATAAGCAAAGCTCTTTATTTTTGGTTACCCTTTAGTTTAGTCTGCCTTTTTTTTAAAACATTTTTATTATTTTAGCACTTCTTGGTCACATTTGAGCTTTTTCTCCATCAAGTAACTTGGAGTTCCTCTTTACTTTTTAGCGAAGGAGCAGGGGCCGTGGTAGTAGGTCTCAAAGCTTAAGTGACTCTTCCTCTCAGAGTATGGATAGACCCCCAGACCAGGACAAGAAGGTAAGCCAGCCTTCAGCTCTTACCCCTCCGTAAGCCTCCCACCCATGACTTTGACTCCACCAGAGACATTACACTGCCACAAGCTCAACCAGAGCAGCAACATGCAAGCTCACTCTAAAGCCACCTGTAATAGCTGTTAGAGGGCTGGGTATGTAAATAAAGATCATTATCCATCTAAAATGATGGCATCATAAAGGTTGTTTGAATTGAAATTGAAAAATGAGAGGTTTAATTTTTTTGTGGCAAAGTTGCCATAAAATAAACCGGAAGCTCTAATAAGTGGAATCCTCAGGTTTCAGGCCAGATTGAGGTCATTTTGACAATAGATTGATAAGGGTGTGAAGAAATGTGGCATTCAGTAAAATTACATGGCTATACATTTATTATAGCTATGGCAAAAGGTATAGGCATGAATTCACATTGATAAGCTAAAACTATTTGACCGTGTTTCATTGTGAGCCATAAATACAATGGCAAATTAAGAAGGTTTTGGAAAAATATGCTAGACAGAAATTTATATTTATGCTTGCAGACAATAGCAAACACATGGCTTTCTTTTATTTTTGTATTACGCAGAACTTCTTTTGTAGGAGAAAGCAACCAAAAAATCTCAATTTCAAGTCAATTTAGTTTCCTGTGTGTTTCTGGGTGAAGCCCATTGATGACGACTTCTTCCCCAATTAAAAAACACATTGAAGCATTTTTAGAGATTAATTAGAGAGAGGAGGTGCTTAACTTTGTTTTTCTTCATAAAAATGAACATTCTTGGGGATCACAGACTGTTACGAGGCTGAATTTGACTGCCGGGCTTTTTTTCTTTAAATAAATAGTATCCATCTCTTATTTGCTTTAATGTTATAATTTTTGGCAATTTAGAAATTGAAATTGAGAACAGAAATGTTGTGATAAACCAATTTATCATAGGCATTTTAGTAGGAACAGGATGATTTTCACTGTCATCCCTCTCACTTTCTTAAAAATGTAGTCTTGGTCTTATTATCTATGTATTTATGGATTGAATATTTAAAGAAGAAATATTTTTGTCGGAAAAAAAATGCTTTTTTTCATTAAGTCCTATTTTTATGTCTGATTGCTACATTTATGTCATGGACCCCACAGTTTTTTAATGGCTTTTTGATGCTAGTACGACTGCAGCCCACCAGTGATTGCCCCCTTTAATGAATGCTACATGAGTGTGACTTAATAAGTGATGCTTGTTAACTGAACATGTAATCACAAGCTGTGTGAAATCTGAATTTACAGCAGGTTTCAAAGGATCGGTTCCACTTTTCTGAGTGCCATGTTCCTTTTCACAACACAGAACAAAGACCAACTGAGTTTTTACACATTTGCCTGCATTTCAATGAAACTTCTGATATGTTCAGAAATTATTTAAAGACGTTTTATCATACAACACAATAAAATTCAGGAAGAATGAAGTTCAAATGTTCACAAAGAATCAAAGGTCTTCTGGTAACTGTCGGTTATTTACCAACCCTAAATGTACCAACACCATGTCTTGCTCAGACTGTGTTTTAAAAATCCTTCATTCTATTAGAAACATACATTTATTATGCATATTTGCATGCAGCCATGTGTATTTCTTCCATCCAAGGCCATTTTTGCTACAGACCATGTAAATCAGCAAGTGCATTCTCCTTTGTTCAGACTTGCATTGATGCCAGAACAAATTCAGCTTGATATAAATGGAGCGAAATTTGATTTAACCTTTTGGTTTTGAGTCTGGATGTGTGTGTGTGGATGGATAAGCTGAAGGCTTAAATATTCATTGCGAGCAGTGTCTACATCAAACAAAGGCTTTTAGGCCTTGAAATGCTCCTTTCCTAAGAAGATGCTTCATTTTGCTGTGAGACCCAACATTAATGCAGATTGTGTTTTTTGTATTTTTTTTGTAGATTTTTGTTAAAGATAGCTTTTCATTTGTACTATATATTTTTTTAACCTAAAATTAGACAAGGGGTGCATTTTATATACTCTTGGTCTGAGTGTTGATTATTCAGTACCATAATATGGAGAATGTGCTAATTTATCCATGTGACATTTACCGTCTCTGCTGTAGCTTTGGTTAATACATTCTGGTTGAATTTATATATTCAGACCCTTTTTGCAAAACTGCCTTGTTTCTCAATTCTTGTCTGAAATCTGTGGTTTCAGATTGCATGTTAGTCAGCCTACACCCTTTTTTGTGTATGGTTTTCAGGCCCAGATGTATGCCCACCTTGTGTTCAAACCTGCATTCAACTCATATCAGGGGCTTGAATCCTCTCCCCCCTCCCCTCACACAATGGCTGCCTAGAAAAAGGCCTGCAGGAAACACATCCATATATACATACACACAATGGCTAATCAGAAGTCCTGCAGGAAACTGCACAAGGGAATTCCTGCCAGACCAGGGCAGATTATTTTTTTCTTTTACTTCCTGTTCCTCCCTTTCCACACATCTCCCCCCACCCGCCTGCTTCTCTTTCTCCGTCTTTATCTCAGTCCCCCTGTCCCCCCCAGGCTCACGAGATGAACTGGGAACCGTTTAATTGGAGATCTGTCAAATCCCGAGTAGATAATACTTTGTCTTTTCATCTTAATATTATTAATAGTTTTATTAATTTTACAAACTCGGCATGTGGTTGACTTAAGCACTGATTACTAACATTTACTTTTGCTTGTTTTATCCCTAACCTTTATTATCTGCCTCATCAGCGATCAAATGTAGGCTTCACATGTTAGGGGTTTCTAGATGTGAAGAAAGGTGGTGATTAATTACTTCTTCCTGCACAGAGATTTTATTCATATCCAACTCTGTGAAAAATGTCCCCTTTCCCTTCTTTTTTTAAGAATGTAGGTTCAAATCACCTTGGTCCATTAAGACACAACACAGGGGGCATTTTTGTTGTTTTTGCTCATCTCATTAGATCTTTGTTTGTTGTTTTGCTTTACATCTACTTCTATTTTATTTTAATCTAAGGACCCTTTTGCGGTCTCCAGAGAAACATGGATGTGAAGGAGTTTTGAATTGTTTTTTAAGCAGGTATGCTGATGCATGGCTTTGTCATCGTCTGCCTCCACTCCCAAACCCCCTGATCAAATGATCACACCAGTGGTGACCTGCAGAGGAGATAAAAAGGGAGGAAAACTCTTAAAGGTTTTTTTTTTCCCTTTGGCTGTAGAATCAATTGACCTGATTGATAAGACCGTGTCACATTTACTTAGTGTGCATGTTATGTTTCCCACGCCCACATCTGTGGGTTCTGGCTTTTTGTGTGTGTGGCTGCCACCTGAGCCTCTCAGCTCAGCCTTTGTCCATCAACACCTTCCTCTGGAATGTTAATGAAAAACAAAGACTTCACCTCTCCGTCTGTCACTCTCTTCTCTCTCTTATCCTTTTGTTCCAACAGAAGCTTTGGGGTAATTTGCTTTATTTGTACAATTCTGTGAGCCTTTTCGGAAACAACTAATATTGAGTTTCTTTTTCCGTCTCCAAAAGAGAAGTATTCAATTGAATTTTGTTTGTGTAACTAATCTATTTAACAAAAAGCAAATATCTGTTGATTGTGTCACTTTTGACAGAGCTAAAAAAAGACTTATGGTCCTTTTAAAAACTGAATCCTTTAAGGTGGAAAATAAAATTTAACGTTAAAGCCAAAAAAACATTCTTACAGACATCCTAACATAAATGAACACAAAAGCTCTAGTTAGTAATGTCCTAAAATGGGAAGAAGGCAAGACAAAAAAAGAGGAAATCCATGGTTAAAAACTAAGTTTAAGTTGTAAACTTGTTTTTGACGCCTGTAAAGCCAAGATTAGTGGAAACCAGTGTACAAAGAGGACACAGAAGTTGCCGTCTCCTGATGTGGCGGGTGGTGTCTGTTAACTGCCACTCACAGAGGAAGTCTGGCTAAACTGTCACAAGCCTCCTCATGATCACTTCTCAACAAAAGCTAGGGGGAAAGCTGGGGAGGGGTTCGGGCTGTTTTATAATTGTCGTGACACTGAGCCTCACCAGCATGTTGAGTCCCGTGTCGTCTGTTAGGATCATTACATATTTTCGACTCCTATTTTCAAGAGTGGGTGTGCGGCTGCATGCATGCAAGTGTGCAATTAGACCGTGTGCACCTGTCTGCAAATCCACGTGTGGGGCGTGTGCGCGTGAGGTGTCAACGCACTGACACCCAGTCGCCACCTTGGGTATGAGGGAGGCTTGGCTGTGGGGGCGAGGGTGTAAATTGAGCTTTGATGGTCCATGAGAAGCGATATGATTGATAAAACTACAAGAGCCTGAACGCTTCAATACACGGCACTCAGATGCACTCAGTTTTTTGTACAGCAGCATGCTAAATTCCTGTTTTTTTCCTGCCTCTTTTTATCTTGCTTCTATCTCGCTCTTGTTTTGTGGATCTTCAGGCTTTAATCTCAGATTGAGCCTTTGAAATGCCACATTCCTTCTTTTTTCTATTTCCTTTCAGTCACATAAGCACATGCTCTTCTCTTTTATTCTGATATCCTAATAAGTCACAACATACTTTCTCATCATTTTCACGTTTTAGTAGCCATTTTCATTCAAAGATCACAGAACAGGCTTTCAGTTTTTTTCATTTACTGGCTTTGGTTGTAATTTTTAGTTTCCCTTTTTCCCCCCCCTCACTCACTCTAAGCATTTTTATTTGAATTTTTTTTTCTTGTTTTTCACTCCACATGTTCAGAAACACAAGGAGCGCGACAGACACAAACCGAAACACAAAAAGTCTGCAATGGACATGTCACCCTCGCTCGTCCTACCAAACATCATGGTCCCAGAAAAGGTGAGGCCACTTTGCACACGGTCCTTTACACCTCTTTCCTCCACCTCCTAATGTTGTGTTTTTCAGCCTGCTTTTCTCAAGCCCTGTTGTTTATCTAGTTTGCCTCCCCCTTTTTTTCCGGAGGTTCTTATGGTTCCTGTACTCCCTTTTCAATCTGAAAGCTCACCTTCACCCTCCTTTCTCATCCTCCTCCAGACCTACAACAGCGGAAGTTCGGCAGGAGCTGTCAACTCCCTACCAGCATCTTCACAGAAGAGATTGGATGACAGCGCCGCCCGGTTCACCAACGCCAACTTTCAGGAAGTGTCCTCCTCTCACTCCAGCAACAATACCAAGGATGGTTTGGCTGCTGATCCGGGCAAGTCCGCGTCTGAGGTGAAGAACAAGAAGAACAGTGGCGCGGGTCATGCGGTGGGATCCAGGGTCGGGCGCAAGTCCCTCACCTCCTCAGGGAAGCCCCTTCCCTCTACTGTGGTCACTATGGCAACCTCCTCTACGTCTGTGTCTGCTTCCACCGGCCCTTTCCATCAAGGTGAATTGATGACAGCAAATGGTTTAATCTGTTAAAATCATACAAGCCCAAAGACAAATCGTCCTCTGTTATCACTCTGTCCACCCACAAAACAATACTGCCAATGGAGCCCAACTCCACAGTCCGCTTTGTAATTAAAGTCTACATAAGTGGGGGATTTGTGTGTCTTGTGGGTGTGCGTCAAAGTGCTGTGTCATTTGCTCAGGCACCAGACTTTTCTGTGTGTGTGTGATAACACTGTTTCGTCTCGACTGGCCTTTGCCTCCTGTTATCTGGGGCCCTGTCTGCAATCACACAAACGCCGGCGGGGAGAGCATGTGGGGAAGTTAAGCAGTCACTGTTCTCATTGAAAGGCCTGTTTTATACTATCAAAACCTTGAGACTTGTGTCAGGTGTGCGTCTGTGTCTGGCAGCGATATTTTGCAGCTGTCTGGGGGAAGAAAGGGAGGAAAGTTACAAAAAACTTCCGCTGATAAACAAGAGGATTGGATGATCAAGAAAGACGTACTGTTTATTAGATTGAGCAAGAGTTGATTAAATGTTTTTTTTGGATATTATGGTTATCTTGAAATCTGTTCTGTTGTAGTCCATTTGTCAATGTCACATGTTTTTGTTTCCACTTCTTTGTTCCGTTTTGTACTTCTTTATTTTATTCTGTCGTTCTTTACATTTTCTACTCGTCTGTTCTCGCTTTTAGGCCTCCTTTTGACCAGTGCCAGCAAAACCCCCTCTGCACCTTCTTCCGACTTCATAAGTTTCACAGATTCATCGCTGCGTCCCAGTGGTGGAACTACTTTTTCATCTCCACCGACCTTCAGCAGCTGCCTTGTCAAACCGAGCTCAGAGGGCGGAGCTTCTGAAGGAACAGCAACCCTGTTTGGTTCTCTCATGTCTCCCACAACAGCTTCTGCAGGCGAGACCATTTTATGTGATTTTTTTTTTTTTTTAATCAAATTTTCCGTTTGTTTTTTACACATGAAGTAATGACATATATCACTGAGTTTGTTTGGTCTCCTCGCAGTGGGCGGGAAGCTGTATGAGAATTCCCACAGTCACACAGCAGGTGAGACAGCAAGCCTGGTTGGGTCCACCGGCTTCAAACGGGCCCAGCCTTCCAGCACTGGACTTGGTATTGGCGGAGCCCCTACCGGAGGGACAGAAGATGGGGTGAAAAAGAAAAAGAAAGGCAATTGGAGAAACAGATTTGGACCCTGCTTTACCACAGACGTGAAGCCCACTGAGCCAGCACCATCCCTAACTCTCCCCACCTCGTCATCGACCAGCACCTCCTCCTCCACCGCCTCCGTTGCCGTCTCTGCCTGCTCCACGCTCTCAGGCCGGCCAGGTTTAGTTTCCAGCAGTGGATTAGGAGTGGGAATTGGAGGAGGAGCAGAACGGGGGCTGGGGGTCATGGGCGTCGGTGGCGGGATTCAGAAATCCTCGTCACTCCTCAGGAACGGAGGCCTGCAAAGCAACAGCAGCTCCACCTCTACTGTCTCAGGTGAGGAGGATGCAGAAATGCACGGAAGACTTCAGCTTTTTTCGTGTCTTTAGTCTTACAAAACACAAAGTTGAACACAAAAGTTAACTTTCCCAAACGTCTGTTTAAAAATCAAAATGAAAAAAAGTCAAGAATAGATGAAAATTCTCTCTTGGCTAATGAGCAACATATTGGCTTTATTTAAGAGATTGACAGCAAGTTATGAAATGTAATAACTAATTGTATGGAGGGTTTCAATTTATTTTATTTAAATTGAAGCAATTCATTTTGAAATTCATCTCAGAGCACCTTTTAGAAAACAGGAAAATCTTGTGTGTGCCAGTGCTGTATTTACTGTTCCTCTCAGTCATCTCATTAGTCCCTGAATGCTATCAAATTAAAAAGAACGCGAGTAGAAACGGCTCCTGTATTTGGAAATATTAACACTCGCATAGAAAGGGTTTTTATTGCGGTCTATCAGTCTATATGCTGGTTTTTCTGTGTGTGTTGTATTTTCCTTTTTCTCACACGTGGAAGTCGTCTGTGATTCTTCCCTTTCCCTAGCGTGTTCAGTTGCTTGGCAACTGTCTTTATTTATGCTTTGGAGTTCCTCTCTGCTGATGAAGGTGGCTCAGCACAGTCCACACTTCCCCACATGTCTCTTCTTTTTCTTTCTCTCTTCCAGAATCATCACTTCTTTGTTCCTTCCTCCATCTTTCAACAGCTCTCTTTGCTACCACTTTGCCCCGTCTTTAAATCACAGCTTATTAGACAAATATGCCGTGTTGTTTGGACAGCACCAAGTGCAGGCTTATGTAAACATTAAATAGAAATATGCGTGATGTGCATGAACATATTGTGCTGTAAATGAATACTGCAGATGCACTAAACGTATAACTCCATTATTGGTGATAAACAGTATATTCCTCTTGATTTATTTCATTTTAAACACTAATCTTGAGTAGTTATGCTCAAATATAAAATAAAAATATAAATACGACAACAAATTTCATATATATTTGTATGAACATTCTTTGATTTTAGTTATTTAGTTGATCAATGGGCTTCGGCCTGTTGGCGTAAATGTATAAATAAATAAAAATACATTTTAGTAGTAGAGCAATTGATGCATGCATTTGCAAGTTAAAGAAGAAGGTTGTATAATTTTCTAACATGAAATGTTTTTTAATGACAGCAGATTTTTTTTGCCTTTTCTTTAAATGTATATTGCCTATTTTAATTTTTTTTTTGTGAGGCAAGTCATATTAGCATAAGACTAATGTTTGAACAGAGCACTTGTTTAAAATTTTTAGCATTTTTCTAATTAAAAAATCTTAATTAGTTTAAACTTTGATTTGGTAACAGAAAAATAATCAGTCTTGAAGAAAGATTACGTTTGTTTGATTCAATGTTTCAGTGATTCAAAATTAGTGAAATCTTTTTAAGGTTTAACTGTTGTCTCTTATTGTTTACATGTTTTAATAAGTACAAAATTGTGGGGGAAAAATACTGAACCTTAAACTGTTGATATAGGCTTTAGCGATATTTCTAAATTGAGTCTAATTTTTTCCACATTTTGCTCAATTTACCAAATAAATGAAGGAACTACAAAAAAAAAAAAACTAGATTGAGCCATCTTTCTTTCAAAAACATTTAAAAGTTAAATAAATCACAGAAACTGTCAGTGGTTTTCTTCTTGAACTTCAGTGAGGATGTACTTTTAAAGCAGTTCTGAAAGTTTTTCTTTTTTTTTGCTGTTGTAGACAAATGTGTCGGTTGCGTTTGTGCTTCTCACCGATGCGGGGGTGCTGTTGAAATCATGTAGGGCAAACCGTGGTGGTTGTGTGTGATTCATACATGTGTCTGTGAGACAGAATCATGTGTTCCCCACCCTACTGTAAATATTTAGCAAAGGGTTAACGTCAGCGGGGCAGCAATAGGAAGGATCCTGGAGTTTATCTGCCCCCCCATCCTGTCTGCTGACTCCGCTGTGCTGATGGATAGATAGTTAGCCTGATAGATATGAGTCGGTGGGATGGGAGAAACAGAGGGTCAGATTTTGGCTAGGTTAATGTTTGATGGCGCCGGGGTCACCGATGGGACGGCTAGTTGAGCGTGGTAGGTTTGATGGGTGGGGGGAGGAACGATGCTGACTTGGAGAGGATTTATTCAGGCCAGCTGGAGTCCAAGTATTGAAAGACGTGAAAAATGATAAGGAAAAGAAAGATGCTCCTTCTATTGTTGGGTTTGTTGAGTAATTTATATGATGGCATTATCATATTAAATTATAGGTTCCAGCAGCATGGTGTCACTAATGCAAAGCAGATATGGAGGAAAGTCAAGAAAAAGAGATAAATTATACTGTAAATGGTCATTCATTTGAATATCCGTTTAAGCGTATTATGCTAATATTTTTGGATAAAAAGAATCTGCAAGTCCGTAATTACACACACTTGATTTATCAGCTAAAAGACAAAAATATTTAAACATCAATGAATAAAATAAGATAAAAATAATTTTTTAAAAGCTTTTTTTTTTGTCTGAGTTTGGGTTTGGCGGGGAGAGAAACCCCCAAACTATTAAACATGCATTTAAATCAAAGCTAACTGCATTCATACACTTAAACAGCTACAGCATGTATTTAAATAAAACGGTGTATTTTTAAAAAGTTAAGAGAATTGTAGATTTTTTTCTTTAAAGATTTGTGGATTTTAGCTCAAAAATGTTTGCACTAAAATGTGTTTTTTTTCCCAGTCACATCACAAACCCCCTTCATTGACTGATGTTATTTTAACTGTAAAGAATCTTTATCTTTACTGGTAGAAAAAACCCCTGAAAAAACTAAATCTTTTATGGTATTTTGTGGTTTTTAATGTGCTTTGTTTAAAAGGCATAATTTTAACTACCTGCTGTCAACATGAGTATCGTTTCACTTCAACACAAATAGTCTTTCTAAACACAAAAGAATTACCTTTCTAACAGGTAATGATGATTTATGATAGCATTCATGTTTTTGGGAGTACATTCAGCCCTTGAAAATAGATATGAAGGATTTTTCTGATAACAGCTTTACCGTTTTTTTGGTTGTTCTTTTTGAGCTTGAGAAGTAGAAGTAATGAGAGCCGTTGTGCTCAAGGGGCGAAAATTGTTGATCAAGCAAATAGGTTTCAGGTTTACAAGCCCGAACTTGTGTGCCACAGACACATTTACCGGTAGATGCTTTTTTTTTTCTTGAATTTTTTTTATTATGGAATATAAAAGGTTTTCTAAGTACTACCTGGTTTCAAAAGCACTGCTGTTGTGTCTTCTGCTTTTATATTGAGGGAGTAAACACACACAAACACAACTTTTATTAAAAAAAAAAAGCAAAAACAATACCATCCTTGTTGTCATTTAGAGTAATGTTTATTTTTAAGTATATTTAACTGAAAAGAATAGTATGTAAACTAATGAACTCATTTGTTGATGTAATTTTGTTAAAAATAATTATTACATGAAATAAGAACATTTTAAACTGCAGCTTTTTAGCAAATGTAGTCAACAGCTTATATACAATAAATGTACTTTAAATTAATCAAATTTAATAATATATTGATGGGCATTCGCCCCCCCTAGTCACCACTGCAATGCTTTGTGTGTTTCTTATCCCAAAAAGTGTTGGTTGGGCCCCTAATCCAGCTGCTGAAGCCTGTGTTGGACCACATGCCCCCTGAGCCTGTGCTGCCCCACTTTGGGTATCAATTTTTCTGCTGCATATTGCAAAGCGTTATTAATAGCATGTCAGCCCATGTAGCGCTTGTATCTATGGATGGCTCCCTCCTTCCTCCCCTCTCCTTCTGGCACAAAGATCTCTTGTTCCCCCAGTGAATGCTCGCTGCCCTGAGCCATTCAGGCTTTTGTGGGACTGAGGGGGCCCTCCCCTCCCCTCCTCTACTGGGGTCAAAGGGGGGCAGGGGCAGGGCTTATCCTCAGTGGGCAGGCACAAGGGGTTGAAAGGGGAGGTAGACGTGTGCAAGGGCAATGATGGAAAATGTATCCAGAAAAAATATTTATAGATGAATTGAAATAGCATTTTAATTAAAGGTTATTAAAGGTTACATTTGTAAAGCACAACAAATAAAACCTCTCAATTTCTATATAAATATTAGACGCAAAGAGTTGTGTCCTGTATGTCTTTTTTGTTTAACTTTTTAAATTTAATTTTAATGTTTTTTATATTTATGCAATAATTGTTGGGTTGTATATATAATTTATTAAATTTTATCAACCTAATAAATACTTTAAGTGGATGAAAAAGTTCTTTAAATGTAGGTTTTGTTTGTTAGCGGATCATTTTTTAGCACAATGCTAATGTTTTGAGTTTTAGGAGTGAACAGGATAAAGAATGAGGCCATAATCTGGAACTTTTACAGATTTGATCCAAATTTGTCCTAGAAGTGGAAACTGTTTCATAATTTTAATAAGTAAAAGCTACAGTTACTAATATGATTGTTCTTTACAAGTAATAATAGCTCTCGCTGTATTTCCTTACAGGTGTCTTCTCTGGAGATGGCTCATCGTCAGGGAGCGGAGTTGTTACCATGGGCGGAGCAGGCTCGGAGTTGTCACAGCAACAACAGCCCACTCCTTCCCTTGCCCCGCCCTCTCCATTCACAGCTACCGCACCACTTAACAGCACAGCCTCCACACACGTGAGTCAAACGCAAACCGCCTATTCAACAGCCTTTTCCTCTCGGTATTCAACATCCCTTCGCACATCTTTGAGCTCAAGTGCCGCTAAAATATGAAAACACAAATAAGCCCAGGCACTCCAGTTAAATGTCTTCCGCACTAAATCTTTTGGCACTATTATCATTCCTTAATTATTTGTGAAATGTCTATTCTGACCTTGTGTGGAGTGTGTTTTGAAAGGGACTTTATGGCTGACGGTTGGCTGCACCTGTACAGTCATATGGATCTGTGAAAAGCTCAAAATATGAATACTAACATTTTTTCTTTTACCCATTTTTGAACACTTTTCAGACTTTAAAATTTTCCACATTAATTCAGTTCTAATTAAGCTTGATGAATGTTGACTTATTGAAGTGTGCTGGAATCCTAAGGGATGTTAACAGTGTCAGATTATATTCATATTCAGTCAAATATAAGGTTCAATCACAAATTTGAAAAATAGTTTTTGCAATTCTATAAAAAAAATATAGCCACACTCGGGAATTCTTTTGTTTCCTTAAGTACTATTTATGATTTCTAGTTGCCAAAATCAAACATATTTGAAAAAAGAAATTAGAGGGAAGAAAAAGGAGAATCATAACGTTTGAAATTAAGGCTGCTTTAAAACATCATCACACTTATTACAGCTGTTGAAATTGTTTACATACAAAATGGTAAAAGTATGAGACAGGAATTGCTGCAGACTTTATTCGTATTAAAGAAAAATAATCAATCAATCTGAAAGGATTTAATCCTTAAAGACACATTGTTCTGCATCAGTAGCAGATGCTAACTTTTTTTAAGCTAGCATTTAGTTTCCAGGCAATTAAGTCCAATCTGATCAATTTAAACCCTGATAAAGACAACAGATTCCCCCCCTCCACTCTCATGCGTGCGAAACTCTTTTCTACATAGCCCTCTGTTCAGATTTTATTTTCTCAGTCATGACTTTTATTTGCTTTTTTCTCACCTACACTTTTTCAGCTGCAACCTTTTTTTTCTGTCCTCCGTCACCCCTCCACCCCACTTTGTTGTCCTGTGATGTAATGACATCTGACAAGCTCCACATTAGAGATGGGGGGGGGGGGGGGGCACAGATGGCGGGAAGTGTGATTGTGTTTGTTTTCGGTGTGTCGGAGCTTTAGACTCATGCCTGGAGTCCAGCTGTATATGTTTGTTCATTTCATGTTCATGGAGATGTGAGGTGGTGGTGGTGGTGGTGGTGGGGGGGGGGGGGGGGTCTGTAAACAGAAGAAAACAGGCCACTTTTTTCCCCCAAAAAAAGGGGGGGGGGGATAAATGGGTAAATTTGTAAAGT
The DNA here is from genome assembly GCF_053564925.1 of Oryzias latipes. Lineage (NCBI taxonomy): Eukaryota > Metazoa > Chordata > Actinopteri > Beloniformes > Adrianichthyidae > Oryzias > Oryzias latipes. The sequence goes on along the minus strand of NC_136256.1, from coordinate 19,003,332 downwards.
GTAATGTGTAACACACTGACTTTGATTTGCTGGTCTGCAGGAATCGCACAACTGTAGAATGATGCTAACAACAGACCTTTGTGTGTGGGTTTGAGCGTACGCTTGCTGTTTCAGTCCACTCATGGACTCATTGCCGACTGTCATTGGCCATCAGCCAGGACAGAGAGCGACCAATGAAGAAAGAATGTCAATGAAAAATGAATGGCGATGGGAAAAGGGGCAGGGTCATTCCAGTGAGGGGAGAAATGTGAAGTCATTTCAGTTCATGGGGAGATGAATGGAGAGATTCCCCCTTTTAAAATTGATTAGGAGTAGAATTATGCTCTTTTTATTCACATTTTCTACATGCTATTATTTTGTAAGGTGGACGTTTGATAATTGCTGAATTTGTTTAATACTAGAATAAACGAGTGTGTCTAGGAAAACGTAAATTTTTTACACAGTAAATATGAATGTATTTTCAGCTTCAAAGTATTTAAATTTAGGTATTTATAATGATTTCTAATGAATATTTTCAGAGTAAAATTGATTCCACAGATTTCATGATCTTTCCCTGCTCTCTGAGCCAAAGCCTTTTCATGCTTCGTCACATGTTTTGCAGAAAAACACTTATTTTGCATTCAACAATCAGCCATTTTGTTCTTTTAGATGGAGCACATTCCCCTCCTGGTGCTGCACCCGCACTGTCCTCCTGCTCACTCCACCCCACCCTTCACACCACTGCCCATATTTGGGAAATGCCTTAATTGGATTAAATGCTATGCATCAGAAACACTTTGTCAGCATGTCGGCAGCAGACTCTGATCCCTCTGTGTGTGTGTGAGGGGGGGGGGGGGGTAGATATTTATAGGTTTATTTAAAAAATACATGTTCAGATGTAGGTATTTACAAAAAATGTATTTGCAGGGAAATTTAGTGACATATTAAATGTGAAAGAGTGTTTATTTTTTTTAATTAAAATTGAATCATTTTATTAAAATATTTGTGGATACAAACAGAACACAAGCCACATTTGGGGTTTTATTTCAGTGTTTTTGCATTATTTTTTTGTTTTAAAAATATGTTACAGGTAAAAAAAAACTCGGTTCTGATTTTCACCCTTTTCAGTAATGTATTATTATTTCAGTATTCTATTTAAATGTTATATTCCATTGATTTAAATTCATTTTGCTGTTCAATATTTTATAAAGATAGAGGGCTGAAAATCAAATGTATTATTTTATTTTATTTTACAATATTTTTACCGCAAAAGTATTAATTGTGTAAAATTATTTTATCTACAGAATTCTATTCATTTTAATGTTTTATTTAATTTTTGTGAATTAAATACAAGGTTTTATATTTAGTTTTGCAAAAAAAAAAAAAAATCTCATTTTGCCAAAACCTTTTTCTTTTGGCCTTTTATTTCTTGGTTCTCTCAAATTCAGAATCCCCGAATGAGCTGCTACTTTCAGGTAATGCTGCTTTCCTTCTGTGTGCTCCTTCATCCTCAGGTGAGCGGGCTGCCAGGATCGGTCTTTAACCTGGCTCCTCCTCACATGTTTGGTAACAGACTGAACCCAAACTCCAGCATGGCAGCTCTCATCGCTCAGTCTGAGGCAACACCAGCAGGTAAGGCAGCATTTGCTCTACGTCTCAACATTTATCGATGCTCAGTCATTTGGTAACTGAGGAATCCACTTCATTTATGAACACCTCAAATGGAAAATTAGGAATATTTTTTTATTTAACTGGAAAAAAAATTCAGGCATGACAGTGTTAACAATAATTAGTTCATTTGTTCATCGAAACACACGAGCAACATAATAAATATGAGATTTAGAAAACACGTTCTGCCTCTTTTTCTGTTAGTTTGTGTGTGTGCATGTATGTGTGCAACAGAGAGGATAATGCCTGAGGCATGACCTGTGATCCCGCAGAGGTCAAGGGTCAGTGATAGTCTTAAGCCCCTCCCACTGAGCTCTGCTTCTACAGCTCTGTTGCTTTTCTGCACACAACTCTACTTCAGTATAAGTACAATAAATAAGTACTCAAGTTTAAATGTATTTTGTGAATATGTTTCATCATGGATAAATCTAAATTTTCATTACAGTTGTTTATAAAGACGAAAGGACTAATCTTAAAATAACAGATGTTGAATCAATCCCTGTGAAGCTTTGAACCATTTTCTTTTGTAAAAGTCTTGAGTTCCTTTCAGTTCAGGGTTTTTCTGGTTTTGCTTTTCACATCAGAGGTAGATGTACATTGAATGTTTCATTTACATGGATAGATTTAGGCTTGTAGTGTTCAAAGGGGCTTTTGTTGTAATGAAACGTCAGTTTGAACCAAGCCTTTGAAAACTGAGAACCGACTGCAGTGACCAGACGCAGGTGGACGTCAAACCACATCTTCCACTAGATCTGTACAAAATGCCCCCCCCCCCCCCAAACATAAGTAGTTTATTTGAACAGTTACTGATTTCTAGATTTGTTAAATAAAAATGGATTGATTTTGTAAACTTGCTTAAACGTGGCCCGTAGCTGTCAGCATAACTGCATGGTCCGTTTGTCAGCAAATAAGAATCATGCGGCTCCAAATGTGAAAGGTGTGTTTGTTTGCAAAAAGCTTGTTTACTTTGGCATCCATCTCTCATTACTTTGGAGTGTCTGGAGGGAGGTGCCAAGACGGAAAGGCGATAGAAAGAAAATAGAGGAGTCTGAAACAGAAGAGCGCTAGAAACCAGGGAGGTGACCTGGTGGGGGTAAAAGCTGGTATTGACTGTCTTAAGTAGAGGGGAGTTGGAGTGAGTGTGTAAATGCAGAAGTGTCGGTGCATGTGTGATTCATTACTCTCACTGAGGAAAATGAAAAGGAACGTCTGGCCAGAGGCCCAGAGGGAGGAGAGATGGAGGCTCTCACAGAAGGTAGAGAGGAGGAGACGCATGAGTTTGAATGATGGGTTTCTCTACGAAAAGCTACAAAGAACGGAAGTGGTTATAGAAACAGAAGCATCAAGATACCTTTAATATAGTTTGGATAGATCTGTATCACACCAAAGCTCTCCACGACCCGTCTTGTTTGCGGACGCCCTCTAAAGTTTTTGTTTCAACTAATTTTTCTAGTGTTGTTCAGAGTAAGGAAACTCATTTTTGCTTTCAAATACATTTTTCATTGTCGCAAAATTCTTTAATGAAGAATTGACACACCTGAAGTTGTAGTTACAATTTTTATATTTGCAGAGATTCTTCCACATCTTTCGAGGACCAATAATTTGGAGCATTTTGCCATGAACCTTTGTAACCATGAAGCGTGCTCTCTCATAAAGATGTGCTCATTTTAAAAGCTTTTTTCTTTGTCATTTTCAACAATGAAGCACTTTTTTTTCCAGTGTGTAATTTGAGGATTGATCCAAGTTTACGTAAAAGGTATTTCAGTCAAGGTCAGCGTTTTGAGATTTTAATGGGTGTTTTGTCTGCCATCAGAGATGTGCAAACATCACATTTGCTTGTTACAAAAATAAAACAATGCGGAACAGAAAGGAAATGATGCTCTGAGATATTCTGCTGATTTTCTGTCTTCATGGTTTGCAGATCAGGAGGTGGGAGACGGCAGTGGCGGATCTCAGGGCTTTTCCGTAAGAGCTTCTCCCAAGACCACCCCGCGGTGAATGCACACACTCGATCAGATGCCCTCCCACCCTGCACTCTCCATTTACATTCCTGTCTGCCCCCGCCACCACCCCTCCTTTTGCTGCTTTTCCCTCCGCTGGCCCCTCGTATCCTCTCTCTTCCTCCCCTCACACACTCCTTCGTCTTTCGCTTTTACCCCTACAGGCAATTCTTGTTCTCCCAGCCAGCGATAACTAGTATTTTCGAAAGTGGTAGCTATCTTTTTTTAAAATATATATACATCTTTATTTTTTGGCTTAAATTTCATACGGATGAAAAGCGTGATGATTAACTCCATCTTCTCCATCTGGGAGTATTTACATGGATCTTTCCGGGTGGAAATATCTGTCAAACAGACGAGTATTTATTTGTTTCTGGCACTTTGTGGAATGAGTGGTTTCTGTTGACAAGGTTGGTGATGCTTTAAATGTCCATGTGGCTTGTTTCATGATGTTAAAATACTTCCGACATTGCATGACATGAAATCTATCACTGTGCTTTGAAGTACTAATAACATTTTAAAGCTTACTTTTTACTTTAAAGACAAAAATCTATCTGTTAAAAAATCGTATTTTTGGGGTGAAGGGTTTAAATTTGGTTTAATTTGATAAGTAAATTTTCCTCCACTTCGCGTGTCTATTCGAGCGCTCTGGACTGTCACTCATTCCTCGCTCTTTCACACTCAACAGATTGTCTCAGCACACATCGAGATTTATCGCATCAAGACTTCCCTTTCTGTCTGCCTCTCCCCGTTGGTGTCCTCCTTCTTCCTCCCTCTCCCAACCTTTTTTTTTTTTTTTTTTTTTTGACTCACACTTGCAGACAGAAAGCCTGGCCCCTTTTCATTAGAGGCCACTGTAACAACAAATTGATGTAGTTTTATAGCCAGCAGTGTCTATGTTTGTCTGACGTTTATGTTGGGTCGTTAATCTCCCCATTGACCTCTTCATCTCTCCATTTTCTACCCATGCTCTCTTTCCCTTCATTCAGCTCTCCCATTGGTGGCCTGCAGATCCGCTATGACTCTTTGGGGTCGTTGCCAGGGCCGGGGGTTGGGTTGCTAGGGTCTGGGGGAGGCGTCGGGGAGACGCTGCCCCCGGTGGCCACCAGTATCGAGCAGCTCCTGGAAAGGCAGTGGAACGAAGGGCAGAGCTTCCTGCTGCAGCAGGGAGCCCAAGGAGACGGTGAGGGGGCACACTCCATTTTTGTTTAGTCATGATTTTGTTGCTCTTTTAGTGAAATAAGGCAATCTCCCTAAATTCATGTCCACAGATTTCAATTTTTATGTAGTCCCCCGGCTCTTTCCAACTACCATCTTTCTCTAGCAGTTATTTGAACTTCCTGTCAGTGATCAATAAAGGGAAAAAGAGCTTAGCTGTTAAAAGGACCAATGTTAGGCCTACAAGTCCTTCTTTTTTGTCCTGCATAACTACACAAGCTGTAGCTGACCTCTGACCCCTGAAACCTCATTTTTTGAACATGAGGCTGTAGAAGCTAAATCTGCTTCTTGTTTGTTTTGACACATTTCCTCTCAAAAACGCATTTTCAGTTTCTGCATTGTTGACCCATTTCCGGGCTCTTTCCTGATGCGCGGTGACAGAACGTTTCTCCCCTCCTCTCTCCCTGTCAGTAGTGGGAATGTTGAAGTCGCTCCATCAGCTGCAGGAGGAGAACAGGCGTCTGGAGGAGCAGATCAAAACCCTCACCATGAAGAAAGAGAGGCTGCAGCTTCTCAGCGCTCAACTATCCGTGCCTTTCACCCCTTCGACTGCTTCCTCTGGTACAGCCACCTGCTTCAGACTCGAACGTATGTCCTCGCCGCTTTCTTCTAACCTGCTGATGTTTGTGCTGCAGAGGTCAGAGGTACCCAGGCTGGAGTCAGTGACTCGTCTTTACCTGTAGCAGCTCAGGTCAGGATGAAATCTATCAATGGATTATAGTTAGCTAATCAGAGTCTTGATCTACGTTTTTATTTCTGATTTTCTTTTTTCCTTTATGTCTCTGTCTGCACTGTAGGACGGTGCTTCATGCGGAGGCCACAGCAGCAATGGCTCCACCTCCTCCCTTTCCACCCCTCCCTCCGTCTCCCAGAGCCCTCCTCAGCCGGCTCTCAATGGGGTTGCGACAGTGGGGGCCAGCACAGCCGGGCTGAGTGGCGTGACGGGCCTTATCGGCGCTCTGGGGGCGGGAAACGTGCTGGGCATCGGGGGGATCGTTGGAGCACTAAACGGTGTGATCCAGACGCCGGCAGGGACCGCCAGCCCCCACACACACACTACAGGAGCAGCTGCAGGCGTCACTCTGCCCGTCAATAGCAGGTACGGAACAGCTGCCGTCAGCACCGGCGAGGCCCGCCTCACATAATTGACAGCTGCTAGAGTCCCAGGATGATCATAAAATCAAAGTCCACAACAGGGTATATAAGCCTCTTAAAGCAGCAGAATATGTACCTTCAGGAAACCTAACAGGTCCTCTGCTTTTGTGTCTTCTTGCTTGCGTGCTGGATTGTAGCAGCTCAGCCACTAGTAAGAACAGGTGAGAGGTCTGCAGCAGATCACAGTTTAGAAATGCATGTTTGGCTGATTTGATTCCGGTTTTCTCAGTCCTGTTAGACTGGCTCCATGAGCTTTTTGTCATTCAGAGCTCAGATGATGTTTCGTGTTTGTTTATTGTTGTTTTGTCTGGTCAGCACGGCGCGGCTCGGCCTACTGTCGGAGCAGCAGAGGCTCCTCCTGCAGCAGCAGCAGCTCCAGCAGCTGCTGGCCTCCCAACCTTCAGGGGTAAGACCCTAACAGACACCTGAACGCTCGCAACATTTACTACCACAAGTCTCCTCTGTGATTCACAATTATTCCCCTTTATTTTGGTGGGGTGGTTCCCTCTTCCTCTATCTTTGTTCCTCCCCCTCCTCTTCTCTTTTCCCTCCAACCTCGCAGGATCAGCAGCAGGTGTTGCTCTACCAACTGATGCAGCAGCAGCAGGACCTCCAGCAGCTGCAGTCCCTCTCCTCCTCTGCCCAGATTCCCTCCATCTCCCTCTCCTCCGCTCAGATCCCCATCAACAACCTGCTGCCCGGCACCGCCAGCCAAGGCCAAGGCGCCATCACTGCCAACCCCTTCCTGGCGCTGCAGCACACACACACCGACACGCACGGCTCAGGGGCGCAGAAGCCTCGGCTAGCCGAGAAAGCCGTGGGCGTTGCGGGGCAGGAGAAGACATGACGGCATATGCTCTTTTGTTTTGGAGGTGTTTTTTTTTTTATTCAGTAATTATGCAGAGTTTGAGATCAGCCTGTTGGTCAACCTTGAGAGAAATCTGAGCAGATCGTTTGTTTGTTTTATAGTGAAAACTGCTGAAAAGGAAAAGCAGTCATTTCAGCTTCCTTTGTTTTTGCCACTTTTTCGGTTCATTTTGTCTCAACTCACACTATTTATTCCTTTAAAACTTTAGATATTGTTCTTTATCTCTGTAGTGCTGCTTTTGTTTTTTACTTTTTGTCTGATTATATGTTTTTAATTTAATTTTCCTAATAGTATATAATTGTTTAGCACCTGAGCATTGTATGATTCTGTTTAATTTTCCGGTAAATGAACAATCAAGTTGAATTACCAGAAAGTATGTCTGTCATGTGTTCCTCCTCTGCTCTTCTTCCCACGACGGTTCGGTCTCCTCTGCTGTTTTCTCTCAGGGGCTTCAGCCAACCAGAGCTGCTCTCTCAACACTCACGCAGGCGCAGCCGCAACTACAAGGTTAACCAGAAAAGAGAAAAATGACAGCAGCTCATGCTCAAACCCAGAAAAACAGTTCCTGAGAATAGCAGTGAGCAGTAGCAGATGAATGTTTGACATCTGTCTCGCTGTAGTCCCAGGAGGAACTCTGGGTCAGTGTTGTGAAAAAATTCCACATGTTCTCACTGCAGCCTCTCCCCCACGTCTCAGTCTGTCTGCAATCCTCTCACGTCAGCGAGCCGCGGTCACCTCAGAAGCCTCGAGTTCGACTGTTCTTATCTGGGCCAGATACAGGGGGCTCAATCCGGAATGTGAAATGCCTTCAACTTTAAAAAACAAAACGACTGTTTGAATCTGCAGAGGGATCCATTAATCCCCACTCAAACCAGTCTAGCGGGGTTTGTACATTTCATCTTCCTGACTCAGCCCCCTGCTGCATCTACCTCTTGAGCAGGACCTAAAAGACCGGCGGCAGCGGCCATTTGCAGACTCACCACAGTCAGGACTGGCCAATCAGGGTCCAAACCCAAGTGCCTGAGGCCCAAGGAGTTTTTTTTGTTTGTTTGTTTTGTTATCTTTACGTCTCTGCCAACTTTTTCCACAAAGCCACTGGTAAAACGCTGCATTGCTACTGCAAAGTCACAAGAAGAAGAAAAAAACACTCGCTCCATCTGGGCTGCTGTCTCTTTAATAATTTAGGAAGTTTTATTCTGCTGCATTCTGTAATATCAAAGTTGTGCTTTTTATTTATCTGGAGGGTTTTGTGTGTGTGTGTGTGTGTTGGGCACAAGATAATATATTTTACAGCCCGTTCGTTTTGTGACTTCACATTTTGTACTACTGTGTACAGTTTTGTCTCTTTCCCCTCCCAACAGTCTCTTCTTGCTGTAAACTAATTCCTTCAGTTTGTGTTTGAAAGCTACTTTGGGGGGTGGGGTGTATATAGCTGTTTGTTGGAGAGGAGGAAGTGTTTCAGGGGCCTTCGGTGGCGCCGGTTTTACCTCTTAAAGTGTACATAAAGCTTTCCCATTGGCCGTTGGTGTAAATAAGTGATTGTGATTGGCCATGTAAAGGAAAGCAAACACCTCAGATTGTGTGTGTGAATCTTTAGGACCAGACGATTAAGATGGACAATGACTGGACAGCAAAAGTATTAATTTATTTTTATATGTGCAGGGACATTGTGTGTTTTTTTTCTTCCTTTTTTTAAAATTATGCACCATTTTCTGGATGGTTTTATACTCTGAGCACCATGTTTACATCTGTGCACATCTGTTTGGATCAATTTTGTACAGATGTAAAAAATAAGTTGATTTGTTGTTTCGTTTTTTTTGAGGGGGGAGTGGGTCTGACAATGTATTGCAAAACAAAAAAAAAAACTTGGATTAAATAACAAAAGAAGTCTTTGTGTCATGAGTTTATTTTATTGTTTGTCATGAACTCAAAATTCTGCTGCAATTCTTAAACATTCCCCTCGATGCCTGAATTTATTTCCAGCCATGAAAGCAAATTCAGTTACATGTGTGCTAACGTGTAGATGCTAAATTAATGTAATTTTGAAACGAGTGGTTTGATGCATCAAACAAATTTTGTAATGCTGGGTTTATTCCTAAAAAACACTGACATGCAAAAAAACAAAAGTTAAAGCAAAGAATGACAATTCAAAAAATAAATGTTAACATTAGCTTATTCTTCAATTTGCATATTTTCAAAATGGTAACAAAATTGAAGAAATGTACGATTTACAGTAAAAATGAGAGAAAATTTTCAATTAGCAGAAAAACTAAATTTGCAGGCATTGCAGAAGGTTTTAAGAATTGTAAAATTCACAATTTAACAATCTTTACATTTAATGATGAGCTGATTATAATGTCAGTGGAGGAAATTTAAAGTCTAAAAATGTATAATATATCAAATATATATTTGTATATAAAAAAAAACCTGGAGGATTATAGATGGAGTGTAATATATATTTATATATATTCCTTTTTTTCCTGAAGATTTTCCTAATAAATGTACACACACAGGAACCAAAGCTGATAACTTACAGCTGCTGGAGCTGTGCGTGTGCGCTCGCGCTGTGGAAGTGGGGGGCACAATTCTGCTACATCTTCCTCCACCGTTGTAATTAAAAGCTCGCTATCCTCCTGCTCCACGTGCGTGCGCACACACACAAATTCACACACACACACACACACACACACACACACACAAACAGTCTAACCTGCATTGAGTAACCCCCCCCCCCTTTCCCCTCACCCTGTCAATCAAAAGCAGGCTGTATAACCCCCCCCCCCCCCTTTCTCCACCACATCGGACCTTCTATTTCGACCCCCCTACCACCAGAGCTGCCTCCCCTCTCACACCGAGGGCAGAGCTGCTGTGTCCATCATCGATCAACCCCCCACTTTTCCCCACAGACCCCTCCGCGGGGGTGGGAAAGCATTACCAGCTGATGGAGGCCCCCTCTGCACTGACCAGCCAGAAGCCTGACCACAAAGTTGAGGCAGGACAACAAAATTATCAGGCCAGCCGAGGAAACGTTATTTATTTTATTTGTTTTCAGAATAACTTCTAATCAAAAAGTTTGAAGTTATAGTACTATTTTACTTTACTACATTACAAAAAGTTTCTGTAAAAATAATAACAAATAGTATTATTTCCTATAAATACCTCTTAGATTATTAAAAAAAAGCAGAAAGTCCTGCTTTCAGAGTGTCACAGGACATTTTGCACAGTAACTGCAGTCTATTAGTTCCCATCATCTTTCCCATGGCAGCCCAGCAGAAATGAAAAGAGAACCAGGAAACAAGTGCCACCAGTAATTCCTGCGCAGGTCTTAACATATGTTTTGTGATTCTGTTAAATTATTTAATTACACCTTCCCCTCAAAGAGGCTGAGCAATAAAGCTGAGAGGGGCTCTGGTGTAATAAACCATTAGCAGAAGGAAGCAGCCGCCGCTGTGTACAGTAATGCTGTGTAAATCATCACAGAGTGCCTGCCGTTAGGAGGCTTAATCCTGGCCAGAAACTTGCAGTCAGCTGCCAGGGGCCCTGATCCGGTGCCCAGTGGAACCAGATCCGGAGAGCAGAGGTGTTTAGGGCTGTCAGTGCAGGAAAAAGAAGGAAGGGAAGGGTATGAGGGGGGCAGCTGAGGAGATTCCCAGAGTTTAAGTGTGTGTGAGTGTGTGTGAGTGTGTGTGTGTGCCTCCCACAGGTCACTCTTCTTGTATTATAATGGTGGCAAAGAGAAACAGCAGGATTTAGCCTCATCCCTCTTCATTCACAAACAGCTCTTATTATTTCAATAAGTGACCCACAACAGATATGTGAAGCTTATTGGCAAACAGACTAATGCAACACACTTTAACACTATTTTTATACCTTTTTTGACAAGATAAAAGAAAATCAAAATCTGTAGACATTTGTCTATTTATTTTCTGTTTCGTATGAAAAACAACTATCAGCCAGATTAAGTTTTTTCAGATAAACAATATTGAAAATATTTGAAAAATTAAATTAAATTTTTTTTTTACAGTTTGTGGGAGGGGGGGGCTACTTAATTTTAATAAATGTGTATATTTAATAAAGGTTGTTCTATATTTTATATATAAAGGCTATTTTTGTTTTGTTTTAAATAAAACATTTTGGAGCGGGGACGAAAAGAAGTTCCAGAAGCTTCGTCTCCGCGCGCCGACTTTGTGTTCAGAGCATGTCGGGAAATCACCGGGACACCCTTCACTCGCCTGCCGCGCGGATGGAAGCGCCGCCCGGCTCGAGATTTGTTGGGCTGCCGCTGCTTTCGGGTGTCTCTCTTTGTCACAAAAACAGCTAAATATTTAAAGCGGTTGTGATTCGTAACAAAAATAAATAAAACACAGCGTCAAAGCAGGCAATGGGGGTGGATTTAGGGGAAGAAAAGCGTCTTTGTTGCCTGCTTTTCCCCTTTGAAAGGGGAAATGCAGCTCCTCCGCGGAGGAAATGCAGATCCTCATTCCTCCGCGGTGCAGCTCCTGTCGGCGAAGCGCGGCTGCGTCTCCCTGTGAAATCGCCACTCAAAAGACAATCAAAACATCCACATCTGATGTTCAATAAACTAGGAGCATGTTCAGAAGAAAAATGTCTGTAAATATCGTGAAAACCTCCTTTTTAAAACCTTATTTAAACTAGCGCTACACCAATAGAAAATAGAGATTAAATAGTCCAGATTATTTTTAGGTGACATGTCCACTTCCTGTTCAATATTGGTGATCTCCAGTTGTCTCTATAAATCTGCAAAAAGCTTATATTAAAGGTAATAATTGTAAATTCACTTCAACTCGAGATAAAAAAATAATCTACTTAAGTCTAAAACAAAGCCAATTAAAGGTATACATAGAATAGAATGATTAGCTGCTTTCTAAAATGTTTAAAACAATTTAAAAAAAATGAAGCAGTGATCTCTATTTTGTTGTTTTGAACACATCAGCTTTATGTATGAAGTCAATTAAACCAAAAAACACACACACATTTGTTTTTTAAATTTAAAATGTTTAATGTCATAAAAAAATTTAAAGTTTAGAATTTCTTTTTGCCAACAAATGCCCCGCAGATTTTCTTTTCTCCAAAAAAATCTATTAATTTTTACATTTAACTTTCTGACAGTTTGTGTTCACTCTCCTATTAAGGAGTTTAAGGACATATTTCGTAAAACTAAAACCTAAACTCAACTTTAAAATATAATCCAAGTGGGAAAAAAAAGGTTTAAAATATATATGAAGATGTATTTCCCCAGCATTTACCTTCACTCTGAATGGGCTCTGGGGCGAGGAATGAAACACTATTACAAAGACAGGTGGTGCTGGCAGAGATTAATGTAATCTTCCAGGGTTATAATGAATGTCAAGGGATATAGATCTGTGATGAGATCTGGTTTGATCATCAGGTAAAAATAGATCAGTCACCGGCAGATCATTACTGATAATTACTTTCAAATGGTTGGCTGTGGAGGGGTCCACAGTGTTAAATAATTCCGGTCCTTGGATAGAGACAACCAGAGAGTTCCACGAGTTCTGATAATTACATAAAGAATGGTGTAGTTCAATCTATTTTGTACTTGTTTAGTGGGAAATTTTTGTTTTCAATCAGTGTAAAAAAGCGGCATATTCAAGAAACAAAATCTTCTTGATTCTATTTTCTATCTGTGGATTTTACTATTAACTGCTGGATTTGAGGGAAAATCTTCACAAACCAGGAGGGTTTTGCACCTGCCCTAATCATTTGACAAATGCCTTGCTCAAAGTCACAACAATTGACATCTAGGAAGAGTTCCCAGAGGGGACGTGAAGCTAATTTTTAGTGCAGAAATCTGTGCAGCAGAGATAGAAGAGATGGCCCACAATCAGGATAAATGAGTGAACAACAGGCATGTAAAGAGAGCTGGGATTTCTCCAGCAGCAACAGCTGTTAAGTGGTTTTGACCCAGGCTGCATAATGGTGCGGGCCAGTGTTTGTGTGGGAGCGGGAGAGAGGGAGAGAGCGACCCACGTCCTTCTCTTGTTCCTCCACCTTTCAGCAAACTTCATGTATTATGCAGGCTGGAGACCCTTGGTGAGGCTGGGAGTATGGCTTGTGTGTGCTGCAGATCTTTGTGTGTGTGTGTTTTGGTTCCAAACAGGTAAAAAAAAAAAAGGAGGGGGGCTTACTTGTTGCTGCAGCTGTAGTAGCTCTTGTGCACATTGGACTAACCTTAAAAACAGCTTTTGTGCATAACCCTGCTGCACATGAAGGCTATTGGTGCCCTAAAGAAAACAAAAAAGACTGAGAGGTAGCTTATTACCTTGGTTTTGTCAGTAAAAGATTCAATCAGGCAAATGATTGGAAATAAAATCACATTTTTTGCTTGTCGGATCTTGAAGTTAATCCTTTGAAAATATTCATTAACCCCCAGAACATCTTTCATCTTTAACATAAAGTGAACATGCTACAAAAACACCATTATTTAATGCTAAAAAGCATGTATTTGTAAATACAACTGATGGAAATTCCAATGTTATGTAGCAGTTCATAGTATTTGATGTTACAAATCCACCAACAGAGTACACTTCTGATCAAATTAAATTTTTAACACCACCTGACTTTAAGAAGTGGTCATGTGACTCATTGTTTTATTTATTTATTTATTTTTTTTAATTTGAGCGCTTATGACATTACTAAACCACTCTATTATCATAAATGGACAAAAAATTAGCAGACAAGCCTGACAGGATTTTTTTAACCCACCCAGTGAAAATGTAACCATGTCAATTAGAACTCTTTTGTTAAAATTCATAAGCAGCACAGTTGTTATGAATATGAAAACAATTGACAAAAGCAAAAAAACATGTTTTCAAAACATTTAATTCAGTGTATGATTATTTTTTTTAAAAAGTTTGATCATTTCTGCTTCACTATTGGATTTTTTTTTTTTTTACCAAACACTGAATAGGGGGCTTCCTTGGTTGTGTAACAAGCCCCCTAGTGGTAACTTCTTTAACAGTTGTTTAGATTTTTTGGTGCGCTTCGATAGTGAAGTCAAAAAGTTTGCTTTGAGTATCAAATATGGTACAAGTTATTTTAAAAAAGGAGAAATTCATGATAATGATAATGATAATTTACTCTGTTCTGAATGGGATTGGAAAGTTGAAACGCAGCTTTTTTAGAATTAACTGCTTTGCTAATGTTAGTGAAATTCATTCATGACGCATCTGATTGACCCTTCAGGTAGGTAAAGTTAAGACAAATATAATAAATTGAACAGTAATGAATGCATAAATAAAATTAAATGCATTTGCATTATTGACTGGGAAGATTTCAAGTTTGGAGACCATAAATCAGCAGAAAAGCTTTTTTTTAATAGAAATATTTTTATGAGACTGGAGCCTAACAGAGAACCTGATCATATCATTTAATCGCTCTCTGCACAGAAGTCCATTAGATCACTGTAATGTAGAAAACAAGCCTTAATAATCTGCTTTGACACTCTATATAAAATAATAAGAGTCTAAAATGACTAAAAACTGTATTCCCAGTGCATGTTTTTTTATTTCTTTTGAAAAATTGTGTTTTCCATTAGTCTTTCTTATTTTAAACTCTTAACACGCATTAGTGGCCCAATTATGAAAGCTGTGGTCTAATCTTTTAAAAGTCCCAGGGTAATGTTGGAAATGGCCAGAGAAAAAGAGGAGAGGGGGATGAAAGAGGGATTGAAGGGAGGAAGGGGAGGAGAGAAACTCAATCTAAAGCACCAGGTGCACCTTTTGTCGACATAATCTCCCAGCCCTCGAGACGGTGCGCACACCGACCGGCCTGCGTATGCAGCCCTGCATATGCAGGGGCGCACCTTTTGCAAAAGGAGGGATCTGAATTCGAGCTTCGATCACATGTAGAAGGGACTGTTGGGTCAACCCAGAATTCAAGTTGGATTATTTGAACAGTTGTTTCAAAAACTCCAGGTTTACGGGGATCTGTCTCGGCTGTGTTTGAGTTCCCTACAGGTGTATTTATCACCATGTCATACATTATGGCTAATGGATGCCTTTTTAAAAGTCGGGAAACTCCCCCTACTGCAATTAAAAATGTGCATTTATCAGCATCCATGCTCAGTTCAATGCACTCTGGAGCTTTTGCTGCTTCAGCCTCCTGTGTTGTTTGACTAACAGCTCATGCAGCTGCACCTATCCTCCCTGTAAACTGGTGTTTATGTTCTTAACATTTGTGCCTACAAGGTGGTTTGAGTATTTACCTAAGAAAATTTCGGTAGGAATAAAATGAACCATGGCGAAGCTCTGTCAAAGTGAAGAATAGACACATATTGATGGTTGTCAATCAGTTCACAACAACGCACAAGGAACAGAGGAGAGGAGCACAAAGGGTAGCATTTGTTGTTCTTCTGCATACCTTGGACCGTGTAGGAAAACAGCCTTGAATAACATTACTGCCCGTGTTAATCAATGGCTCTTATCACAGTGGATTTAGGCAGGCCCGGCGCCCCTTGTCCACCATCCCTCACCCGTCATTCTTTAAGCTCAACCCCTAAACTCTTGTAAAGCCTCGAGTGGGGACGAAGCCAAGGACGGAGCAGGCTGCTCATTGTGATTTAATCTCACTCCACCTCTCTGGTGCCAGAACAAACATCAAATCTGGCCTTCTTATCGGGCCAACGCTGCTCCTTCCATCACCAATCAATATTTCCTTTTCTCTCTGTGTGCTGGCTCGCCTGTGTCTGTTTAAGCTCAAGTAACAGAGGACGGGTTTGGGTCTATGAAAAGAGGAAATTTGTGAGTTCTTGGTTTTTTGATATGTCTTTAGAGGCCTGTTTGTGGGTTGCCAGTTTTGGGACCCAGAGTTGAGTTTAGATTTGGCGATTCACATTGACGTGGAGTCAGAGAACGCCTTATGTCCTCACAAAGGTAGCCACACTAGGTGTGTGTGTGTGTGTTTGTGTGAACCAGATCTCAAGGGCTGTGCTAACTAAGGTCAAAGATCAGGTATAACCCTCCAGCGTGGAATGACAGATGTGGCCTGAGGACAGCAAAATAAAAGGAAAAAAGCTGCAAGAAAGGAGAGACTTTTACTACTCAAATTTGTTGCAAACAGCAGATCAGAAAACACAAAAGCTCTTACAAATGCGCTTCCTGTTTGCGCTGTCTATGACACACATCTGCTCAGCTGCACGGCAACCACAAGGAGGAACCTTTGTCCTGTTTGCCCAACACAAGGAAAGGAAAATGAGCATGAAGGACCAAGACTGGACTTTAAAACCACAGGTGTACAGCCAGGTCCGACTGAAATGTCACTAGATTGAGTTTATCCCGGATGACTTCTGCATGTGTATGCTCACTTGAGCCCCAAACATCAAACTGCAAAGAGATGTTCAAACTCCTAAAAACTAAATTGGACTACTTTTTGTTGTTTAAATAAATAATACAAACAAAATAATAATAATAATTATTTAAAAAGTTCATCCAGGAGTTTTCATCCTTTTAAAAAAAAAGCTAAAAATAGAAAGAAGAGTATGGTAAGTAAAATTACTCAACCTGGTCTTTGAATGATAAGGCATTCCAGATGTTTTCAGTCTCACAGAGGTAATTTTGTTAGAACTAAAAAATAAAATAAAATGTTCTTTCCATTTGTGTATATATATATGTATATATATACATAATAAATATATTTTTTATTCTTCCATTTGAACAACAGATTTATAAGATATCTGCTTTTATTTTGTGCCTATTTTCATATCTTTTTTTTTAAATTGGTTTCTTTATATTTGTTTGTTTCTTTACAATGAGAGACTGTCAATCTATCAAAAATTCCAAATCATGACTGGATCATGGTGGGATTTTTTCCGTATCTTTTTTGATTTTTTTAACCACACAGGTTATCTTATTATCCCATGAATTGTCAGTTGTTACATCTTTAACCGTCCTGTAACTCCAAAAGCAAAGTAATCTTGTTCAACCTTGACAGCTACCTTTGCTGAAATGCCTCCATCTGAACGATTATTGTCTCCGTCTGAAGCTTTTTGTCAAAAATCTCCTTCAATTACAGGAAACAGGAATCAAAAGGCTGCAGCTTCTCGTCTGCACCAGCAGAAGCCCAAACAGATGTCGGGGTGCAGAGAAGAATGCATGAAAACCTTTTTCCCCCGACTGAATTCTTATTTTCCTCATAAAAAAGCACACCCATTAAAGTGGGGGGTGAGGTGATGTGCGCTTCTGTTCACCATGACACAGCTATGCATGATGCAGGGCTGCAGAGAGGCAGCAATGGCTGCTGAAGATGGATGAAGAAGGTGAGACAGAGAGAGTGAGGGGGGCAGTCCTTTGTTCTGTCAAGGACTTAACACAATCAGAGTGTACAGTGTGTCAGGAGCGCACAGGCATATATCAACTTCAATCTCTTTTTAATGAAAAATCCTGCCCTCTCTAATATGTGCAAATTAACCTCTTCTCCTTCCTCCCTCCTCCTTTCCTGCCATTTCCCCACCTCTTTCTCTCCCTCGCAGTGGCCCCTTGCCTCCCTCCTTTGCTCCCCTCGTTTTTGTCCCTCTTCTTCCTCCTTTAGGTTTCCCTTTTTTTCTCCTTCTTCAATTCGTACAGATGTGGAAGAAGGAGAAGATCCACCTTTGTTGCACTCCTCCAGCCCCCCACATCCCAGCAGTTGTGAATGCATTTTGGGAAGCAAAGCGACTGAAAGTCAGTGTCCAGCAGGATTCGAACCCCCTCCGTCCTCCTCCACTCGCCTTTGCTTTCCATCCGCCCCTCTGCTGCAGCACACACCCATGCAGGATCATGCTATTACCCTGATTACCCTGATGAGGTGGTCAGATCTTTGCCTTCTCATTCTGCCCATGCTGATTGTAATTTAGAAATTATATCTAATGAGGAATTTTTAAAAACATGCCGGCCACTCTGTGCTGCCAGCTCTGCACCGTTCCCTGCCTAATGGATTTCCTGGTATGGAATCCATTCTCTCTCCCCCCACTCCGTCTTTCCGCCCTGCAGGGGGTCTGGCTTGCCGGGCCCTGCCTCCCTCCTCGCCTCTCACCCCCTTCTCTCCCACAGACACGCACACCCCGAGTCCACTAATTGGGGGCGACTGGTTTTGGTGAAAAGGAGACATAATCATTGTTTCTGCTGCTTATTTAAATGGTTAAGTGTGCAGTACCAACTGGCAGAAAAACAAGGAAATTAAATTTACATTTTCACATATTTACAGCTAAAATCACCCATTCAAGCTAGACGTCATAAATGAGAAATGCATGACTATGCATCGTTTATGCAGAACATGTGATCACATTTCATCAAGAAAACTTGTTTTAAAGTATATATTTTGACACTTTTTGTGAATATGAAAGGAAAGAAGACATGCATTTAAAAACAGAAAAAATGAAAAAGCCCTATCTCCTAATTTCTCTTTATTTGATTGAAAATCTTTGTAAATTGGTGTGTTCACCCACAAGTCACACAAACATCTGCATGCTGTGTGTTTTAAGGAGTATTTCACAGAACTGGTGGGGGGAACAAACGCACTCATGCGGGCACGCATGCAAATCAAAGCCATCAACAGCTTGTGATGAAGTGAGATGTCGTGGCATAAACAGAGTGTGTCGTTACCATGGAAGCCACTTTCACCTCGCAGGCCGAGATGGAGAAAAACACAAAGAGCCAACGAGGCAGGCAGGGAGGGAGTGACGGACAGACAGGGAGATAGACAGACACAAGCTCTCCTTCAGCTACGTTTAAGAGCCTTTCAGACCTTTCTGAGCCGTTGTGCCAGCTTCCTCTCTCTGGGAAGTAAACAATTCATTTGTACAGCAAGTGTTCCCAAGAAAAGGAAAAGTTAATTGAAGTGTTGTTTAACAGCTGACTGAACAGTCAGTCACATGTTTTAGAGCGTGCCACAAAACAACCCCAAGATACAGCAGCACTTGAAGGGGGGATTTTGAGGTTTTGGAGCCACAATTATCCCTCTCTTTTGTTCTTTTCCGCCTCTACTGAAGTTCACGCTCTTGAAAACAATTTGTTTGCTCTTCTCTTCATGCAAACTGAATGTGACTTTGTAGACCTGCATTCCATGAATGCTACAGCTGAAGATCCACAATGCTGTTGCCGTACTGCCCTGCTACTTCTCTGCAGAAAGATTTTGGGGGGGAAAAAAGCATCAAGTCAGTAGGATGGCAGCTTTTATTTTTTGGTTTGTTTTTCCATTGTTATGTTGCAGAAATTGTTATTTTTTTGACATTACCTGGGTTCACCTTTAATATTCAGTCTCACAGTATATGTGAGGCTCACTGTCCTCCCCAAACACACTTGAGTGTGTGGGCTAAACCACCAGCTGGAAGGCGACACGGGCCGAACCACAGTAAATAGCCAACTTTAAATAGTTTACTTTAAATATGTGAATAACTGGTAAACCACTCATGCATCCTCCTCTGAAACCAGCCAGAACTGGAGTAACATTCAGACTGTAAATCAAATATGGTAATACTCCCCAAGGTCGGTCCCTAACTGGTGAATCGCTCTTTAGAAGCAGAATTGGATTTAGCTTCCTGAATGCTGGAAATTTTGAACCTGGGTGGAACCATAATTGGACACAAAAAAAGGTGTGTGTGTGTGTGGGGGGGGGGTGCTGGCATTTGATCCTTGACAGCTGAGTGCATTATGAAATTGAAGGAGGAGTTTTAGGATGTGGGGATGCTTTGGAAGATACAATAAGTCCAACAGTGCATCTTTTAAAAACTGCTTTCTTCAGCAAAATGCTCACAGTTCAAGTTTTTAAGAGAATATTAATGTCACTTTACCAAACTAAAAATATCAAAATGAATCAGAAATTGATAGACGGTCATCAAAACAGTCCTTATATTCTGTTGTTTGCTAAATTCAGCTTGTTAGGTTATAAGGAAAAATGCAGATGTTTCTTTGACGTATTCTTCACCAACGCTTTAACACCTCACTCCAGTTCTCATTACAAACTTTCTTCTTTTAAAAAAAATAATTTACTGAAAACAAATTACATCCTGCGATTTCTGCATGGCAGCAAATCTCCTCTTTGCTCTGTAGTTCATCCAAATCTAACCTGTTGCAGGAAATTGAACATTTCAGTCTTGTCAGGGGGCCGTCTGAGGGGAGACGCACAAGCACAAGGGCACTCCACATAACTCCCTCCATTTGATGGAGAAATTCAAAAGATAAAGTCTTTTTTTAACATTGAAATGATTCATCTTAGCTCAATGGAAACCTTTATAAATTTACTGCAACCCATGTTTCCTCATGGAGATGTAACTTTTACAAAAGAACAACAGATAGGAATAAACAATTGCTTTAGGTTGTAATTTTCCTCCACTTTTCCAAAGCAATGATTTTTTTCCCGCTAATAAAAGATATTAGTTTTTTAAGGTCACCCTACAATGTTTCGCATCTTCTTTCCCCTCAAAGTGAGAGGAACTGAGAGAAAGAAGCAACCAAACTTCACTGCTTGAACGAAAGGTCGGATGAGCGAGGCCGCCATGGCAGTGTGGGCTTTGAAGGTTTGTCTGACAGGCTACAGGAGGTAATCAGAGGAAAATATGTCCTCTCCTCCTCCTCTTTTAGACCACCATTAGACCAGCCTGCCTCTCTCTGGGAAAATTGATTTTCTCCCTCCTCTTCTCCTCTTTCTCCTCCTCCACTCTCGGGTTCCATTTGAAGCTTGTTCTTCCACTCTCAAGAGCGTTTCTGTGAGGACGGAGAGCAGAAGGCCACAACAGGTTGTTCCCACATCCCCCCTATAGCAGCAGCAGCAGCAGTAGCCACCAGAGCTTATATGCGACACATGCAGACAGAGGCATGACCTCCTATTTTCCCTCTTTATTCACCCCATCTTCTTTATTCTCTTCTCTCCTCTGCTGTTCATTCTTCCTCCTCCAACAGTCTTCCCACTTGCCTCCCTCCCCTCTGCCAGCCAAGTCTTGGATCAATGCACCATTGATTTTCCTATCAATGAACGTTAGTATTGGATGAGACTGCTGCTTGCTCTGTCCTGCCCTGTGACCTCCGAACACACGCATATACATTCAAAGAAAATAATTTGATTTTGTGGCAGCCTTGCTAAAAAACACAAACACACCCAAGCTGGATGCTGCAGCAGAGAGACGGAAAGCAGGGTGGGAATGATAAAGAAAGGTTCTAGTTGAAAGCACAGGAGCCAATCAATGAGAGGAATGAAAGAAAAGGTAGGAAATGAAATCAGACAGAGGCTGTTTAGTGCTCTGCTTTAAGGAAACAGTCATTGGTCAACTGCCTGCGTGTCGATTCACTGCAGAATAATTCAGTCTGACTGGCAACCAGTTGTAGCTGTTGATAATAGCTACTAATCATGACAGTGAATGGATGTGTGTGCTTTATGCACCTTTGGGTGTCTTCCCCCTCATCTCCCGCCTTCTCCAACACACATCTCTGCCTCTTCTCTCACCCTATAATGGGCTCTGAGTCAGGTGGAGATTGACACTTTTCTTTCTGCTGTGCTCCTTTTGTGTCCGACATTGTATTCATTCCACAAAAACCAATGGTGGCCTCTCCGAGAGCACATTTCTGCCCACATCAGCTACATTTTGTATCACCAAACAATGAATGATTGCCGTCCTCAATTAGCATTCATGTTTAAAAAAAAAAAGAAAAAGGAAAATAATGAAGTTTCTTGTTTTTCACTGTCGTGCTTGGTAGTTGTTGTTTCTGCAAAACTGAAACTGTAATGTCCAGTAATCAGGTTTTAAGTCACTATGTGAATTTGAGACTGACTTTTTTTTAAGAGTGTTTGCATGAAAACTGATGCTCAGCTGAGACCCCCCCCCCCCCCACCCCACCCCCGTGACAAAGAGCCTCAGCTCCATCTTTTGCCTTTTTTTAACTGCATAGCATCTGCCCCTGTGAGGAACACTTTCCCTTTCCTGTTTTCCAGTCGATGACTGAATCCTTTAATTTTTTCTGAAAAAGTCTTTGAATAAATTAACTTAAACGTTTTTTTTTATAATCTAGGAAATATGTAACAATGGGAAAAATGCAAAATAGCAAACAGGACAAGTGTGTTTCCTCTGTGAGTTAACATAAAAATAACTTACATTAAACCTGTCAATCTTTTCAGTGTTGTTTTTAATGAAACCCTTTATTTTATTTTATTTTATTTTTTTATAACATATTTTATTACTTTTTAAATTAAAAGACATGCAGGTGTCAGGATTTAAAGATTTTATTATTGGGTCAATAATAAAGCTAAACTGCAAAAATAGATTTTATTTTTACAAACATTTAACAAGTTTTCTTTTGCTTTCAGGAAACACACACACTCATTGAAGCAATGGGAGCTGGGGAATACTGAGAGAACCACAGGACTTTCTGACATGTTAACCAAGACTATAACCTTTGCAACCACAAAGTTCAATTACTCACTTAGCACTCTTTGATCCAGGATCCCCTGTTCTGATTGAGGTTTTATCACATTGACTGACTCAAATGAGTCTTTAAGCAGCCTGAGCCTTAAACAAACTCTTAATCAAAGTTACAGCTCTGGAAAATCCAGTTCTGCTCTGTAATTCAAATGAAAAACCAATAAAGATTTTCAAACTAAAATCAGAAAATCAACAGGTTTGACTAATAAAAAAAATGTCCAGAATATTTTGTTAAGTGTAATTATATTGCTACTTTTTAACAAAGTATGTATTTGAAAGCTGAATGTTTTCAAATAGTTTTAAATAAAGTATAATTGATTGGAACGTCTAAGAAAAATGTTGGACCGTAAATTATCCACGCATCATGTCGTCTCCAGTCTGCGCGTCCACGGATAAACATGGCGGTCCACAGCGAGAAGAGAATCCCCTCAAAAGCGAGAACACTCCTCTTTCAGTCGTCCCATAAGGGAATGTTTTGCTTTCGAGCAGCGATGTAACGGCGACTACGACTCCCTCCACTGCGGTTGGTCGGGGTGGAGTTAAGCGGGATGTGTGCTCCTGACGGCGGGCAGCAGCAGCTGCAGCGGCCGGCAGGAAGCTGCTTTTCACCGGCAGGAGGAGCAGGAACAGCTGCCCCTGTCGTGAATAACACATCGTTTAAAAAAATAATACCATACAATAAACTCCTAGTTTTTGCTTTTATCGTTTTAATTAAAAAAGAATAAATACAAATGTGTTATATATTTTCAAAAGTATAGATTTTAATTGATGCGTTTTTTCGGATCGTTTGTAGCTGTTTGCTTCATAATGATTTCCATTTTATCTGTCAAATTTAGTCTATTTTTCTTCCAATTTGATTTTCTATAGCTTTATTTTCAACACAAAGATAAGTTAAGGATGTTAAATCTGGGATTTTTTTGCGCTAAATGTCCTCAGCACAAAGGTGGAATTTAAAGCGGTGGAATCAAAAATGCGCTCCTGAGGCTGACGTTGTTGTGATGCGTCCAGAGGGATAAGCAAACAAATTGGGCACTTTATATCTGTTTCTGCTCTTGAGAAATCTAGAACCGTTTTGTATTTGAGCCCCCCTCATCATGTCTCCCCCTTTCCGCCCCGGTATGACGCTTCAGGCACCCTGCGTCCGGAAAGGTGGGTGATGGTGCTGGGTGTGAATGCGCGCTCTGGCAGAGGCAAATGTGAAGTATTTAAATTTTGCACATTAACCCCACCACCACCGTCACCACCAACACAGACTCTTCTTTCTACCCTCCCTTCTTTGTTCCCTTCCGCTCCACTCAGGAGACGGAGATGCACCACACCACACCACTGCCACCCAGCGGCGGCGGGGGCGCCCGGACCCCCACCCACCCAACCCTACCCTCCTCCCCCATCAAGGTCGCTGAAAGGAGAAAAATAAACAGAAGGGAAACCGTGCGTCATAACCACGTTTTTGCGCACATCGCTCCATGTTGCGCCGACGCGCATTTACGCCTTGCTGAAGTGTCCTTGAGCAAGACTGACGCGGTCCTGACCCCGGTGGAGATTCTAAAGTGTTGGGAGATGAACGATCTCATCACCATTAACAACAGCACATCATGTTTTTCTTTCTTTAGATGATGGATCGGAGTGATCCAATAAACAGGAGAACTCACGTGGGCTGCAGGACCATAATTGGATTAGCTCCATGTGTAACGCGACTAATGAGTGGGGGATGTCTGGGGTACCTAACACAGATATGTGTTTCTGCATCGTTTGGACTCAGATCTAAATTGGTCACAGCAGCAGAACTCGATCGATTGTTTATTTCTTTGCTAACTCCAGGATGATTGACAGTCGAAACGCGCAGCCTCGGAGAAGATGTTTTCTTTTTCCAACAGGGGGCAGAATCAGTCCGCGTATAACCTCCGTTCTAGTTTGGAGGAACCCCCCACCCACCTACTCCCACGCACACACCTGTAAGCAGCCAGCTGCTAGAGGTATGAACACGTGAGCTGGTCAAGTGTTTCACTAGGTAGGTGCGAGCAAACCAAAGCGCGCGAGGGTGTGCGCCCCCGCAGAGCATCAGAGAACGCAAAACTTTTCTCCTTTTCCTGGACGCATGCAACGACTTTTCATCGCTTTGAGTGGTTAATATGAAACGTTTCAGTAAGAGACAAAGCACTGGGATTTCATTTTTGTTCTCCTATGGGGTCTCACCGATACACAGAGGTCCTGACCCCGGGGCCGGCTGCTGGAGAGTTGTGGTTTCATGCTTTTTCCATGCTTAATTAAGTTTCTCTTAAAGGAGAATCTGGCTGCGTGGGCATGCCTCATAAATTACACCATTAAACACGACAAGCACACGTAAAGTGTCTTTTTTTCTTCTATTACTTGCGTGACTTCATTTATTTAGGAATGAGCATAAGCATCTTCATCATAAACGTTACTGAAGTCAAAATTAAACATGATGAGTGATTTATCTTTTTCAGGATTTGTTTAAAAAAGGCAGATACATATTGTTTTTAGTATTTCCTGATAAGGTTTTTTTTTATTCCTTCAGGGAAATGTAGTCATCCATTCCCTCTGGTGGATGACTGCATCTGTTTTTCAATGAGAGATGGATATTGAGTGAAACTTACGAAGTTACATTTACTTAAAAGTAACTTTTTATAAAGATGTTTACCCCTGTGAGAGGTCTTCATCCACAATTTACTTCAAAAACATGTTTTGTTGGCTTAATTGGATAACTATTCATCTTCCTTTCTTATTTCCACAATTTTTACACCAATAAAACCTTCATTTCTCTTGACAAAGATTTATTTATTTTTTACATCTGATCTCTAATTCCCAAAGTTCAATATCAATAATTGCAATGTTGGTCGTTTTTTTTTTTCCACAATTAACTCTTAAAAATCTATTTGATAAAAGTAAAATGCAGCAATCCTTCTGAGCATGCACTTCCGTGTCGCAAATAGCACTTTTTGGGGGCAACAATTAGTATGAAAAAAGCTTACATTTCTTAATATTTAATTTGAAGCAGATTTCAGCATTTAACGTTTGGAGATCAACCAAGGTTCAACCAGACAAACTTATTTTTAACAGAAATGTAAGAGTTTTCTTATGTTTTTGAACCAGTTTAGTACACATCCGTGACGGATACTAACTGCTCGGTGATGAGGAGAACAAGGCTTCATTCTGTGGGGAAGGTGACCATAGATACAACAAAGTGTGAGACTGTGGAGCTGTGGAAAGCTTACATAAGACTGCAGATGATGTTAAACTGATTTTTCCAAAATAATTCTCTTAAAATGTATTTCTAAAAAGTTTGTCAAAGTCTATAAATTGATATAACTTGGAATCCAGACCTGTCTGGATTCAAACCTTCCCTTTCTGGAAAGGTCTTCAGCATCAATCAACAGCAAATCATCCGTTTATTTATTATTATTATTGTTATTATTAAACTTTTTAAATTGTATTTTTATGTTTAAATCTTAATGTTTGCATCGGTCATTTCCAGATTAAACACGTTTCTGGAAACAGTTATTTTTCCTGAAAGTTTTAGGGATACATTTTGTTGATTAAGAAGTGATTTCGCGTGTTTACTTGAACCGTTTGCCAGCCGCAGGAAAACCAACATTTTATTTAACTAGAACTTACCAAAAAAAGATTTGGTAACATAATGACATAGTTAATAAATAAATACCTGACATTTGAGTTTTTAGATGAACAGACTTCGAAGCCCCCAGTCCTTTCTTTCGGGGCTTCTCCATCTTATAACATTTAAAACGCGCAACTCCAGATGTGATACTGAAATGAAAAAATTAAATAACCCAACAGCCCGGACCGACATTATTTATAATCTGTTTCCCAACCCGGAGCCAGACCGGACTTTGGACAGAGCGAGGAGTCAGAGGTCAGTCCGATAGCTGCAGCGTGTGTGGCCACGCCTGAGACTGCAGTCATCCCTCTTCTATCACGAGCCGAGGCGAGAAGAGTGCACCAGAAGGAGGACGCGCAAACTAACATGCCAGGCTTCATAAGGAAGACGTTTTCCTGCAGGCGCTCATGCAAATTCAACTCCAACGCATTGACCTGCTGCTGTAGTTGAATTTCTGTTCAGAAGATGGGGGAATTCCTCTCTGCGGCGTTCCTGCTCCACACTGCCTCGTAATTTTAGGATATAAGTCATTTTTTTGACAGGTTAACTAATAGAAATATATCTTGGAGGGAAGTCCCCTAAATGCAAACAAGCGCACAGACAGAATGGATGGACAGCCAAACAAACACCGTTCCAGCCTGAGCGCTTGCTTCAGAAAAATGCGCAAAGATTTGCGCATTTATTTGGTTTTAAATCATGTACTTCGGGCCGTTGGGTAATTTTGTTTATGTCTGGAGAATATTCTTTTCTCTACCTCCTGATCACCAATGTACATTTGTCCTCATTGGAGGACATTCATTCATATCTACAAACCACTGCATAGTGTTGAATTAACTCATTTATGGACACTTGGGGCTCTTCAGGGACACCAAATGTGAAGGGATGGGTCTTTGGGAGTTGTAGTTTTTGGTGGATAAAAAAAAATCGACCTTTCTTTCTCTGGAGGAAGATATAAATTTTTGATTGATAACATTTGACACCTCAAAAGTGGGACTGAAGATCATTTTTTTCCGTTCCATTAATAATGAAGGCATGCATATTCGGATCATTTTAATTTTAGATGTTTTTTTGTTTGTTTTGATGTTTCTGGTTGAATTTGACCAGATTAACAAAAAACACAAGCACAGCAACCGAGCTGCAGAAAGAGGGATGCGATCTGCAGACGCCTTAACGCAGGAGCTGAAACATATTTTTAAAATGTTTATGGTGAGAACATTCCACATGTGGATGTTTTATTGCTGTTTTCAGGTCATCAAAAGGAGGAGGCTGACCTTCTCCTGAACTCTCTCCTTTACCACCTGTTTTGTTTGCCTTTCCCTTGCAGTCGGAGCTCAAACCGACGCCTTCAGCCAGGAGCTTCTGCGGAGTTCTGCAGCTGCAGCTCTCTCTCTCCTTGCTTCTCGTTTTGCTGCACGCGCCTGATCAGCTGATGCGTCACGTGGTTCGCTCTCTGCAAAATGGAGTTGTCTGAGTCTGTGCAGAGAGGACTGCAGTCTCTGGGCGACCAGACGGTTCTGGACCGGTGCAGCTTCCCGGTTGTGGTGGACGCGTGTTTTAGGAGTCTGCTGTTCTCGCGCGGAGATCCCGCGGTGCTCGGTGAGCCTCCGTCTTCACCACCACCTCGCCTCGTCACTTCGGCTTTTGTCTCCGCCGCTGCTTCCGGTATCCGTTCGGATGGACGCTAAACGGATCCGTGTCGGTGTGTTTGGATCTTTCCCGCGGATCCTGACACGGATTCGCCGTTTCTGCCGGACAGTGGTGAAGGAATCGAGCTGGCGCCGCGCGAAAGGCTGTCCTTCCGACTTCCGCGGCGTCAGCGCCGCATGAACGCGCTGTTGTCACTTCAGAACCAATCGGCTCAGAAACGGTATCATGTTCGGCTGCGTTGGGGGTTCTGGTTGCTCTTGGTCATCTGTCTGTTCGTTTTTAGAGCCCGGATCGCAGCTCCGGGCGGGTTTGGACTTCGGTTCTGCAGAACCATCCATGTCGGACTTTGTTGGTCGCTCCGACTGTGTCCCCGGACCTTCCGTCCTCCAGCTTCTGCAGCATTCCAGCTCATTTTCGTGTCAGAATTGTTTAGAAAGTGGAGCGTCCACATGGCAAACAAACAAAGGGCCCCCGGCTGATGCAGCTGAGGGGCCCATTCACATGCAAATCAGCATTGATTTCCATTCCGCGCGTCAATCCAGGAAACCCGCGTCTGGATCGCAGCATCTATCTATCTTTTTATTATTATTATTATTTTTTATACAGATCTGCCTGAACTGAAGCACCTGGACAAAATCCTGTTGAAGCAGATCCACGCCGCCGCCACCACCTTCATCCTGGAAGCAGTCAAACACAACGCGGACAAATCCACCATAAGGTAGGAGACAGCAGGCAGCCCGCTTGTCTCTCTGCCACTGACAGCCCATAATGAACCACAACTGAGCCCCCGGCACACAACACCAAGCAAAAAAAGATCATGCTGTGGAATCTCACAAAAGCGATTCATGAGATCCAAATAGTTTTATCAGAAAAAGCAGCTTCCTTTCTGCATGTGGGATCTGTGCTGCCAGATGTGAGTTTTACGCATTTACGCAACCTTTTAAAAATACTTTTTACCTTTTCCTCCTTTGGCTTACCAAAACCTAATTTTTGTTGATTTATTTTGCATCCCTTTGAAGAGCATTTATCCTTCAACAGTTTTCTTGTTTCATTTGCAGCTTCAGCCTGGAGGAGCTCACATTCAACACAGAAAGAGTAGAAACATTCTATACCACGTTTCAGGTTTGTAGAATTAAAGAAAAACACGTTCATGTCATCGATCCTGGATAACCAGTTTACTCCTGTTTTCCCAGAAACACAAGAAGGACTTGGAGCTTATTTTATCCAGGTAAACATAGAAGATATAAAAAAAAAAAAAAAAGTTTTCATGCAGATGAAGGAAACTCCTTTGCTCTGCTTGTGTGTCTCAACAATCGGAGTCCATAAAAGGTCAAATTTGACTTTGGAGAACATTTTTGCTCAACAGAGCCAAATTGGCAGCTTTATTGGTATGTCAGAATGTCAGTGTTAAATTAAAAAAAAAAAAAAAAAAAAAACATTTTCTCCAATGATTTGTGGTTTAGTTTAATACATCTCTTGACATCCTGAGAGCAAAATGTTCTTTGAGTATTTTTGGAAGTTTCAAACTTAAAAATTGAATAAATAAGCTATTAAAAGTCAGAATGTGCCTTTTTGTAATCTGAAGGAAATATTTTTATTCAAATACAAAGATGAAAAAAGTAGAAGAAAAGTCTCAAATTCCATTTTTGGGCCACCCTTTTCCTTTTTTTTCATGTCTTCCAGCATAGGCAGAGGTCCAGCTCACATTAAAGACGTCTCATGGCGCCTGCAGTATCAGATGAAGGTATAGATTTGGATTTGTAATAAAGGTGCTGCATGATTTATTTATTGTTATTTTAAAACGCCGTTTCCTCACCAGAACGGACAGCTGGACAAGGTCAACGAGCCCTTCTACTTGATATCATTGAGCACTGAGGTATAGCTGCCGGTTCGTCTCTCTGCGTTAGTGCTGTTTTACTGCACGTGCCCGTGCGCAAACCCCGCTGTCTATTCTTTTGCCAGACTGGAGGAGCTTCTGAAGATGTCGATTTTAGCTGCACAGCAGAGCAGCTGCAGGTAAAGACAGAACTCAAGGATGAAGACATGAAATTAAACATGGGAAAATCTGCAATATCTTCAAACCAAACGCATCTTCTTTGCGCTTTTTGTGCAGTGGAATGTAAATGTGCGCAAATGTATTTACCGCAGACGCAAAGTAAAAAACATTTTACTGACAGAAAGTTGATTTGAAATTATTTTGGAAAAATATTTCGAAGATGTTGACATGTTCAGGTTGAAAACGTGGCCGCAAAATATGAAAGTACTTCCTAATTTCCTGTTTGGTCTCTGATCAGCGGCTTTTGCGCGGTTTCAGGATTTAGTTGGAAAGCTGAAGGATGCTGCCAAGAGCGTGGAGAAAGCCAGCCAGGTGTGACGCTGCTCCTTCATCTTCATCACTTATGAATATTTGTAAAATGACTTTTTTCCCCCAATAAAAATATTTGGTTCTTTTGTTTATTGGGTGTCTTGATTGAAGCTTATAAGTAAAAACAAAGCATGGATATTGTGTTTCAGTCACAGTTGGGTGAAATTATTTTCCTATTTTTATCAGTGAAAGGCGCATAGCAGCCTTTTAAGTAATTTGAGACTTTACTGGAAAGGCGACCACGGATGACACTCCAAAATCCCATCAGAAGAGGCTGCGAGTCTTTACTTACAAGGTAAAGACTGCAATCCATTAAGAGGATATTGTGGAGTATTTTCCTTTTTCTTCTGTAGATGTCAGAATTCGAATGGGTTCCATTCCAGAGCCATTTGTCACCCAAACGTCTTCTAACCGAGCGGCTATCAGCAGACCTTATTAAGGCAGCTGTCGTCAGGGGGGAGTGAAGCTTTGGACGGCATCAGCGGCACGGACGCGCGTGTTCTGCTGTTATTTTTAACATCAGAAAGGCGAGTGCGCACCATTATAAGCCCCTCTGGTGCCAGCTGCAGAGCCTCCAACAAACGTGCCGGTTTGTTTGCGTGTTTAAAGTCCCTGAACGTGGATTGCGGGTTATTTTAATACCGTGCGTCACGAGTCGAAGTGTTTCGCGTCATTTCGGCTCAAACCGATAGAATGCACTGCTTTTAAACGTGACATTTACCATCAAATGTAGGATTTTTCTGCTTTTTATGCCGTTGCGCAGTAGAATTGGGGAAAATTCGTCCACCGACAGTAATTCCCGGTCACCCTTAAGTGACGAAACCACGTGACCAAAGCGGGGCGGTCGAACTACAAGCCATTTTGGGGACGGTGTCAGTTTCCACAGAGCACACACACACTGGTGCGTTTCACTGGGGGGCAAAGCGGATATTTTGGAGGCAAAGTTATCTCTGGCGAGCTGAAAGCCGAGCCGAAGCGGCAGAGTCGGGGTCTTCGGGAGATCGGATACGCACGCGTGGCGCAAGCATCGAGGAAACGAGTTCTTTATTCGCACATCTGAAATGCGCTCCGGTCCGCCGTGCGCTCTCCGCCACTGACAGCGTCTGCAGCCTGCTTCAAGATGGCGGCTCGGCTCCTATTCATTTTCTGCTGATCGTCTCCCAACTTTCATTGTCTGTCCGCATCAAGACCCACCGATTTCCCCCCCGAGCCTTCAGGTAAGTCTCGGATGTCGTGACGATCTTACGCAGACGCTTCGGGCTTTGTTCTGCTGCGTTTTCCGCTCCGATCCAGCGGTGGATGCGGGGCTTTCAGAGGTGGCTGCGGCGATCACCGACGTGGAGCTCCGACCGTGTCTGCGCACCACTTTCTTTTTCTGCAAAACATCTTCCACTCACGGCTACGATCGTACGGTCAGACCCACGCGTGCTCCCCTCTGCTCGAATGAACCCTCAGCATTCTGACTGTAAAGGCTAGTCGCGGTTGGGCTTTGCGCTGCGTCGTTTGGATTTGTGTAAAGTGGAGGATCTGGGGGAATCGAGGCTGCTTGGCTGCGATATTAACGCCAGCAAGTGCTCTAAACGGTCGCCCAGAGCCCGTTCCTCCACGCAGCGGGTTCAATTTATAGAATTGGGATGGCAGGGGTGTTGTGAAGTGGACCTATGGTTGTTTTTTGGAGAAAGTGGATGGATTAGAAATCTATTAACTTAATTTGGGAAGCTCCCACGAAGGGGACGAGGAGGCAGAGCTTTCTTTTCGTTTGGGCTTAAATATTTTCAACTTGGTAAAAGTTGGATCACGAAAAATAAGGCTTTTGGAGTGTTTAGGCAATGATTTGATTTGTTGGTTTGTTGAAAACGCAAAATGCTTGATTTTTTTTTTTTAATTTTTATTTATTTAATTAAACTCACCAGTCAGTGAACTATTTCAATCAGGGAAAAGCAAGCTTGTTTGAAAAAATTAAGTTGGGCTAGCTATAGTTTACAGGTTTTTTGTGACAATGAACAGACTGAAGTGTCGGGTTTGTCTAATGAGGTGAAATCCCAATTTTCCCTGGAAAGGACGTGACTTGTTGGGTTCAGATCAATCTAATCTTTTTCAGTTTTGCTGGTTTGACATCCTTCAAAACAGTCCTATTAAACCAGGATGTTGGTTTATCCTCCAAGACTCTAAACGTGTTTTTCCCCTTTCCGTCTCAGCCTTTCTCTGCGTTTGTTTTCTTTTTGTTTACTGGATGTTTCAGGGAAGAATACGATTTTAGGTCATTACCAGAGCCATGAATTCAGATTTGATTTTGTTTTATTGAATGCCCATGAGTTTCTCTGTCATCCACTGTTTTCAACCACTAAACGCAGCCCCTGCGGCTGTTTGGCGCTGCTGCTTCTCAACAACAATATTCGTTTGTTACGCACTTTTTTGACTTCTGTTGCTTCCTTTGCTCATGGGTCCACTGGCAGACATGAGTGGCTTAAACACACACCTTTCAATTCATAGCGCAAAAAAAGTCTCTGGATACGCAAGTGAGGTACCACTTATGAGTGGAGGTGTTTTGTTTGTTTGTTTTTTTTGCTCGTGCGATGATAGCGCTGGAAGCAGCTGGATTCGGGTTCTGTACCGACAGTCGGTTTTGCTGTCATGCAGGCTAACAGAAGGTCGCTTTTTATGGAGATCTAAACTCTTTTTTTTTCCTACATATTTCGGTAGATGTTTTTGTATTTTTATTTGCCCGCACAAACTGGCGCAAAAATAGTGCTGTTTAAATAGATTATGCACCAAGGCTGCAGATTCGTCCGAAAGCCTAACGGCATTTTTTAAAAACATAAAAGAAAATAATACTTTGGACCCACGCACATACAGATGAGTTCATGATGCGCAGAAATAAAGCAATCAGTACAAGTTTGCGTCTCATTTTGCGCAGTGGCTGTCTGGCCATGTTGCTGCTGCACGCTGTGAAAAATGATGATAAAACGGCGCAAAGCGAAGAGCACAAACGCCCCGGTCTGCCTCCAGCTTCACCTCATCCACTCCCCGCTGCGGTCCACAAACATCCGCCGACCTGTTGTGTGTCGCTCTTTCCGTTTATGAAGGAGAGCCCCTTGAGCCAACGCGATCTTTTTTTTCTCTACACAAAATGGCAGCCTGTGATGTCGGCAGCCTGCAGTCCAGTGGCTGACTGGCTGTGCGCGCGGAGGGGACGGAGACGTGCTCGCTGTTTCCTTCCCGGCGCTCACCGGGCGCTCTTCTTTTGGTTCCTGTCTCGTTGTATTCACTGGCGATCAGCTATAAAAGCAATAAAGAAAAAAAACGTGTTTCCATAGAAACAATCCAACACAGCCCTGGTGGCACACCTGACATGATGAGCGCGCGGCTCTGCAGTTCGCGCATCTTTGGGTAAATACTTTTGACGTCGAAATAATTAGATTTTTAAGATAAATTTTAAATAATTCATTCCAAAAATCTGAAGATGAGACACCTTTTTTCGCCTCCAAGCAATCAACTCCTCCAGTGATTTAATTGAGAGCTCATTGCGCAGGTGACAGATTTATGATGAACCCGCCTCCCTCCCGCAGCCTCCGGGATTTCTGGCTTAGATTATGTTGCTTTAGAGCAAAAGGCAGCGAGTTCCCTCCAACACAGCGCATTTTTTTTTAAACCGTCACCATTTTTCCTCTCCCTTTCTTCTTTTCCCACAGAATTATTTGTTCATTCCCCCAACATGCACCGCACGACCAGGATAAAGATCACTGAGCTCAATCCTCACCTCATCTGCGTCCTCTGCGGAGGATACTTCATAGATGCAACCACCATCATTGAATGCCTCCACTCATGTGAGAACTTTTTCTTGATTTTATATCTGATAAATCAGTGGAAATCTTTCGTCTGTCAGGGGAAAAATATTTTCCACTTTTTGCAGTTTGCAAAATGTGCATCGTGCGCTACCTGGAAACCAGCAAATACTGTCCCATCTGTGACGTGCAAGTGCATAAAACCAAGCCTCTGCTCAACATTAGGTGAGGACTGTATATGTCTGCGTTTGTTTTGCTTCAATTGTGATCTTTAACTCCTAAAAACCATATTTATATTATTTCTTATAATACCTGTGTGGACTCTCACTCCTCCATGCAGGATGGTTTCAGAAAAAAACAAAAAAAAAACTAAAGAAACACTCACTTATATGGACAAATTTGTTCTACTTTTCACAAATCTATTTACATTATGCATTAAAAAATGTAGCTATTTTTGTTGCAGAAAAGCTCCTCTATGTGTGTGTTTCTTCATTTTTCAATAGTTTTTCTTCCTCTTTGCAGATCGGACAAAACTTTACAGGACATTGTGTACAAACTGGTGCCAGGACTCTTTAAAAGTAAGATCTTTTTGGGTCGAATTTACAGTTGAGTTCTTTTATCAAGCAGATTGGTGTCTAACTTCTGATCATTCTTGGTCAGAGAGAGTTCTGACTTTAAAAGCTGATTTAAGAAAATAAATTGGAATATATAAATTAAGAATATCATGCTTTTGATCCACGATATACATTTTTCAAATTTTGTGGTAACTTTATGATTAATTCGGGAATTTTTATTTTTTCCGATGTGTTTTGGTTTTCCATTTCAGCATACATATTTTTACCCTTAACTATATGTAAATATTGCACATCAGTTTTCCAGTGTTTGCTGTGTCCGTTGTGTTACACGTTAACCTCAGCAAAACTGTTTTTGAGAACCGAAAGTGAACTGTCGCCTCTCTGAACCTCCTCAGATGAAATGAAGAGGAGGAGAGATTTCTATGCGGAGCACCCCGTGGATGGTGAGTCAGAATGCGTTCTCGGTCTGTCAGATGAGTCGTTTCTGAACAACCGTCGGATCATTCA
Organism: Oryzias latipes; assembly: GCF_053564925.1. Lineage (NCBI taxonomy): Eukaryota > Metazoa > Chordata > Actinopteri > Beloniformes > Adrianichthyidae > Oryzias > Oryzias latipes. The sequence continues at coordinate 18,968,498 of NC_136256.1, read as the reverse complement.
CCTGCTTTCGTTCCTTTCCAAAGCCTCGAATGGGTCACATGAAGATCGGGGGGAGGTGGCAGATGAAGACAAGAGAATAATAACAGATGATGAAATCATCAGCCTCTCTATTGAGTTCTTTGATCAGAGCAGGTGAGCTTTTATTTTGAAAGAATTCTAACATAATTTTAACTGATTTTTTAATAGTAAACTTGATCAGAAATGACAATTAAAATCCATCAGGTCTGGTGTCAAAAGGTTTAATTATATAAAATATTTTTCTGTATAATTTCTGGGTACTTAATCGCCACAGTAATTTAATTAATTCATCATGTTTTGCTATTTACGTTGTCTCCATCAATCCACACAGACAAAAGATGCTTCTTCATTTTTTAAATTTATATTAACTTATCAGGAATATTTTGTGCTGAAATCATTTCACAACTAAACTGGAAGTGGAGATCTCTGGTCATAAAGGATGACTGGTGTGTTCTGATGTGCAGATGTGCAGGAGGTGGAGCTGATGACAAGCAGTGCAGGGATCAGGTATCTCACCTCGTCTTATACTCCAAAACTTCTCAGTTAACTCTCACTTATAGGTGAACTTTATTCTGAAATCAACAAATGACAGATTGAGTGCAATCTTTTTTTTTTTAAATGTTACACACAAAAAGTACTTTATTTTAAGGTGAACAAATTATTTTGATAAAGATGAATAACTTTTTTTTTAAATAAACATACTGAATCTGAGCTTATATAAGTGAATGTTATGTCATTATAATTTTTCCTTTTGGAATGTACTTTATTTCATGCATAGGTGACTAACAGAAGGTACCTGCAGTGTCCAGCAGCGATGACAGTTATGCATCTGAGGAAGTTTTTGCGCAGTAAAATGGACATCCCAAACACCTACCAGGTCTGTGTTTTGACCCTTTTCGTGTCTTTCTATTTTTAGTTCTGATAAAACAAAGTAAATAAAATCAGTGTTCAAACATTTGATCATTTTCTTTTTTCTTTAGCTGTAAAAAGTTTTTTTTTTTTCTGTTTAGGTTGAAGTCATGTATGAAGACGAGCCTCTTAAGGATTATTACACATTAATGGATATAGCGTATATCTACACGTGGAGAAGGGTAAGAGGTTTTTTTTGACGTATGATTCCTTTTTATATAAAAGACTAGGATTTAAATACATGGATTTATTAATAGTCAGCTGGAGAGGAAAAATAGTATATAAATTAAAAATGTTTTTTTAGACAAAAATCAGTTTCTTTTTTTGAGGACTTTGTGCAATTTGTATGAAAATTGATTGGTTTTTTTTTTTAATCATTTGATTTTATCTTTTGACTAATAGCTTTGAACTTTTATCCATTTGTTTTTTTAATAACTTTTCAATTTTTGCACATTTTTATTTTAGTTTTGGGCTGCAAGTAAAGATGCTGCAAATTGTATGTAAGCAAACGTGCATTAAATTTTTTTTTTTAATATTTCGTTAATATTTGACTGTCAAAGATAGTGATACTAAAAAATGTCATCATATTAGGTAGCCTAGTTGTTTATTGAAATATTACTATTTATTTATTTAGTTAGTTAGTTATTTAATTATCTAAGAATATTGCTTTTATTTTTTTCCCCTAGGTGTAAATTTTACCGTTAAAAAAAGCATTTTATTTATAAATTTTCATTAAATAGTTGTTATTTTGATCATGTCAAATGGCCAACATTAAAGTAGGTCAGGGCAAACGGTCGGTTTTCATGGCGTCTTCTTTCTTTTCCCCCGGCAGAACGGCCCGCTTCCCCTCAAGTACCGAGTCCGACCCAACTGTAAGAAGATGAAGGTGAAGCACGCTCAGCAGGACGGCCAGAACAGCATCAACAGATCCGCCGCGGAGAGCGACTCCGCCAGCGACAAAGCCGGGAGTCCGGTCGGGGCTCCGTCCACGTCTTCGTCGCTGCCGAGCCCCGGTACGCCTGCGCAGTCGCCGCACCCCGCTCACGTTCCCAACAACGTGAACGGGAACGCCGCTGCCGCCGCACCTCACACCCCGACCCGGCCCTTCGCACAGTACGGCGGAGGCGGCAGCGGCGGCAAACCGAGGAAGGTTTCCCTGATCGGCTCGTCGACTTCCTCCGGATGACGGGAGGCTCTGGACCGAACCCCGAACGCCATTTGCCGCTCAGCTAACCCTGTTTCCATGCCCATGTAGTTCCGTTGTGTAGACGACGCTTTCTCTCTTTCTCGCTCCATTCGTTGTTTTTAAATATTACGTCATCGCGTGTACGTCTAAAACTAGTGGATTGGACGGCATTTCAAAATAAAAGCACTGACCTGTGTTTTTAAAATGAAAGAAAAAGAGAAGGAACAGAGATTTTGGGGAGAAGAAAGACACAAGTGTCCTGTTGAATAAAAGCTACGTCTTTATTTACAAAAGTGACTGAAGGTGTCCTGTTTTGCGTCTTTCTAATAATGAAACGTGTTTCTCATGATTATGTTTTTCATGTGCTTTGGGATATTTTGAAGTTCATTTGAACATGCATGCTCCATGGTGACACTTCTGAATGAGCGGGTTGCGCCACACAGTTTTTTCTTTGCAGTCTTTTTTTAAAGAGCTGCGGCCCGTTTGCTCTTATCTTGGAAGGAAAATGCTCAAACGGAGGAGAAAAAAAAACTTTTACTGAAGAGAAAACTTCCTTATCTCTGTGGAGGAACCGGATCACTCATCCATTTCCACATTTGGAGTCTGCCTGCAAATCCAGACATGTATATTCAATCAGCGAGGACGTTCCTCTCCTGTTCCCCTTTGTTTCTATGGGAAAGACTTGGGCTCAGCTTCATTTCACGCTCAATGACATGTTTTGATGTTTCTGGTTTTTGTCTTTGTATCGCTGGATTGTATGGACAACTTATTGTATTGTTACTGTTGCACAGTATAAAACATCTAAATAAAACATTTTACACGTATGGAGACGTTTGATCAGTTTGTCAAATCTAGCTGCTAAATTTTGATGACAAAGAAAAATCCATGGAAATTAAACTGTAGAAGTAATGGTCACCAGAGTCACAATTGCAGTTAAAATCTATTTTGTGCAAATGAAATGGCTGGGTTTATTCAATTTTATCTGCTTGCATTTTATTTTTTCATATGTGAGAAGTTTGTAAAAAAAAAATTATAGGAAGTTTTTTTTTGTAAACCTATGACTAGTTTTAATGTCCAACATGGGAACAGTTTTATTTATAATTTAAAAAAATAGATAAAAATTATTGATACACTAAGATCTAAAGCAAACGTGAATATTGGTTTTGTGTTTTAGCTTAGATAATTACTTTTTGGAGATATTTTAGCTTTTGACAAGTTGTTAGACACCCCATGTAATTTAATTGTGAAAACTTCAGTTTAAATGTGTAAGGGTTTAAAATGTATAAAACAATATATATTGTGAAAATGAAAGAGAATTTTCTCTAAGAATTAACCTCTCAAATCTGTCTGATTGAAAACTATTTTAATTCTCATAAATGTGATGAATTCAGCAGTACCACGTGGTCTAATACGTTTGACTTCTTTTGATTTTTTGAGGAAAAATATATTAATATTTTTAACGTTAGAGCATGTCAACGCCGTCCCTGTTTTTAACTTTTTTAACAACCCATAGTGGAATTCAACTCTGCAAATAGGGAATCATGCAATTTTGTCAACTCTTATGGCTTTTGTGTCTGACAGAGTTCACAAATCCAACAATAACTGTTTACTGCTACTATAATATGCTCTGTTCACATGGTAAAGGGAAAAAATGCCTTTTAGGTGGTATTTATCTGCACATTTATTTACAACCATGCAATTAACCCTTGTGCTATCTTAGATGACCCCACCCTTACATTGACGTGTAATTCCATGAAAAAAGTGGATAAAGGTGGAAAGATTTCATGTAATCCATGGACACCAGTGAAGATCGCAAATCATTGAAGAAAAAAGGTTCAGAACACTGTCTAGTGGGTCTAGATGACCCAAATCCCAACATTAAAGTGCCAAGGATAGCACAAGGGTTACAATGATTTTTTACATTTTTGTGTTAAAGGAAATATTGGTCACAAACTGCCAATTTTGGAGTGAAGAAGGAAAAATAAATCATGTCAATGAAAAAAATGTTCCAGAGAAGAACTTTGAAAGCTAAGGAAAGAAGTGGTAGATGAGAGTTCAAGATAAAAACAGTCACACAGAGGAAACAGAAGGAAATGGAAGAGGACAGAGAAGGTCTAGGAAGAAGACATCCCATGGTCACTGAGCTTTCCTGTTTATTTCAGATCAATACAAATATTTTAAAAATAAGACAAGAAGTTGTAATTTCCCGGTCTATTCATCCATCTGTTCCAATGCGTTTTTTTTTTGTAAATCAGAAATCCAAATTCCATTTTTTTTTTTTTTGGGGGGGGGGGGTGTCAATAAAATAGATTTCTTCAGTTTTTATTGTTTAATTGATTTAAAAAGAAAATCTAATCTAAACTTTTGTTTTTTATTTTTTAAAATTTTGTTTTCCAAAAAAGAATGTTTGAAAATAATAATAAAAAAACTGTTTTCAAAAAAGGATTAAATGAAGCCTTAAAGTTATTGTATTTTATTGCATGTCAGAGGATCTAAATGCTTGTAAAACATAAATCTGACCCTATGAATCTCCTTGGGCTTTTTATATATATCTAGTTAATTGTCTTAACGTGTCTGATGGAACTGACATGAAGCAGGATTTTAAGAAAAACATGTGAATGTCTTAAAAACACTGTTGAACATCCTACTTTACGTGGTTATAGAACACATTTTAATTTACATTAATGCATAACACTTTTGATCGTGTCATTTTTTTTCTGTAAATGTTTAGTGACTCTCAAAAATCAGTGATGTTTAAAATTATTGTTCTGGCTTCATGGAAAAGGCCTCAAAAAAAATTCTATGTGAAAGATAAAGTTTGATATCAATTTCAAATGTGAAGAATTTGTACTTTACCTTTCACATAAAAAATATATATATATATTCATTTTGATTTTTTTGTATTTTTTTTAAATTATTTACACATAGCTTTTCTTTTAGTGGAAGAATTTTTATTTTCTAACATCCCATAATTTTTTGCACCGTTCATTTGATTGGTCTTATAGCTGTAAACTGCGCGAACAGTTTTAATGTCAATTTGATGGTTTGACTTTTTTTTTTTTTTTTGCTAAAAGTTCATGCTTATTTATTTGTTGCTTTATTTAGCTCTTGGGTGAAAGTGAGAAGAGAGAAAAAGATGTTTGCACATCTTTGAGTCACAGAAATTCACAAAATTAAGTCACCTTTCTTACAATTCCAGGATGTTTTTAGTGTCTTGTCTTTTTTGATTCGACTGTTTTTGGTAACTTATTGGCCTTAGATTAGATTACTTTAAAAAGTGAAGCACAATTGGTTGAACGTAGAATGCTGCGATAAATTAATTACCTATACGGAATTAGTGTTTCAGCTTGAAGGACATTTTTTCCTTTTTTAGTGGTTTTATTCCTTTTTTTCTAGTTTGCGCAATAATCTATCTGTCTTTTTCTCAGTTTGTCTTTTAAATATGGGCGGGGCTTTTAATGGTTTTTTTTTCTAAATAATGCAACGCACATTACAGACACTGAATCATCAAGTGCGCCTTGATTTACAAGTAGACTCCAAATGTGGAAATGGATGAGTTGTCCGGTTCCTCGGCAGAGAAAAGAACGTTTTCTCTTCTTTTTCTTCTCCGTTTCCATTTTCCTCCCGAGATAATAACGGCAAACAGGCAAAAGTTTCATTTCAGAAGAGAAGGTCATTTCCGCCAATTGATAAAAGCCCCCCTTTTTAGGTGAAATGTTTGTCTGATCCGAACCTTTGTTGTTATTTTCAAAAACGACATATTTTACCTTATAAAAAGCAACACTGTTGTGTGTTTTTCCCTTTAAATATTTATCAAATTTAATTTAAAGTGTAAATGAGTTGTGGACGCATGATTTAGCTTCATGGTAACCAAAAAAAATACATTAGATATAAACGCCGACTTATTTGACTGAAACTGGGTTGGTTTTGTGATTTTAACCTTTGTGCTATCCTGGGCACTTTAACTTATTGTAAGTAAATAAAAAAAAATCAGAAATAAATCATCACTCTCCTTACAAACATGTGCTCTTTATGTAACATTTTGCTGGTTTATCTTTAACTCCATATTCTTTATAACATATAGAGAAAACGTCGCTTTAATTTAAAAAAGTTTGCTGGACTGAAATATATTAACCCTTGTGCTATCCTAGGTTCTTTAACATTGGGAGTGGGGTCATCTAGACCCCTCATAGCAGTGCGCTGAACTTTTTTTCTTCAATGATTTGTGAACCTGCCTGGTGTCTATGGATTACATGAAATCCTCTCTACCTTTATTGTCATGGTAGGGAGAACACGTCAATGTAAGGATGGGGTCATAGGATAGCACGAGGGTTAAATCATCAAACAAACACAAAGAATATCATACAAGATATAACATAGTATATTGTTTTTCCCCTTAAAAAAAACAAACTTAAAATAAATAACAATACGGAGTTCTTCACAAAACGACAAACCTCTGGTATGTCTGTCACTGAACAGATTCTGCTACTACAGCTAAAGCCCAAGAGGGGGCGCCCGAGAGCCCACATAGAAATCAGTCTCCTGTAGTAAGAAATTCACATCCACACTGTTACACACACAAAGAAAGAGATTCCAAAATACATTTCAGTTTTATATTATTTTAGCTTTTGAATTTATGAAATGACAGCAATTAGTAACCATAATTTTCTGTATTATTTAGACCTTCAATATAATGCAGTTATTTGAACGTAATTGTTTCATTGTTTTTTCAAATCCGGTGATTTGGATTTAACACATGAATTTTGGGGCTCATTCCATTTTTACTAAAACAAAAGAACAAAAAAAGAATAAATGGCTTTCTATCAAAATGTTATATTAACATTTAGCATAATTTTCCCCTTCTGATTTCAACATTAAAATATAATAACGTTGAGACGCCTCGCATCACTTGAGCTCAAGCCTGATAGAAAAAGGTCTTTTAACCCTTGAGCTAGTCTATGACCCCACCCTTATATTGACGTGTTATTCCTACCATGACAAAGGTGGATAAAGATGCAGAGGATTTCATGTAATGGAAACCAGTGAAGATCACAAATCATTGAAGAAAAAAGGTTCAGCGCACTGTCTAGTGGGTCTAGATGACCCAACTCCCAATGTTAAAGTGCCTAGGATTGCAAAAGGGTTAAAGTCTTTATTGTAAATGTGATTGCCTTTCTCTCCGGATGTTTGTTCATAATCGATCGTGTTCACGGTTTGAAGCTCGAACCCAGTCTGGTCTTTTCGGCACACGCTGCTCCTCTCAGAGCTGCTCGAGAGAATCGAAACTGTCCGACACAACGAGCGACTTCATGATGGTGAGCGTTCGAGTCCGGCTCATACAATGCGCGGAACAAGAAGCGACACCCTGGAGGACAGTAAACAAAGAGCCGCTCACCATGTGCGCTGCAGCTGCTGCGCACACACGCCTCCAGCTCAGGTGCAGTGAACAGACGCGGCCGCCAGGGGGCAGAATGAGCCGCAGGAGAGATACATGGTGTCATGAGGAGCGACCAGAGTTTGAAAAACCCTCCAATCAGTCTAATAAACTTAAAACTCTAGATCAGTGTGTGAATATCATCAGGAATCCAGTTAGATTTTGTATTTCTATCCACCTGGTGTGGTTGGAAGCTGACCTTTGACCTCTTCAGAGGCAGTTTATTGAATCACATGAAGACAGAAATGGACTTTTAAGGTACAGACTCCCAATAACTATCTGATAACAGGGTTTTGTGTTGCTGCACAGTTTAATGTTAAATAGGCATGTCTTTCAGGTTGGTTGGTAGTTCTCTAAACGCTCCAAAAGGACCTCAGAGTAGCCAGGGGAGTGGTACCTGTAATGAAACACAAAAAAGTGATTTTGTCGTTCTGACTTACTTCATCCTCACAAGTCCCCATGAAACTCACATCAGCTGTTTACAATGACGCAGATATGAAAATGACCCCCCCCATAGCATTGTTTTCATTCTAAATTTAATGTGGGAGTTTTCAAAAGGTATTTAGGTTTGAAATATTGGTTTAAAAAACATAAAAAAGATATGACACTTTATTGTGATACTCCTTGGAATAAATCCTTAAAACAATGTGTACAGTGTAATGGAGTCCTGACATTTTTCATATTGTTCTGACCTCGTCTGTGTTTTCTATGTGGATTTGTAGATTTTTATTTTGTTTCTACATGTTGGATCTTTCACTTGAAAACATAAAGAAATGAATTTTAGTGATTATTGCTGCAAAAAAAAGACTAAATTTGAGTTTTGTGGACAGTTTCAAGACTATTGTGAAATTATGGTGTAATATAATCATATGTATATACAATTTACATAAACAGGTTACTAAAAAGGAATTAGTAGTTAGAGTAAATTGTACAGTAGAAAAAAATTAGAAAAAATGCTCCAGGTTTTAAACAAAATGCTCCCCCTGAGATATTACATGCAACTCAGTAGAAAGGTTTAAATCAGAGGTGTCAAACATACGGCCCACCAGATGGTTCAATATGTCCCAGTCATGAAGAGTTGAAAAAATTAAGGATGTTTTAAAAAAACATTTAGTCCATTCCTGTGGCGACTCATGATTTTTTTTCCAGAAAATAATGCGCAATTCCGCCACTAGGGGAAGCAAAGGAAACGCAGAACAGGTGAAACAGCATTTCTCTGCACGTGCCAAAAGTGAATCCTAACAGCTCTGCGCCTGGGTAAGATGTAGTTTGGTTCTTCTTAGATTCTCACTGCTGTTACATTGTTATGAGAATGATCAGTAGTGACACAATAATGACCAAAATGTTGTCAATAAGAAAAAAATGGTTGAAGTGAAGTGCTGAGCTTTCCAGGAATTATTTGTTCACAGAGCTGAATGCAAAACCTGCATGCTTGGTATCTCATCAACAGGTTGCAGTGCTCAAACAATATAACATTCAGCACCACGATGAGACTAACCATAAAGAAAAATGTCACCAATTGTAGTTAGGAAAAGAGAAGATTAGCTGGACTGACAAAATAACCTTCAGTGATGGAGCGACAGACATCTTATTGCAGACAAGTTAGAGTATACATCCAAACTATTTTCAGATGGTGAACTTATTTAAAAATGCTGGAGGCTGCAGAAGTCTTGTTCCCAAAAAGCTATTGACCTTTTGGCCTCTGTGAATGAATGTGTAATAATAAATCATTAGGCTACCATGTTGGCTGAGGCATTTTTTCCAACTGAGAAAAAAACAAAACTGTTATTTTGCTTTTATGTTACTGGTCTGGCCCACTTGAGATCAGACCGGTTGAATGTGGCCCCCGAACCAAAATGGGTTTGACACCCCTGGTTTAAATGCTTTTCTGCACCTGACTATCTCTTCAGGGAAACAGCTGTTGATGGCGTTGATGTGCTCCTGCAGAACAGAGCCGGGCTCAGCCTGGATCTCCTGCACTTTCTTCAGCCCCCCGCTGGTGACAAACAGACGCCGGGCCTTACTGTCGTGAGGCAGCACCTTTGGAGGCAGGAAGAATTAGACCAGAGACAACCAGAAACTTTTTTTGGAGCAGCTGTGGACCTCCTCATTCCTGACCTTGCTGAACTGACACATGACGTGTTTGAGGATTTTGCTCGGAGCGTCGTAGAGGAGTGGCTCCAGAGCCGGCAGGTGGGTGCACTTCTGCAAAATGCTCTTCAGAGCTTTCTTGCTCTGAAACGTCACATTGCTCTTTTAATCCTCTGTGAGAGTGAAACATCACCTAAGTGTGCTGCATTCCTTACCTTGGCCTGCAGGTCCTCGGAGCTGCTGGCATCCGTGTAGAGCTTGAGAATTTTAGGCAGCAGGTTTGCCGTGGCCACCGCCTTGGCGTGATCAGGGGTGTGCTGTCCGATCTGACCAATAGACCAGACGGTGGCAGCTTTAATGTGATCCTCTGGCTCCTCAGACAGACACACAGCTAACTGTGACACCCCCTGCAGGACACAAAAACAGAGTGGGCTGACTTCCTCCAGCTGCTGAAGGATCCAAAGCTTTACAAAAGGCATACCTTGGAAAGAATGACAGCCATGGCGAGACTTTCGCTGTGAGATGCCACATATCCCAGCATCATGATCCCCGGCAACCGCAGGCTTCCACTGCAGTCGTTCAGGTAGTCAATCACCGCCCCCAAGCCACCGCAGTTTACCACCAGCTGAGACAGCTAGAAACATCAGTCAGAGTTTAGGACCCAAATTCAGTCAATTCAAGATGATGATCTCCAAAAAGAACAGTAGAAAGAGGCATTCTTGATTTGTGAGGTGGGAGCATCCAGTACCTCTGCTGTTTGCTTCGCCATCTCTCTCATCAGAGTGGTCACGTTCTTCCGCACGTACTCATCCGGATCTTTGAGGCAGGTCATGGCTGCGGGAAACACGCCAACCTCGGCCACCATCTCTGACAGGTCGGCTGAATGCTTCGCAATCTGGCTAAGAGCGGAGAACACCTGCCTCTGGAGGGGAAAAAAGCAGGTTTTCTTATTTTAAATATATTTTTTAATATATTCTTTTCTTGTTTTGTATAGCTTAAGTAATGCTCCATGTCTTTGCATTTAATTCCTTGATACCAACTGGTACAAATTTGCATCAAACAACTAAAGCTCCAAATTGGCCTTAATTTAGCATTTGAAAGCAAAAACGAGTTTTTTTTTTCATATTTGGAAATAAATTCAGGTGTCAAGAGGTTAACTTATAATTCTCGTGTGTTAAAACATCAAAACAAATTTTTCCAGAAACTGAAAGAAATAAATTATTTTAACTTCATATTTTTAGTGAAAAATTAATGTTCTTTTTTCTGCTTTTTTAGCTCATTTTATGCTTTCCTTACAAATAGAAAACTTGCAAACTTAAAATAAAAGTGTCTCATAGGAAAAGATATTAATTAAAAATATCTACCCTGCCTTTTTCAACACACATTTGAACAAAATTTGCATTTATATCTCATGAAACTTGGGTGAAATAATAATTAACATTTTTTTTTAGATTTTTAAAAAATAAAGTTGTTTTTTAATTTTGTGCACTTTAAGTTGAGTCACGACTATTGAAATATTGAACTATGAACACACTTCCACACTTATCATTTAGGTATTTTTTCAAATCAAAAGAAGCTGACATTAAGATAGACATTCAACTATTTTAGATATTTTATTTGAGTGTATTTTTTATGACAAAAAAAGAAAACTAAATATTTAAAATTTACATGCAGAGAAAAACCACCTTAAGTTTGGTGTCGCGACTGAGGATCAGCTGTGCCAAGTGTGGGATGGCGCCGGCGTCTACCACGGCGTGGGCTAGCTCCGGCGTGTGTTTGCAGATGTCACTCAGGGTGGAGGCTGCTATGCGTTTGAGGGCCATCTCTGGCTCCAGCAGACACAACACCAGGAGGGGGACAGCTCCAGCATTCACAACCGTCTGTGACAAAGCTGCAGGTGAGCAAAAAGAGGAGAACATCAGCAGAAAAAGAAAACAATTGAAATATTTTAAATGAAAATGTATTTACCAAAAAAAAAAAACTCTAAAGAAAGATGCCATGAATTGTGATCCTACTTGCATTGTGCCGTGCTGTGCAGCCCAGAGACCAGGCGGCGGCCTCCTTAACCCCGGGGTCAAACTCCATCAAGCATTGGACCAAAGCATCCACCCCCCCACAGTCCACCACAGCCTGGGACAGCTCAGGGGAGTGTTTGGAAACGGCACGGAGCACAAACGCTGCAGCCTTCTTTTGGAACCTCTGCACACAAACACACCAAAGACAAAAGAACCGCTGCTCACAGCTCTGTCCGAAACTTTGGCATTTTACGTTTTAGTTCTGGATTCATGTGAAAGAAAGTTTTGCACTGTAATAAAAAAAAAATCACCAAAAGTAAATTCTGTGGGGGAAAAAACTTGATCATTGCAATTGTAAACTCACCATTTTTGATGAAATATTGGAAGTTAGCAGCAAAAATTTGAAGTGGAACAAAAGAGATAATAACAGAATTATTATTATTATTTTTTCACTAATAGTGTGTTGCAGAACCTCATTAAGCAGTCAGGATTTCTGACAGCACTAAAAAAAGGTCTGGAGCAATCTGAAGAGGGGATTTGAAGCCAAAGCACATGGTGCACGCTGAACAAAGCACAAAGCTGAAGAAGAGGCTGCAGAGGAGGAAGAAGGAAAAGACTGGTGTTTGCAGAGAGAAGCCAAAACAAAACGCTTTGGAAATGCACCCAAGGAGTTTGTTTATAGTGGATGAACACTAGAAAGCATTCTGTTTTCAGCCTTTTCTAATGGATGTTTGAAGGAAAAACAAACCATTTTAGGAAATAAAGATCAGACAACCACATCGGCTCAAGAAATACACACTCTTAAAACACTTGGGTTATTTCTTCTCCCCAGTTGTATTATGGTTATGGTTTAGTTTTTGGACCACTACCAATTTTTGTGTTAATAATTATTATTTAATCCAATTCACGATTTTTGTTCCTCAGTTAAAATAACCCATCAAACAGTTAATCCCCTTTTAACCTCGGAGTTGGGTTAAAAACAACCAAACTTGGGTTGTTTTTAACTATGGAGTTTTTAGTGTGCAGTAGCAAAAACCGCTAACTGAACTGATATCTTAATTTAGGGGAAATCCAGCTTTAACAACAATAAAATAAAAACGATGTTGTTTAAAAAAGTAAACTGTAATTTTAAAGTTTTTGGTTTCATTGTAAAATATAATTTGAAAATATGAGTGAAAAATTAAATCAGTTAGATTTACTTCTTTTTTTTTTTTTTACTTTGATGGACGTAAATTTGAATACATCCTATTTATTTTGAACCTCCAAAATAGAATCAAGCAGATTTGAATAAAACTTTATTGATCCCACTAAGGAGAAATTACTATGTTACCATAGCTCTGTTATAAACAGCACATATTAACACTAAAACAAACTTAGAAAAAATACATGCAGCCAAGGAAACCCCATATGATCACATTTAGGGGGCTGGCGCCCTCAGGCCCGGCGTGCAGACAGATAGTGATCATGGAATGATGCTGGGATCACATGACGGCTCATAAAAAAAAAAAGAGAGGATTAGAAGATGCTCACATTATGGGAGGTCACAGACTGGACCACGTCAGGGAGGATGTTCTCCTTCACCACAGCCTCGGCCAGGCTGTTGCTGCTGTCCGCCAGGCGGCCCAGAGCCAAAGCCGCTGTGTGCTGGACGCCTGGTACCACATCTAGCAGCAGAGGACGCAGTAAGGACATCACACCTGCAGGACAAATGGGCAGGTGAGAACTGCGTTGACAATGTCTGAAATCCAGCATCAGTAAAAAATTCTCTACCTGCATTGTGAAGGATTTCTATATTCTGCGGTCTGGCTGCCAAATCAGAGATGGTTTGGACAAACTGCATTCTGGATTTCTGGTACTGCTCAAAGACTGCACAATAAAAAGCAAATCAAAATGTCTAAATAAAAGAGTTCTTCATCTTTTCTGTGAAGCCAACTGCAAAAGGAGCTCACCTTGAATGATCTGACGTTGGCTCATCGTGACTTCTTTCAAATATTTTGATTTTAAGATGCAGTTTGCACAAACAAGACGACCTCTCTGTAACTGAAATGATTGTTGCGCCCGAGCTGTTGTTGTGGGTACTGTTGCCCCGGCAACACACCGGAAGATAACAGCTTTGGTGTGTCTGCAACGAAGATCGTTAAACAGAAAAGACGGCTCCCTCTGGCGGCGTGCCCGCGCATGCCAGTCCACGGTTGACGGATTATGATTCAGAGTGAGAGCTCTCGCTGTTCTCGTTCCCGCTAAACGCTGACGTGTCACTCAAGCCGCCATCGCCGCCACGGCGGGAACCTGCGATGAAGCGGCGGATTCTGTATAAACGTCTCCGTTAGAAAGGCCATCAGCTTCTGAAAGACAGAGAAGACTTCTGGACTGTTTATGCGCATTGCAGAGATAAAAAAACATTAAAAACTCGCTCACGTTAATAATATAACGGAGATTATTGCGCGGAATATATATTAATAATAATATTTATTAAAAACAAAAAAAGGAATAAAATACTGGGGGAGAAATGTCATTTTCAATAGACTATGGTTGTATCAAATTTTCCTGCTTCACTCCTCCAACTTTAAATTCATTCTCGGTCATTTAGGCCTCTCTCAGCCTTTGAATAAATATCCATTTTAAAAGTAATTTTAAACCAAAATGTAACCAAAAACAGTTAAATCTAAAATGACAAAAGCATCAAAAATGTCTAATGTGGACGAAAACCTGGAGTCCTAAGAAAAATTACTTTTAAATGGAAGGATTTCTGTGATTAAAAGAAACCAAAATGGCTTAACTCTTCCTTCTGACTTTCACTGCTAAATAAACAAACAAATAAATAAACACATAGCTTTAGGTTTTAGCAAATGAATTTGGTCAAACCCTCAAATACACATTTAAACATAAAACGTTCAGATATGCAGCAAAATGAAATCAACTACATTAATATAAAGTAAAAAGGAATGTCAGAAAATAAAAATTGTGCTACTAAATAATAGCTGATATTTAATTAGATACAAAGATAAAAAGATAAATGAAGTCTGACAATGTTTTTTTTGTCACCCTCCTAAAGAAATTAATTTAAAGAATTTGAGCTTTACTTTTCCATCTCCATCCACTAATGTAAACTGAGGTGCCTGATTCTTTTTTATCCACTGATAGAAAACTATTACAATTATTTATGTTTAAGTTTAAATATAGAGCTAGTCTACTAAAAGTCTTTCTACAGAAAAAAAACTCCTGAACTATAAAATGTTTTGTCACAGATAAGAAATTAAATCTTAAATGAAGAAAAGTTGTGACTAAGGTGTCATATTTATTTTTATGGTTTAACTTTACTAATTTTGTCCAGTCAAAAATCAGATGCTGGATTGATCAAAATTCTACACACGTGTAAAGTTTTAAGTTCAAATGTTTTATTTGTGTCATTGTTTCTTTCCCATAGAAACAAATGGGAACAGGAGGGGAACGTCCTCGCTGATTGAATATATACATATATACTATATTAATATATACTGGATTACCAGGCACACTCCAAATGTGGAAATGGATGAGGGATCCGGTTCCTCCAAAGACGTAAGGTTTTCTCTTCAATAAAAGGCTTTTTTTTCTGCTCCAATTGAGAATTTTCCTTCCAAGATAAATCAACTTTTTATTTGTAATTGTTTATTTGACGGATTTCTCTGTGTGTGGCACAAACAGCTCTTTTAAAGAAAGCTCTTTTAGATAAACACGTTTCATTATTAGAAAGACGTAAAACAGTCAGTCACTTTTGTAAAATAAAGACGTAGCTTTTATTCAACAGGACACTTGTGTCCTTCTTCTCCCCAAATCTCTGTTCCTTCTCTTTTTCTTTCAGGTTAAAAACACAGCTCAGTGCTTTTATTTTGAAATGCCGTCCAATCCACTAGTTTCGACGTACACGCGATGACGTAATATTTAAAAAGAACGACTGGCGCGAGAAAGAGAGAAAGCGTCGTCTACACGACGGAACTACATGGGCATGGAAACGGGGTTAGCTGAGCGGCAAATGGTGTTCGGGGTTCGGTCCAGAGCCTCCCGTCATCCGGAGGAAGTCGACGAGCCGATCAGGGAAACCTTCCTCGGTTTGCCGCCGCTGCCGCCTCCGCCGTACTGCGCGAAGGGCCGGGTCGGGGTGTGAGGTGTGGCGGCAGCGGCGTTCCCGTTCACGTTGTTGGGAACGTGAGCGGGGTGCGGCGACTGCGCAGGCGTACCGGGGCTCGGCAGCGACGAAGACGTGGACGGAGCCCCGACTGTTTGCCCTGACCTACTTTAAAACACATTCACAGTAGCCATTCTTAAAGTTTAACACCTAGCGTCAAATAAATACATGAAACAACAACAACATATATATACATTCAGGGAAATAAAAAAAATACATTTTTATAGAATATACGAGAATAAAATATCTTTGTGATTTTGCAGAATCCAAAAACGTTTACAACAGTAAAACAAAAGATCATAAACCAGAACAGTTTTCTCTCCAATGTATACAATAAAACTTTTAATTATTTTTAAATTAATTATTAAAATTATAATGATTAATTATAAAAGAAATATGGAGAAGCAACTAAAAGAATGATAATATAGTGACAAATTTCTTATATAAGCAAACTGTTTTTAGCCTAAAATTTAATTTCTTTAAAAGAATAAAAGAACTTGTCTGTTCTCCACAGCTGCTATTGTGTTCAATGCAGCTATTAATAAATCCATCTACTAAAATTCCAGTCTTTTCTACAAAAACAAATAGTTCATCTTTTCCTAATGTTAAAAAACCTTTTACCCATATTATCTATATACATAATTCTTAAGAGTGACATGACTTCAATTTAAACAGAAAACAATTGTACCAAAAGATAAAAAAAGGAAATGATCAAATATCAGAGATGCATTGCTGTCATCGTTGCTGTAGGTACCTGCAGGAAAAAAAAGATTAAAACAGTTGACAGTGGGTGAAAGCTGTTTAAAAGGTGGAGAAATATTTTTGTGCTTAAAATGTAATACCAGAACATACCGTGAAGATAAGTACCAGTGTCGTTTCCACATTTCCAACAGTTATTGTCTTGCAACAGACCCAGTATAGTAATACCGGTGAACTATTTTAAAATGAATACGTTTACTTCTGGTTTCTCGTGTGGCCCAACCACTGTGTATAATTATGCCATGCTTCTTCAGAAATGCCTGATATCTTTGCCAAACCAATCTCAAGCTGTCAGAAAGTTTGTTCTGATTGCTTAGTAGTTTTTTTTTCTAATAAAACACAGATGCTGTGTTTAGATTACAGTTGAGTTCAGCCACTCTTGAGTCATGTTCTGTTTTTGTACTAGTTGTAGACAACAGGCAGATTTTAGACTGTTTCTGAGTTGTAGATATTTCCAAATATCTCTTCCAACAACCATATTGAAAGTCTCTTTCAGTTCAATAACTGACATAAAAGCGCCATCATGACATAGATTCCTTATCCCTTTCTCAAGACAGTTGCGTCACAGAAAGTGCGATTTACAGGCACTACTCCAAACTATACCTGTTCATAAGTATGGAAGTGATTCTGTAGCGTAATTAAAAATAAAGGTCAAAACCAGAAATGCTTTTTAATTTTGAAAAAGATTGAAAAGATAAAACATTTGAACTTAAAAATTCTGCATTTTTTGACTCAAAATTAAAATGAAAAAAGCAATCCACCAAAATGCTTTTTCATTTTCCTATTTAACACCGCTTATTCTGTCACTTAATTAAAATGATAATGAAAATTTTATTTGACATTTCATTTTCAAAAATTTCTCTGGTAAATTTGTAGCAACATTCATTTAGAAATGTTAATTTGACAATTAAAATGGATTAACAGAAATTATCTTAATTGCTCGTAGCATGTGTCTCTTAGCAGTCGGTCACACGGAAAAAGCACTGACGTCATCGCCCCGCCTCCCCGCTGGAAATGCTTATTCGAATTGAATTATGCGACACTATTCGCAGGGTGGATGTTAAAATGAAAATGCAATCCCCTCTTTGCATTTTTTTTTAATTATGACACAGAATAAGCATTTTTTAAGTAGAAAATGAAAAAGCGTTTTGAAGTCTCGATTTTTCATTTTAATTTTGAGTCATTTGATGCAGTTACATTTTGAAAACGAAAAATCATTTCTGTTAATCCATTTTAATTGTCAAATTAGACATTTCTAAATGAATTTTGCTACAAATTTACCAGAGAACTTTTTGAAAATGAAATGTCAAATACCATTTTCATTATCATTTTAATTAAGTGACAGAAGAAGCAGTGTTGAAGAAGAAAATGAAAAAGCATTTTGGTGGATTGCTTTTTCATTTTGATTTTGAGTCAAAAAATACAGCTTCATTTTGAAAATGAAAAAGCATTTCTGGTTTTGACTTTTATTTTTAATTATGCTACAGAATCGCTTCCATATATAAGGGCATATACCTAGTATTTTATGTGTCTTAGTCCATGCCCACTGTGAATGTTGTATGACTGGGTTTTGCTGTTTTGTACAGATGGATTTTTGTGAGAGTCCTCCCTCTTATTTATTTGTTTATTTACCGCAATACTTCTTTGCCGACAGACAAACATCGGGGTGCAGAGGAGACGCAACTGAAAACAGTAGCTCTGCTGCGGCTCCAGAGCTCATTCTGCCCCCTGGCGGCCGCGTCTGTTCACTGCACCCGAGCTGGGGGCGTGTGCGCGCAGCAGCTGCGGCGCACATGGCGAGCGGCTCTTTGTTCATTGTCTGCCAGGGTGTTCCACGCATTGCATGAGCTGGGCTCGAAACTTCACCATCATGAAGTCGCTCGTTGCGTCGGAGAGGTTCGATGTTGTCGTGAGCAGCTCTGAGCGTGCAGGGACGCAACCATCCGCATACCCGCATGCGGTCACATTATACCCCCCCCCCCCACACACACACACACACACATAGGCATCAATGCACATTATAAAACGCCCCATCCACCCTTCCTAAAGCTATCTAAACACCCCCATACCACTTTAATTGTTTAAATGTATAAATCTAGGCCATTCAGAAAGGTTCTTCCAAGGAAGGAATGCCCCAGCCCCCTCCTCTGCACCTCTCTCTTCTTCTCCCTCTTCGTCATCAGCTGATCGCCTTTCTTTCTCTCTATCGTTATCATCGTCATCTGAACCTCTCCGTTCTTCTCTGTTGTGACTGACTTGTCATGTATGCCTGCACTTATTTTCCCAGAAGGCCACAGTGAAAAGATGGTCAGCAACTTCGAACCAGAATGAGCCTCTGGGTTTTTGTGGTTTCAATGGTTTAATTATTCCTACCTGAAGTCATCACTGTCTCCTTCATCTCTTGCCTTTGTTCTTCTCCACTAAATCATATGGCCAAGCAAGCGTTATTTAGTGTTTTAAATCAATTAAACATCTTGCTAATCCACATTTTTTAAAATGAAGAATACTAAATAAAAATGACTGACTTGGTATTAACTGGCTTTGCCCTAAACGCCCACCATAACACCAACCTGTTTCTTTTCTCCATCTGCCCTGATTCTCTCTCTCTCTTCTCGTCTTTCTCTCCATCCTCAGCTGCATGATATAAACATTGTGTTGGGAAGATTTTAAAAGAATATGGTGACTAAATTATAAGTAAAAATGGATTTTTTTATTTCAAATTATATATTTTTTAGTATATCAGTTAGTGGTGGGATAGAATAGCATATATTTATTTCTTGTTGTTAAACATCTCCAAATGTTCAACTAAAATCCAAAATGTCGTTCAGCCAAAGTGATATTTGAAGCAAAAGGCTGTAAATTAAATATATAGTCACTCAAAAAACAACAATTATCCAGACTTTTAACAGTATAAAAAGAATGAAAAGCCCCATCTAACCCACATCACACATGCTACTCCCTACTTCTTCATATAGGAGCAGCTTTTATCATTATTTAGTACTTTTACAGTGATAGGATGAAAACTTTTTCCGTATTTTGGTCCATCTAAAGAAGTAATTTATGTCGATCTGAGACAAAATCATTACATACAAGCTCCTTTATTCTCTTCATTATTAGTGATACTGTAAATCCTGCTCAGTATAGTTGGAAGACTCTTGTAACCATTTTACTGGTAGTTTAGTCTGAATGTTTACAAGCCTGTTTTTTTTATCACTGATGACGTACCTGCTGTCTCTCCGCCATTTAGAGAAACTTTTCTTCATTCCCTCTACATCTCTTGCATTTTCTGTTTTGAGCCCCTCGATTGTTTTTTTCTTTTGCCTTTTCAACCTTTAGTGCGCTGTCATCAGATGACTACACGATTCAAATCAAAAGAATCAACAGCGCGCTCCAGCGCACGTCTTCGCGAGAGCGCGCACGTACTCGCAGAGAAGTGCTGGAGCGCGCTGTCTGTACAAGACCCGAGTGAAGGAGGAGCGGGTGCGGCGGGGGAGCCCAATCAGTAATGATGTGCGTCTGTTACTGACAGCGGTGAAAATGAAAAAATACGAACTGGAAGTAACTTTCCAAACTTCGGTTTGGCGCCCTCTGTAGGCCGGCGCCCCCATGCGCCACATATACTGCACACTCACTCTTTGCGTCGCTGTGAGCGTGTTCCGAAACGACCCACAAACTGGGTTCGAGCTTTAGACTATAAACATGATCGTTTATGATCAAATATCCGGAGAGAAAGGCCATCACATTTACAATCATGACTTTAAAATACTTTTTTTATCCAGACATGAGCTCCATTAAGGCGAGGCGTCTCACCAGTTATTTTTAATGTTAACAGAAACACAAATAAACAGGTTTTCGTCGAAAAAAAAAACTGCAAAATGAAGAAGGATAAAAAAAGTGAAATGTTGATGTAACATACAAATGAGCTTTAATTTTACTTATTTAAGGCAAATCACGCACTATCCAGGTTAGAAAATTCCATTTAAAAGTATAAAAAGCGAGAAAAACAACTCAAAGAAAAGCATTAGATTAAAGGCCAACATAAAACAAAATAGAAATTTTTCTAATTGTTGTATTGTAATAAATTAAATAAATAAAACCCCGGAAAAAACAAGCAAAAAAACAAAAGCCAAAATTTTGGCTGCAATAAAGTATGCACTAAAAGACAAGCCAGTTTTCCTGCCATTCCACTAAACACCACAGATAATTCCCTGAACCAGCTTGAACTGATACTGAGCTGCTTATATCCGGTTGCAAATGACAGGACCAGACCTGTCTTATTACTGTGGCAAGGCTAAATAACTAATAAAACATCAGGAAAGACATTTGTAAAAAATATCATAATACTCATTCAAAACGCCGTTAATACGACTGTTTTAGAATAATTTAGATGCGTCCGCTACGGCCTTCCTGACACGTTTTGGAATGTGATAAAAAACGTTTCTGACATACGCTTTAGCACGCTATTTCTGTGCTCTAGTAAGAAAAAAATACAGTTTTATATGCCTTTCTCGGACATGCTTGTCAGAACCTGATGTCGAAAGCCAAAGTGAATATTGGCTCTGCAATTTGTGGTGATGGAGAATAAACAAGCCATTGCCACTGCAGAGCAAATCATTTGGGTTTCATTTACTACTCAGCTGATCACACACTGCCAGCTCAGCCATTGAGCTTAATGGAAATGAACTGGCAGCTCAAAGGAAGGATAACCAACTGTCCTATGTTTGGAGGGTTATCCCTTGTGACTATTGCTGATGATACAGTGTCTCTTATCAGAGCCTGAGTGAGGAAGTATAGTCATTAGGCACAGGCCAGGCTTCCAAAATAACCAAATCTCAAAAACTTATGTTGAACTGTTTTATGAAAATGTGACACCGAGTTGGCCAAATACCCATCACAGCTTTGATTGACAGGGAATCAGTTGCTTGTAGCTTCACTACCCCTCCAGGGTTGATACTGTGTTCTACTTGGAAAAATCCCATGTTGGAGCCCACTGGCATTTGTATTTGTCATCTGTTGGAGGTTTATGGTTGGTTTATGGTTTATGGTTTGCACTGATTGTGCAAACACAAGTGATTAATGGTCAGAGTGATGATCTCATTCTTGGCAGTATTCTTGCTGAGGTGCCTGATTCAGCAAGTCCATGAATGGGGGGCTTAGTTTAATATTTGGAGTGGGAAAGTATTCAAAGAGTCTATCTGACAACATTGATGTTGGCAAAGTAAAAGTTTGTTTTACATTTAAACCCATAACTGAGCTTATGATTTTAACAAAAACTACTCTCAGTGGATGCATCTGCTAATGGTTGAGGTGCGGTCTTGTCCTAGACCCTGAAAGTGGACGATTGCTAGAGTGATTGCTTTTGCTAGTAATTCCCTCAGTTATGCACAGCTAAGGCGATCGGCACACAGGCTGGAACTCTATGCCATTGGTTGAGAGGTCACAAGCTCACCGTTTTGACGACAATAACCCTTTCCCATACCTACTCCAAAGCTTGCCTTGCATGTGAACACAAGTGGATTTCCAAATTAGCACATTTCCAAAGCCAAAATCTCCTAGACTTTTAATGAGCAATAAATAGCTATAGTTATTGTCATTATATTTGTCAGAATAACCATTCCTACTCGGACTCCTAGCCCCACATCGAACATTCAAAACATTTGCTTTCAGGTGGTTGGGGTGTGGCCTTCTGACAAGCTCACTCCTGATTGGCGACAGTGGTTGCCGCAGAAACTTTAAGTCAAATCGATTTGAGTCTATGGCTGCTTACTGATGACATCTGGCTTCAACGTGGCGGCATCTATATTGTGATTAAACATCGACTGAATTGACTTCATTTGGTTGGAGCTGGAAGTAAGACATTTTCTATGGGATCAGTCCATAACAGTCTTTGGTAAGGATACAAAATTTGGGTGTTGCCAGGCAGCATGACGCTACCAGTACATCAGTAATAAATATCCAACCTGTTTCACTTGTTGGTCTAAACTCCCCCTCTCCCTGGCTTGAACAGTATTTGAGGATTGTTTCAACATTGTTTGTAACCGAGTTGCTGGAGGGGACTCAGAGGTCAAAGGAGTCGTGTTAGATCAAGGATTAGAACCAGATGGTGCATCAGAGAACGGGGCTGACATCACATGTGGAGGAGAACTCTGGCCAACTCCATCCATCCATACTGACTTTGGTCCTTTGGCTGAGATTTAGTGGCAGAAATGTCCCCATTTCTGTGTAATTAAGGAAAGTAAACTAAGAGAGGTAAGTAACATTTACATCATTCATGTTGCTGTTCAGGTTCTGGATGCTTTTCTTAAGGATGTTTAGATGATCAGTCATGTTTTATTTATTTTTCCTTGCTTTTCATTAATGTTCTTTCTTGGCTGTGAACAAGTAGACTTTCTAATTTTCATTGAAAAGAAATTCAATAATTTTTATGAGCTGTTCTCACTTAAAAAAAAAAAAAAAGAGCAGGAAAATGTTTGATTTTCTTCCAGCGAAGCTAAATCACACATCCAGAGCAGTTAAACTCCAAATAAATTGTAATAAATAAATTGTAATAAATATATGATTATAAAAAAGGTTTGGATCAGAAAAAAACAAACACTTTTAAGCAGAACAAGTGCTTTAATTGGTCTGAGTGAACTTATGGATGGAGCGTTTTCTTAATATCATTAAATGTGAAGAACAACAAACACACACAGATCAGTTTGGCCTCTGCTGCTGAAGGGAAGCGGTCATCAGTTCAACTCACACCAGCGGTGAGCCGGCCCACGCCAAAGCAGATCTGCAGGAGAGGACGGCAAACAAGCCGGATGCCGTTTCTGAGCTTTCCTCCCAGAAGTTGGTCCATTTTTTAGTCCGTCTCACGACTGGTCTTTCGTCTCGGATTCCCTTCAGCACGAGAAACCAAATCGTTTCCGTGACATTTACTGCACACTTTACTCCATCTATTACAACAGATTCAGCTTCAACACAAACACAAACGTGGGGACGCTGGGACTGCCGACGTGCTTTTGACACACAGTGGCAGCAGGTAAGCTGGTTCGGGGGGGGGGGGGGGGGGGGGGGGGGTACTGAAAGAAGTCAGTTTGCCGAAAGTCACAAGAGAAGGAAATGACCCAAGATGTCCAGATCCAGCTTGAGGACAGAACTGAACTCCTAAAAACTCACTCTGTGTGCTCACAGCGAGGTCTTTGGGATCAAAACCAAACAAGAAAGCAAAAGGCAGAAAAGAAGACACCAGTGTTCCCTCATTCCTCCTTTTTTTTAAGGACACAACCCAAGGTACAGTTTGAACTACAGACAGTCCTTCACAGTAAAACACCAGCTGACCCCTGACCCCTCACAGCTGCTGAAAGCCTCCCTGACAACAACAGAGGGAGAAGACAGTCGACTCAGGAAAGAACATCACACCAAAGCAGCATCAGAGCAAAAAAAAACCACAACGGCTGGAAGCAGATGAAGAGTCAAATCACCGCTTCTTGTGTTTTAATGGTAAATGGAGAACATGCTGACGGACCACAGCCACAACACAAACACACACACACACACACACGTTCTTAAGGAAGCAGCAGAGGATGGATGCACACACAACAACCATGAAACCAAAGCAAAACACAACATTCAAAGACTCACTTTGCATCTTAGAAACACAATGCTTGAAACAATTTATTGACCTGACGGAGAAACAACAGCAAATACACAAGTGCTCAAAACACAAACAAACAAAAAAAAGAGACTGGAAAATAAGAGCAGAAAATAATACACCAAAGTATTACTTGAATAACCTTTTAAATTTGTTTAAAAAAAAAAAAGTTAAAATATAAAATTAAATAATTTGGAGTAAAAAGGCACACATCTTGCACAGTGTATACAATGCAAAACAATTCTCAAAAGCAAGGGAGGGACTATTTACTGCCAAACATCCTATACATGTGGTTAAAGTGGAGGGATACACAGGACAACACGCGTGTGAGAGGGCGGGGCTTAATTTTGTGCCATGCATTAAAAACAAACACATTTTCAATGTAAATTGCAAACATTTAAACAGCATTCTTCATCACCACAGCATCAGCACTCATTCCAAAGGGATCGCTTATATTGATATTTAACAGGATAACAATTTTTATAGGACTAAAATTCAATGTAAAAATAGAAATGTAAAATTGAATCCAAACAAACATTGTGATGGAGGGTTTTTGCACAGGTTAGAAGAGTCAACAAAGACCAGGTTTTTGTTTGTTTTAGCTGGTTATCCAAAGGTGATCCACACAAAAACAACGTTCTCACGTTCACACAGGTATATTGCATTTCCCTTGTTAAGACCATGTTGAGTAACTGGGGTCGTATTCGTAACATTTGGTTCCTTTCTTCTTGTGCAAAATATACAAAAAACAAAAAAAAAAACACAAAGTATAACACAGACAACTCACTTTAAAAAAATAGCAAACAAATAGAAGCCTTACAACTGGCATTAATTAATGAACAAGAAATCTTTAGCTACTTTACTGAAGGCCCCCCTCCCCATTCCAACTTCTAAATACTGAAACACGCACACCCCTCGTCAACAGTGGGTGTGTGTTGGTGCAATGCTGGAGGTAAACTGCCGTATGCGCGCCCTGCAAAGACAAGCTAAAGATTGGTCCCCAAATCCAAGCGCTACCAGCCCACAGAGTGCTTCTTAAAGGACGAGACCAGCTGCTTTTTCTAACTCTGCACAACTTTGTCTTCCCTCGACGCCGTAAATGCCTTCCTACCCTTAAGAAGCAGAAAAAAGGGTGGGACACGGAGGAAGACCGGACACGGTTTGTTTCTTCTGTTTGTCTGTCTCACATCTGCAGGATGTAACAGAAAAATAGCTCCTAACAATAATGAAAAGTGCATCAGTTCGGATTGGAATCATAAGGTGCAGTCGGAGACGGAAAGTTGCGACACCCACTGTGAAGACACTCTGATGACTGACTCTCTGCTGCAGGAGCAGAAAGCTGGATTTTTTTTCCATCGGTAATTTTCAGTAACAGGAGAGACGACAGCCAATCAGATTGGTCCCCTCCTTTTACGGACAAATGTCCTTCCCTTTAACCAAATATAAGTCACTGCATATCAACACAGAGAAACCACTGAGGTGTAAACAAACACTGTAATTCAGCAAAGTACTGTGGAAATCAAATTAAAAAAAAAAGCAGGAAAAAAGAACACATTAAAGCGGAATTGAGGGTGTTCAGGGAGAAGATTTGTTTGGCTGAGTGCTTGCATGTTCTTTTGGGGAATGCGTGTGGGCTCTTGGCGTGTTGGAAGACTGCTTCCTACTTCCTGCAAAGAAGCGATTTGCATCAGGAAAGGTTCAACTCCTTCCAGGCCTTCTCCGTTTGAAAGCCTGCGTTGGGCCTGTGCTCGCTCCGTAGAGACGTCACAGCCTCGCCAACATTCCAATGAACATCACAACAATGAGAAACATTCAAAACAAGCAAAAATGAAGAACTCCGTTTTGTGTTAGGAACAATAACAAAAAGGGAAAAATTCCAAATTCCCACATTTAAAGCAAAAAAACAACAACAAAAACAACAACAACTGCTTGTATATAAAATGTAATGACTTGGACAAGCTTTGAAGAACCTTACCATCCAAAGTAACACAAATAGAACCAAACAAAGAATGTAAACAAACAATGTTTTGTTTAGCTGCAGTGCGGCACCCCACTGAAACAGAGAGAAGCGAGGAATGAGGAGGATGGATGAGGGAGAGTGATCCGAAGCCATCACAGCACCTTATTACAACTCTGCCTCTATGGTTCTCCTCTCCATCTCTCCTCCACCCCACTCTCCACCTGCCCTCCCTTTCCCATGTGCATCTGTGCCTCTATGTTGCTCAGGAGGCTAAGACAGGATGGTGGCGATGAAATCATAGAACCTCTTGGAGTACTGTTCTGGGTTCACCGTGGAGATCTCTGCTCCGGCCTGCAGATTAAACACAGAAATCCAATATCTGCCTCCCAAAATGACACAGAAATGATTTCCATCCATAACCTGTACACTGAATTATTAAAAGGCTTGATGCTGCCTTTGAACAGAAGTGTCTGCGTGCAGAGACGTACCCCATGTTTGACAGTCTTGGCGGCGTGAGCAGCTTTCTTCTTGGCATCATAATGCTGAAGGATGTCTATAATAGCCATGAAGTAAACCTCTTTTCTGGGAGCACCTGTATTTGAAAGCAAAAGGAGAAATACATTCTGCACCTCAAAGCAACACTAAAGAAATTAAAGTCTGAATTCTATTCAGGTTCACGTGATTTGATCTCATTAGAACCTTCAAGCATCCGCCAGTAGGGGGAGCTCTTTCCTCTTATTTTTAACCATGGCAGTCAGAGGGACAGGTGTCATAAATCCAAATCCTCTATGCAGGGGGTCACTCACCATCATTGCTTTTGATGGCATAGACGTCGATGGAGGGATCAAACTCTCCCGGCGACAGAGGCTTGGTGCTGTCCAGAGTGTTGCTGGGACTGTCGGGGGGTGTCCCGACTCCCCCTCCGTCACTCTCTCCGTCATCCTCCGCCTCGTTATCCTCGCTGTCCACCTCCTCCTGCTCTGCTCGCTCAACGTCATGAATCCCCACCAACAGACTGTAGTCCATGAGCTTTAGCTGAGCCAGGAACTGAAGAAGGTGAAAGGTCAGAAGAGAACCATCAACAACAAGTTTTAGGGAACAAGCATTCCTCATAAGTGAGACATCTCCCACATACCTCCACATCCTTTCTAAGCTTCTCCAGGAACATTTTCTTGTTCTCCCCATCAATGTAGATCTTCTGTCCATCATTGATGAAGTCATTGTCCTTGTAGGTGGGCAGCTCCTTAGCCTGCCCATTAGCATTAGAGATTAGCAACCGAATTACAAAAGAAAAACTACAAGATTAGCTTGAACTGGTAGCAGACAGAGTTTAGTGGATAAACTCAAAAGACCAGCTTATCTGTTCTAGAAAATGCTTTTGAAATTTACTACAATTAAGTGAAGCCAGTGTATTTTGCAAGGACAAAATGCCAATCTATAGGATTCGCCTTAAAGCTGCGGCTGCAGAACCGCGAGCAGCCTGTAGGAGGGAGAAGTGTTAATGTGGGGAGGAGGGGGGGCCTTATGCTAAGTCACTGAGGAAAAAAAAGAGAGCAGGAAATGAGGTAACACGGCAAGAGCAGCAGTTTAGCTACTACAATGACACTACGGCAGCAGGAACTGAGCGGCGACACATAACCTCTGAAATGCGCACAAACAGAACACACACACACCCACATACACACACACACACACACAAAAGATCTCGACATAAAGAGAAAACAAACCCATCACACACACAAAAAAATGGAACACTTGAGAACGCATATATAGACGCACGGACCTCCGGTTGATCATAAATATGGAATGCACAACTTGCTCAACTGATCATGAAACTGATGACATGAAAAAGGAAGATGTGTTGATGGCAGAGTGAAAAAAAACGAATGTCTTCCATCTTTCTGTGCACCCATTGTGACTTTTTTCTACGCAGCCAAATAGGTCTAAATCAATTGATAGCAGAACCCTCACCAGAGTGTTGGATTACAGCAGGCAAACTGAATATAATGTACAGACTCTTAAAGAGTGAACTGCAAGCAGAAAAGCAGAAGTTTATAACAGGAAGCCTGTCCAATCCGAAACATGTTTGAGATCCTTTTCCATAAACCAATAACAAAAAAAACACAACAGTTTGTTGAATAATTTAGGGGGTTAATTACTAATTGTGGGTTTTTCGGATTAGATCAGGGGTCTGCGACCTTTAACCCTTGAAGAGTCATTCGGGTCAATTTTTCACCAACAACAACCCAGTAGGAGCCACAAAGAATTGTTTTGATTTCTCTATTTAGACTGATTTGCATTAATGTTAATGTTACTACTATAATAATAAAATAATAATATGTAAATGAATTGTTGGTATTGGCATAAATAAAACAGACACGAAAACAGCCTTTTTTTTTTCTAAAGATGAAATAAGCGATTCACATAACTTCCTTTCAAAATAAAAGACACCTTGAATCACATAGGATCATCTCAATGCAGCAAATGTAGTAGTAGGTAATGCCAACAGTGATTGAAAAAAGAAAACGGGGCATCTCAGCCAGAAACGTGTAAATCTAACAAAATTAAATTAAATCAGAGGTAATTAAGGGACCCTTACTGTCCTTTTCAAACCACAAGGTGCACCTAAAATCCTTGAATTTGTTAAAAAATAGAATATCCATTTTACAATCTGGCGCGCCTTAATTCTGGTGGTGCTTATGACCTCAAATTGATTGTTAGTTTGACTTGTGATAGGGACTGTTCTTCAACTGTTTGTAAATGAGTTTAATAAAGTTTGAATTAGTTTACTTAACCTTTTTTTTTTTTACTTTGAAGTTTTTTTTATTTAAAGGGTAACTGTATTTTTCATTTACCACAGAGCCAATATGGAGGGGTAAAAGAGCCCCATGTGGTCGCAGACCCCTGGACTAGATCTTCACGACGCTAAAGAAAGTTGCTCTTGATCTATTGTGATGATTTTATGGAAGTGAAGACTTTGCCTTCTCGGTGTTTATTTCAACTAAAGACTTGAAAAGAAAATGTGAAAACACGTCAGTTCATAAATGCAGCAACAGAGTCGCTCTTTGCTTTGTGTTAAAACATTTGTGAATAGAAAATTGAAACCACCACTCCCTACACTGAGAACTGAAAGCATTATGACTGTTGTGCCGTGACAGACGGCACGCTGCACAGCCTCAATCATTGCACTTTTGACCTATTGTCACAACAACAATGATATTCGGTCAATTTAATCTCTTCTAGAAGATGAAATATTAAAACGTATGATTTGCAGGAAATATTGTGACCAATAAAACATTACAGGAATGTAAAGATGATCTCCTAATGGAAGACGTTTGTTCCACTCAGTATTTCAGAAGCGGTAAATGGTGCAGCTAAGTTGGAAGTGCTGCATAACTCAACCGTATGAGGAAAAGATGACTGAAAATGGATGAAATGTGTGCAAAATATGGGTTTAAATTAACAAAGTATAAGCCTGGAGAACACAAAGAATGAGAATGTGCAGCCGAAAAATATTTATAAATATGTATATATACAAAAACATACAGAATATACGGTGCGGCAAAAAAGTGTCTGTCAGTCACTGATTCTACGAGTTGTTCCACCTAAAAAGATGAGAGAGGTTTGCAATATTCATCCTAGTAACACCTTGACTGTGAGAGACGAGAATTTAAAAAAGAATCCAGG
Source organism: Oryzias latipes (assembly GCF_053564925.1). Taxonomy (NCBI): domain Eukaryota; kingdom Metazoa; phylum Chordata; class Actinopteri; order Beloniformes; family Adrianichthyidae; genus Oryzias; species Oryzias latipes. The sequence goes on along the minus strand of NC_136256.1, from coordinate 18,938,638 downwards.
AAATCACACTATAGGATAAAAGGGCAGATAACAAGTGTATAATAACGTTTCCTGCAGGTCTTCACCAGGTTTTCACTGGAGCTGTAGATGTCTTTGGGCTGTTTTCAGATTTTCTATTAGAATGAGGTACAGGAACTGGCTAGGCCATTGAAGGATTTTCAATGTTGCCACGCCTTTGTTGCCCGGGCGTGGTCGGCATCATGGTCCAACCGGGAGATCCGGCCATGTCTCACGTCTCACTGATGGAAGGAGCTTCTTTGCACAAAATCTCACCATACATGGCCTCATTCACCCATTCCTTAATGAAGATCATTTGAAGAGAAGCAGCTCCACAGCATGATGCTTCCACCTCCATACTTCTAAGGACTTAGACAGCTTTTGGTTTTAGTCTTGGTGGGGGATTGCAGTCTGACTGTCAAACGGTGTGGACAGGTGACTTTTAAACAGATGACCTGTTCAAACAGGAACCATTCATACAGGTAACAAGTGGAGGATAGAACTTCTTAAGGAAGTAACAGTTCCGTGAGGGACAGAATTCTTGCTTGTTTAGAAGAGTTAAATACTTGTTTTCTGCACTAATACACAAAAACAGACCTTAAAATTATACAATTTGATCTCCTGTTTTATTTTTTGCCTTCCGTCTCTAACACTTGAAGTGTATCTATGACGAACATCACAGACCTCTCTCATCTTTTTAAATGGAACAACCTGAGGAATGCAAAACAGGCGAACACTTTTCTGTACCACTGTGGATATGTAGTACAATGAAATACGTTTATAATAGATCATGCCTAGTATTTGAGCCCTGGTTCTCTTACATCTCTTACGTGTTTCATGGCACAGTAAAAGCGCGTGGCAATCCGCAGTGTTTGCAGCCTTTGCTGAACATTACCAGATTTGGGCCGAGGGGGCGCATCCTCTGGTTGGGTTGGCTGCTAGAAAAGGGGGGAGTGAGGAAGGGATGTAGGGGTGGAGGAGAGGAGAGGAGAGAAGAAAGAGAAGAATGGAGGAAGCAAGTTGGAGGTAAAGGTTCAAGTTTAACAGAACACAAGTGTTTAAAGGGGTAAAGGACTGGAAAGGGTAAAACGCGGAAGATTTGTAGTCTTCAGTGTGTCTGAGTGCATAAAGAAAGAGAGGGTTCACAAATATATTTATTGTTATAGAAGCACTGGCATACTATATTTGCTGATTTTTGTTAAACTGAGCCCCAATTTACTTAAGAGGAGTTCCTACATTTTTAATGACAACCTTATAACATTCACTCATTCAAGGCTCAAAAACTGTCCCAGATTGAGGAATATGCCTTGTATGATCATATGAATGCTGTGTCATAAAAACCACTCAAAACAGGAAGTAACACACCACCAAAGCAATGATACATGATGTGCCATGCCGCGCCCTTAGCGCAAATGTAATTGAGCTGCACGCATACAAATGTTGTGATTGGTTTCAGACGAGTCCATTTTCTAATAATTATTTCATATGTTTAAAGCAGCAAAGCAACGGTTTCAGATAACATCTGATGAACGTAAATCTAAATTTCAAATGAGACAGTAAAATCATCAATTAAGATTTAATTTGAGCTTCAACTATGAATGTACAGAGCTGTGGTCTTCCTTAGATTGCTCACCAAAGAAATGATTTAAACAGAGCTTATAGACACTAATCGAACGATTTTTCAACCAAGATAATAATAGTTATTTTGAGCTATTTTTATCCCCTTTACAGTTTCCTCCTCTATTTAAAATACTTTTTGGTAAGAAATAATGCTGCCATAGAAGCAAAGTTGAACTAGAGTGTATACAGATTGTTTTGAAAGGGTTTGATGGTGCTATTTGGATAGCAACTGCCACTGAAGGATGCAAGAAGTAAAAGAAATTGCAGCAGGTTTTTCTTGCGCTTTTGCTGCTGGTGGGTTCTGGCAAAAGCAAGCAAAGCAAACAAACAAACAAAAATGACGTTGAAATGAATAAACTTTGTTCTGTGCTTTATCAGATCTGGGGTTAAATCTAGGGATTTCATTCCTACATCAAAGGAGATGAGCTAACAGGTAAACTCACACCTTACTCCAGTCGTATTGCTACATGAAAGCCTTGCGTGCTCAACGCTGAGCTGATAAGAGGACAGAATAAAAACTGGTGCTGAGAGTTTCTGAGAAGAAACAAGTGCTCTTCTATGAACCAAGAAAACACAATCTTTACATTTTCCACATTAAAATTCAGTGGGTTAGAATCCACAACATGTCAACAATATAGCTCCCATCACAGCCAAGAAAGACAACAAACATTAGCTGATGTGACGTGATGAGATTATTAAAGAAACAAATTTAGTTCAAGCCCTCTAATGTTTAAAGCTATAAATCCCAGAACAGATAAAGAAGGTGCAAATGAAAGAGGTTGGTTTTCGTCCACATGTAAAGACATTAGAAAGAATGTAGTTCTTCAAGGGATGCACAATTAATTGCATTCCATGCAGACGCATGCATTAAAAGGAGGCCAGCCATGCAGTAGGATGAAAAACTCGCTTGTGTTGTTTTTGTTTGGAAGCTAACACGAGAGAACAATCCAACCCACTTCTGAAAGTGTAATCGCACACCTTCATCGTCGTAACTAAAGCTTTTCAAGACAGTAATCCTTTAGAAGTGGAAAGGCTGAGACAACTGCTCGATAAACTTCAATTATGATGGTTACTCTTTCTGACAAAAAGCCTTTTCAGAGGAATAAAAATTAGCGACAGTTTGTCACACTTTGTTTAAAAGAGTGCCAAACCTTGAGGTTAAAGAAAAACCTTTTTTCTAAGAAAAACTCTTCTGCTGTTTCTCAATTGCATTTGGAAGAAGCAAGTGTGTTGACAGCTGTGCTGCACACAAAAACCCATCCTAACGGCAGACTCACATGTGTGCTGAATTCCCAGCTGCTCTGGCTTTAATAAAGTTTTGCTTTTTGCTTTATCTGCTGATTTCTAAAATTAGTTCAGGGGGGTTTCCCTGATGTCTTACTGCTTGACGCCTGGCATGTCAGACCGACGCAGCAGACGGCTCTAACAGCCACTACAGGGACAGTCTCACAGAAAAAAAACATTCACCGAGCAACATTTTCCAGACATATAATGAAAATAAATAAATATAATAAACATTATTTCAGAACTTAGAACTGTAATATAACTAAAACCACAAGAGGTTAGGTGAAAAACATTCAATGCTGATACTCAAAGTTGCTTAACTGCCAAAAAAAGAAGAAGCAAAATTGGAAATAATTGCAATAAGGTTAAAATTATTGGTGGAAGAAGCTGTGAAATGACTAACGCCAAAAACCCTCAAAAAGATTTAAAAGTCTCATTTTCATCTCCAACATCAAGAAATGTTTCTTATTTTCAAATATTACACAAACAGACGCGCAAAAACACACACGTAAATACACCATTCAGACTCATAACATCACCAATTATACAAGAAGACGAGTTATCAAAGCCACAACAAACTTAAAACACACACTCAACCCGTCACACACAGCCAGCAAGCAGGGATACTAATGGAACGGCAGAAGCAGGGAAAGAGGGGGACAAAACTAGCGTGCAGTGGTTAGAAAGGGATAGAGGTCACGAGGTGGGTCCTGACTTAAGGGGATGGATCTTTTCATCTGTCATTGTTTCCCAAAAGGAAACAAAGCAAAACCAAACTTTGTGTTGGTCCATTTGGGTCGTGACAGTGAACCTGCTAGAAGCTGTGTCTGTTTTTTTAAATACAGGCCTCTTTCCGTCTAACAGTCCACATGGCTTTGGGATTTTGAGTTTATTCAAAGTTTCTGATTGAATTAGGACATGATGAAACTGGTCTGAAAGACAGACACTTCAATAAATGTAATGGTTTGTTTAATCACACAGAGTGCTGATCAAGCAGATCAGGATTAGAACTCTTTTAATACCACACACTGACTGAAATCAAAGAAGTTACCTGAAAGGTATAAAAACACCAGAAATAAAGCACAGGGATTTGATCAAAACTATTTCAGCACACTGGCACTGAAAGGGAAATGAGCAGCTATAGAATCAAAGAGAGATTTTTACCAGAAGTTTCCTACTTTATGTTGTTACTTTTTAAGAATGCACAGATTAGTCAGTGAAGACGCTTAAATATGTGTAAATATGTACAGCAGCTGACTGCGGCTCGCAGTGGCGGGGGACAGTACCTTCTCTTTGTCGCTGGCCTCTCTTGCTACAGTGGAACCCTGTAAAATAGAAATAATTTAAAAGGTTTTATTTCTTTGGCATTTCAAAATAAACATGCAAACAACAGTTTAAGACAAAAACAAAATTAAACCTATATCTTGCCACAAACCATTCTTAGAGGGAGCAAAGAGATGTTGCACTTAAGCTAAATCGTTTCTTCTCTTCTCGTGATTAAAGGTTTTTTTTTAAATAGTTTTTGTAACCCTACGTACCTTGAGATCGTATTTCTTGTAAACAGACAGGCGGTGGGAGAAGACATTGCGTGTAACAATCATGTAGGTCTCATCTCCATCCACGGTGAGTCGGTACATCCCCAGAAACTGAGGCAACAGTGTGTTGCCATGGCATTCCACAATGAACTAATAAACAAAACAAAACAAAACAAAACAAAACAAAACAGAGGGTTAGGTTTTTAAAGTTTAAATTTGGGGGAAATAAGGTGTTCTTCCTTCGCTTAGGTCATTTAACTACATCAAACAAATACATTTGAATGTTCAAAGAACAGTCGTCTAAATGCAAACAATTGTTACGAAATGACATTTGGCAGTCCACATTACCATTGAAACTTCATTCTGGTGGAGCCATTTCAATCTTGTTTTTACCTGGTGGTATTTCTTTAAAATGTTGTGCATTTCTGCCACATCTTCGCTGCTAATAGTCTTGATGACGTAGCGTTTGTCGTAAGACGTATGAAAACGGGCGCCGCTGCGGCCCTGAGCGTCACTGTTCAAAGGAGCGCTGCGTGTCAGAGAGTTCTGCAGACAGAGAGGAAAACTAAGACTACAGAAAAACAAAAACCCTCAAAAGTCCTGTCATGGTACAATGAACGCTGTGAAATTTCCACAGTTGTTACACTGCAGTTTGATGAAGATACAGCACGGCCGAACTTCTCTATGGATTCCTACTTGTAGCTGTGCAGTCTAAACATTGAGGACCTTAACTTTGTGTTTGCTACAGCAAAATAAAACTGATCCAGTATTTACCATGAACTCAACTTCCTGTTCTCCAAAGACCCACTCTGAAGAAAATTATGTTTTTGGTATTTTAAAATGGTCTTGTGGCATTTTTCTCATGCTGGAGGACATGTAGAAAGAAAATTCAGCTTAAAATTTTACTTATTTATTCAAATCGTAAATCAGGAGCAGACGGGAAAAAAAATTGCTGGGCAGGCCACATTCGCTCCATTCCGATGCATCATCCACTTGTAGACGACTAGATCCATGTACGCCTTTGATTTCCTCACCTGACCTGGCATGTGGTTCAAAAGTGGAAGGCTGGATAGCTCCAACATTTTGTTGCACCAGTAATGTTGGGTTGGGAACATCTAACGAACTACTGCCGCTTTGCAGGTTTTTTGATTTTGCCTAAAAAAATCTGAATCGTAATTGAAAGACCGCTGGGAACGCTTTTACAATAGTTTAAAATATGATCAGAGTGGGTCTTTAAGAATTATTATTTACAGTTTTAAAACTTGTTGCTGGTTCAGTAAAGTAAAAAAACAAAAGAAAATGTTTTAAATATTGCACCTTATTTATGACATTACTAAAAAAAAGAAAAACCCTTTTGCCTCAATCCAAAACCATAACAAAAAATCTCCTGTTTACACTCACTGTAACAGTAGGAGGAAATAGTACGTCTACTGTATCGTCATTTGGTCAAATGAAGCTTGTCATAGGATTAGAACAGATTATAGCTAATAGCTGCTGTTGAATGACATAAAAAACAACATTTTTATACCCAAAACAAAAACAGAAAGCTTGTTAAAGAGCAGATGAGGAACAAAAAGAAAGACATAAACAGGCAAACTTTCAGGATGGTGATTTATTTTCCCCCACAGCAATCTAGTCGAGCAAATATGGCTTCAGAATGATCAGTTTGTTAACGTCCCCCACTGCCCACTCCCTGCAGCCAACAGAACCTTAATGTAAACATAAAAAGGACAGCTGCACTGCTCTGGGATACAATGACCTCCAAATACTGCCAACTCACTAACTGCATTCGAAACTGTGGAATTGCTGGCAAAGCATGGAAAAACAAAGAACAAAGAGCCTGACAAAAGATGTAAAAAGAAGAAAAGTAAAACTATGGAAAAATGTCACATTTTAAAGGCGGCCATAATGGGAAAAAAACTGCAAATTAAGAAATGGTGTGTGACTGATGTGAAAACAGGAAAAAATGCTGCAGAAACAGAAAGTTTATACTGGTTATTAGGTAAACAAAAGGAGACTTTGCAAAGAAGTGAAACTAATGAGAGAAATGGCATATGGGTGAAGTAAAAAAAATATGCATTGTTGTCATTACCGAGAATTCCTGATCATCAATACCAAACCGCTCCCGGAGGTTACGAAACACCAGTGGACAGTACTCCTTGAACTTAAAATGGCTGGGCATGTTCTCCCTAGACAACAAAAATCAGGACACAGAAAAACATTTTCGTTAACGTGTGGTTGGGAATGAGGCTGCACTTTTTTGGAAATAAAACCCCAAACTTATTCAAAAGGCTTGCTATATGATAAAAAAGATCTTACTTGTTAAATAGATGGTTGTCCACTTTAATCTTGGAATAAGCCTTGAAATCATCTGGCATGAGCATAATGGGAATCTGAATATGGCTTAACTCGTTTATCTGCGTACAAAAAAGCAAACAAGAAAAAGGATTTGTTAGTAACTCCTTTCATGAAACAATACCGGCAAGGATCATTTCAGCTAATTGAAGTTTTAGACACACTATCCAACCAACCAACAACCACTGGTAGAAATAGAAAACATCCCATTTTTCCACATATAAAGATTGTAAACACTTTTCTTAAGAGATGAGCAAAGTCAGAAATAAAGACTTAACGGGGTAATACAAAAAAATTTAATACGACTACGAAGTAAATGCTTTGAAAACGCTGAAAAAATATGTAAAATTTAAAACATAAAATATAAACTGGTTTAAATTGGTTAAACAAACGGATTTTACTAGTGTTTTAAACCAAACAAAGGTGGATATTTTAACACCTAAAATGATCAAATCAGCAATTCCAATGTTATGACTGATTTGATTTCAATAAGTGCTGCTTGAAACTGAGCCTGAATTAAAACTGAAAGTCTCTTTTTTATTGAAAAAATGAAAACAAATAATAAAATCCCTAATTCTTTAATGAATTTCTTCCTTTTTGTGTGGAATAAGAACAGATTTAGATCATTTTACGTTAATGGATTACAGTTTTTATTAAAGAATGTTCCACTTTCATTTTGTTAAACTTAGTTACTTAAAACGTGTTTTTAAAAACAAACTATTTGGTTTGGATGAAAATTTGTAGAATATATTTTAACAAGTTTAATAAATTCTTAAGTTACATTCAACGCTGACTTGTGAGCTCAGGAATGAGAATGGGATCAATTCAGTATTTTAGCAGTAATACCCATTTTGATGATCAATTATTAATTATTTATTTGCTTTGAAACAAGTAGCTGTAGTAAATGTAGTTACTTGTTTTGAAACAAGAAACTGAAAAGATATCTCCAATACCTTCTAGTCAGCGTTGTGTTGGTAGATTAGTGATCAAGGTTTTAAGTGCCAAGTTATTGAGAACAAACTTTTTTTTTTATTCAGGCAGAGACCCAATGCAATGCTTTCAACACTCTGCGCTTTTTTCTTCTTCTAGTTTGTTTGTTGAAGCACATGAAACCCAAATTGGGGTGGATTGAAAGCAGCTGCTAATGTGTGGTTTCTAAAAAGTCATATGTAAACACATGAGCCATAATGCTGTTGACTCACATTTGACTGAAGACACATTGATTGTAAGTGTTTGCACATTTAGAATTATGGTTTAACAAAAGAGAACTTTCTATGATTTTTTAAAACCTGTCACAAAACAACTGTAATTTCTAAAAAACACCTACAGTACACATTGAAGGAATTTTCACTTGAAGCTGGCCGTGCTTCACACTCCTGCATAGCATAGATCTGTCATTTGCTATGACTCAGCCGGAGAAGCATAAGGTGTGTGTGTGTGCCGGCATGTGTGTATGCTTGTTTGTTGCTACCAACAGACAAGTGTGCTGGCAGGTTGCCCCATTTATGATCTATTAATAGCCTAGCATTTGCCTTGCAATGCTTTTAATAAAGCTGCACCCATTGTGCTCCAATCCTCAGACATTTTTTTTTAACTAAAGGGACGATTAAAAAAAAGCGTTTTCTTCTAGATCAAAATTCTGGACAAAACTTTAGCGCACGTTTTTTTTTACAACCAAACTATTAGCCCTGACACAATGACATCTGTCAAATTTAAACCCTTATAATTCATTTAACTAACTGATGCTTCCTTGTTAGTAGTTTGACATTTGAAATTTTGTGTGGCTTAACATTGTGCATTAAAAAAAGGGAAAACTTTAAGTTTCATTTCTGACATAATCTTGTAACTCGTCGGAATTACATGAGCATCTTTCATCTCCGTTTAGCTTGAGAGCTGCTATTTTGTCGTGCTGTCATTTATAATTATGCTAGCTTGTTTCCTCTGCTCCTTCCAATTCTGTCCGTGTGACAGATCACGTGCAGAAAGGAAGCAGAAGTATGACGAGATTACTTGGACCTCAACGACATCCTCATCCCAAAAGCTTTCTAGCCGTTAATGTTTGGGGTGTTCACAAAACTCTCTCAATGTTCTTTTAATAGCTGGTTCTTCTCCACAAAGAGTCATTAACATCACTCTATCCGGGTGGCTCAGAATCACCACATACACACACAAATACAAATGTACAAGGGGGGAGGGATTCTTTTTTCCATTTTCATGTTTCCAATTAAAACTTCTAGGGTGTAGCTACACAAACCAAACAAACAAATTAATGATAAACAAAGGTAAACAGAAGATGTGTTTTTTCTATTTGTATGTTTTGAGATCATTTTTATTTCTTATTTTACTAATTTGTTTTAAATCCTTGTTTCTGGTAAAGGAAAATCAATACTTTGCATCCTCTTTCAAGGAGGTACTAACTTCTACCAGTTCAGAGTAAATTCTTACTTTTTTTTTAATTTCTTTTTTTTTTGGACTATGAGTCTCATGAACCAGAAATGTTGGTAAGTATTAAAGGCAGAATGTAAACGACCCAACTTTAAAAATGCTACGAGTCACACTGGATGTTGTTTTCCTATTCAATAAGTACACATAAGCAACAAATACAGCCAACTGTTTATCATTTTTTGCTCCTATGCTTCAAGCATCCTAAATTCCATTGCCTTTGTTATAAAATATAAACTACAATGTCAAAAGAAAAAAAATGGAAGATTTAAATTATAGTGACAGGAATAATGTGATAAAATGTGTCAAAAAAAATCAGCTTTTAATACACTAAACAACTCCAAACTCAGCAAGTTAACTCAGCCTCTGTAAAAAAAAAGTCAATGATTGCTGTAACTGCCCTTTGTGATTTCATGAATGTTTTAAAAACAAGGAGAATATTTGATCAAAAGTAGACTACCGGTAATAATACCATGGCAACTTTTGCCTTTTACCAGTTAACCAGACCTAAGCTAACTCATAGACATGAAACGAGAATGTCTGCAGATAATTTACAGATAACTCATACAAAATGTTCCAGCTTCAATGAAGATAAGAGAAGCAAGTTACAGTCAGTGTTTTACAAATCACAGAAATGTTTTCTGTAACTGAAATCCATCCTTGAGAAAGGGAAAAAAAAGATTTCTTTATAAAAGAAACACAGGGCAATATGGAACAAAATGTAGATGTTATGGTAGTTGAGAGAGAGAGAAGGTTAATGTGTGGTGCTTCATTGACTATATTTTCCACGGTAGTACCTTCTAAACTTATATATGTAAAGTGTTATGGTTCTTTTGGCACGTGCATGTATTGCCAAATCTTCCCTGCTGCCATGAAACACGCAGACCCATTTTACACCACCACTTCCTTTAAGTTTACATAGTGAAGAAGATTATTTTCTCAACTCAGCATGAAGCAAGTGTGGGCTGTTCCTCTGTTGGACAGGAAGTTCATGACAGAGCATGCTCTCCGTTAGAGTGGCAAGGTTTGTTCCTGTAAACTAAAAAGTTGAGTCTCTCTTGAAATATGAAGGAATACAAGCACCATATTTTAAACAATTTTGATTTGAACTAATTAGGCATACAATCAGATGGTACAGAAATGAAGCAAACACTTGAAAGCATATAAAAGTTCAGGCAATCTTTATATTCTATGACTTCTTTATTGTATACAATTTGCAATTAAAATAGGATGTGCAATCAATCTAAAAAATCTGTAATGTCAAAGTTATGCAAGGTTACTCTTAAACTGTTTCTATAATAAACACATTGCAATGTTATGTTATTTTTAAAATAAAGCTCACGAAAATATTTTTTTTCCCAGGTAATTTTTGTTGAAATATGAAGCAGTTAATTTAAAGAAATACCCAAACAGTATAACATCAGTTTTACACTACAATGGTTCTAGTCTAAATGGCAGATGCACGGTGATATCAGAAAAAGATCAATATCAGCCCAAAGCCTGCATTAAAGAGGTAGTTTATGGTAACTTCAGATATAAACAGTTCTGCAGAATGCAGTGGGGCACCTGCAACAAACTCCAACATATCAGCAGTGTTGCAACAACCTGTCCTACCCGTCTCTTTTCACCATAAGGATATGCTGTTTAATTTCTGCATCTTTAACTGTTTTATACCACAGGAAGCTTACCTGTAGTGCTATTTGTGCAAAGTTCTTGATGTTCTGCTGAGTTCTGCCTGCCAACTGAGAATTGCAAGCTTTTAGTAAAGATGTGCAGAGATAAACCGAAAGCCCACAGCTTGTGGTTTGCACAAGACATTGTTTAAAGCGAATCTACAGTTTACTGGGAATAACAACAAAGAGTTACCCTTACTGGAAGTTACCAAACATTAAAAAACACAACTGCTTTTGACTAATGAACCAGTTTGCTGAATTGAAGCGTGTTTAACTTTTTGAGGGTTAAACTATCCAGTTGTTTTATATGAATTTTTTCTGGTATGCTTATGAGACTTCTATTTGAGTTTCAAACACATTAAATGTTTTGTATAGATACATTTTTATTACATTTTAACCACAAAGTTTTATTCTGATTGTCAACATTTGTTTAAGTAAATTACAATATGTGTTTCCCCAAATAAAACTGTGTTATTCATGACTGTGACTACTCTTATTTTGATTACAATGGAAATACTTAAACCATTATACTTATTTTTCTGTATGCCATCCTAGAAAAGGATACTTATTTAGTCTAAACTTTGTTTATTGTGTTAAAAGGTGTAGGTGGTAAAAAATAATTTATGAAATTGCAATAGCAACAAAAATCTTATCTGATGTTAATAAACAGACAAAAAAACTTTTCTTGACAATTTAATGATACTAACTTAACATGGCTCTAAAGTAGAATTTTAAGGAGGTTTAGTAAACTGATTTAAATATTAAAACGCTTTTATTTTGCAAAATTTTAGATTACTCTTGCAATAAACTACAAACATTTATCCAAGGAAACAATTAAAAGACCCAACTAAAAATAACTTAAATAGATATTAGGAAAGTTCCGTTATCTTCTATGAACTTAAAAAATGGTCACAAGAAACACCAAGAACTCAAAGAATATTTTTGCTAGTCTGTACCTGAACAGAACCACAAAACTATTTCCTAAGTTCTTGTTTCTGTCTGATTCCAAGGGTTTTACTTGTACAGTCCCAACCTCTCCATTTTCTTAACCCATAATTAAGCACAAATCTTTGTTGTAGAGCTTTCTAGAGATATTTATAGAATGTCTCACTTATACAATGAACAAACACAATTGTCATGAATCAAACAGCTTAAAAGGATACAAAAAGAAAGGAAAGAATGAGAACAGCAGGCAACTAAGCTATCTGAAAGAAAGTTCATAATGAATTCAATCTAAAATGGGCCAGTTAATAAAAAATTCTACTGATGAACAAAAAAACAACAAAATACCGTTTTCTTAGTTTATTTACTCTTTAAGTCAGTTTACATTTACTTTTATCTGCACAAATTTCCCCATAAATTCGGTTAAAAAAACAAAACAAACTAGAATCCCTCTGCCACATCATCTAACAGATTTATAGGGATTAAAACCCCAAAACAATCCAACATCAATCAAATCAACAATTCATTAATGACATAGTTTAGACAAAAGAAACAACTTTCAGTTGAAGCTGTGCTCTTCAATTCTGTCCTAATTAAAGAAAAAATAAATGTTTTTTTATGCCTTTCAATTTGTACATTTTCCTTGCTTAAGAAAAGGTATTACTGTTATTTCTTGCTCCACATACTAATGCCTTTCTAACAGACAGTTGTTAGCAAATGAAACCTATGCTATGATCTTCAACTTCACAACAAAAAATGAAGCAAAATGGAAAAACGTGTATTTTGAATCATGTTTTCAATGACCAGACAATGTATTGCTATTTGTTTTGCATTATCTTTATAAAGAAATACACCCCTATAACATATTTTTATTTTCACATGGCCATAAAGGATATTGATTTTTTTTTTACAGTTTTTAATGGGAAGAACAAATTTCACCTATGGGTGACAATGAGTTTAACATTAATCATTAAAAAAGGTGAATGTATCTGGGTAAAGCTCTAAAAAAATACTGAATTTTTGCTAAATGGTATCAGACAACATTACACCAGTATAATAACTAAATTATTGTTGACTTCTCACTGCTGCTCTGACCCTTCTGTACACACACCGTCAGTCTTTTCTGTGAGCAGCTTGTGATGTAAGAACATTAACATATTAAGAGATATACATGTTCAAACTATTCCCTAATGCTGCATATGACACACCTAGTGTTCTACCATCACATTCCCTTTTTTTGTGCCTTAGGCTAACACTTCTGCTCTTTCTCTTTAAAGCTTGTTTAAGTTCTCACTGATATCAGCAGTAGCTACAAAAAAACATTGTCTGTGGGTTGTTAAATGGAAGAATAGACAGAAGGTCATGGTTAGCTTTTGTAATGTCATTAGCTAATTATAGCACTGATTATGTTATTGCAGAGTTGAATATATTAAAGTGGCAGTTCAAGCCCCATCTTAATACCTAAAAGACAAAACTGAACTCCTTAAACCAGTTAGTAAGTGCTCGACATTAACTTGCCCTAGTAAAGATAGAAGACCAACAGAGGCTACGTTCACACTGCAGGGCTTAATGCTCAATTCGGATTTTTTGAAAAAATCCGAATTGTTTGCTAGACCGTTCACATTTCCAAGTAAATCCGAACTTTTGTGATCTCCAGTGTGACCGTGACACGACCCAAACGAGACCCGCATGCGCAGAAGCCAGAAGAATACTCAACGGTGAACGACGTCACTTGTTTGCGGAGCAGATGTCAACAACAGTGTTGTCAAAAGCGGAGCTCTTTTTGTAATATTAAATTTATTTTCACGAAGGAGCAGCACAATTACAATCTTCTCATTTTAAGAAGGCAATGGAGTCGGGATCGTCTGTACCCACTGTTGTGGAATGGAAATGTGTATGTGTTGGGCCCGCGCGCCCGCGTGTGTGCAAGCGCGTGCCGCGATAGAGAATAGGGGGGGGGGGGGGGGGGGGCAGTGTGGGCGCGCATTCATGTTGTGTGTTACGGAGGACGGTAATAGAAGAAGGTTTCCCCCAAAATAAATGCTATGGACTCTTTATCAACCCGTTCTGGAGAATCTAAGGATCAGAACAGGGAGGAGGAGGAGGATCGCCTCGGGTCCCCTGCGCTTCTGAGCACGGTGACGGTCGGAAGGAGAGAAAGAAAAAAAAGTTATAGCTGTAAAGGTTCAACACCACGCTCTGCCATTTAGCTGGAAAAATTTTCAAAAACCGCCCAGTTGCAATAAGAGCCCTGGAGTTTGGCCTGTAAAGAGCGATCAGCCCAAATATTAATCCAATCGGGGATCTCGCTTCCCTTCCACTGACTGATCTCAGCAGCATCGTCCACCATGGTTGATGTTTACGTTCTCGTTCCCGCCTACTTTAACGCAAAATGATGACGTTTGTTGCGTGTCGATGACGTACGATTCGGAATCAAGTCGCCTGGCCGGTCAGACGGCGGTCGCAATTGAAAAGAACGGCTACAATTCGGATTCAGGACGGCAAACCCACGGGGCCTGGGTCGCAATTGAAAAGATCGGATCTGTGTCATTCAGACTGTCATGAAAAGATCGGAATTGGGCCACTTAGGGGCAAAAAATTCGGAATTGGGTCGTTTCAGCCTGCAGTGTGAACGTAGCCTGAGCCTCATTTTGATCAGACTTTTAAAAATTTACAGACTTTTTAAATGCCTGTCTTGAGTTTTCTGACAGTTTTATTTCCAGCAGATGATGAAGATTTATTTTTTATCCTGGAAAATCTTAATGATTTATGTTAAACTTTAAATAAAGATTATCATAGCACACTCTCTTTAAAACAAACTAATAAAAATATGAGGCCTTTAACGTATATGTGGTATTGCCCCTAAATGTTTTCACACATCCATGGTGTCATTCTATCACATTCACAGGAGTCAAAGTGATATCAGGTCTAAAGGGGTTGATGTCCTTAATTTCCTACAAACCTTGACTTTGTGGCTTTAAATTAACAAAACACACATGATCTGGGTAAACAACAGTTGTTAAAGGCAGATATTTATTTAAAAAAACAAAAACAAAAAGCAGCAGGATACTGACCCCCAACGCCTGAAGTGCAACATCCCTGATCTAGTATGAATTGTCCAAAAGAAATTTTGGACATTTTGGATAAAATATTTTATTCTTTTGGTGATCTGTAATGCTTGCCTGTTAGCAATAGTTTAAATAAGGGTGCTACTTTTTTTAAGTGTTGTATAATCCTTTTGGTTCTAAACAGGTATTGGTTATAGCTGTGTCCCCCATAAAGGGAAGAGAGCAGTTAACTGTGTGTGTGTTTTGTTGATGACTGGAGGGGCTTTGTGCCTGCTACCGAGCAGCCAGCAATCCACACAATGATGCTGTATGCCAAGATGCTTTTTATGGTGAGCCACCAGTAGCCTTTTAGTCCCTTTGTTTTCCCAGTGTTCTCACTGTGTGCAGACACAGCAGGGCCCTTTGGATGGAAGATGAAGGATTGACTGATAAAAAAGTAGATATTTCTCAATGCTGGAATTCGAAACTCTATGGAATTTCCTATCATTCTAAATTATATCTGAGTTTCCGTTGATGTAATTATTTTTTGTGTTTCTCTTAATTGTGTGTAGGGACTGGTTTAGCATGGATAGAGTCCTGATGAACACAATCCAACACGTTTTTTTTTCACTTTAAAAACAGTGTCAGGCATTTTTCTTAAGTACAACTGTCATATCACAGGGTATCAATCTTGATCTGTCCCTGGAGCTCAAGAAATTTAAAGAGGAAAATATTAATGACAACAGCAAAAGCTGTACTTATAGGTAAATCTCTTCTTTATCTTACTCTGCCTAAACCACCAGCTTAAACCCACAACCAGCTGACTGTAATCCAACTACAGACAACAGCTTGGGTAAGGAATTACACCTTTAGATTTCTAACGCTTCAAGACTTGCTTCGCGTGTGCCAATACATAAAGCTAGTCAGAGGTTGAATATTCCAAACTTAAGCACTATATTTACCACAGAATCAAAACAATTGATAGCACTATAAAGGAGAAATTCATCTTTGCCAACCCCCCAAACAAATCAAATCAATTATGTACATAAATAAATCAGTAAGTATTCAAATGTTCACTTTTGCCAGCTCTATTGTACGGTTTAACTAGTAAAGGTTAATTTATATGATGCCGCTGACATTATAAGATTACTTGTGTTCAAAGCCTACCTTTTTTATTTTTTACAATAGAAAAATGTTTCTTCATAGCAGATATTTGGCAAAGGAAAAGACAGGAAGCAGAGATAAGCTGCCTTGCATGACATACAGCCATATGAGCTTGTCTTACATTTGCACAACAGGAAGCCAGAGATGAGTTAGCTGCTCAAAACACCAACAGTTTCAGGCGCACAAGCCCATTTCAAAACAAAAAGCAAGAAAATGGTTGAACTAGGACTAACTATAAGATCAGGACACACTTGCAGCCACATTGTTGCGGTATGATCTTAGTGATGGACAGGCATAATCCTGTTCAGGTCCAATGATAACAATAACCCACAGGCTGATTTACCTTTTGACTACAGCAGCGATTTCATCTCGTGCGTCAAAAGGTTGTGACAAACACGTATGTATCAGTGTTAAAGATGACGATCTGACTCACCGAGTGGTTTACTCCCCACATAAGCACGCTGAGCAGGGGATCGCTGGCACGGAAGAGCTTCACTTTCTGAGCAACAAAGTGCTTTTTCTTGGTCTTCGTTTTACTCGCAATAGATGCGGCGATGCTGCTGGCTGAAGCCATGTTTGAAGCACAATGGCTGGGTATTGCAGTCGGCGTGACGATGCTGGAAGTGTCTTCTCCTAAAAACTGGCACGGCGGCCAAGAGCTCACGATTCAGCAATATCAATACTACTCATTTAATCAGTTTGCAAGCCAAAGTGGTCGTAGCCGCTCCGTCTCTAGTCTTAGCCCCTCACAAAACGCATCTGAAAATACAGCCCAAAGTTGAGAACTCCGAATAGGACTAAATAAAAATTCATCTATAGGCTATCACAGCCCACATCGCCGCTCTTCCTTCCTTGACTGGTCTGGAGCGCTCCGCACCCCTGCAAGTCAAGCTAGCACTGAGCTGGCATTAGCAAAACCGATTAGCCTGCAGCTAGCTAGCTCACGATAAATTTCCTAAAACTAAGAAACGTAATAATAAACGCAGAAAGTTCTTCTATTATACTAACAAATAAACTATCAGGTCTCGACACAATTTAGCAAGACAAAACATAAATTAAACGAAACACCTATTGCTTGCTCTGCACTCCCAGCTAGCATAAGCTCAACCGACCATCGGTCATCAAACAACGGCTCTAAGCAGGGCAGGACTCCGGCAGCCCGCGAGCCACTGCTGCTCTGCAAGCTAACTAAAGCTACTAGCCAGCTGCTAGCTACTAGCATGCAGCCCAGTCCTCCTCCTTCTCCTCCTATGCGTTTGTGGTCAGTCCGTAGAGATGACAGAGGTATATCCTAAAATGTTCTTGTTTCGTTTTGAAGATAGGGAAGAGGAGGAGAGGGGGGGAGGGAAATGAGCGAAGGACGAGATAACGTCAGCGGGTGGTCAACTCCACTTGAGCAGCATTGATGTTCATGTGTGGGGCTGTCAACTGACAGCTCGGCCGATGGGGAGTGACAGCAGGAGCATTGCAGTACGGAGCTCTGATTCGCTGCAACTCCCCGCCCCATCCTCCTGCCATCGGACCTGTTAAATCACTTGACTTGGCTTTTGCGATAGCAATTACTACATTTGTTCTTACTTTTTATCTATATTCACTACTGTAAATCGTGTTAAAATCCGACTCTAATCATCTTTTGATTTATTCTTTAAAAAGTGGTCTTTTAATTACCATTATGCCTTTTTCAGAATTTTTTTTATGTGTCATTTTCTAGGACATAGTGTTTGCAGAGCGGCAGCAGTTCACAAGAAAACCGTCTCTGAGTTATGGGTGGGACTGTTGGCAGGAGGTAAGCCTGCTCTCATATCCCATCATTCCTTTGTTTACACTCTCTCCCGCTAGCTTACAGCCCCTCACACGCCCAGCCTAACATTACCGGTGCGATAAAAATGTCGAGCATTATGGGAGCTATCCAACCGTATAGTTTTGAGCCAGATACCAGCTCAGACGAGGAGAATGAAGATGGAATCCATCAGAATTGAGCAGAGAAGGGAGCTTGTGGCCTGCCTGCCATAGTAGCTTCTAAGTCACAGCTACAAGGTTTTCCAATAGCATTTTTCTGTCTGCTCCTGATTCACAATGATTTGAATAAAGAAACACTCAGAAATGCATTAATTTTCCATATTTATATATTTTGAGAAAATGCTACAAGAGCATATTAAAAACACAATTTTCATCAGAGTGGGTCTTTAAGGTTTAAAATGATATTTCAATTAGTGTTTTTTTTTCTTTCGTTTTTGCTCTTGTAGTTGTGATAGATCATCAGAGCTCAGGCCTGACACCTCATTTTGTCACGTGAGCCAAAATGAGTCAAGTGTGTGACCGGCATTCAAACCTGCAGAGTTAATGTCTGCAGAGGTCATTTGGTTTTTCTGGTGCTCGCTGACATATTGCTGTGTCAGTAGCTCTCTAAAAGCAAGGAGGCCTCAAAGTGCTGATGCTGCGTGGACCTCATTTGTTGAATAAGTCATTCCTCACTGTGACACGTTTATAGCTTCAATCTTTTTCTATTTGGTGGGAAGTCCTTGTAATCTTTAACATTTGCCCCAATCATGTTATGCAAGATTAAAGACTTATGTAACTGCTAAGACTGCTAAGGGTTTTTTTTGGGGGGGGGGATTCACTAGTTTTCCATAGTAAGATGTGCCATCTTTCACTAAGGTGACTTTCTTTGTTCAGTGTCTCCCCCTGTTGTTAGGAGACAGGAACAAAATTTCTTTGAACTTTCTTCAGGCTCCTCAGTCTAATCCAGGGGTCTGCAACCTTCAGCAGTAAAAGAGACATTCTGGCCGATTTTAAACCAGAACCCAGTCAAAGCTGAAACGCCTTACTCCACCCTTTAGGAAAATATAGCTCTGCTTTGTATTTATGCTACTTTTAAGCCCACTGAGATGACTATTGTCGTAAATATTGGACTATATAAATGAAATTGAACTGAATTTGAATTGAAAATGCTAAATGTAAAAAAAAAAAAACTATTAATTTGGTGCAAAAAAACAACAGAAAATACATGTTTTTTGTAAAAATGAAATAGACACCCCATGCAACATAAGATCATGTTTCTGCAGCAAATGTAATCCAATGGCAACTTTTACCCACATACCACTACTGTTTGCCTGAAAATAAACAACAGGACTTCAATGGTTTATTAAAAATTTGTAAAACATGTACAAATAAGTAATTGTAGCAACTCCTCTCTGGGGAGCAACTAAACTTATTTAGCAGTACATGTGGTCTTAACTTTGTCCAATTAACCCTTGTGCTATCCTATGACCCCAACCCTACGTGTTCTCCCTACCATGACAAAGGTGGATAAAGGTGAAGAGGATTTCATGTAATCCATGGACACCAGTAAAGATCGCAAATCATTGAAGAAAAAAGGTTCAGTGCACTGTCTAGTGGGTATAGATGACCCAACTCCCAATGGTAAAGTGCCTAGGATAGCACAAGGGTTAGGAAGATAAATATAAATATTTTACCAAAGTTTAGTTCAGTATTCGAAATTGAACAGTTGAACACGTAAAACTGCTTGATTTATGCAGTGGAGAAAAAAACTTTACCGGTACACCATTCTTTTACTGTTATAGAAGCATCTCAGTCATAAATTCATAAATGTGAACAACTAAAATTAAATCATTAAGTAATCCTTACTTTTTAAAATTACAATTGTTCAAATTTTTTTTAGACAAAAGAGCCAAATGTGGCTCTAGGTTGCAGATCCCTGGTCTCAAAAATAGACTGTTTAAATGCAAAACTTCCATAGTCTTGAACATAGGTGAGTGCAATAATGAATTAAACACTATAGCAGTGTATTGACCATTTGCTTTTTAGAATGAATCTAAAATATGTCAAGAGTTTGCTACAAAAATTACAGTCAAAATAAACCTTATTTTTTTCCTTTTGCACCAATTTAATGCTAATGCAAAATCGACCCTAAAATAAAGCATTAGATGTGATTTTATTAATTAAAAGAATCTCAATATGACAAAAATATTTAAATTTAGAGATTGGAGGTGAATACTTGTGTTTGTTTCTCACCAAAGAACAAAAAGACTACATTATTTATTATTTATTAAATAAATATGTTATTTTCAATGTTTTTTTTAAACATTTGCAAGTGTAGAGTGACAGGCTGCTTTTGCTTCACATCTATTTATTAGGCTGTGGCTGCCTTCAGTTTCCTCTTGGCTTGCAAATACCTCTTGTGGCACTTGGGTACACAGTCACAAGAGCATTATAAAATCGACACTGACATGTGTGACCCTGGCGTCTCAGTGTTTCAGGTGTTACACTTTCCCTGGAACAATTTCTGAGCAATGGGAGGTCAGTGCTGAGAGAGACTGCAGACGCAGTCACAGTCTTCCATTGCAGCCATCTCAATGGCCTGTCAGTGGCACATAGACGGTTCATCCTGTCAATAAATAACCTTTGCTGCAACAATAAAGTTTTTTTTCTTCTTATTACTCACTATTATACTCATGTAAAAAGTTACAGCTTGACCTTTGGCCAACAGGAACTAATAAAAAAAAAAGAAAAATGCATTTTTCAGCCATGTTAAATTTTTTTCTGTGTGTAAAATATTGAAATGAATAGCTTTAATATTTCTAAAATAAATTTAAAAAAATATTTGTTGTTTTTGTTCCATTTAAGCAAAATCACCATCCATTAACTTTTGATTGGAGTGTTCATTCAGGGTTGCTGGAGCCTATCCGGCAGTTGTCAGATGAAGGTGGGGTACACCGTGATCAGTTTGCGAGTCCACTACTGCCCACATAGAGACAGAAAACCAAACACACTCACATTGAAGGAGCATTTAAAGATTCGCTAATTAACAAATGAAGCATGACTGAGGGAATAATAATGGCCAGGTAAAACCCATGTATCCTTTGTGCTTTCTTAGATGACCCCACCCTTACATTGACATGTTCTTCCTACCATGAAAAAGGTGGATAAAGGTGGAGAGATTTCATGTAATCCATGGACACCAGTGAAGATCACAAATCATTGAAGAAAAAAAGTTCAGAGCACTGTCTAGTGGGTCTAGATGACCCAACTCCCAATGTTAAAGTGCCTAGGATAGCACAAGGGTTACGCACAAAGACAACATGCAAACTTGACACAGAAAGGACCCAGAATTCGAACCAGCGCCTTCTTGCTGTGCAGAGAAAATGCTAAATAATTCAATTAAATTTTCAATTTCATTCATTAAGCCCCAATTTCACAACAACATTGGTCTCAACGGGCTTCTTACCGGTAATTGTAAAGTAAACAAAAAATCGTAAGAATCATAAATACATAGAATTCGAAAGGAAAATTCTAAACTGATCTAACAAAACAGGCTAAACTAAACGGACATCCCTGCCCTTAGACTCTCCTTTCACAGTAAGGAAAATCTCCTAAACGGATTCTGGAAAAAAGAAGAAACCTCAGGGGTATCCACATAAAAGAGGGATCCTCCCCAGGATGGAGAGGCGATGTACCAGAACTCTTAGAGAAGAATTAACTTATCTTACTCTACAACTACATGTTTAAATAGTCCAGCAGATGGGTTTCATCCAGATGGAGTTGGGGGGCGGCTGGGGGCGTGAGACAAGCCAGAGGCAGGATCCCTGGTCAAATGTAGGAGCAGGAGCAGAGGTGAGCCAGAAATGAGGTACAGGGTCAGGTACAGGGGCACAGACGAGCCAACTGGAATCTGGAATAACTCCCACTCCCCTCCTGGGGAGTGGGAAAGAGGGACAATACATGAACCACACTGCATCAAACAGAGGCATGGAGAACTAAATGATAAATAATGATCAAGAATGGAGGAGAGGAGAAGCAGATAAGTAGAGGACAGAACCCCAGTGCAATGCTTTCCCCAGCTTTTAAATTCTAGCAGCCTACTAACAATTGTTATTGTTATTAAGTTTATTTCAAACATGTTAATAGTAAGTTAAATATTCTCTGATTAGCTAGTCTGACAATAAGCTTGTCCAAAGAGGAATGTTTTAAGTCTAATTTTGAATGTTGAAACTGTGTCTGCCTCTCTTACATGAGCTGGGAGCTTATTCCATAAAACAGGGGCTTGGTGGCTAAAGGCTCTACCTCCAACCGTACTTTTACAAATTCTAGGAACCACAAACATTGCACATTGTGAGCGGAGTGTTCTGTTTGGATGGTAAGGCACTGTAAGGTCTTTGATATAGGATGGGGCCATACCATGTAAGGCCTTATAGGTAAGCAGGAGGATTTTGAACTTGATTCTAGAATCAACTGGGAGCCAGTGAAGTGAAGCTAACACAGGAGTGATGTGATCTCTTCTGCTAGTTCCTGCTAACAATCTAGCTGCTGCATTGTGAAAAAGTTACAGACTTCTTAAGGAACTTTCAGGACACGCTGCTAACAAAGAGTTATAGTAATCCAGCCTAGACATAACAAATGCATGGATGATTTTTTCACCATCACTACACTGCAGCCTCTGTGACAAAATTATTTTAAGAAAAAACTATGAGATTTCTGTGAAAAGTTAGGATTAAAAACACAATCCTAAATAAAACTGACATATTAAAGTAAAAAACAAAAAGAAAACAATACTTAACAGTTGTTCTCCTACATTTGAATTAATTACAACACATTTGGCAAAATATAGACTTCAAATAATTTAGCAAATTTTTAAAAGTTTTCAAATATTTCTTCAACGTCTTATCTTCCATTTCTTCCTCCACACAAATCCTTCTCATATTTGTCAATTCCTTAATTTTAAATTCGTCATGCAGTTGGTGCATAATCCAGTAATTTAGACATTTAAGCAAAACAGATGACAAACAGGAACAGAAAAACTATCAAAAAGTATTTTTAAGCCAATTTCAAGAGAAGTGTACCTTGACCAGCAGATGGGAGTACAGGGCAAAACACGGCAAATTAGTTTTTAGATGATCACTATTTGTGTATTTTTTGTCCTCATATATTTTTTGTAGTTAAATAAAGTTGCAGATGAGCCAGTAAACAGTGCAATCAGTCACAGCAGGTTGGCCATGATCAGCCTGCTTTACTTTAGCTTATCTGTTAAATACAGCCTGCCTGAACATTTGCCCTCAACTGACCTTAAAGGTTGTTATCTGTCGCTGATTGACAGGAACTCCAGGGAGGCGTGTGAGAATAACATCAGGATCTTTATAAGTACACGGTGAATGCTTATTGAACTCTTTTGTAAAAAATTTTTTTTTGAAACATTAGAATCTTGGGCCATACTTGAATTATTACTAATGATTTAACATGGGGCTTTTATTGTGAAAGTTTAAAGTGTGACTCCTTTTTCAGAGGTTGATATATAAAGCTCTTTACAACTTTTATTTACCAATTTAAGTCAATTTTTTGTATTCTTCAATCAAATAAACAATATAGCAATGTCTAGGTGCACTTCAGTATATTCTAAGGAACTAAATTTAACAGTTTATAAATTCTTAATACTAAAGCTTTGGGCACTTTCCTCTACTTTCATAGAAAACAGATGATAAAATTCTAGATTTTCTATTTTAAACTTTTTTGAGGCCTCATATAGGTTTCTTGGTGTTTGCTCCACAAGGAATTGTCTACTCAACCCAAAAGACTTTTTGAATAAAGATTGATCTAAATGTAAGCCTATATTTATAAAGAGAAACATGTCACAGTTGAAAATATTGTTTGGAATTTCAGTTTTCCTTTTTTAGAATTCTTCCTAAATGTTTAGAAATTAAATTCAATGCTTGTTTGTTAAAATGGTCTATTTCCTTGAGAATCATATGTAACTCCATCATATTGTTACTTTTAAATCTTAGAACTCTTTTTTAAGTGGTTGAAACTGTTTGTGTGTGTAAACATTTGGACTTTTTTTCTTATCTTCTCATACCTTTCTCCTCTTTTGTGTGCCCCATTGAGGCAGGGGTCCCTGAGCGATCCCCCCTTTTCAGCAACACACTCAGACCTTAGACTTTAAGACTTTTGAGCTCAATTTGAGCTCAATTATTTACAATTACGCAAAAACAAACGCACAGAGAAATGCAGTGCATTCACAAAAAAGGCATCACGAAAAAAACACATCAACTCACATTTTATAACCCCTCAGAAAACATTCACAAAAGCCTTCAAAAGAGAGCAGAGCCCCCTGAAGGTACCTCAAATGAACCACTTTTCCCCTTTCCTTTTTTTCCAGCAGGACCTTGCTTACACTACATGTCATGCATGCTTAAATAGTTGTAACACCATGAATGGATAATCCTATTCTTTGTCTATTCTTTTGAACAATACAGACTTTTGGTCAACACTTTCTTTAGCTTTTTACAGTCTCAAATAAATACTTTAAAATATATGTTTGTTCCAACTTCTGTGGAGACATTAGACAACCAAATAGATTTTAAAAAGCAGCAATGATCCCTTGAAGAAAAGGTGGAGATTTTTTTTATAGAGAAAGAGGATAAGAAGAGTTACCTTTATGTCCAACCACAAATATCGTTTTCACTGCATGCACAGAAAAAGTATCTATTATTTTTGTATTTTCTTTGTAATAAATCTTTAATTGACTGTTACAGAAAAGGAATATGGAGAATCGTCAAGAGAGGGTTCAGCTTGATCTTCCACCACAAACTAGCACTGTTGATGCCTGTTGTTAGTAAAGGAGACTAAAAACCACCCCTCAAACACAGACTGAATGTTGGGAAAGAGCATAGTTGCCCTGGCCAGGGGGCAGATCAATGCAGCACAGTCAATGTACAGGAACATCAGGGGGGAAAGTGGTTGTTTGGCTGACAAATGAGTTCCAAACCTTCACATTTCTTGAAATGTAAAATCACACATCAATTTACCAATAATAATAATAATAATATTACATTTGTTCTGATTAAAAACTGTGTGAATGCAGTTTTTAATATTTCTTTTTTTTCTTTCCATTCTTTTGTTTTCCAGTCTATTTACTTTGATAAAACATTCCAAAATACTAAATAAAATAGCTAAGGAATCTGATGGTGCTTAAATCCACGGTGTAGTGGTGCATCCCTCCTCTCATTGGCTGTCTGCACTGCAGGGCCATTTTTTCAGATTAACTTTTAGCTGCAGCAGTTTTAAATTATATACCAAAACTCCGCACAGAACCAGTCATTTCTAACAATCAGTGGTAGTTTACGAACTAAAGAGGTTCTTTGAATGGTTGTTTCAGGATAATCATTGTTTTTGTTTCTTTGGGGTGCTCTTATTTCACTTTACGCACAGCCCTCTTCTTGTGACTTCCTCCTCATAAAGCAGCCTTACACTTACGACATGCTGCTCTTTGCACATTTACAGCTATAAAAAGGCGACGCCTTTGACCTGCATAGCAGCAAGTGTGATTTTTGACCCGGAGGACCGGCGCGGACTCGCCGCAGCATGAGCAATCCCCACGCAGCGGGAGCGCACAGCTCCACAGCGATTGGTGCCGCACTTGACTCTGGACACACTTGACACCGAGGAAGCAAACATGTCTCGTTTCATCGGCCGTCTCCTCGTCGCTGTTTCCCGACACGCAGGAGTCCGATCTGCCGCGACACCGAGGAGGTTTCCTCCGTGCGCGCGCGCAGTGTGCACGTCTCCAGGTACTGCTAATCTGCACTGTTCTTGTTCTGTCCTGAGAGCCGCCGCTGCCTTGGTGCTACTTCTGCCGTTTTATCTTTAGTTCCTTCTTACCTGGTCAGATGGCCAGGTCTCCTTTTCTTGAAACAGAAAATCATTTGGTTTCTCATGTACCTTAAAAGCAGCACCAACTATAATCCACACAAAGTCTTTCAAACCTGCAGCTCCATGAGTGAAAAAGTCTGTTTCCATGAGAGCTGGTGATTGTTCAGTCAGACTCAAGGTGACCTCTGCTTTGTGCAGCTTTGCAGTCTCTCACACGTTATAGTGAGACTACAGACTGGAAGGAGAAACTGACCCCGGAACAGTATGTAGTAACCAGAGAGAAAGGTACTGAAGAGGTGAGTAAAATAAATAGATTTTAACAGGAAAACGTAACTATTCCCAACATTACTATTGTCTCAGCATCACCTGTTAGTTTCAGTCCATCTTTAACATGGTAAATGGAGTGCACTTATATAGCTTTTTGCTTTATGCTGACCTCCCTCTTCAACACGCATTGACGTAACCATTTCCATTGAAAAGTCTATGTATATGCGTTTCAGGGTTCCACGTTCAAAACTCTCACATTAGCGCGTCACTACACAAGTTCCTACATCTGTTTTAGGGCTCTGCATACAAAACGCGCATTGAAAGTTAAACCAGTTGAACTTTGACCAATCAGGGACTCAGTGACATATGGGTGGAGTCCTTTAAAAAACACAGAAATACCAACCTTTTAAAAATTGAGGGAGAAAGTAATAATTGCAATTTGTGCCTGACTGGAATTCTATGACTCCAAGTCTTTCATATATTGGAAGAGAGCTGTGAAAGAAAAAGCCTGGAGCAAGATTTGCACCGCTTTGGCATTTCACAGTGAGCCTCTTCCAACTGTATAGGTACATACCGGTAATTAATAAAAATAATTAATAATAATAATTTATACTTTACACAATGGGGAAATTCTTCTCTGCATTTTGACCCATCCCCTGGGGGAGTGGTAAGCTGCAGCCTAACTGTGCTTGGGAGGCAGTAGCGTTAAGGGCCTTGCCTAAGGGCCCTCACTGGGTGATGTTCATTGCTCGCCATTGATATGGTAATTGACACACTGATGGCAGCTCTGCTGCCCAACATTGACACCAGAGCAAACTGAGGGTTCAGTGTAAGTTAAGTTGTTGACTTTAAGACTTGTAGAAAGCTCATAAAGAGCCCAGATGTCTTCTTCTCCTTGCATTTTGTTTCCCTTTGTCTTTGTTTTGCAGCCCTTTAGTGGCATCTACCTCAACCATTACGAAGTGGGGATGTACCATTGTGTCTGCTGTGATGTCCCACTTTTCAGGTTTCTATCAGAAATAATGGATGTAGTTTCCAGAAAGTTCTGAAGTAGATACTAATGGTGGAGATCTCACTTTCTATTTTTATCTCTACAGTTCAGAGGCAAAGTATGACTCGGGTACTGGTTGGCCTGCATTCAAAGAGGCTCATGGGACATGGGAGCGGGATGAAAGCCATGCGTCTATCATTCGTCGCCCTGACAACAGCCTTGGCAGTGCTGGGACAGAAGTTCTGTGCAAAAATGTGAGTTGACAATCATTTAGTTGCATGAGGGTTTAAATCACTTTTGTGGTTTTTGATTGGCTGGTGTGTTTGTTACAGTGTGATGCCCACCTTGGCCATGTGTTCGATGACGGGCCTGACCCCACAGGTCAGCGGTTCTGCATCAACAGTGTGGCTCTGACATTTAAACCCAGAGAAAACGGCGTACCGGACCCGCACGAGCAGAAATGATGGACTTGACCTGCTGCTTTTAGCATTTAACCAGAGTATTGATGCAACAATGAGACCTAAGCACTACTAGAAATAAAATACGCAGAAAGGTTTGCTTTCTAAACTTCCACTTCTGTTGAATGGAAAAAAAGTTCTATGTTTTGCTTAGAAATGTGGATTAAAAACATCAGATTCATGAATGAAAGATGAAAGAATGAAAGAGAGTGCCTTTACTGATTCTTTTATGTAAATTAGAGAATAATTAGGACAAAAAGTAAGTAAGACAAGAAGCTTTTATTAACACATCAATAGATGACTAGCTATTTCTGAACAAATATAAATTGTTTCAGTATCTCTGATATTAATTAAAACACATTTTTATTCTTACATTTATGCATCTCTGGTTTTCTTGTTGCACTGAAAACGCAATGATACTTTTCTTAGGGAAAATTACAGAGAATTTGTCAAAATTGCGTTTTTTAAAGTTGCTTTTTAAAGGAAAAAGTGCTATTACAAAGTATTCAATGCAAATGCTTAGAAACACACGTGGCAAAATTGCTTCATATTTGCAATAAATTAGGTTAAAATTTAACTGACTGGACCCGTCATTTGTTTATGCTGTTTCTCCTCTGCCCTTTGTCTGATCTGTCTCTGGGACTGTGCTGGAAGCTGGAAGAAGCAGATAAGGGGCAGAAAGAGACAGAGAGGGACAGAAAGTAGAAGAATAGTGTTCGGGAAAACAGGTTGACCAAAGAGATCCAACAAAAAGGCAGTCTGTTGAGGAAACCACTGCTACCGTCTGTAGAATGGTGAAGATCAGTTGTTGCACGCTGCTACTGGGGATGTTGATCTGTTCCTGCCTCTGGAGTCCTGCTGAGACAGTGGGAGGAGCCAAGAGTCGACCTCGACCTCAAAGAAGACCCAAGAAGCAGAAGGTCAACCCGGTGGACGAGAACCCACCAGCTTCGAACATTGATATACAACAGGTAACAGTCAGCCAAGTAAAGTCATCAAACCCTGCAGCCAGTAAAGCCAGAAGAAGTGTAAAATGTAAAATCATATTGCAATGTTTTGCAATAAAAATTGATTACATGTAGTACGTTTTATTTCTTTTATATTAGTTTTCTAATGTTCAAAACTTACTCAAAAGGAGGGCATTGTAAGCTGTTCTTAAGCACATTTACAATAAAAATATAGCAGTTTTATGTAAAGATGATTAAATAAAAAGTATTGTTAGACACATTTAAATATGAGAATTGTTAAAAATTCCAAACAAAAGTAAAGATAAAGACTTAATTTTTTTTCTTCAAATAGGAATTATTTATAGAGCAGCATGCTGGGTTTGGTCACATCAATAGGCTTTTTTGGATTATAATTCAGTGAAAAGTGATCACTTTTCAAACATTGTTGAGTTTGTTTGAAGTTAAAGTAGAACTGAACACCATTTACAGTTTTTTAAGATTCATTTTCACAAACTAAATATGACAGATTTTTGTTTAGCGTCAAGAAATGCACTTAAGGCAAAATAAATCAAAAACATACAAAATATGTTTGGATGATATAAACTTTTTGATTGCTGCATTTCTGTTGCTCCACAGTAAAAGGTTTGGTGCCGTTAGCTGACCTTTGCTCACTGACCTTGTTTTAGATCCTCACTGCTTTGTAAACAGCCTGTCGAACTCTCAGACAGAACAGAAGAGTGAAAAGTAGAATACTTCCCAAAGGGGTAATAGTAATGTGCATAAAAAGCTGCTTTCAGGATAGCATTGAGCAGAAAACCACTTCAACACCTTCCATGCTTTTGAGGTTTTCTGAGAGTTTAGTTTTTGGAAATTGATCCTCCTTTAGGCTCATATTTTACTTATGAAAAAAAAAACATCTTCAGAGTTTTTGTAACCCATCAGCAAAGTTTTGGACATTACTATTGATAACTGTGTGGGCTGTGTTTGCCTGAGCAACTGTTTCAATATTGTGTGGAGGAACTGGAGCAAACAAATCATAGCCAGAATTTTCCAGATTTGAACCCTGTTTAAGTATTGCTAACGTGTAGCTGAAAAATCAATTGAAGTAGCAGGGGTTAACAGAAACACAATATCTGAAAGATTTCAGTGCCTTTTGAAGTCACACTCCGATCATCTTTAGATCTGTTGTAAAAGTGTTTCTAGTGCTCTTTTAATTATGATGTATGTCTATCATCATGAGAAAAATACCACAAGAACATGTTGAAAACACCAAAAATGTGATTTTAATTGGAGTGGGTCTTAAATGAACAAAAGGGGGTAAATTTAGGCACAAACCAAGGATGAACCCGTGCTCCACTGCAATTTTCTTAATAAATTATTTTTTCAAACACAATCATTGTCAAAATAGAGAAATAATGAAGTAGATCAGTGGTCCCCAACCACCGGGCCGCGGGACATTTGGCACCGGGACGCACAGAAAGAAAAAAATATTTCAATTTTATTGTTTTTTTTCGAAAAAACGTTTAATTTTGAAAATTGACCGGATTCTCTCTGTTACATCCGTCACACTTAACGCAAGTCAAAGTCGCGACACCAAACAAGAGGAACCTGCACCCGCTAAAAAAGGGCAATCTGCCTTTGACAGGCAGCGGTAAACGTGCCTTGCATTGCACCTCACCCCCCCACCGGTCCGCGGTAAACGTGTCTTGCGTTGTACCGGTCCGCGGTGACAGAAAGGTTGGGGACCACTGAAGTAGATGAGGCCATTTTCATCCATGTGAGAAACAAAAATTAAAGCCCTTTTTCTTCAGTATTCATGGTCTTGTTTTGCAGATGACAGGAACATGGTATCTCCTCATTGCTTCCTCCAAATGCCCCTACCTGTTAAAGCATGGAACCAATGTGCAGCCAACTGTCATGACCCTCACGCGCTCCTCTGCTTCAGACCAAATTCTGTCTGTTAGCACCAAAACACGACAGTAAGTATTCCTGAAAATATGCTGCAGTTCTTTTACCTGCCACCAGATGGAGGCATAGCTTAGTGTTAATGGATCATAAAACATTTGTATTTTTTTCACTTCTAAAGACAGCAACAAAGAAAGGACAGCTAAGTCTGTCATCCTCCTCCTCCATTTTCTTTAAAGTCTATATTTTTAATATGATCTGGCAACATAAATGGCAAAGCATATACTGTAATTTCTTTGGTGTTGATCATGTGTGCAAAGCGGAATCAGATTTGCTCCTGACTGTTTAAATAACTAGAAAAATTAAATAATGAAAAAAGCTCTTGTTGTCAGTAACCATCAGTGTTGGGAGATAAAACAAGAGTACCATCTGTCTCCAGTTGCTGGACGTTTGACACTCAAAGGTCAGCTTTCATCTGTAAGCTTTTTACTGAATGACACTGCAAGTTCTTGGAGAGAAATTCTGTTGTTCCTGCCAGGAGATCGTCCTGAACGGAACACTGAAATAGTGATCGGGGAAACAGACTACACCTCGTATGCTGTCATATACTACCACAAACAGGGCCAGGTCACAGTAAAGCTGTACAGTGAGTTTAACCAGCTTTTGAACGTTTTACCATCATTTGAGTGCAGTAAACAATCTTAATGTACTTCCTCTTTGTCTTGTCTGTTTCTCTGTATGCAGGCAGGTCTGTGGAAACGCTTTCAGAGCCCATGTTGACCAAATTTGAGCAGCTCGCTGAAAAGCAGGGCTTTGGGCTGGCCTATCACTTTTCCTTCCCCGATTACAGTAGGTTTGAGTTCAAATCCAAACATATCTCGTCGTTTTAAAGCATTTCATGTTGGAAGATTGTGTTTGCATTATTGTTGCGTATTCCCCTCCAGGTCACTGTGGTGAAGTGGATCAGGACCACGTTATCAGTAAGCTGTAGTCATTTTTAAGAATCTAGTGTACTGATCTTACTTTGACCTAAAGACCAGCTACAATGAAAAAACATGTTGTTTTGCATTTTTAATCTTACTCTTGTGGCATTTTTCTAATAAAGGAGGACATATAGAAAGAAAATTGAGCTTAAGTAGTTGTTCAAGCTTGTAGTTCAGGGATAGACACTACTACTGTATAGCCGGGCCATAAACTTTCTGCTCCACTCATTCTGATGCATCCACTTGTAAGCGTTTTCGTTTTCCTCGTCTGGGCTGGAATCTGGATCAAAACTGAACAGCTGGATCGCTTCAATATTGCTCGCTATTTTTGTTGCACTGCTGGTACTGATAGGTTGGGGTTGTGAGGGGCTGTAAGCTAGCGGGAGAGTGTGTAGATGTAGAAGATGGATGACAAGAACAGTACCGCCCACAACTCAAAGGTGAATTTCTAATGAATTACTGCCGCTCTGCAGAAACCATGTCCTAGAAAACAATGCTTTTAAAAAAAAATTTGACGAAAACTGGTATAATCATAATTAAGAGACCACTGGGAACACTTTGAAAATAGATCAAAATATGATCAGAGTGGGACTTTAAAGGCAATGGCAAAGAGCAACAGTTTTTAAACATGAAATTCATTTTCAAAATTGTCATTCTTTGCTGTTGTGAGGCATTAACTGACAAACCAGCAAACAGAGATTTACAAAAAAAAAGTCCATCATTACCTGTTACAATGCACATGTTGAGTATTGAAGACCCATCACAATACAACAATGGTCAATCAACACAGGTTGCAAAAACTATTGTCCAACTTTAAAATGAAGAAAGGGTTGAGAAGGTTGAGAACTCTGGGAAACAAAAGATTCAGGAATCAGCTTTGGTGGGAGGAGCCTGCTTTGATTAACTCACATGTATTTACATAATGATTTACACATCAAGTGTTACCAAAGGCACACCATGACAATTTTGGTGTGTTTCAGCATTTTGGGAAGACTTAAGATCACACATTGTGGAGAAAATGTCTTGACGTTGTGTCAAAATGCATCTTAAATTCTCATTCCAGGACTCACTCATGCATGTCCAGACTCGATGTCTTCTGTTCTTCTAGTTACTGTCTGCATAATAGATAGAGACACTTTCACAAATATAAATACAATTTCGTGTGCATTCGGGGGGAAACCATCCATTTTTTGTCTTGCAACTTCAATCTGTAATTTTACTTTCGATTGTTAATTTCAGTTAATCTAGTTCTTGATGGTATTGTATATAAATTATTTTTACGTTCACAGCCTCAGTTGAAGAGCCTAGATGCAGTTTTTTTTTATTTGTAAAAAAGAAAAAAATAATTCCAGAACCTGTTATTCATTTTCATAATAAAAATGTTGGACACAATTTTGGCTTCGTTTTCAAACCAAATCATGCCCGAGACTTGTTTTATGACTTAAAAAGTGAAAGCTCTCCAAAAGGTTTTCGTGTTCTCTCTTGCAAGCTGTGTGTTTTCACAGCTCAACTTATGTAACAAAAAGTTTACGAAACTTTGACAACAACATGTTATTCAACCTCCTCTTCCTGCATCTGCAAAAACCCCAGTGTCATCCTCATGGCTCCTTTCTATTTTTTTTTTAACAGATTGCATTCCTACATGCTGAAGAAGATGGGCTCCACCGTGGATTTTCCTGATTTTAGTTTGAAATGAATTGCAAACAAAGAAGGAAATACATATTCTAATGTGTGAAAAATAAAGTTTACATGAGAACATTTATCCATCCATCCATTTTCTTAACCCGCTATATCCCTTTCTGCATCAGGGGGTTGCCGGACCCTAGTGTTGGTGGGGTACACCCAGGACCGGTTGCCAGTCTGTCTCAAAGTACATGAAGAAATCTATCAAATTGTGTGAATTGACATGAACAAGATGTAAATAATTCACATATAAGCTCATTTTGCAGTTAGTTTGGTTATATAAAAAATGATGTGGTGTTGGGGCTGCAGATAATAAACCCCAGATGTGAACATGCTTTCAAAGAATTTGTTATAAAATGAAGTTACCAAATCTACCCCCGGCTCTTTCTGACTCCACCTCGCCCTTCTTGGAGTGTGTGTGTGTGTGTGTGTGTGCGCGTGCGTGCATGTGTTGCATAACCTGCTTATTGCAAGTCAGAGCGTGTCTTGCCTTCTCACAAAGAGTGCTCAGATTCAGAACATTGACCAAAATGAACAATTGAGTCACGATCGATTAGTTTCGGCAAATAAACAAATATTTCTAAAAGTTAGTTTCCGCAAATAAACAAATATTTGTAAAAGTCCTGTTGCTTCAGATGACTTTTACAGGAAAGAATTGTTCCATCCTGGGAGTTTTTTGTGTGTGCATGCAGTTCATAAAGTCACTGGGATTTTGAGTAAAGGTGAACATTTTTAAAAAAGTCGAGCAGATACTTTTTTTTGTTGTACTTTGTGCAGAACTTGTGAGCTTTTGCCAAACAGCTGTCATGAAAATTCAATCATCCCTCGGTTTCTGTAATAAAAAGAGTTTAGAAAGGGGAGGGGGGACCTGAAAGAAGTCCATTCTTCGCCCCTCACCTTTCCCTTCTCCATCCACACGTGCCAGTTGTGTAAGAGAAGTGATTTGCATTCCTTTGGGAAAGATCCGCGGGTTTTGAATGGACCAGAAAACAGAGGAGGAGACAGGAGGAGGAGGAATCCGAAAGATATAAGAGGACTCCGCTTGCTGGACCCCCTTACTTTGCTTTGACACTCCCGATTGTGTTGGCGAAGACGACACAATTGAAGCCATGAGGAACACACTGCTGCAAGTTTTGGCTGCGCTGGCATGCACTCTGGCTGCATGTGCAGAAGTCATGCCTGTTAGTGATTTCAGTCTGGAGAAGGTAAGAGACCTAAAAAAAAAATAGAATTAGAAATGAATTCCTTTATATTGCTTCTTAGTACTCCAATGTGGTCAGAGGTGAGGATCTGAAAATCGTTCTCAGCTATGCTCTGTTGTCTTCTCAGATTGCAGGGAAGTGGTTCATGACTGGATTTGCCACCAACGCTCAGTGGTTTGTCAATCACAAAGACTCTATGAAGATGGGAACTTCTATGCTTGTGCCAACTGAAGGAGGAGACCTGGATATGTCTTACGCCAATCTGAAGTAAGATGCCAATATCTAATACTGCAGTGCTTCCCTTATAGAGAAGTGACACTTGAGTCTGAACACTTTTTTTTCCCCTTCTTTGTGTGTTTGCTCAGTGCTGATGGGACCTGCTGGAGAATGACCCACCTGGCCAAGAAAACCGACACTCCCGGACGCTTCACCTTCCACAGCCAGGGTGAGTGTGAACCGCAAAAGCATGCAGGAAAGGGGAAACAGGAAATTAAATGTATGTTTGCACCTTTATTTTTTATTTTTTTCAGCTTGGAACAATGACAACGACATGCGTTTTGTGGATGTTGTGTATGATGACTACGCTGTGATTCACACCATCAAGACGAAGGAGGGGACATCTGAGATTCTCAACAAGCTTTACAGTAAGTTCCTAAAATGATATACATATGTTTTTTAGAAAAATAGTTTGTAAATAATGCTGAGAGCTGATCGTTGTCTGCAGGTCGCACTCCTGAGGTCAGTGAAGTCCTGCAGCAAAAGTTCACTCAGTTCTCTCTGGACACTGGGATCTTGGCTGACAACATCGCTATCCTCCCAAAGAATGGTATGTTTTCACGCACTCATTTAGGCTTTGGTCTTCTGGTATTTTTGTTTTAATTCATCTTCTTCTTTTTGCCTTTACAGAGGAATGCCCTGAAGCCTAGAGGATGGCACGCGTTCTGCTCTCCAGAGAAGTCCCCTCACTGTGGTGTTTGCTGCTTCACCAAGCTCCTCACAAACTATGATCACTTCTGCAAACCAAAGACTCAGAGATTTGCTTTTCTCCTCAGCTCAATAGAATCATGCAAAATAAACTCAAACCAGTAAACAGAAAAGAAGGTCTTTTTGTAACTGCTGAAATTCTTTGTAGAGTGTTTCTCCTTTTATAAAATCATCAAAAACTATAAATTAAATGATTAAAACAATGTTTTTGAGTGTGCTGTAACCTTATTTACCAAGAAATATACAATCTTAAAGAGGAAGTGGACATTTTCAAAAGCAATTTTTTCTATAAATCGAGATATTTAATCCCATCAGCCAGGACTCCCTTGAAGAAGAGATTCTTAATCTCAATGGGACAATTCCTGGGTAAATAAAGGTTTTAAAATTTTTTTATAAAATCAGTGGATCAAAAAAAAAAAAAAAAAGAACTGTAAGCTTTTTAAAAAGCAAAAAATAAATCTTCTCTTTTCACGCCCAAGATCTAGGAGACTACTTTTTAAGAGATTACTTTTTTAGTTTATTTTTTTTTTCAAAAATAGAGACACTGCTGAGTTGTGTGTTGTTTTAGTATATTTGATTATCAATTTTGTTACTTGGCTAAAATGTATTTAGGTGTCCTACATTTTATGGCCACAAGAGGGCAGTCTATGAAAAACCCACGTGAATTAAAAAAAAAATTCCTTTTAATTATGAATCAAATTGATTTAATATGGACTTTCTTTGTGAGTTATGCTAAAAGATGGAAGATTAAGAAAAATGACATTGTCTATAGTGTAAAGTCAGTTTGACCACTTAATATTATCTACATCTGGATTGACCCTTTTTTAGATACCTAATTTTGTAAACTGTACATGATGATGGAAGTAATGTGTTCAAAAGACAAACTTTATAGATCAAACACTCTTTATTGAACTCAGGAACAAAAAGGGGTTATGGTCATTGCAGATAAACAATTTCTATCAATACCTGTTTATGAGCCCAGATAGATATATATGTAAAAAAAGAAATCAGGCTAACATGTTGGTCTAAATGGGTCTGATTCTAGACAGGGTGAATGGTCTTTGAGGCCTCAGTAGAGGGCAGGCTGAACTCATCAGCCGCCCCAACATCTCTGATATGACTGGCGATGATAACAATGGACGGAATCTCCTCATGTTAAATTGGGGGGCTGTTTGACTAAACTGATATAGAAAAGTCACCACAAAAAGTATAATTGGCAGCTTGTTTGAAGTGTAACACAATGTAAACATAAGGAGAAGCATGGTTTCGTTGGAATATGGCTGTTTATGCAGGACAGCAGTGCAACAGTGGAGCAGAAATAGAATGATGTGGACACGTCTCTCTTGAAATGGACCAAGAGATGTTGAGTCATGCTGGATAAAACATGAGTGTTTGCATCTGTGTGTGTGCGTCACAGAGGGTAGGAGGAAACATCCTGCTTGTTGTGAGGCTCAGCTCTTACAAAACCACATCCGCCCGCCACCTTCAACCCCCAGTCTGTTCTGTGGTTCGAGGGCCGTCTGCTGCTTTCCCTCCCCAAAACAGATCATTCTGAATTGTTAAGTCAAGTTTGGATTGGCATTCAAGGAAAACAGCACCGTGTTAGTCAGGCAGCAAGAGAACACCTGAAAGGACTTCATGAAGCAGCAGCAGTCAAGTTTCAGTTAAGCAGTGTGGGGAAAGGAGACATGATCCTAAAGGCACTGTGGACTTTTAAGCCAATTACTTTCACCTTGTCCCTGGGACGGTTAGGATGTTCACAGATTATTTTTTAGATTCATGCTGCTTCAGGGCCTCCAATGCATTGAAGCAAGAGCATCACCCATATGACGTTCCTCTGGCCTTTGCTTTTCACCCAAATTTGACATACACACACTGATGTATACCATAGACATGTCTGTCCGCAAACAGCACAAAAACCAAACATGAAATATTCAAAAATCGGTCGTAAGACTTCTGTGTTTGGCAAAGAAACAATAAATAAAGATTCTCGCCTTTTTTTCCCGTTAAAAATAAAGAGAATGAAAACAGCTGCCATGGCGATGAGCAAAAATGACCCCAAAGTGTCACAGTTTCCCATCATTCTTTGAGAAACTCCTCCCTGTCTGCGTGGAGAGAATCTCCTATATAACCCACTGTCAGGAGATCTAAACATAAAACTCTGCATATCACAAATTAATACTATAATAGACAGCTGCAATAAACATATGACATTTCTTATAGGTGTTTGGACTCTAAATAAATCTTTAAAGAAAAAAACCCAGCAACACAAAATATTAAATATATACAAATAAACTTTTGGCATCAACAGTCATTTCTGCATCACCACAGTATAAGTGGTATGAATATGAATGTTGACAAATGGTGCAACTGTAGCTTGAAAAAAGAAGTTTGGCTTGTAGATTTGATCATTTTATATAATATTTTTGTTAAAATAGAAAATCAAAATGCATTAGGGACTGGCAATAAATCTTTGCTATCACACCAACCAGCAAGTGTAATATTTTTGTCATGTACAGTATTCAAAGGACTCCTGAAAACTCCCAAGCACGATACAAAGAAGGACAAGCTGGTTAGTGTATACGAGTCACTAACAGCTGTGCTTTATTGAATAAGTGTCCCCCTTTTTTTTCTATTATTCTGAATATAAAAAACAAAACAAAACAAAAAAAATCCGTACACGAGTTTCCAACTTTTCATTGCTTCTGGGAGTCCTACTGAAAAGCCGGCGATCTTTCTTTCCAGTGAGCGGTCTCTTGATTGAACCCCCTCCATGTCTGACGAGCTAAGCAGCTTCCTCTCTGCAGAGTCCCATCACTGCTCGTTAGATGAACCACTCCTTTTTTGATTCGTCGATGGTTTCCGGGTTGTCGGTACCGATGATGGCCGTGTCGGCCGATTCTGCGGCGGACTCCCCGCTGCCCTTGGCCTCGTTGGTGTGGTAGGTGCCTTTGTGGCGGAACATGTAGCGGATCAGGAACACCAGCGTGCACAAGATGGTGAAGATCACTACTGCAATTATTCCTGCAGCACACGACGGACAAAATATGTTAGGGTTTTTACTGCCTTTACTAAACCCTGCCTCTCAGTATTGTCATAGAAATAGTACCTCTATCAGTTTGAAAGTGTAGTTTTCATCAGTTATGTTACAAAATCAAAATAAAAGTTCCCCGTGTTATGTTGGCTATTAAGCCCCATGCGGTAAACAACAACACAACAGTATTTGATACCTCCAATGATGGCAGAGTCTCTGTTGACTCCATCAGGAATGACTCTTTCTTCGTTAAAGGGAAACAGGGCATCTACAAGAAAGCCAGACAACATTTCAATTTTCGTAAAATAAAAACAAGAAAAAATACCTCAAAAAAGTTTCATTTAGACATACATTTTCAGAGCATTTCCATATACATGATCATTTATTGATGAAATCTACTGAAAGGAGGAAAGGGACTTAGACTTGAGTTCCACGAAATTCTTAAATGCAGATACTTGAGACTTGACTTGAGACTCCGACCTCAAGAACTAATGAATTGTTTTTATTTGGTAAATCCTACACATGTGGATAAAACTGTTGGTACCCGTCTGTAAATGAAACAAAAGCTCACAAGGATCACAGAAATAAGTTGAAGCTGACAAAAGTAATAATACATTAAAATGTAATGAAATTGAACCAATGACAGTCAGACATTGCTTTTCAACCATTCTTCAACAGAATTATTTACAAAAATAAAATCACGAAGCACGCCTGGACAAAAATGATAATACCTTTAACTTAATACTTTGTTGCACAACCTTTTGAGGCAATCACTGCAATCAAAGATTTCCTATAACTGTAATGGGACTTCTGCACCTGTTGACAGGTATTTTGGCCCACTCCTCATGAGCAAACTGCTCCAGTTTTCTCAGGTTTGAAGGATTTTCCAGATGTCATGTTTCAGGTTCTTCTGAAGATGCTCAATGGGATTCAGTTCAGGGCTCATAGAAGGCCACTTTAGAATAGTCGAATGTTTTCCTCTGAGCCATCCATGGATGTTTTTAGCTGTGTGTTTTGGGTCGTTGTCCTGTTGCAAGACCCATGACCGGCAACTGAGATGCAGTTTTCTGACGCAGGCCAGCTCTTTTCTCTCTAGAATCTCTTGATTGTCTTGGGATTTCATTGTACCCTGCACAGATTCAAGACACCCTGTGCCAGATGCAGCAAAGCAGCCCCAGAACATAACAGAACCTCCTCGGTAGGGACCGTGTTCTTTTCTCGATACGCTTCATTATTCTGTCTGGACATAGAGCTGATGTGACTTTCCAAAAAGCTCAATTTTTGTCTCATCTTTCTACAGGACATTCTTCCAGTAGCTTTGTGGCTTGTCAACATGTAGTTTGGCAAATTCCAGTCTGGCTTTTTTATGATTTGTTTTCAACAATCGTGTCCTACTTGGTTGTCTTCCATCAAGTAAACTTTGGGTCAAATGATGGATGGTGCAATCTGACACCGATGGCCCTAGACCTTAAAAGTTAATCTTAGAGGTTTTTCTGGGCTCTTTTGTTGTGATCCTTCTTTGATTTTTCATAAATTCTCCCCTTGCGTCCCCGACCAGGGAGATGGACTACAGTCTCATGGATATTAAATTTCTAAATAATATGCGCAACTGTAGTCACAGGAACAACAAGCTGCTTGGGGATGATCTTATAGCCTTTTCCTTTAACATGCTTGTCTATAATTTTCTTTCTAATGTCATGATGAGACAACATTTCCCTTTGCTTCCTCTGGTCCATATTGACTGTGGTACACACCATGACACCAAACAGCACAGTTGCTGCCTGTAGCCCTTCATAGGCCCACTGACTGATTACTGATTGTAGACACCTATGATGCTAATTAGTGAACACATCTTGGATTAACATATCCCTTTGCTCACATTATTTTCAGTCTTTTCTAGAGGTACCATCATTTTTGTCCAGGCCTGTTTCATGATTTTATTTTTGTAAATAATTCTGTTTAAGTATGGTTGAAAAGAGATGCCTGACCTTCATTAGATAAACTTCGTAGAATTTTTAAAATAATGTTACTTTTGTCAGATTCAATTTATTTTTGAGAATAGAGAAATGCCTGTTTGTTTTAGTAATGCCAGTAAAATAGTCACAGTACTGACTTGAAACTACAGCTAAAGACATAAAGCTTGACTTGGCATTAACTTAAATGCAAAGACTTTAACTTTGACTTAAAAAAAGATGCAAATCAGCACCAATCAGAGGAAAACATGCTTTACTCCAGATCATAGCTTTGAGCTAAATTCCATTAAAAGTCCATCACATAAAACAGTACAAAACACCTGTACAGCGGAAATGCATTGCATATTTAAAGTAAATTAAACCAGAAAAAGTTTAAAAGATTGCATTAATAGGACAATTCCTCACGGGTAATGCTGGAATCTGTATTTTTAAAGACATTTCTGTGATAAATACTCAAAATATTTGTAGATTTTTAGTTCTTATAGAAGTTTCTTCAACTCTTTCATTGATTTGAGAAACCAGTTGGTCATATGCTGCTTTGGTTTTGAATAATTCACAGTGATCTGTGAATACTGACTTTTTTTTCCAAAAGATAAAAAAACAAACTTTTTCATATATAGTAGAAATGCCGTTGTATTCCTCATTTAAAAAAAAGAAACACATGTTTGTATTATAATATTATTCTCATAAAAACATTGACATTCATGTCATGGTTTGTTTGAGAAAAACTAAGAGATTTATTATCCCCAATATTTGATGTCTAACAAGACAACTTTAAAGCCGTTTTGTCTATTGAAAGGGATCTTCTGGTAGCCTTTTCTTTAGTGTTCTCTCCATGTATGTAAATAACGGAATCATCTGCATACATGTGAATTTTAATATCACACCGGTGATTGATCTGCAGGGTGAACCAAAATGAACCCCTTTAAGATAAAATTGAAAACATCAACGGGAGTTTACAGCTCTTGGTTTCATCCACATTTTTGCATAAAAAGATCACTATCATAAAAGCACAACTACTTTTGAAAAATTATGATATAAAAAACAGAAATGTTTTCTGTTTTATGCTTATTTCATCTGAAAAATTCCTCTGATTTCACTGCTTTTGAAGCATAGATGATTCCTTTCAGTCATAAAATAAAAGATTGAGATTAAAAAAAAGGAAAGTGTTGTTTTGATCTCAGATAATTCCTTTTTTCAGAAACAAGAAGACATAGAACATTTGGTGCACTCAGACTCGTTAATGGTCTGTCAGCTGCCTGCATTTAATTACACCGGTACACTATCAATAAAGAGAAGCAGAGGAAAACAAAAATCCATCAGTCATCTGACAACGACAGGTGATGAACGCTCTGATTGATTTGACTAAACATTCACTAAATGAAAGTAATAGATAAATAATGAAAGAGGTGAAACTCAGTTGAAATATTTCATTTTGGTAAATGACAAACTAATGTTGCTCTTAGCAAAAAGTAGTACCCTTGAAGTTTTGTTTATGAAGCATACAGCATAAGTATATTATAAAGGTTATATAATATATATTACAGAAGTATGTGTAGTGTAGGAAGTATACTAACTGAATACTTCTTCAGACCAAATTGGAACATTTTAAATTTACAATAGCTTATATGTATAGTAAATAAAAAGTAAACTCAAAGAAGTCTACACTTTCAATGTAGACTACATATATCAAATCAAATCAAATCAAACTTTATTTATAAAGCACTTTTCATATATAAATATAACACAAAGTGCTTTACATTAAAACACAACAAAATATAAAAACAAGCATTGACCATTTAAAAATAAATAAAATAAAAATAAATAAATAAATAGGGCCCCCCTCCCCGTACCTAACCCCCCACTCCTTTCACACCTCCCACCCCCTAAGTGATGGCAAAGGACAATGAGAAATAGGCTGAGCACAAAAACAGGATGCTGGAAACGCTAATAATTGGAACCTCCCCCTCCGTGAACAGCCGCATAGACAGCCAAATGCAGCTTCACAGGCGGGGACCGCTCCACCACAGCTAAGTGGTGATGCAGGTCCCCATCTAGAGCCGCAGTGGCTGAACAGCAGCCGACCCAGAGGGAGGGGCTCCAGCTGAGGAAGCACCGGAAATAAAAATGAGAATAAACAAGTAAACATATTGATAAAAACAATAAAACATTAAAATAAGGTAAATTAAAATAACGCGTTAAAATCAGATTCAAGTTCATAAAACAAGATAAAATGGATAGATAAATAAAATAAAAAGTACATATAAATAAATAACTGAATAAATACATAAAAGTAGTAAAAAATTAGCTAAAAGCCAGGTTAAAAAGATGGGTCTTGAGCCTTTTCTTAAAAGCATTAATGTTCTCTGCGGCTCTCAGGTCCTCCGGCAGACTGTTCCATAAACGGGGACCATAGTGCTGAAATGCAGCTTCTCCATAGGTTTCAGTTTTTACAGTTGGAATGGTTAACAGACCAGTGCCAGAGGATCTCAGGGTCCGCGAGGGTTCATATCTTACTAAAATATCTGATAAATAAGAAGGCGCAAGACCGTTAAGACATTTAAAAACTGTTAAAAGTATCTTAAAATCAATCCTGAAGCATATGGGGAGCCAATGCAGGGATTTCAAAATTGGGGTGATGTGAGCTCGCCTCCTGGTCTTTGTAAGAACTCGTGCAGCAGAGTTCTGGAGAAGCTGAAGGTTCCTAATGTTGGTTTTTGGAAGACCAGAAAGCAGGGCGTTACAGTAATCAACTTTACTCATGATAAAAGCATGCATTAGCATCTCCATATTAGCAAGAGAGAGTAGTGGGCGGACCCTAGCCAGATTTTTGAGATGATAAAAACCAGTTTTAACCACCTGTTTTATATGGGGGATAAAAGTTAGCTTAGAGTCGAAGATAACACCCAGGTTTCTGACTGTTTCTGAATGACTTAATGAAAGTTCCTGTAGCTTCAGA
Organism: Oryzias latipes; assembly: GCF_053564925.1. Lineage (NCBI taxonomy): Eukaryota > Metazoa > Chordata > Actinopteri > Beloniformes > Adrianichthyidae > Oryzias > Oryzias latipes. Next base: position 18,895,530 of record NC_136256.1, on the reverse strand, counting down.
AACTGTTTCTCCCTCTTGGCTTCAGGGCCGATAACTAAAATTTCCGTTTTGTCCAGATATACAGATAGTTTACTTACCGTAAATAGACTGAGGGTGTTTTATTTTTGTTCTGTCTTTTTATCTAATGTAGAGATTTCTGCATTTTGAATTTCAATGGGTTCCCAGGTTTTTTCTTTGAAAATAAACACAATTCCTCAAAAAGTAAAAAAAAAATCTAACTGTTGTACAACAAGTCAACAGTTTTAGCCACTATATTCATATAAATATAATACATAAATATAATCCTTGTATAAATATAAACATTTATTTAAAAGCAAACTGAAACGACAGTACAAAAACTTTTGAGATTGACTTTCAACAATTGCAGAAAATAAAATCAAATAGTGAAAGCATGAGGTTCCCTATAAAAATACAATTGTTACAGAGATAAAAATGGTTTTAAAAACCCTATATACATTTAACGTAAGTTAGTGCATATTTTCCTGCACAATTATGAATAAAATGTTTATGGTTTAATGTCATGGCATAGTTTAGAAATAACAATTGGATCTTTTTTTTCTTTTTATTCTTTCAGCCATTGTGTAGTAATGGATAACATGGACTAAAAGGGTCACAGCATAAACGTCATTTCACTATGGGGATTTTTGTTTTTTCTTACACAGTGGGTGAGCAGTGAGGTAGACGATGGTGCAAGCTCTCACCTGTGTTGTCCAGATGCCAGGGATCTGTTGCAGCAGACATTGGTGGGATGGTGAGAGGTGATGCCCCACAGTTGGACTCCACCAGTTTGCCCTGGTAGGACACAGAGAAGGGGGCTGCTGATTGCGTGTCTTGTTGACCGGCTGTTGCAGCGGCCTGGGTTGCTGCTCTCAGTGCAGACTTGAGAGGGGCTGCTCTGTTGAACTGCACCCGCGACAAACACCCGATAAAACCCGGAGTGTTGTAACGCTCGATGATGACTGGATCTACAAATCCAGTTTCTGAGGAGACATAAAATTAAAAAAATAAAAGTTAAACAAATTAAATTACAAATCAAAAGCCACAAAATTACATCAGATTCTGCTGTTTGGTCAGTTTATAATTTTTAGATTGAAGGGAATAAGTTAAAATCTTAATTTATTTTAATGCAAAGAAAATAAGAAATTGAAACATACAGAAAATAAAAAATAAGGTTTTAAAGTCAAAGATACAAACATTTATTTTATTATTTGATGCACAGTCTCTTAATATAAATAAACAAAAAATATTAAATCTAATCCACACAAAATATATGATATTTATGAGCAAAAAACCCAACTATTGATATACATTCATAATAATCAGCAATAGTATATGTAAAGCAGTAGCCTAAATGAGTGCTGGATGAGCTCTCTGGGTTGTTTTCTATTTTATCCCTCACGGGACACCGTATTTGGACGTCTGTATTACTCTGTGGTGCGAATTCACTCAGTGTTCATTTATGGTTTGGAGGGTAAGCACTGTAGATTGCACCCTCTGCATCCTAGTTGACCGTAAGCAATTGTCATGAGGTTTATGCAAAAAGATATTTGTGTTGAGATATTCAGTTGCCACCTGAAAAGGTTATATTGGAGTTTATTTCATTGTTTAATATGAGCTTGTCAGCTTTTTATTGTTTGCTATGTAGTTATCTATGCACTTTATTTCTATGCTTAGCAGCTAATGAAACACACCACTTAGCTCTTTTTTAGTTCTTTTTAATGCCTTATTTTAAATTTGCATCTACGGTTTTGTGAGTGACCTTAACTGAGAGACAGTGTTCATTTATGGTTTGGAAGGTGGAATTGCCAGCATCAACACCAAATAAACGGTGCGGTCTGAGCCACAACCTTGATCACCGTGTGTCCGATTCCTGCCTCACTGGGTACCCCTAATCAACAACACATAACACAACGCAGAGTCTTCGGGGTAGAGAGGTGTGGATCCTGCCCGAAGTGGGTTACATATATTTATGCATGTCTTTTAGTGATTTACACTTTTATTGTGAAAGTTCAAAATGCTATAACAAAGTTTGATGTCATGAACACTCGTGGCTCTATGTTTTTCTGATATATGGACAAATAATTAACACAAATAAAGCTTAACAGAGCTATCACAGAATTGATAAATGGTATGACTGTATCAACTTCTGCTTTAATTGATCGGGTTAAGGAGGTTGCACTTGACATTTTTAAATTCACTTAAATAACCTGATCTTCCACTTCAGGGGAAAATGGCAAATCTTCAGGACAGGTGGATGAGTTGGCTGGTTTAAAAGGCAAAAAAATTATTTTGGGCATTAACAGGGAACAAATATTTGACCTTTCAGACATTAGCAGGAATTTTAGAACAGAATGATCTTAAATCATAATCCCAGTTTGTGCACAACTACTTTAAAAAGAGTTCCAGTGACGTTTTCCAACCACAGAAAAAGCCCCAAATGCTCAAAGATTTGCAATATTTTCCAGAAAGAATCCTTGACTTAAACAATGCATTGGAAAATAAAAGCTGCACAAACCTGAAAGTCTCACTGTGAACAAAACCCTTTTGGTTTTAAATCTGCACCGCACCCTAAAATAGTTTGCAACAGAAAAAAAGAACTCTGTTTGTGTTGCTCTCTGTGTATGCATGAGCTTATTCACAGACATATTAAATTATAGTGGATGATAGAAGTCTGGCATGCTGGACATGCTTTATGATCACATTCTGTCTCTTTATTTCATTTTGCTTAGTTTAATCACTAATGAATCTATGAGTGTGTTTGTGAGTGCTGCATTATTGGCTTGGCTATAAAAGCATATTTTCCCCCCACTTATTTGCTAAAAAATATTCTTGATTTAAACTCTAAAGCTATTTTTCAACACACAATATTGCTATTTCCTTCGTACGTGGGCAAACTGTCTGTTCTGTAGAAAAATGTGTCTGTTTGAAGTTGATGATGACTAATAGCTTTGGGTGAATGTGCTTGCATGCAGCGGTGTGCAGGGGCCGAGCCCCAAACATGTCGGTGAAGGAGGGACAGAAGGGCCTGACGGGATCACAGCAAACACAGAGAACAGATTACTGATAGTGGAAGGTTTATTAGAGCAGAATATGAGGCTGTGTGTCTCCTTTGTGTGCCTGAACTCGTGCTTATTGGCTTTTGCGTGAACAAGCTCCATGTTTCCAATATGACAGGCTGCTTTGCAGCCAAAGCTGAGTTCATAGCAGATTGTTGGAAAAATGCTGGAACTTTGATTAAGTCTACAGCTGTAGAGGTCTGTGCTAAAAATTAAATATGAAAAATTACACAGTTTTGACAAAAAAAAAACAACAATTTGATAAAACTGCTGAGTTGTCATAACCTTTGTTGCCCACTGCTGCATAAAACCCAATGAGGAATCCCGCTCTACCACAGCCAGATACCACAAATGGTTCATAATCTGTTTTATTACACACCCTAGTGGGTGGAATTTCTAGACTAATCAATAAAACACAGCAAACACAAAAACCACCTCCCTGAGCACTGAAGTGCATTGGAAAAATCCAGACTTTTCCATTTGAGATTTGACTCCAACAATAAAATCGTCCTCAATTTAAAACCTAATATAAACCGTTTGTAATCAGGCTGGACAGAGCACGCACGAACAGATAATGTGCCACCGATGGAGAGACGCCACATGAATAATTCAAAATGGGGGTGCTGAGGAGAAAAGAACCGGCAGTTAGGGGTGTAGGGGTGGATTGCATTCACTGGAAACTGGGGGAGAGGGTGTGGCCGCTCTTCCTGCTAACATGAGAAAAGGTGAGTGGCGGATGAAAGGGAAAGAGGAAGGAAGGAGTGACAGAAGTGTCTGTGGATAGGGCATGTTCAAAAGAAGAGATCAGACAGTTTCCATGGCAACAAATGGAAGTTGATGGGGGGGGGGGGTGAGGGGAAAAAGGGGGGTCGTTTGAGGTAATGAAAGTGAAGCATTTGCGATGTGTGAAGTGAATATCAATCCAATTCTAGCCACACCACTTTTTCTAAAGGGAAAGCAATGTTGTGGCATGCAGACAGAAACACGTTAAAATGACTGAGGAGGGGGCCAGGCGAAGACACACATACTGACTCTTTGGAGGCCCTGCCAGCTGAGAAGCAGTTTTAACCTCCTGATGTAAAAATCCTCCTTCAATGCAAAGGTTGAGTGCAGCAGAAGCTAAACATGAACTAAAACTACTTTCATTGTATTAGTTTGGAACTCTTTTGAGCCCTTTGACAATTAAATAAAGTTAAATGCATACAATTAATGGTTAAAAAAGAAGAAAAATAGCTGTTTATATATATATATATATATATATATATATATATATATATATATATATATATATAAACTAGCAGCAGCATCTCCATTCAAAGTTATTTCAATACTAGGATAAAATCCAGAAAACAGATGCAAACCAGCAGGGAAGGAAACAAATCTCAGCACAAACACAGTTTTACTTGTTTCTGCAGATTCTACTTTCAACCCCATCAGAAAATATCTCAGCATAGCATCAAATATGAGTCAATTCAACATGCATTTTTCACTAGTGAGTCACACTTGCTGCAACCTTGACACCAATGCAGATCACTCACAAATGAACACACATGCATGAAACTATAGTTACCTACATGAAGGTTTTTTTGATTTCTGTAAACACAGTTTCAGACAAATCCTCCTCTCCTCCCTCTTCTCTTCTGTCACACCTTCCTCTCTGCAGTGTGGATCTCTGGAAACAGCATCCCAATGACGAGCATCTCTCTCCCTTTTTTATGTTCTCCAACCTTCCTCTATTCCTCCCATTTTCTCTGCAGTGCAGTCCCACCCCCACTCTGACACAGCAGCGAGACAAAACCAGGAACCTGGAGCTTTTGAAGCAGGGATCAGGATTAAAGAAAAATACCCACATATGACAGCACGTCCTTTCAGATATTCACAAGAGAAAATCTGGCGTTTTATTGTGAAATCACAAAGGGGATGATGGGATCAAATCTAATCTGAAATCAAATGATGGGAAGCAGACAAAAGCGTTTATTAAAGCTTTAATCTGAGTCATCTGGTCTTGTGACTGCAGAGATCACAATAGAAAAAAACAAAAAAAGATTGAGTTTAGAAAATGATCTGCTCAGGAAAAAAACACACCCCAAAATCAAACAAAGCAGAGCAGTCAAATGATTAATTTATGCACTAGTGTGCCATCAAATAATTTACTCGAGATGCTTGTATAAGTTTAAATGATAAAAAACAAACAAACTTTTAACAATTAAAAAAAATGTAGATGAAATACTAAAAATATGTCATGATTATTACCATTACCTACTAATCTCATGACCTCAAGTTTCAACTGGAAATTTGGAAATTAAAGTAAAGAATTGGTATTAAAACAGAAAGATGCTCATTTTACTATGATATCTAGCACTAAGCGTAACTTGCTTTCACCTTGGCCCTTGTCGAACTCAGGGGCCTTCAACCTGAGGCTCCGGAGCCACACACTCTTTGACTTTAAAGAAAAAATGCTAACAATTTGAAGAAATCATAGGTTTGAAGTTTTGGTTAATTTGTTATATTTAATTAAGTTTTGCCATTTATGTTTAGATTTTTAACAAGCAGATGACTGAACAAAATAATGGCCAAATATTTAATCTTTTGTCAGAGTGGTTTATTATTCTGATAAGCATAAAGCACATAATTTCCGCTGCACAATACCAGCAGTGTTTAGTTTCTGTTCAGAGTTCTCAAAGTCTATAATTGCGTTTATATGTGTAGAATTGTTTGTACATGATAGAAAAAAGAGACAAATGATGATGGCCACAAAAAACAGTGATAGATAATGCCATGTTTCTTCCATTTTTAATTCAAGCTAATCTGCTGCAGCAGGAGGATCTTGTTTTATTTTGAAAGGGAACTTGCATGGGCGGCTCTCTGAAGTCAAATTTGTTTAACATAGAAACAAGTATTGTACTGTTACAATTAAAGTATTACAAATATTATAAATAAATGAAAGGTTTCATGGCAACAAAAACATAAAATGTATTTTTGTGAATGGTGAAGTGGGACTTTGTAGCTGAAACTCGACCAAATGGCTTTTTTAGGGTAGCAGAGTCCTGGTCTAGGCTTTTCAAACAATAATTGTCCAACAATCCTGTACTTTTAAAAGATACAACTTTAAGCACCAAAACTTTTCTGACATGTTCAATGAAGAGAATTTCTTCTCTTCGACAGTTATCTGTTACTTTCTCTTAGGACGCCAACTTCAACACTGATTTTTTTACTCTGACTTAATGTGACTGACTGATTTCTCTCTGAGTTTTCCATGGTGTGATGTTAAGATGATCTTAATTAAAAGGTAAAATTGGGAGAGGAATACAACTTCTCCAAACTTGACTCATATTCTTTCTAGTTGTTTTGTTGAAAAGCAGCCGATTCAAAAGTGAGATCATGCAGGGCCTTTTCTGAAAAAAATGGTTGATTTGTTCGGGTAACTTGGAACTGTGTCTCCACACTCCTTAAAGTTCAAAGCTTTTTCCAATGGCATTTTTTCATCTGCTCCTGATTCACAATGATTTGAATAAAGAAATATTAAGATATGCAATTTTAAGCCTCATTTTCTCAATTAATGTCATCCAACATCAAAAAGAAAAAACTATGGGGCGCTGCGTGGTCCTCTGGGCTTGGGTGTGGGGGTGCGTGGTGGGGGGGGTGGGGTGGTGGTCTGGCTTGGCTTGGGGGGGTGGTCCCTTTGCCTGTGCTGGGGGGGGTTGGCGGGGGGCGCTGCTCGGGGGGGGGGGGCCCAGCGGCGCTGGATGGGCTTCCCGTCTACACCTGGGGCTGGGATCGGCCCTTCCCTGGCTCTGGGGCGGGACGGGACAACCCTCTTGGGGCCCCCGGTCGCTCTGGGTGTCATCCGCTTCGGCTGCGGGGTCTGGGGGTGGGGTGGGGTGGGGGTCTTGTCGGCCCTGTCCTGTGGGGGGGCATTCTGGGGGAGGGGGGGGGGCACTATTGGTACGGGGCAGGGGGGGTTGACGGGTCGGGGTCTCCGCTGAGGCCATCGGCGGTTTCCCCGGCCGGTTGGCTGCCTCGGTCCCGTCGAGGCCTGACCAGAGCTCTTCTAGGGCCGGCGTTTGGGGGTGGGGGCCTGGGCTTGCTCCGGGGGGGGCCGGCGCTTTCTGGCTCCCCTCTCTCTGTGTGGGGGTGGTGGTGCTGGGCCTGGGGTGTCTGCGCCTCCGGGGGTGGGGCCCCGGGGCTGGGTGGGCCTGGCCCCCTTGCTGGGGGGGGGGGGGGGGGGCGGGGGACGGCTGTTTGACCACCGGGGGACAGTCTATCATCTGTCCCCAACTTACCCCCTTCCTCATATAACCTCATAATAGGGTGAGGGGGTGGGGGGCTTAGCCTGCGATGAGCCTTGGGGGGGGGGGTTTACTAGGCAGTGACCCCCCTCCTGTGGTTGCCGTATGGAGTGGGCCCCCCCTCTTTCGGTTTTATTTGCACCTTAGACATGTAGGGCCCTTGGTAGGGGGGGTGCTTGGACATCACTGCCAGCAAGCAGCGGATGTCCTCCTAGCACCCTACCCGCCAATTTTAACCGCACCTTAGACATTTAGGGCCCCTTGGTGGGGAGGGTGAGGGGACGTCACTGTGAGTAATCAGGAGACGTCCCCTTAGTGCCCTACCCGCCAATTTTAACCGCACCCCCCTTAGTACACACACCCCTCCCCCCTCAATATATACATCCCAACATAAACACACACACATGCACACACACACTCTCTCAAACACACATACACGCACACACATTTTGCAAGGAAGGTGGGACCTAGGACCATCTGTCCCCTGCCTCTTCCCTGGTGGGGGGTACGGGCCCCTTTGCAACGGCGGCTGTGTCCCCGGGGTGCTGGCTTCCTGGGCCCGGCGGTGCTCTCTCCGCGCGGTGGGGGGGTTCACATTACATCTGAGCCGGGGGTGTTCGTGTCCCTGGGGGGTGGGTTCTGGTCCTTGCTCCTGAGTGCTGGGCCCCGCCAAATTTCCAACTGTGGCCGAGCCTGGTCGGGCCATATTTACAACACCCCTTGTGGGCCCTCTTTTTTCCCCGGGGTTCCCCCCTCCTGGGCGGGGGCGGCGGGCCCCTGCCTCGCTCCTCCCTGGACCAACCGTTGGCCGGGCGGATGGCTGCCTGGAGTGCGGAGTGGGTCTCCCTTGGGGGGTCCTGGCCCGTACCTGGGGTTGGGGCGGGGGGATGCCCGGAACTCCTGGGTGGTGGTGGGGTGCTCGTCTGGGGCTGTGGGCGTCCTTCTCCGGTGGGGCCCTGCGTTGGGTTCTCCCGGCGCGGCGGGGGGGCTGCTCTCCTGGTTGGGCTGGGGCGGCGCCCTCTTTCCCTCCGTGCCTCCCTGCTCTCTGGCTCTGGGGGCCTTGCGGCGGCCCTGCTGGCCCTGGCCTGGGTGGCGGGCTTGGTCGCCCGGGCGGCGGTTGTTCCCTGCCGGTTCCCGTGTGGTGTTGGGGGGAATCCGGCTGCCGCTGCTGGTGCGGTGGGGGTCTTGGGGTGGGGATGGCTGGGCACTCTCCCTCCTTCTTTTCACGTTCCACCATCCATTTTAGAAGAACATAAACACTCACCTGAGCACAGGTGTCAGCTCAACAGACTGAATGACTGAAATATTTCACACTAGTTGGTTTTAAGGCATAAGTATGCGTGTGAACACTATCTGTTTTGTGTACATGTCGACAGGTGGACATTTTTGCAACTAACAGGTGTGTTTATAACATTTGAGTGTGTGTGTGGACAGGCTCCGCCCTTTTTTTTTTTTTTTTGTTTTTTTTTTACATTTGAACCTTACCATAATGATTAACAACCAGTAAACTTGTTGCTTTATGCTGCTTCATGGTCTTATCCCCCTTCCCCTCCTATTATCACCCCCTACCCCCCCTCTCTCTAACGTCCCTCTTTCTTCTTCCCCTCTTTCCTTTTCCGTCCGGTCCAACACCAAAGATTTTCAGACATGTTTGAAATTAATAAAGTTTGGCCTCAATTACAAAAGGGGTTTATTCAGACATACCTTTGGTTTGTCTGAAGATTAATAACCCCTCTTGTTAAAGTAAAATATGTCCAACCCAAGAGGCCCTCAGCTCTCATCTGTCTGCCTAGCTGTTGGACAGGACAAGTTAGAAAAAAAAAAAAAAAAAAGAAAAAACTAAAATATTGGTTAAAAACTCCATAAACATGAAGTTGGTTTTTAATGCCACAAACCCGGAAGAAAGTCAACATTTCTGCATTGATATTCATCAGCAGCACAGAACGTTGCACCATATTTTCTGCAGACGTTTGCCTTATTACAGTATATTGGTCCGCACTAAAAAAGTTTAACAAATTTGCTTTGTTTAATTTTTAGATCTTTCTTTTGACCATTGCTGTTCATTTATTTCTATTAACCTAGAAGACTGGATATTTAAAAAATACATTTTATTTTTAAATTGTTAGAAGTGAATGATGTGGTATTTTTCCTTAGTGACAATATTTACGTTAACACAATGACAAAAATATTTTCCTAATATTTTAAGAGAACATTCATGGATCTGTAGGTTTAAGTCATGGGTTTTTGAAATGTTGAAATGTCTCCCTAAAAATTTCTTTGAAGTAATTGTAAATAAATCCAAAAGAAAGTCAAATGGTGTACTACACATAGAAATATGTGATAAAAATTGATAAATAGGATGATTTTGGAAAAGGTCTATATGGAAAAAAGAAAAGTCTGTAAAAAAACAAACTTGCATCTGCAGGGATCATTGTTTCAACACATTTTGACCAAGTGTTAAACAGAAAAGGAAAGGGAGACTGTGGAGATTTAAAAAAAATAGAAAGGATATTTAAGTTTCACTGTGCTGCTGATACTCATGTCATTTATTCCCCCCCCCCCCCCCCCCCCCCCAGGGCTACAATCATTCGTCTCTAATAGTGCAATCACAGTGGTGTTATTTCTACCATTCTGTCTCTGCCTATGGCTCTGAATCTATTCTCTTTGATAGGCGCTTGCACACTTGCACATACACACACAGATTTATGGCACTAAGAATGGGGAAGGGGGGGGGCGGGCCTGCTGCTCAGGCTGATGTATGACTCTTCTATCTGTTCCACTGGGATGCAGAGATCCAGGCGCACTCGCTGTACATCAAACAGAATACTCAACACACCCACATGCAGACAAACGCCACTTTGTCACGACTGTTTACATCATATTCCATCTTTTTCCTTACAACTTTTGCATTTAAAGAAAAACAAATTCATATTCTTTGGATTTGCATTTTGCGACAACAATTCTTTTCCCCCAACAAAGACCAAAAAAAAAAAAAGAATTGCACACACTTCTCAGCTAATTTTAGCACAAATGAAGGGATCCACTTTCATTGATTTGCACGGCATTCAGTTACACGATGCACAAAGTTACAGTCAAAACCGCAGAGTCCAGTGCTGAATCATCTCATCTCTTTTGGATCGATACGACTTCAGAATAGTACCTTCCAACAGCAAACCCATGCAACTCTGGCAACCTAAGAGAAATCGCTAATCAATACCATTTATCAAGTAAAAGTCTGATTTTTATGAACGTGAAAGAATATTTGTTCTCTATGTGAAGTTAGTGTAATCAGGTAAATGTTTAGCGGCTTTTTTCTCTGTTCAAAATCTTCTTATTCGATGACTTCCTTTGTGATGTAATCCAGCTAATCCCATCCCACAACAATGAGGCTGTGGGAGACAGAGGAGACGTCGCTCAGATCAGAGTGTGCTTGTGTTTCAGTAAACACTGGCTCTCTTTCTCCAGCAAATCCAGAAAGAGAAGCTGTCTGACAGCCTGGCTTGTCTTTGTGTTCCCAACACAGAAACGGATGAGAGTTGTGAATGTCAGTGTTTGTTCCTCCTGCTCTTCTCCACGATGTGGTTTAGTGTGTATCTGTAGGGTCGTTTCCTGTGATTGAGTGTACACTTTTCAAAAGTTCTGCCTGGTATAAGTGAAGTCAACCATTCCTTCAATCTTACTAATTTTTTTAGTAGCTGAAGATAAAAGATAATAAATGTGTTGAAAAACAAGATGTAACTACTAGTCGTGCAGATGAACAATAACAGGTACTTTTGTTGCAGTTTTCAACAGCAAAAATAAACACATTATACAGCAACATTTTTCAGGCTCTTTTGGTGATCAGACTATGACAAAAAACTTTCTTTTTTCTTGTAAAAATGTAAAATATTAAACTAAATAACCAACATATTTCAAATGATTTACTTTCTGAAATAATATGACATGTTACGTGTCTGTATCATCATTTCTGAAAGATCAACCATCTCTGTAAAACCTTTCGCAGCGTTTTAGCGCCTCTTAGCGGACATACTACAAATTACAGTCTATTTTTTTATTAAAAAACAAAACAAAAAGTAAAACAAACAAAAAACAGAAAAAACAAATATATTTATATTTGCAATAAATGTACTTGTTTTTTCAATTCTTTTTTTAAACACATTTTTTAAATTTTATTTACAGAATTCCACAAATACTTTCATCATAAAAATCATCATTGCCTTAAATCGTGGAGAGATGTAATGAATAAAATTAGGAATAATTGTTAAACTAACATATCAAATGTTTAAATTAATGGCTACATGTCAAAGTGAATGAAAAAAAAGAATCTTCAAAGCAATATTTAAAAGGTAAATAAGGTGACGCACTTACCAAAGACTTTGCCTAAGAACAGAGTCTTCACCAGGTTGAACTGTGTGTCTGAGGCATCTGGGAGTGTGTAACTGACAGGAGGGTAATGATCCAACTGGAGGCAAAAACACACAAGAGCAAAACACAAGAGTGTGAGGTAATGAGGGTTTTTTGTTGTTATTATGCTGTATAAAACATTGTGCATTTTACTACATGTGAACTTTAATCCTCCTGAGCACACAGCATTTTGAAAAGTTAATTCCTGCATCGCCACATAAAGACAAATGTACGAAGATTTTAAGATGCTAATTTATTGCTGTTTAAAGCCTATAGAAAGAAATTTAGTTGTAGCTCAACAGCTCCCCCGTGTGGTTTTCTCATGTAAAATTCCAGGGAAAGGCAATAGAAACAGGGATTAGGCCATCCCAGGGGGGGAAAAATGAGAAATAGAAAAAATACAGAGTATTTTTCAACAAAAGAAGTGTAAAAACACATAAACACACAAAATAAACAAAGTAAAGGAAGAGATTTTCCCCCTTCTTAATACATTTCTTTAGTTTGGGGAATTTTTGGTGATAATTCTGCTAGAAAATAGACAGCAAATTAACCAATTTGCATAAAATAATGTGTCAGATAACAAAACAAGGCCTTTAATTTCCCACTTTGTGATCCAAAGGGGATCCTAATGAAAGGTTGTGTCCACATCAGTGAACATGTGCAGCAAAATCTCCCTCATTATACAGGTTTACTTATTTATGCTTTATTTATCCAGGCAGGACAGATTAGGAACAACATTCTTGTTTACAACCGTGGCCTGGCAAAATGCAAGACCTTTTTAGAACGGAAGGAAAGAGGCTACAAGAACAAGAAATACATTGAATATAATCAAGTTCACCTGACAGAGTTTTAAGTGGAAAAAACTTACAACCCACACAACAAAGACTTCAATTTGTCAAAAATGTCTCTAAAGTTTAACAGTCTCTGCTTGGTGTACATAAAAAACTTAAAATACTACCTGGAATTGTAAAATTCAGTCGTCATTTTTGTTAAACAGGCTGACAAAGTCCATATAATTAGCATTTTATGCATTTAACTTTGTTTCCCTTTTGACTAAATAATAAAGGTTTGAAAGATTATGTCAAAATCTGACAGATAAACTGGCAAAAAATGACTTTTTATTCTGCAAAAAACCCATTTTAATAAACAAATACAGTTCCAAAGTTTCACAGAGCTTCAAACTATTGAACCGTAAACATTTTTGAGTAGACAGCCATCAGTGGAGGCGTGAGAACAGAAAGGGTGATGGAGGGAAGGGAGATGGGACTTTAATATCCTTGCAGGATAATTAATGCTGTTGCAGAGCAGTTGCTAATTAGCTCAGAGGCTGCAGACACTGCTGTTGGTGGTAATAATTTCCCCCTCAGAAATGAGTTTCTGTGTCTAAAAGAAGAAAAGAGCTTCATTCTTTCAAAAGAAGAAATGGATTTTTGTAGAAACTAAAAAAACAGAAAAAACAGGCAAAGTCAGATGAGCGGATGGTGACAGACTCTAAAGTTGCATCGTTTTTTCCTGTTCTTGTTCCATCATTATGCTGAATAACTGTCTCGGCTGAGATTTTATTAATGTGTCACAGTCTCTATTAAAATTCCTCCAAATTTTGTTATCTTTCTTGTTCTCAGAAGACTCAATTATATTGTATTTTTTAACTTTTCTTTTTCCAAAGGTCTCCTCTCAGAGACAAATCCAGTGGGTTCGCCTTTCATGGTTCTTTGCTTTTATTAAAGGAGATATATTGGCTAATCGAGCAAGGAGAACTGTTTAGATGTGTCAAAATCTGAACCTTATGTGACCAAATTCTGTCAATTATCTATGAAAATACTGACATCCATTCAAAGCAAAACTATTTGAAGCTATAAGGGAAGATTATCAGGGAATAATCCGTATTTAAACAAAATTTAATTATAAATAATTATTTTACATGACTAAGTGTCGCGCTTTCTCTTTCTTGGCTCATGCTTTTGACAAAATGTATGGATTTATGTATTTTTGTTAACAGTTCAGATTTTTTCATTTTACATTCAAGTTTATGCATTTTCCTTCTGACTCCAATTTGGAGACAAGACTGACACGAATGTGTACAGTACTGCCACAAATGTTCATTTCAGCTCCCTTTTTTGTTTCACAATCAGAACCCAATGGAAATACATATTTTATTTTATTTAGTTACTGTTTGGCTGGGATGCTCTTACAGTTCACAACCAGTAGAGGGCAGTCAAAGGCATCTTCACAGATAAACATACTATAGATTACTGAAAACAATTAAAGTAAGAAAAAAAAATCCTGCTACATGTCAGATGTAACAGTGATGTATTTACATGAAGTAAAAGAACTAAACATCATTAAAAGTGTAGTAAAGTCTGAAGTCACAGTGTGGGAAGGATTCAAGTCCATATCTCCGATTTCTACCGTTCAAAAGGTTTATCCTAAAACACAATAAAAATCATTTCCTGTAATGCTTTTATTATTTAACTTAGTTTAGGGATCACCTGAAAAATCTTTAATGGAAAAAATACCAAAACAATATCCAATGATTCTTTGCAGCTTCAGGAATCCAAAAAATGAGTTTAATAGTTTAATCTAATTGTGCTGACTGTGATTGATGAAGAATGGAGGGTGAATGTGGGAGGGGGCAGTAGAACAGTCTCAGACAGGATCCTTCACGTTTGTGGCTGAAACAGCAGACATGATGATGAAATCACGTCAGTTTGACTTTATTTCTTCTTTAGTTTGAGGGTCTAAAGCTTCACAGCTAAAGATTTCATCATAGGTTGTTTTGGTCTGATTTGATTATGAGGTGATGGCGTTAAGCTGCAACACACCAAAGGTGGAGCAGGTTATTCTTTTGTTTTTAACAGGAACTGAATCTTTTTGCATCATCTGTTTTTCTGGTCTACCTCATGGTAACTTTTTTTTTTCCAGCGCCAAGTTCACTTTCTCTTTCATGTCTTTACATTTTAGCTTTTTGTTTCCCCGCCAAATCTTAGCCTTCAGCTGTTTATTTTGCTCACAAACATTTTCTGAATTCCTTTCATCTGCCTGTTTGCTGCCTTCATGTATACTTCCTTCATCAGAACCATTCTGACCCTGACTCTGTTTTTCCATTAAATTCCCATGACAGACCAAACACAGAATAAATGTATGCAAAGTGATTCCTTTATTTATTTTTGGTGCCCTTGTAAAGGTGCTATATCTGTGTAAAGTACACCGCAGGATTTCCCCTCCTCTTCATCACAGTTCATATCACTGAACTAACTAGAGCAGTCACTGACGGAGGAGAGCAGACGCCTAAAGGGAACCCTCACTTTCATCTCATAGGCTGTGAGATCTTTTTAATCTCACTGTGGTGTGCCTTTGATATCAAGGTAGCATAGCAAGATCTCAGGTTCTGTTTAAACTAAGCACGCTTAGAACCGTACACGTGTGCATTCTTGCATGTGTTTGTGCTCACATGCCAAAGAGTTGATCTTAAAGATCAAAAGACACCAAAGAGGATTTTATAACTTTAATTTTCAGGATTTTCTTTCTCCTGGTTCTTCCTCAGAAGTTCTTATCATCTAACTGTAGGGCTGTTTGTACAAATTCTGCAAAGATTTGCAAAGAATGAGGACCTCTGTAACCTGAGGTAAACACTTTCCTGTTCATTTTACTCAGGAAATTAAATGTGATCCATTTGGAAGCCTTCCAGCAAAGCTCTGGCATATTACATCTACCTCTAGTTCTTTTTGTGTCAGCCAACATAAAAGCATCAGGGTCCAACTATCATTCTTTCTCTTCCATGTAGAAAAAAATAATAATTATAATTTACAATCAGAACTTCTTCAAAATCTGCACTTAATTCATCAAAGCCCCCCTCTGACATGTTGGTGTTTTTAACATTTTCTTGTGGTATTTTTCTCATGATGAAGGGACATATGTAAAGGAAATGAAGCCTAAAATTGGAATTCTTAGTATTTATTTATTCAAATCATTCTAAACAGGACAGTTAAAAGACCAATGGGAACGCTTTTACAGTGGATCAAAAGATGATTGAAGTGGATCTTTCAGAAAAGTTTAAAAAAATATTAACTTTAGGTAGGATTCCAGGGTAAAAAGCACAACTGAAGCATTATTTTAAAGCAAAAACATCCCAATTTTTTGCAAAATTATTAGTGAATTATTTTTTAGTATTATAAACTTACTATCGGAGTGTTTTCGGAAGAGCCGTCACAGATCAGGGGGGTATTCCATGAAGCATGTTTAAACTAGCCTGACTTTAACCCTGAACTCTGCCTGAAATCCGCCTGAACTTGCTTACTCGGGGTATGTCGGTTCCAAAAGACCGGATATGAGTTGGCGTAATTACGCTCGACTTGGTAAACCTGGGTTAATGTCAGAAAGTCGTGCGTTTACTTATTAACCTGGGTTAATAAGTAAACGCACGAGTTTCTGATCTTATTTCCATTTTCATGTGACGGATATGTATATATATATATATATATATATATATATATATATATATATATATATATATATATATATATATATATTTATAACTTATCCAATTTTGCCAACTTAAATGAATAACTTCTATTGTTAACAAGTAATTGAGTTAAATTTATTCAGCCTAATTTCTGACATCTATAAAAATCAATAGTTGTTAATACAACTCAAATTTACATATTTATTTAACTAAATGTCATATTTCTCCAATTCAAGTAATCTTTTTTCCATCGTCATGAATTAAAATTCTTGAACTCGCATATGTCTAAGTTTGAGCCGGCAGATCCTCATTTTTATAACAATAAAAAGAACAAAAGAGTGTGTGCTCAGTGCTTTGATTAATTTAGGAATTTTCCAACTTTGTCAATATGCGTTTTTACTGTAGGGGTGCTATATAATCTCTATAGTCTTTTCCAATATCCATACATGGTCTTATTACCCTCTCAATGTGGAAAAAGTATCTGAGCTATTTCAGTCACTAAATCATCTTCAAATGGACATGGCATGCTGCTTCACCTCTCTGTAAACAAAGTAACCTTCAACTAAACCTGCTCCAGACCAGGTTATGTTCAGAGCATGAGTTGCCATGGCAACTTGACCTACTCTGAAACATACCTCCATTTCTGGAACCGAAAGCTGAGGTTATCAACTTCCTTAGCCTCAAACTTACCGTGGGAGCTAGCATAACCTTGTTTTCTGGAATACCCCCCAGACGTTCGGAGTTGTAACTGCTTCCTCGTGTCCTTTTGTCATGCTGTCACCTCTTCCACTGACTTGTTGTGTCTGCTTGACTGATACTATTCACACTTGTTATTTCTTTAGACAGGACATTTGACTGCCCGTTTAGTTTTTGACTGACATCTCTATCGCAGATGGAAAATAGGTCAGACATGCCCCGGCTCCTTCTCCTCTGTGCCAGCTGCCAGGCGTGGACGCAGAACAAGATTTGCCCCGAGGCAAATCGCTTAAGCTGCAGTGTTGGGGACTCCCTCGACGTGTAGGCGTCAAAGGCTTTTTATCAAGCCGCTAAAGTATTTAAAAAGTCACAGACAAAGTCACTAATGCCTTAGCCACACCCGTGTGAGGGGTTGTGCTGCAGGTATTTGGGTTGTCCGGACCCTTAAAGGGTTGTAGAGAGGGGGCGGGCAGATCTTAAGAGGAGCTCAGGTGTGCCTAGCAGTTCCCTTGACGCTCGTACGACAACCCAAAGGGATGTCATGAAAATGGAATGTACTATGTCGTGCAAGTAAGTGCATCGTGAAGTTATTGTAAGGAGAACGTAAGTGGTGCTATCATACAGTAAGCACACTCTTTAGTAATGCCTTAGTCACAACTGGGTGGATATGGGCTGTCTGCGGGTAAAAATATGGGGTAAACCTGCATAGGTCACGCAGATGACTAGCCGGAAATATCAAGGTCGCAGACCGCTTGGTGAGACTGTATGGCGAAAATATTCATGCACATTTTTGTACTGTAAGTTACAGAACACTTAACCCTTGTGCTATCTTAGATGACCCCACCCTTGCATTGACGTGTTCTCCCTACCATGACAAAAGTGGATAAAGGTGGAAAGATTTTATGTAATCCATGGACACCAGTGAGGTTCACAAATCATTGAAGAAAAAAGGTTCAGAGCACTGCCTAGTGGGTCTAGATGACCCAACTCCCAATGTTAAAGTGCCTAGAATAGCACAAGGGTTACAGGGAAGTATGCCGGTTTGTGCTCCTTGCATGCTTTTTGTGTGCAGTCTGGCTGTTAGAAATAAGAAAATCAGACAATTAGTATAGTTTGTGAGGTCATCCTATTGGCACCCTACAAATCACGTGCACAGCCTGTAAAGGGCCAGTGCACACACCTTACAGGAGTGCTGGGTAAAGGGGAACGTGCAACAGCATTATCGGTACGTCATAAGAGTGTGTTACTTACATTATTTTTACAAAAATTTCCCACACACAAATACACACACACATAATGGTACGCTCCGTTTTCATGACGTCCCTTGAGGTGGCCGAACGAGCCTCAAGGAAACTGCACCTACTCTCCTCTGACTGTGCAGCCCCTCCCTTCCACAACCCTCCACTGGCCCGAACAACTCTTCACGTGTGCATGTGACTAAGGCAAAAGGTGCGTGCAAATGCTGTACGCACGGAGTGTGCAGATGATATGTAAGTGCCTGTAGGACACCTGTAAGACTTCCAATTTATGCTATAATTGTCTGATTCCCTAAATTCTAACTTTACGCAAAAAGCCTGCAAGGGGTGGGCAAGGAGCATGCAACTAAATGCACTTGCAATAAAGTAAAAAAATTATAAAAATACAAATTTCAGTGTTTGCTACGATCGTAGCATGCCCATCAAAAAATGTGAGCATGAACATTTTAACTTGAAGGTCGATCTACAACTTTGATATTTCCTGCAGGCCACATGCCTTGTACAGGTTTGAACGTTTTTTGGCCACAGACAGCCAGTATCCACCTGTAAGAGCAGTTGTGACTAAGAGCTAAGCTGGTAACGATGGCTGAAATGTCCTGAGTATTTATTTACAAACCAATCGGGAACCCACCCTTTATTAAAACCCGCCGTGTGACAGATTTCATGCACAAACCTAGCAGCTGCTGTGCTTTCACACGCTCGCCATTTTGAAATCGGGTTATGGGAAGTCTCATTTAATTTTGTCATAAATACAGCAGGCTGTATAAATGTATCTGCTTTAACTCTGTCTCATATATTTCTATGCTGGACTGCCTCTTCTCCCAATGGGTTGAGAGGAAACAGATAAAATCACAGATACAAGCAGCGGAAATGAGATTCCTTCACATGGAGGCTGGGGTCTCCCTCAGATAAGGTTTGAAGCTCATCCCTCCCGCAGGAACTCAGAGTAGAGCTGCTGCTCCTTCAAATCTAGAGAAGCCGTTTAAGGTGGCGTGGACAGAATGTCGCCTGGACACCTTTCTAATGAGGCGTTACAGACGCGTCCAAACGGGAGGAAGACCCTGCGGCAGAGCAAGGACACGCTGGAGAGATTATCTCTCAGCTGTGCCTGGGAATGTGTCTTCCAAAAAGAGATGGAATTGCTGGCTGGGAGCTGGGAGGTCTGGGTGTCCTTGCTGACATTCTGCCTGAATCTCATTCAAGTGGAGTCTAATGGCTGGATGGATGGTTGTCCTTTTACAGTGTTTCTCTTTCTCGCAGTGACTTTAAATAGAAATTATAGAAGTCCGTTTCAACACAAAAAATATGAGTGTTTTTTGAAACCTTGGTCATTTTTCATGCACTCTGTGTGTCTGCAGAGGTTTTTCTCTTGCTTTCTCCAGCATTCAAAATGATGGATATGTTAAATAAACAGTGACTTGTAGGATAATATGTATAAGGCAGTCCAATACAAGGCTGTTTGTCCGTTTGTGACCCCATGAGTGACTGCTAATCCATCCCGGCCTCTTTGCTGGATGAGACCTGAGATAAGGTGCAGTTCCTGGTGACCCTGAGCGGGATGAAGCAGGAAAAAGGACGAATGGATAACATGTTATCTTTGTGTTTCAAAGGTTGATTTAACTTGAGAAAATGGAGAGGATGAGCATTAATCATGTCGCTCAAGTCTGCGCTGGCAGATTATGTGGAATCAACCCTGAAGGAAAGAGGGCTCCTTCATAAAACATAAAACCCAAAGCTTGAGTGCATCACAGATTAAAATGGTGCTCGGTGCTTTGGTATTAATGCAGATCATGTTAATCGTGTAACGTCTCTGTAAATCAAACCCAAAGATGCAGAAACCTCTGAGTTTGTTTGTTTGTGTGTTGATGCTCATGGTTGACAGGCGCCCTAAGGTGGTGAGGAAACATAAAAAAGTTTCTCTCATATAAATAATCTCTTCTTAGCAAACCTTCCGGCTCTACTTTTCTTGCGCTATTTATAATTATCTCTTTATCTTTCCTCTGCACCTCCCTGGGCTAATTAGCTTATTTCTGACAACCAACTGGGTGCATTATGGCCACTATTGTTAGTCTCCACATCGTTCCATGTTTGACTGTTAAATCTATGATGAACTCCTTAGATGATTATTATTTAGACTACAGCTCAATTCCGAAACTGTGAATGCACACTTGATGAAATACCGTTAAAAAAATGAACATCAAAGGTTTTAATGTGAGAGGAGTGGCAGATTTGTGGTGTGCGTTTGTGTACAAGGGATGAACAAAGAATCCCACAGTTACTTTAATCACTTTTGGTGGCAATAACAGGGGTTGTGTTATTTCCAAGTGCACCCAGTGGATTTATCAGCAACTGACAGGTGTTATTTGCTCAGAAAATAAGTATGTTTTTTTATTGATTGCTTCGGTTTAATTTTCTTGCTGTCTGAATTTTTCTCTGCAGAGTGAGAGTGCTTCTAATGAGATTCCAGGATAAATAGGAGCATTGTTGGGGAAGCTACCACATGCGCCGTGTGTGTGAAAGAGAAATCTAAGGAATCACTGTTGTGGAACTGAGTGTATAAGGATTGCACCTTTGCAGGAGTGCTGTGATTTGTTGTATTAAATATTCTTATTAAATTGCAAAGCAGAGATTGACTTGTATTGTTTCCAAAGTAATGAAAAACTTAACGTCCCACTTCAACAGCAGAGCTGCATGATTATATTTAAAGTTATAGTCAATAGATTCATATCCTTTAAAAGCAATGTTCAACAAGAAATACTTTTTTCCAAAACTGGAGGTCTATTTTGAGCTCTATTTATTTAATCTTAACCTTACTGCTGAACTGACAGTACAAAGATTATAGTACGATATCTTTATTATCTTTACATGATAAGCATATTAAAAGAATTCAACCAAAACATCCCAGAATGAATGTTGGGTATTTCTGTGCCTGGTTCATCCTTGCGAATGATTTTCCATATGCTAAAAGAACCCTTGTTGGTTTGTTCAAACTGTAATCCGCTCAGGGGGAAGATGGCATCTGTGCCAGGCATGTGACCGCATGCAAAATATGCAAGAGATGCCCAGAGCAACAACTGACATTACAAACATGCTGTCTGAAATTCTTTCGTTGATGTCATTATCCACACTAAAACAATTTGAGGGGGAGAGGCAGCCTTTGCTCCAAGACGAACATCCAAAATTGCAAATGAGACTTAGAAAGAATTAAAAAAATTTAAACACTTGGGTCAGAATCACGCCGTTGCAAGAACCTTAAATATTGATTATTAATATTTTTCTGGATTATCTCTCAAAGCAGAATCTTTTGTTAGCTTTTGTTTTTGAAAAGACAACTAAAGAAACATTTGCTGTCACCCTGTTGAGTCATTTTTCTCTTGTTCACAAATTTTGTTTGTCTGTTAGAGTATTGCAATGATCAGTCATACCTACAACCAAATCATTCGATGAATATTTTACAAGCATGCGTGGGGGACATTATCCATTTAGTTTTTAGATTTCAGCACTAAAACCCATCATCACTTCATCTCATCTTACTGTATTAATTTGCAAAATGCCTAAGCCTGATAACAAATTCTCTGGTTAGGAATGCCAATTACAATAATGGATATTTAAACATTTATTTCAAGTCAAAGTCCAATCAGTTTTTGCGCATCTGGATGAGTGAAACTTTTTTATGTCTTTTGACCATCCCATGCCCTTATTAGAACATTTCAGAAAAAATTAACCTGCAGCTTTGAAGTAGAAATAACCACAAGGCCTTTTTTACTGATGTCTAGAATACATTTGTAATGCACAATATATCAATCCAAAATGCCAATATTTATGAAGAATAGGAGCAATAATCACTACCGGTATATAATATCTAAACAAAATGTTTTTCACTTAAGATTTGCTTTAAAATCTTTTCTTTCATTTATGATCAATTTTAAGTGCTAAATAAAAGTATTACTTGTAACATTGCCATGTAGAACTGCTTCTTTACCAGTATGCCAGTATACAACAGTGCAGTATTTGATTAGTGCATTTATTATAGTTGTGTAGTCAACTATGTTGGCAGGATTTACATTGACAACAGATTTATATTAACTTGTTTCCCCCATTATCATGCATCTCTAAAGTGAACTGTTTTTTCCTTTTAATGTAATAATAGAAAAATTGAGTCACAGTACTAGTTTTTCATTTTTAATCTACTCAAGTAAAAGTAAAAAGCATGGTACTTTAAAACTATTCCAAGGAGAAGAATTTTAACAAAAAGTCACTGAAGAAACGCGTTACTTCTCTGGTTGTAATAGAGTTTGTTACTGAGTAGAAAGAGCTGATCTGGACAATTAGATGGAAAATACATTGAAGGAGGAGCGATATACGAGTAAATCAAGAAAAAGAAGAATGTGAATGTTTTATATATTTTGCTCAAAAAGTAAAAGGGTGATATTTTCTCATTTAAATTTTAAAGCAATGGGATGCTATTTGTTTAAATGGCCTACTTTTGGTTTGCTCTCTGTGAAACGTTGGCAAATTTATTGAAAACCCTGCAAATTTAGTTTGGCTAAATCTCCTCTCCACCCTCGACAGCTGCTGACTGCTGCAATCTCGTATCGATCTCCACGAGGCTGTTAAACTGCACAAAAGCCAAGAGCAAAAAAAAGCTCACACACCAACTGGATCATTTATATCCACAACTGCATCTCATACAAACTCAAGTTACAGCAAGTCCCTTCTAAGTTATGACCACACAAGCGTTTCAATATCTGCATGTAAGCACAAATAAATTATCTTTCAATGACACAGCAGCACGCAGTCAGCAAACACACAGATCGATGAATTCTCCGTTACTATACTTAGGCTTTCTGGTGGAAGTAGATTAACAGTGTAAAGAGACAAGCAGCTTCATCACTGCAAAGGACAGAAGAGGACACTCTGATGGATTGAAAATCCTCAGAGTAACACTGGCTCAGGCTGGGAGGTTGTGCAGACTGCACAGGTGTGTTTGTGTACATGCTGCCAGATGACAATCCAGAGTATGATCCTAAATGGAAACTTTTAGTCTTGCTCTGAACATGGACTAAAAGCTTGAACTCTTTACAAGAGACTTGAAGTTGAGTCATAGCACTGTCACTTAAGATCTTCTTCCTTGAAACCTTTTGCAGCTCATCCAAGTTGCTTATCAGTCTGAGTGGGTCAGGATTCAGTCCACACTTGTAACCTCCCACATACCTGCAAATGGTTGGCTCATTAAAGGGACATAAAGAAGAGAAAGAGTGAAATGCCCCTCCTCTTGTAATCCCCCATTGAGTTACTGGATGTGGTCGTACTGGAGTTTTGGCTGTCTTTGGAACTAATGACAGGTCAGCCTCGTAAGCAGTTTTCAGCATGTACTTGTATTGTTTCGCTGATTCCTCTTTCCAACCCTCTGTCTGCTCTGTCAAGAATCTGACAGTACTTTGACTATTGAATGAAAATAATGAATTCTGCATCTCTCAGACTGATGAACGCTCTTGGATGAATGGCAAAAGCAAGAAGGAAAAAGAGTTTGTTTTCAAGAAAGAAGACTTTAAGACCAGGCACTAAGACTCAACTATAAGACTTCACCTGGAGGAAAGAGATCCTTCACCAACATATGTGCAGGAGAGGTTATTTGTCTCTGTGAGTGTGTTTGGGCTGTACCTGAATGCTGATGCTGCGGTTGTGGCGGGACATGTTGAGGCTGTGCGGCTGTCCGTTGGCCAGGTTACGCTGATCCACCTCTATCGAAAACGGCTCTTTTAGACCTCCGAGGCTGTAACGCACCTGCAGTGAACCTGAAGACGCAAAATTATTTTTCTTGGTCAAGTTTTAACCCTTTAACACCAGGGGGGTATTCCAGAAGGAATGTTTAAACCATCCTGACTTTAACCCTGAACTCTGGCTGAAATCCGCCTAAACTTGCTTACTCTGGGTAAAAGACCGGATATGAGTTGGCGTAATTACGCTCGACTTGGTAACCCTGGGTTAATGCGCATGCACAGAAAATACATAAAGGCATGATCAATGGATCGCCGATTTCTGGAGTCACCATGAAACACGTAGAGAAAAAAAGAGAGCGCTATACTCCAGTGAGACGGAGTGGGAGATTTTAATGACGCCATATGAAGATTATACGTCCATCAAAAAAGTAGCACGGCTGCATCATCAAAAGAAAGAGTTTCTTCTTGGAGAAAAAAAACGTACAAAGTAAATGCATGAGGTTCTATCTCATTTCTATTTTCATTGTGACGCATATTTATACATATATATATGTTTATATATAAAACGTATCAAACTTGAATGAATAACTTCAATTGGTAACAATATCATGAATCTGACTTAACTTCAGTTCTTGCAACATGTTTAAGCACTAGTGGTGCTTAATAATCTCATCATCTTCTTCCTCCCTCTCACTCATGGTGCAGAAAGAATTAAACATAACAGGACAAATAACTAGGCAATACACAGAAAAACAGCTACAACTAAACACATTTGGTCAAAAACCCACACTTAAACCCAAATCCGTCCAGACAGGCAAAGGGAATGATATCCCACAATTCCTTGCACTGCCAATCTAACAGCAGGACCACAGTTACAGTTAACTGAAGTAAATTATTAAGTTAGATCAATGTCAAAAGTTTATCTTTACAACATCGATACGTGGTCTTATCACCCTCTCACGGTGGAAAAAGTATCAGAGGTTTTTCATTCAAGAAGTCATCTTCAAATGGACTCCTTCACCTCTCTGAAACCAACTAACCTTCAACTAAACCTGCTCCAGACCAGGTTATGTTTAGAGAATGAGTTGCTATGGCAACTTGACATACCCTGAAACATACCTCCATTTTTGGAACAGAAAGCTGAGGTTATCCGCTTCCTAAGCCTCAAACATAACCTGGTTTTTGCTGGTCGCTGAAGCTCTGAAGTAAAAGGGTTAATATTGCCATCAAAACTTTGTGAAATAAGTATTTTCTTCAGGCTTTCAGTGCAGCTATTCAGTAATATTTTAGAAATATACACGAGTATTGACATACCTGTGCAGCTCTTACCGTTCTGCTTCAGCACCACAGCCATGTAATCCTGCGTCTTTGAGCTGATGTACACGAGGACAGCCGGGGCGCTGGATGTACTAAAACTGAATGCCAGTTCCTCCTTGGTGAGATCGACCTCATGTGGCGTTAACTGCTTTGTTAGAGCCTTTGAATCCTTACTGGCCCCTGCAACCACTTCAGGCAGGAAGTTGTACTTCACAAGTGTTCCAGCCTCAAAGAACCCCCCGATGTCTGGGTGAAACAACAAAGCAAACAAATCTAAATAACAGAAAGGAATGAGCGGAAAACATTCAAAGCACACCACTGCACCTGGGTCTGCACCTATAAAAACCAGCAAGGAGGGAATTCAAGGAAGAAGGAAAGGCACCTTGAATCATAAGCAAGCTGCAGGGAGCCACTTCCAACCCCACACATGCAGAGTCACAAATGGGTAAGCATAAAATATGACCGGGAGGAGAGAAGCACACACACAGATGTGACTGCGTTCAGAAAGTGTACTAAAGTAGGTGTTAAATTGCTGTTCTTCAGCATCTGAAGCCAAACAATACACCATTTACCAGTATATTAAGAATCTTAATAGCATATTTCAATCTTTCCAGGGGGCTTATTGATTCTCATAATCAAATCTTGAGAAGATATAAGCTTTTTTTCCCCCTACAACCAACCTTTGTTATGCTCCTTGTTTATGTGTGAGTGTGTATGTATTTACAGACTATGCATGTCAGTTATAGAGGAGATGAAGGAATAACATGCATGAAATAAAGAAAATGGTTTCGGAATGTGGAAACAATGGGGTTAGTGTTTTTTTTTTGGGTTAATTTCCGGATGTTTGATAAGCTTGCAGTGGAAGGACTTAATAATTAGTGATTTTTAACTGCAAATATTCCAACTGTTGTGTCTTTTATAGTTTAACTCAGAAGTCTGCAACCTTCAACACTTAAAGAGCCATTCACATCTATTGAATGGAGCAGTCACCATTACAGTGCAAAAAACAAAATCTAACAAAGTATTATATTTAAAAAAGAAAAAGGAATTTTTTTTTTTTGCCTTATAATCAGGCATCCTTTATGTATGAATTCTGGTTGTGCTTACTGATCTCCATTCGATTTTCTGTGGTACACAGAGCTCAAAAGTCTGTTTAAATGTTTTAGTCTGACTTTGGTAACTTACAAAGCCACACCACTTCATGGCTTGTTGGTGCATTATGGGTACTGTAGTCAGGAGCCTCACTGTTTGTGAATGAGTTTAATAAAGTTTGACTTATCTCACTGTTTTGTTTTGCCTGATGCACCTTGTTGTCGAAAAATTGTTACCTTTTATCATTTAAAACATTTTTTTATATGTCTTAGACCAGACATTCACAATGAACGGATAAAAGAGCCATATGTGGCCCCGGAGTCTGTTTAATCAATTCTTGCCAACATACCCATGCAGGTAGACGGTACTTTGATATTTGGCTTGCTGTAACTTCAAAGATAAAGTTGTGCGAAAATGAGCTTTTCCTTAATTTCCAAATAAAAAGTTGAGGTGTTTTGGAAAAAAAAAAACTATCGAAAACTTTTTATTCAGAACTGTGAGGTTTGAGTATCTGCCTCTGCCCTGTTCAATAGAAAGAGACCCTACAACTTTAGTGGTAAAGCAGTTTTCCAGAAGTATCAAAAGGAAAACTGCAGCTCTTCATTCACATTTATGTTTATTTTACTCTATGATTTCCTCCTGACTGCACAAGTAATACATATATATATATATATATATATATATTCTTTTGCATGTGTTCACATGTGCACTGCCGCCATGTGACCTCTGAAGGGCAGATAGGCAAACAAAATGAGAGTATAATAAAAGCACTGCAGGCTCCCATGAGCAGAGTGTAAATATAGATACAATGGAAATGCACTATGCAGTTACGGCAAACTTCATGCATTTTTCACTTGCAGGGAGGATGAGGAAAGAGGGGTGGATTATGGATTGAGAAGGGGGACAGATCTGGAAGAGGAGAAAAAAACGAAAAAGTGCAAAAAAAACCCACATATGCGTAAGAGAAAAAAAAAAAAAAATTTAAAGGAGGGGAAAAGACAAAGCAATTGCCAGGAGGGAGGCGCAACAAAAGAATGCAAGTGTGCGGATAGAAGAGGATGATGAAAAAAATCAAAGGAGGGACAAACAATGAAAAGGAAAGTCACATGGCATACACAAAAAAACAATCAGACACAAGGGTGTGCTCTCCCCCTTCCACCGTTTCTGGGATGCACACATGAATAAAATCTGCGCTCATCACACAGTATAGGCTAATCTTTGTTCTTCAAATCCGGAAATGCCTGATTGGTTGTGACAGGATTTCTAGGAGGTCTTTTTATGTCTTACACCAGCACATCAACCCACATTTCCACTCTCAGATGCAAACAGGCACACACAAGCTTTTACACAAAGATACACACTCTGCTGTTCTGTCATCTTGTCACCCTCCTGCCAAGAGCACCAGGGAAAAACACCATTCAACTTTAGGAAACAAATTAATTCACGTGTCGCAGATCAGCTCTGACTGGGAGCAAGCAGAACGCCTCTGACAGTGTTGCTGCTTTTTCCCCCTGGAGTATTTTATGAAAACTTGTTCTGGGAAGTCAAACTTTAATAGGGTTTATAATGAAACCCAGTGAAACAAACATCATATTTTAGCAATATGCAATAGTGCACAAACAGAACTGCAGCAACAATCCTTGTCAGTGATTTTCAAAAAGCTGTTAACTTCTAGCTGGAGTCACTTTCACTTTATTTTTTTCTTTTGTTTGAACCCTCAGTTGTGCTTTTCTCACTGTATCAGTATTCAGCAAGAGCTGCCTTTGTTCAGGAAGAATTGGTGGTTAAGCACAACACCACTCGTTTGGTGTCTTTTATCGTGAACCCAAACAGTTTGAAATGACGACTCCAGGCAATCGCAAAGCACAGCATAAAAGTCACAGTGGCCTGTTTGGCAATGACGCCTGTTGAGGCACAAATGTTCCAGCAGTATTACTGTGCTGTTGGAATAAGGCATTGCCTATTGAGACTCCGAATAATAAAATCACTCACAAACAGGGTGGTAAAAATCTTTCTCAATGGTTTGTGACTTTCATTGGAAGGTTGGGTTAAAGACTGTCATCGTAAATGGCATCAACACACAATATAGAGAGGTGTTTATAATCCTGGAAGTGTAGCCTTTGTTTTTCACTGAAAATTATTTTTAAACACCTCTTACCTCTTGTGCAGAATGGGCCGTCGTAGGCAGTTGCAGTGCAGTCGCACAAATAGCCGTTATACCTCTCCATGCATTTTCCTCCATTCCGGCAATACATCCCAAAGCTGGTACAGTGGCCTTGACAACCAGGCTCGACCCCGGGCGTAACCTTGGCCCTTTCCTCCAAGTCGAGAGTAATGCCGTTCATTCGGAGGGCTCTGATACAACCCAGGAACCCTCTTTGTCCCCCTGCAGCACCTAAGGAGTAGGTGATTCAGACAATAAAGAGCTAACATATAGTATTTCATAAAGAACAACTGCAGGAAGAGACAAGTGGAATGGGAAAAAAAGAGGAGCCAGCCTCAAAGAAGCCATTCTGAATGCAAAAATACCCTCTTTTTAAATCTTTTTCAGAAATGTTAATATCCTGATGCCTAAAGGAAGCCAGTGATGTGCTAATCGTTCCGACTGCAGCAGCGCACTTGAAACAACCTTCAAGATGTTTGACTTCTTTGCTAATTAGAGCAGCCTAATGAACACAGTTCCTTAATGAAGATCTCACAAGCAAACAAATGCTAATGGGTGCATGAATCCATGTAAACTACATGTTATGGACAAACATCTAAAACGTACCACACACATCCTACCTGATTTAAAACAGTCAATATGCACATTAATGGTTAGCCTTGGGGTGTCGATAGCCATTTTTGCAAAGTGCTTCCATTGTCATTCTGGTCTTGCACCATTACAGTCTAACTACCCATTAACTTGGACAAGGTGGAGGGTGTTGAGTAGATGAATGTGCACTGGAATGAGTAAAGCAATAAACACACTCATAAACATACACCTACAGCTATGGATCTGAAGGCGCCTAACATCGGCCTGATGGGGGACAGATAAGGCTGCAGCGTACAAAAATTCACATCATCAACCGACGTCAGGGGACATTTTGGAAGGTACAACCTCTGTGGTCTCTTACTGTGGTTCACAGAGCTCTTCACTTAACCAAATCTGAAAGGAAATTGTAGCACATCCTTATGCTTCAACTAAAAAGTAAGTAAAAGACTAAACCACCTTTGCAAACATAATAAGGTTCCACATAAATAGTAATTCATAAATCAGGATGCAGGAGGTCTTTCGCCTGCTTTATGTGCTTTTCAGCCACATAAAGAAATTGATTCTTAGTAGACCTCTTAATTAATCTATTTTGTCCCACTGATTGACTGGAGGTTTCTGCCACCTGTTTACGCAGGACTAATTCAGTCTCTGATTAAACGGACAGCAGGCTTTAATGCCTGCAGAGACCAAGGCAGGCACGTAGACACCAACACATAATGACACACAGGTGCAAACCGCTTCTGCACAGCTCATAAATGTTCCGTAATAAAGCTTGACAAGGAGTGACTGGAGAAAGAACTGCCTTATCACAGGCATAGATCATCCTGCTGGAAATTATTGGAGCAGGGCACAACATAAAAGTGTGATAAATCCAGAAAAATATATATTAAAAAAATTAATTAGTAGAAAATTTAAATATATTTAATCAGAGCCAATGGTTCTACTAATGATACCCTATTATGAATATTGTAGTTTAATGATCTCTTCACTTGCAAAGCTCATAGTAATATCGGGTCAGTTTCTAAAGCTTTCTGTGATAATTGGAGCTTTCGTGAGGTTACTACATAAGTTGCTCCCTGTAAGAAGATTATTAAAAACAACAGTAGCATACAGACTCAAGAGCACATAAACAAACATAAAAAGAAATGCATTAGCTAAGGGAATATAAAACAAACTGATCAGAAGACAAAAAATTGAGGACATTTTGACAACATCAGCAGCTAGGATCTATTAAAATTGGCTGACCTTCTTCTAACTGGAAAGGGCAAAAGGTGGAGATATTATGGTTTGCAGCACAATAATCAGCATTTAAATTCATCAGACAGATAGAAACTCCTTGGTAGTAAATGATATATATGATGATATATATATATATATATATATATATATATATATATAGGTTGAATGAATTTAACTCAATTACTTGTTACCAATTGAAGTAATTCATTTAAGTTGGATACGTTATATATATTTCTTTTACTGATCTTCGGCTATTTAGTTTAGCCTCAAACTGTGACCAGAATGTGACTTTCCTTTGTGTTTAAGCATTTCTGATAGATTATGAACACAAAAAGCGTCTTTTTTTCCTTCAACTGAATGTTACCTACTGTCTTGGCAGGTGAGCGATGCTGGTTTCGCTGGAACACGAGTCGCAGACATGCAGAAACGAGCAACAAGCACGGAATGCAAAAGAAAGACAACAGAATCACAAGAGAACAAAGCATGCAAACCAAAACATGAACTAATTAATAAAAATAAAGTTAAAACAACCATTGGCGTGATGGTGGGAAATCCAAGAACAGATGGTAGTGAGATTTATGGCTTTGTGCATGTTTGAAGTGAACTAAGACGCTGAAAGTTAAGAGTGTGAAGTAAATGAAGGCAGGCTGATGGTTTAACATTTACATTCAAGGCAATTAGGGCAAATGAGCCACCCTGAAGTAAACACTAAAGCAATCAAACACTTGACAAGGAGCCTATTGATTGAGAGGTAGTAAAGGAGATGATACACAGTTAAAAATCAAAGAAAGCAAAAGTTAGCTCTTGTCAAACTGGTGAATTTTTTTCCTGCTTGTCACCTTTAAAGTGTAACATCAATAGAAAAAAAATCTGATACTGGGTTAAATGTGCTCCATTGAAAAGCCATATCAAGGTATTCCAGATAAAATCTTGTTGGACCGCTTTGGCTCCTTCTAAATACTTTGATCAAACATGAAGATCTTTATCGAGAGGTTGGACCTGGCAGGATTCCTGCGAGTGTCACAATATCCTAACATAAGGGGCCAAACATGAAAAGGTATTGTGAATTAATCTTTTAAAACTTTTATTTTGACATTTTTTCATTTTAATGAATTGTCAGAAAATAATCAGTGCATGATGAGGTAAAATCAAATTAGCAGCTGCAATGAAATTATGGGATTATATGAGATATAGGGATATGAAGGTTTAAGGCTATTACCGTACATCAGGGATGGCTGATTGGAATTTGCAACAATCAGCTTTTGGCAAAACTTTTTCCATGAGATTATAGGAAGTATGATATCCACCTCAGCACTTTTCCCTCTATCCATAAATCCCTAGAACTATCCAAGCTTCAGAGTTTGGTCTGTGGAGCACTGACAGCTCAGCACAAAAGGCAAAATGAAACAGAAGTGGAATCATATGGAGAAAACCGAAGAGATATTACAGCATTTGAACTTCTGATAGGCTTGAGGCGAGGTGTAGAAAGCCAGAAGGAACAAACCAGATTTTTTTTTTGTTCCCACACCATTAAGGCATAATTCTTCTGTGTGATGACAGATTCATTTTCAAGGAAGGGTTGAGCAGTTATGTTCTTTGTGAAATCTTAAACCAAAGACATACTGTACTAGGAAGAGACTCATTTTTAATAGAATAAAAGCTGGGTCATTAAATGCAACACCATAATTTAGGTGTCCTGGAATAATTCAATTTTCCTAATCTATGGACTTCTGCGTTCACACCAAACTTGATTCGTGTGTCAAATTCGCATCCATTGTCTCCCAAATTTGCTGCTTGACGCTTGTGCAAAAATATGTTCATAAACTTGACAGTCCAGCCGCGTTTGGCAGGAGCTACCCTCATTAGTTTTTTGCCTAATCGCTTTATGAAAGCATTAACTTAATATCTTATTTACAATGCATGAAATACAGAGGCATTGGGATGAATTATTTTGAAGAGCACTACAAAAGCATCAGTAAACACGTCTCCATGTCTGAGTTCATAAGACCATTCACAGATTCTCCCAGTACGGTGAGCTTTACTCCTGCTGCAGTAGCTGCGTATGAATGATTGTTGCTTTCAGCGGTACTTCCGTCTCTGTTAAAATATGTGAGATTGATAATTTGCTGTCTGGCATTAGTCCGAGAAGGGAAAATAAAATAAAAAAAAAAGAATAGAATTAATGGGCCTTTTTTATTATTGTCTCGATGCAAATAGGAGCATGGAGAAGAATCCGATGGTTTTGGACTCGCTGATCGCATCAGAAACACATCATGGGCCAAAGATGTCTCTGTTTGGTTAATGCGATGCGTCTTTTTTGTACTTAGGTATGACGGTCAACCACTGATCAAAACGTCCCTGGATCCCTCTGATGTGGGACTCACGTTCAGCGTGAACACAGCTTTAGAGATATTGTTGTTATTTCTGGTGAGTGTTGTTTATTTCTGGGATAGTCAGACATCATAAAACATCATAAATAAAAATACAGTTATATAGAATACTGGTATAGTCAATAGTTGAATCCAGTAATCTGCATTCCTCATGTAAGGTTGAGTAATTACAGTTTGTCTTTCTGGGTGCTTGTCCTTCACAAAGTCAACACTAAATGTTCAAATTGTAACTGAATGTGTGTGCAGAAGTCAGCGTTCCCTTTCAGGATGTTGTGTGTGTCTTACCCACGTAGAGCTGGCTAAAAAGCTCCAGGCGTGTGTGACCCTGAGCAGGAGCCGGCCGGGACGTCCTGTAAGTCTGATCCAGCAGGAGCACTGCCTCTTTGACATTACGCTCCGCCATCACCTGATGCCACTGGTCGTCGTTGAGAGGTGCAGCTGAATGGACCGTTAGGTCCACGGGTCCATTTCCGACGTCAAAGGAGAAGGAGACTGTCTCCGGGGCTGAGGGAAAACAGAAGCAGAAACACCTGTAGATATCTCCTTTTAAGACCTCTAAAATTATGTTCCATTATTGTCTGCACTAAATTTAGCTTTTATTACAATGGTTAATATCCATTCATTTAGCCAGTGTTGATTTAAATGTTGAAATACAGTTTAGACATGACTAATCCCACAGGCAATCAATTTTGTGCTGAGCACAGATCTCCCCTGATTTGTTTTTGAATAAAAAAATGAGAAAAATAGACAAACACAATGAGTCTCACTTTACTTTGTAATTTCTCTTTGTCTTTCATTTTAGTGAAATTGCTAGATGTCATGTGCTTGATAGAGCTGTGTTCTGGAAGTCCTAAAAAATCTATTTTACTTGGGATTTGGTCTGTGTACAGACCAACAGGGGGCAGTGTTATTCCTTTTCACGGCCATAACAGAACTCAGCCTTCATTGATATTTCTGACTCACTGTGTACTTGTTTGATTGACTTTAGCATCCTCCACAGCCACAGCAAAGTCACAGTTGGAGGGCTTTTCCCCTTATGTATGTAATGTGTCATGACAGAAAACAAATGTGCAAATGTTACTTCTCATTTCCAACTGTTTCTCAGCCTGCCACGGTTAAATAAATAGCCTCCAAAAGCCAGACGCACAAAGACGCACTTTGAATTGTAGCAACACAGCCGAGTTGGGCGTCTTTCATTTTTTGCAGCTGCAAGAAATTTTTAGCTTGCGTTTCTTTGATTGCTCGCCAAAGCTTTACAATGGAAAAATGGAAAAAGCACATTTTTTGCCAGTGGACAAAGCTTAAATTAGAGTCTAACTTCCCTTGAATACTTGATCACGCTTTAGCCTGTTGTGGAAAAGCTGGGCACTCAGGATGATTCCACATCATTGTTACAGGAACCAGACTGCAGCAGCTATAGTGATGATAAATAGAGCTATATTCTGCTAGTTTATTGCAGCTTCATTAGTCACTTTGTTTCTGCAGATAATTCCAAGTTGTGTTCAATGGGGAAATGAACTTTCTTCTTTTGTTTTGCCCAATCAATATGCCATGTTCCTTTTTCTCTATTCATACAACTTTTGTCCAATTATATCTGTTTTATGCAGCTATTTTTCATGTCCTTGGTTATTACATTACAAACTTAGCTCCTTTATTTCTGTTCAGCTGTTCTGCGCTTTCTTCTTCATTTTGTCACTTGCTTTGTCGCTTACTCTGTTATTACACTTCTTTGCCAGTGCATTTTTTGACTAATCTAGAATTATATTACTGTCACGCCAAGCTTTTTAATGAATTTGTTGGTTTCGACATAATGGCAGATAGTTTTTCAAATATTTGTTGAAGTTTTGAACAAGATTTCCTTTAAGTTACTCTGCAATACAGGAAATTAAACCTTTGAATCTCATGTCATAGTTGGTTCACTTGTCTTTCTTGATCAAACTTCTTTTTTTGTTTTGTTTTCTCATTCAATAAAGGTTTCTATGGAGCCCTGGATATGACATAAAAAAAACTTCCCTCAAATTAATAATTTATGGCCACACTTTAATATTTTGCAGCCACAAATGAGCATGTATCAGTAATATGTGGGTGCCAATTAGCATTTTGTGGCCACAAGTTAGCATTTTATTAGGAATTGGGGGGGGGGGCACTTAGCATTTTGTGGGTACAGATTAGCATTTTGCGAGCACAAATTAGTAGTAGGAATAGATGATAATAAAAACTGAATGCAAATCTGTTGCTACAAAAGGCTACATTTGCCAACAAAATGCTAATTTAAGCCCACAATTTACTAATTTGGGCCCAGAAAATACTAATAAAATCCGAAATTGTGCACACAAAAACACCAATTCGTGGCCACAAATTTCAGTGAGCATTGTGGACTTTCTTTCTTTAACTGAGCGGTACCAACAATTTTGTCCACCACTGTATTTTATGAATAAAGCTATTTGCTTTTATGCATGAAAGCACATTTAAGCCCTTTTCTCAGCCTTCAGGACACAAACAATGATGTCTGGATTTAGTCTGCCAGGCTTTAAACAGTCTATCACCAATGACATTGAAAACAGTGCC
This sequence comes from Oryzias latipes, assembly GCF_053564925.1. Lineage (NCBI taxonomy): Eukaryota > Metazoa > Chordata > Actinopteri > Beloniformes > Adrianichthyidae > Oryzias > Oryzias latipes. The sequence goes on along the minus strand of NC_136256.1, from coordinate 18,860,283 downwards.
TTAGCTACACAATAACATTGAATAGTGTCCATTTGTTTCTGGCTTTATTGACATTTTTGTGCTTTTTTCTATTAAGTATAAAGCAAGAAGTTTGTTTTGCAAGTTTCTGCCCGTGGGCAGGCAAAAAAAACCCTGAATTGCCCTCAGAGCACAGACGCTTTCCACGTCTATTTGCACAGCCAAGGTAGATGTCACAGGTGTAAATGTGTGTGAGTGCACATTTGCATTGCTGTGTGAACACGTACTGGTTTGATGGCCCTGAGAAGACTGTGCGTGGCTTTTTTATTTTCACTGTTTGGTTTTGTATTTATCTTTTCATTCAGAGGCCAGGAGAGTCAAGCTCTAAATTGTGCGGCGGCACAGCACAACCAAATGATGATAAATAGTGAAAGAGACTGTGAATGCCTTTGTGTGAAAGATCACTGCGTGTGCTTGAGCGCATATGTGTGCTCGTCCAACGTGAGGTTCAATTTGGCTGTTCTTCATCTATTTTCAGACGGCTGGCAGTGTATTATCTCTTCGATCTCTTTTCTGTTATACTTGCCAATTCTTTGTTGTCAGTTTCATTTGCTTTGTTAGCCTTTCACTGCACACTTATGAACACGGGGCATCTGGAACAGACTGTACCCTTTAAGGGGGAATTTCTATTCAAGCACAAGCCAGACTCCCAGTTCAACACCCAACTAGTGAAAGCTCTGGGAAAACTTGACTTTCTTAAAAGTTGGGCATTAAATTGCATTAAAAAATGCTTCTAAAATAAATCTTTATATAAAAAAATGCATACTGTGTCAAGAACATTGAAAAAAAACAACATCAGTAGGCAAAAGTATATAAAAACACATAAACATAAAAAAAATAACGTTCTGGTTTCAGATAGGCATCTGAAAAAACAAATAAAAAAATTTTGATAACCAAAAGAAAAAAAGAAAAGAAAAAGAAAATTAATATGATTTTGCTAGCCGAAAATTACTTTTTTTTCTGTTGTAAAATTAGCCTAAATACAAAATAACCTCCGGGTATGGGACAGAGTCAGACTTGGATGTAGTGGAGCCGGTTAAGTTGATATTTCAGACAAATTGCGCATTTTGTGGTACAAGCACCAGAAAAAAAAAATCCAAATTGGCAGCCATTCTTAGACACCCACTCCAATAAAAATTGTGTTTCTGGTGTTGTTAACATGTTGTTGTAGCATTTTCCTCATAATGGAAGACATATTTTAAAGAATTTAAGATTAAAACTGCATTTCCAAGTATTTCTTTAAATCGTGGTATATCAGAAGCAGATGAAGAAATCCCATTGGCTCACTAAAGCTTATAGCTGTGACGTAGCAACTAAAATGGGCGGGCCAAGGTCTCCCTGCTCGGCTCAATCTGATACATCTACTTGTAGACTGCTAGATACATGTATGTTTTCATTTTCCTCGTCTGAGCTAGAATCTGGCTTAAAAGTGAATGGCTGAATAGGTCCAATATTGCTCGCCATTTTTGTTGCCCAGCTAATTTTAGCGTGGGGTTGTGAGGGGCTGTAAGCTAGCGGGAGAGAGTGTAAACATGGGGATGTTGGGATATAAGAAGAGGCTTACATCTGGGCCGATGGTTCCACAAATCGGCAAGTTTCTGATGAACTCCTGATGCTCTGCAAAAACGGTGTACTAGAAAACGACACAGTTTTTTTGATTTTACCCAAAAACAACATAATCACTGGGAATGCTTTGAAAATAGATCAAAAGATGATTGAAGTGTGACTTTACAAATGGTTTCCATACTCTTTATTGTTAAAAAAAAGGCAATTTCTGCTTGCCCCAGTCTCAGCATTATGCCATTAATGCACAAATTCAGTCTTTTAACTTTAGCAGTACCTACAAAATACTTTATATATAAATATACACATAAATTATAAATATATTAAAATCTTGGTTTTTCTCACGGAAAACGTTCTGAAAGAGTGTATCCTAAGGAACATCCATGCCAAATTTGGTGTCTATACCAAAAAAATTATTATTTTACCAAGCAGTTCAACTAAGGATGCAGCCTCTCCACACGTCATATGCAGCAGCAAACAGCAAACTCATTCCCTTAAGCCACATTTAAAGTCTTTTCCATTCATCCGCTTTGCTGTTAAGTCTAGTTTAGACAGTTTTAAAGTAGTGCTGGATCCTTAAAAAATGTCTTTATTTATTTCTTGCTCTAAAGTTTCAAAAGGGATGTGACTTTGAGCTTGATGAGAACAACATTGTCAATTTTTTTCCTTCCAGTTTTCACAAGTGCATCAGTGAGCGTGCGTCTCGGTGCCCTGAACTCCTCGGAAAGCTGTTCTATTCTCGCCTAATGCAATGCTGTTATTTTATGCCCCTACTTGATTGTGCCAGCAAGAGGGCAAAAGATTATGTGTGTGCTCATGTGTCCATGCCAGGCATTTTGTGATTGTGCGTCTAAACTTGTGCTGCGGGGCAAAATGCAAGATGATAGCAAATGAGAGGAGAGAGGAAATCGATGTGGGAGCCCTTTGAAAGCCTTGGGAGAGACATGCACACTCTCACAGTCTGCAGCTGTGACAGCCGAAATTCTTGCTGTCTCTATCTTTTGTGTGCTAATCTGACAAACAAACACCAAAAACCTCGCAGCAATTTCTTGTGGTATTTGCATGTACAGAACAAAATAAATAACTGCGTGCGAAAGCTTGTACTTGACTGGAGAAGAGAGGTTAAAACTAAAATCTTCTGCGGTTTTTGCTGCTAAAATACCACTGGCTGACATAATGTCAGTCACCATAATGCTTTCAGAGAGCTTAGAATCAAAACTCCTCGCTTAACTTTGCATCTATTGAGCGGCCTCAAAACAGAGAGGCAGACAAACCAGGAGGAAGTGGTCAGCAAGAGCCTCGAACGCCAAACATTCAAAATCCCCTTAAATCACAATGAGAAGCAATTAGTCACAATCGACAGCCATGCTGTGCCAGCAGTCCCCTTCACAATGCAGCCCTGCGATTAATTTGAGGAGGTTTTAAAAGTCTTGATGAGAACGGTTCTGCTGTGACAGCAGGGAAATTAATTTGAGCCCCTGGAACAGATCACAGAAAACACGAGGTGTCAATCACAAGAGAAGACTCGGAGGCTGTGAAATCGGTTTAATTGTTTGGTGTTTAAATGTTTGCTTTTCCCCGCCTCTGTCGCCGTCTCATCCAACTGAAGATCAGATATTTGACAAGTTTCTATTTGAGCTTCGAGCAGAATAAACGGAAAGCTTTGTGTGTTGAGGGTAACATACAGATCTGCTGCAACATTAAAGCCTCTGACAGGTCTGTGCAGAGTTTACTGTGCAGGGCTCTGCTGCAGCTTCTCCAGTCCTGGTTTTCATGACTCTGCCATCTAAAAACTGCTAACTAGGTCGACTTAGCCCTCAAAAGCGCTCCAAAACATATTACATTTTCTGAGCATGGCGCTAAATATATATGACTTATTTATAGTTTACATCCAGTTGCAGGCAGAAGTGATGAAATAATTGGACAAGTCCAGGATTTTTCTATAATTTCTCATCTGTTCAAAGTTCTGGAAGAGTTTAAAGCTTTGGCATATCAAAACGCAAATGTATTTAATCATCCAGAGACCTTTACGAATAAATATTTTTGAAAATAAACAGGATGTACTTGTAGCCCTGGAGATGCATTTTTGATGAGGAAAAATTCTTAAAAGTTTAACCAAAGAATTAAAGTTCTGATAGATCACTGAAAAATATTATATAATACTTATTAGCTTTGATTTAACCTATAAGAAAAATGTCAGAAATGGATTCTGAGGTCCACTTGGTTTGTCATAAAATACACATAATTTTATATTTAAGAAAAAAATGGTGTCTTATGAGTTAAAGACCCAGTCCAATGAAAATGGTGTTTTTTATGTTTTTAACATGCTCTCATAGCATTTTTCTCCTGATTGAGGACATGTAAAAATGAAGCTTAACATTACATTTCTGAGTATTTCTTTATTAAAATTGTTGTGATTCAGGAGCAGATGCAAAAATATTGTTTGAAAAAGCTTGAAGGTATGACTTAGAAGCTACTACAGCAAGTCAAAAACTGCCCCATTCTAGAGCTGGGGGCATCCAGTCGTAGACGACCAGATCCATGTTTGTCTTTAGGAAATAAATGGCATAAAAGACAACTGAAACTCTTTTAAAATAAACAAAAAGAAGATTGGAGGTGGAACTTTTACAATCTTCATGCGAAGATGTGTTCTCTGTGTTCCCTAAAGTAAAGTGCAAGAAAGACATCTGAATTCTGCTCTAAAGGTTTTCCTTTTCCCTGTTTTGTGGAATCTGAGTGTATTTGTATACTGAGGGGGGTAAAAGAGCTGATGTGAAACTACTGAATCTTTCTGTTGAGGAAGGTACTTTCTTGTTAGTGTGTGGAGTACCCTTTGAACACTGAAATGAAAAGATTTCACCTCCAATTCCCTGTCATCTCCGAATCCCTGGCGGTATACGTTAGCATGTGTGCACGTTTAGGAGGGGGGTAGGCTAAAGAGATTTAAATGCATCTATTCAGAGAAACGCATTTCTGAAAAGGAGACCAAAAAAAAGAAAGCAGTTAAGACTGCGTTGTGTGAGGAAGGACTCTGAAAACGGGTGATTTGGTTAAACAGAGGTTCATAATGGACATAATTATTGCACAAACCAATTACCTTAAATAAATGATTGCTCTCTTCAGCAATCACGCGTAGTGTGTGCTATAATCAGGAACGGGCAAATGCTAGTTGGAGGTGTGCGTGCACGTGGCTGATCGGGCCATTTTTGCGATTGTGTGTGCGTGACACTGCCTGCAAGCCTATCAGACAGACCGCAGGATTAAAGCTTCAACTCAGCTATAAAAAGGGTCTGTGTTAGAGTAAAAAGGGTGAAAAGGCAAATAAAAAGAAAGGACTGCATCACGCAGGCTCTCAAAAGCATCTTACATTTCAACTCCAGACGGATGAAGTCAGTGTTGCCCAAGTTTTCCAGAAAGACTCCGTATGGGGCACTTGTCTTGAAGTAAAAGGAGATGTCAGCGCTGGTCTCACCCTGAAAGGTGGCAAAGTGCAGGTAGGAGGATGGTGTGGTGAATGATGCAGCGTTCCAGTAGTTGTCTGTAAAAAAAATAAAAACAAAACTGTTAGCAAGATGAGCAGCAGCTTTTTCAAACTTGCTCCATTAACACTGTGGCTAACATTTAATAAGTCTGATTTGCTCCAGGATAGATTTAATATAAAAACAGTTTCTTTTTCCAATATATATTTCCATTTCTTTAGTAGTCATCCCTCCACTAGGTATTATTATCTTATGCCAATTGTTTGATATAACCCTCTGTGAAAATAATTTCACCCCCTGTAATTCAATTTTCCCCCCATAGTCTATAGTTTTAATAAGATTCAACTGTCAGTCATAAAAAAATTAAGCTCTTTTCTAAATGAAAGAAGGCGCTGGTGTAGATAAAATGATGCCGGACTTTTTTATAATAACTTTTGAAAGAAAGCGAACTCGAGGTCAGCTAATGAAGACGGAGGAGCAGCACGCTAAACAGCTGCTGATGAACTATCAGACTGTGGCTGAAACAGAGACTTGTCCGCTGTCCCCTCTCCCTCCCCACACCTCTGTCTTGCCCTCACAGCTTAAAGAAGACAAAGAGTGCAGGGTAAAATGAGGAGAGAAGATGGAGGGAGCCGTCAGGCGCAGGGGAGAGGCTGGAACACAGACGCAAAGATGGAAAATGAGGGAAGAATGTCGTGCAGAGGGCAGATGAGAGGAAAGCGAGATGGGCTTATGGCGTGGGGAGGGAAACCCAATGTTGGATCAGCTGGAGGAGATATTCGATGTCTCTGAAGATTGGTTTTGGAGCAACACCTGGAAACAGCTGTGTACAAAAAAGAAAAAGAATTTGTGTTTTTGTCACACATAAGCAATTTAAAGGCTTTTGAATCCATTTAATCATCTTTCTTTGTTTAAGAGCCATTTCAATGAAAATCATGTTTTGATGTTTTTAACATGTTCTTGTAGAATTTTTCTTATGATGGAGGACGTGTGATGAAAATGAAGCTTAAAATTGCATTAATGAGTATTTATTTATTCAAATCATTGTGAACAAGGAGCAGGTGAAAAAATAAAATTAAAAAAAAGTTTGTAGTAAAGCAGGCCACAAATTCCCTGCTTGTAGACGGTTAGTTCACCAGCTGTAATGTTAGGTTGGGGTCATGAGGGGCTATAAGCTAGCAGGAAACCACATAAACAGATGGATGATGGGAGGGAGCCAACAGTCCTCCCCACAACTCAAGAGGCAAATTTCTAATGAAATACTGTTGCCCTGCAGAAACTATGTCCTGAAAAATGACAAATTTTTTATTTTGGCTAAAAATGGAATAATCATAATTAAGAGACCACCATTGATGCTTTGAAGATATATTAAAAGATGATCAGAGTTGGATTTTTATGTAAGAAATATCCCAGCTTATAACCTTATACAGAAAACACACAAGCTTATCTTTTTTTTTAGTTAAGTAAAAAGGTATTTTTAACTGACAGTTCTGGTTTTAAAAGTCATTTCCAATGCGTGTAAATGCATTGCATGTGTTTGTGAGTGCAGGCATCCAGCAGGGTTTGCGTGTGTCTCCTGGTTCTGTGTGATAAACGTCCTCCACTGACAGGGTGGAGCTCCTCTCCTCTTCTTCCTGCCTCACATCCCATCACCAGGGGCAAGGGCACTCAACAACCAAGCACAAACACACAGACTCACACAGAAACACAACCCACTGATGCCGCCTTTGTGATTAGTGTGTTGGAAGTTGAAATACTATTCATTTCTCCATCAGAGGCAAAGCCAATTACCAGACAGAGCTAATTCAGAACTAACAGGAGGGCGTCTAGTGAGGGCACAGAGGCAAATAATTATGTTTGTCTCAATATAATGTGCCACTGAAGAAAGAAAACACAAACCACATATATTGTGACACAAATAACATGCACAAGTGCTTGTATACAAGGTGATAACGGCGCATAAAATCAAGTCACAAAAAAAGAGAGGAGTTATTGTATAAACATATTTACAAAAAAAGAAGATTTCACTCAGAAATACATTTAAATATCTACATGACATGAAAAATGCTGTCAGGCTAACATATAATTAAAAAACAAAAGAAAAACAAGAGTTTGAAGCATGAAAGCAGAGAGGAGGCCAACAAAGAAGTAAGAAGCAGACTTGAAAAAAATATGGCTTGCAGGCAAGTCTGTGTTGTAGGAACCAAAGGAGAATAAAGGACTGAAGAGCTGACAGAGACCCACATTTGGAGAGAAAACAGAGTTGTGGAATAAAAATGGAAGCCAAATCATAATCCTCTGTTTGCCCTTTTGCCAGACTGACAGATGTAACAGTTTGGCAATCCTTTGCTGCAAATTTATCATTCCCATAAGGAAAGATTCATCTGACAAATCTTTTAAACTCTTTAAAAAACCATTACTAACTCATTAATCATTATTCCTTGTTTGTGTGGAAGTTCTGTGTTTGCAAGGCACAAGAACAAGAAAAATCCATGAAAAGGATTCATCAATGGATTTGTGTCTTTTAAAAAAACAATATATTCTTTTAATAGGTAATTTCATCAACAAAAAGACTAAATAAACTATTTTATGAAAATATATTCTATATTAGCACTTCTACAATTTTTTTAGCTCGAATAAGTCATGCCAAAGCTAAAACTAAAGTGCCTATGGTTTAGTTTACCTGGAACTAATTACCATTTTCTTCACAAAATGACAGTGCATTACATATGGTTTACTCTGGTTGTGCTTAATGATGCCGAAGCAGTTCTAAGAGGTACGCTGTGTTCTGTCAAAATGTTTGGTTGGGTGTAAAGTCCGGTATATCAGCGGTCAGCCAATACATCAATCGTATCCAGAATCGTGCGGTCTAGGAGGTTGTTTTTGCTGTGACTGTCCGCGATAACTGCTGAACTTCTGAGTGGCGTTTATACTTTTCAAGTCTCCAGTGTTTATTTTTAATCAAACAAGTTAGGAAGTACCTAACGTCGTCATTTAAATTTTCATCATCAGCAGTGTTAAAAAGACATTTTTCTATACAGAGTTTGCTCCGGCAACACGTACTCTAATTGCTCGGAAGGAATTCAGGTTAAATGACGCGATTGCACTATTGGGGTATAGTTCCAGTCTCAGTTGACGGCATCAGCGGGTGGCACATTTCCCAGCTATTGAGATTGAATGCTTGATCTGATGGCCTTGCAACCAAAGCAATTAAAAATCGTCAATCAATTAATCAAGCCTTATTGTAAATACGCCAATGTAGCTAACATATACTGTAGGTGTTTGACTGTTTTTTTTTTTTTTTACAAATAAGATTGGGAGTTAGTGTAGACACAGTAACATTTGTTTGTCTCATTCATGACATAAGTTTGTAAATAGACCATTAATTGTTGGTGACTCAGTGCACACAATATGGCAACAATTAATGCAAAAATCCAAGATGCTACAATGACATTTTGAAAAATATCACAAAAGGTGCCAGAGAAATAGCCTACAATGGCAAATGCTATGTTCACATATTCCAAAATGCCACAGCATATTGACCTACATGTAAATACAAGTTTTTCAGCAAATTTGGCAGGTAATCGGGAGAAGGCAGTTGCACTTTTACATGCTGCGTGATGGGCAGGTAGGTTTTACGAAAAAGTTAAGATTTTATAGTGACCGGACAGTTTTTCTCTGAAACTTGACACAGGTCAATGGCCGCCCACGTTTTGAGGTCGCTCTGTTACAGTCATGTGACAGGCAGAACGGCCCACTTTTTAAAATACCCCCGGGCTACCGGGGGGCTGGTGACTGGTGGCACTGGTATTGACGGCCACCATCCTGAGACATTTATACATCGTCCAATCAGAGAATTCAGCTGCCACTGCCCAGTGGCCGCACATCTGTCACTCAATTTTGTAACGGTGTCATCCCCGCCTGACGACTGACTGACGCCTGATGGCCACCGTCTACATTCATGACCACGCCAATGATTTTCAAAAAATCGAACCGCAGCATGAAATCATCAAGACTCTGCCGATGCCTCCCTATCACAAGGTGCCAGTTGTATTTGTGACCGTAGCATAAAAAGTCAACTATCTTTGGTGAACATGACTTCCAAACTGTCCTTATCTGGCTCCACAATTTCATACAGTCCCATTGGTCCGTCCTTTAACAGCTTTGTTGAACCAGATTCCTGAATCTTCAGTGTCATTTAACCGAACAGCTGCTGACCTCTGCACTGGCACAAAGGGACATGATAAAAAAGAAGCCTGCTGAACTGTGGAGGCTGACATGATGTGAGATAGAGTTCGAGGTGAAGTCTGGGTCTGAAAGCCAACTGGATGATTCATCTTTCTCCGGTTGACCAGATGGGTCACATGCCAGCACCAACAGATGGTAAGGATGACTGACTGCACCGCCGCAGGTCATTAACTCAGACATTTGCAGGCACACAAACAAAGACGAGTACTATATAGTGCACAGAATCACATTACAAGTACAAACAATGTACATGGCTGAAAACCAGAGGAGGCAAAACACATGAAAACAGAATGTCATCTGATCTCAAACCTTAGTTTTTTTTCAAGAAAACAAACAAATTACAACTAATTAAAGTTTTTCACACATCACGATTTCCTATTTGTCTCTGCAACATCGTTTGTGAATGACTAAAATGACCTAATTTGCACTAAGTGTCCCTGAAGGCACCGCTCAGATAGGACTGTTCAAAACACTTGAGCCTGTCTGGAGTTCCGGAGCGAGTTAAACGCGGCCACATCAAGAACACATTTATTTCTCACGCGTTTCCACCGAGACCCATTTTTCATCTCATCGGTGCGACGGGGCCATCTGTGGCCTGTCACTTCATGGTCTAGGTTTGCTATTCGCGGGAAAAATGCAGCACTGGAATATTCAAGTAATTAGTTTGTGTCTGTCATTTGAGACCCACAAAGTCTTTATCAATCTCACAAAGTAATTAAGTTGCTTGTCAGACATTATAGCAATAAACCATTAGAGCTGTGCAAATGAAGAAAAGATATGAATGAAAGAGAAACAAAAACCCGTTAATTATTTCTTTCTAATTATTTCCAAGTAGTTGGTAGATGTAAGAACATATCTGTAACTCTTTCTTGTATATGTGTCATTTCTCTGTAATCAGATTGACATGTGAGATTGAATGCTTCAACGAAATTGTGCATTGTTAGATGGCTGGCGTTCAATCAGGCTTCATTGTTGAGACAAAGGTCTTCTTAAAGTGTGACAAGTTCAAGATATTCTTTGAAAATGCTCCATACATCTAGTGCCATTAAACTAAAATAAGAGACAAAAATAGCATGACCAGAGTTATGACGAACATCAGTTAATGAGGCTTTAATCGTCGGGGGAAATCAATGAATTCAGCCTGTGGACTTTTTGGAGTTATTTTTTTTCCTAAGCGGCAAATAATACCTGGAACCCGTTCTGCTGAGATTAATGCATGCTCATGGGACATGCAGGGCAGTTATTGACTGCAATTATAGGATTTACATTAGGTCCTGTGGCATCGCTGACAGTGGAGCATCATAGATCTTTCCCACAATTCCTTGTCTTGGAGACAGCTGTGATAAAGTCAACTTGGCGAGGTCAGAGAAGTTTGTCATTAGCTTAGCGCCTTGATGAATGAGGCTCAAACGCAAATAAGTTGTGACAATGAACAATATCTTTCCAATCAAGTGCTGATATTAAATTAGCGAGGCAATAATATTTATGTTTCATAAAGCAGGTAGCCTGTAGTTCTCTACAGAGATTTTTGTTTAAGAGGCAGAACATTTCAAAATGGCAGTTGGAACTTCAGATTCCCATGTGATAACTTGAATAAAATTAATCAGTTATGAGGATTTTTTAAAGGGCATTTGTGTTTTTGTATTTAAAACACATTAATATTTTTTGATATTACCGCAAAAACAAAAGTAACATCATGTAAGAATACTGAAATATTTATGCACATGAATTTACTTTTTGTAATCATATTAACACCTTTGAATTGAATTTTTTTCCTACTTTATATAATAAAAAAACTCAAACAATATAGCAAAATACATAAAAAAAGAGATTCACTGGTACATAAAGTTACAGGGTCTTTTTTTGACCATTTGTGTTTACTGGACCAAAAAGATTATAAAACTGCAGGCAACAAAAGTATTAACCAAAAGTGACATCTAAAATACTTTTGTAAATATGACAGGTAAACGTGTGAACATAGAAAATGTGTTAATGTAAATAGTCAAAAAGAAACAGAATCATTTAACATCACTGCCGAAACCCTGTTAACATCAATAAATTAAATAAATTGTCTATATGGCATTGAAGTAGCCATGAAAACGGACTCTTATTGCCTAACACACAATACTCACTACCATAGAAGCTTTATTCTTTGAACACAAAGTTACACTTGCTACTGCCAAACACAAGAGATGTGTGCACATGTGCAGAACACCTTCCTGGAAACTTCAGTACAAGATATCAGTCATTTGTGTAAAAAACCCATTATATGACAGCCAGTCGTCTTTCTTCTTAATGAGAGGAGCTCCATGCATGGTAGGAAAAGCATCAATCATACATGGAGGATCTACTCACGTGTAACAATTTTAATATACATTTAATATGCCTTAATGGACCAATGTATAATGCATGCTCCATGTTCCAGTGTCTTAGCCAGTACTACGGGAAACATAGCTCAAAGTTGACTTCATTTTAAACTTTGTTAATATGGTCACCCATTATAAAAGAGGGTGAGCTGTATCACATGCTCGTGTAGGGATAACATAGCGAGACAAAAGGAAGATGGCTCCATTTAAGTTAAAGACAGATCCATCTCAAGTAATTGTGTTTGCCACCCTTCATGACTGGCCCACCCCCAAACACACCAACAGATGTGAGGTTGTGGGTCATTAAATCACGTTTTGTTTGTATGTGATGAATCTTTGTTATGGAGAGACATTAGTGAGAGGGGCACCAGGTTGTTGATGAAGGGGACCATAATCAGTGTGACACCAGAGAGGAGGAAGGGCAGGTGTTCTGTCATGTTCAGCATCCTTGACAGAACCAGGTCACTTCCTGCTGAATGAGTGGAAGGATGGAATGATGGAGACAGAAATGAATGAAAAATTCAAGCGAAGAAGCTTATCTGCAGTGCTGTACATTTGAATTCTTCCTAGTTGGAAATCCAGCATTGTCTCTCTCTGGAGGTACAGCTCCTTCTATTATTCCCTTTTGTCAGAAAAATGAGCCGTGGATGGAGTACTTTGTGAAGTATTATTATTGTAATGAACTCATCGCCTTGTTCTGAAGACCCATGTTTGTGCTTCCTCCATGTACGATAGTAGAATTCACAAAAATCCTTTCAGTTTCATTGCTGAAACTAACAATGTACTGATAAAAAAACAACTTTTGAAGACAAAGTCCTTTTAATTGAGAAAATCACACATTTGTAGTCCAATTTTTTATGTCTGGAAGCAAAATCTGGATTGTGTTATTATCAGAAGCACTGGCTTTTGTCCAATAACAAAGCTGGAATAAGGATGTTTAACTTTGGCCTTTATTTCACTTCCAGGGAGTTTTGAGTTCAGGTAATGCCTGAATGTAAAAAAAAGAAAATTAAGCCAAAAAAACAATTAATTTCTGGCAGCACTTTTTGTGCCTAAAACCAAAAACACAAAGCAGCAGCAGTCGATGTGAAACAAAGCAGACGTGTCAAACAGACAAAACCTCCACAGTGTGTTTTTCTGAGGGAGGACAATGGACTTTCTTGACAAGCTGACAGTCACTGTGTTATTGTCGAGTTGACACAAATGATCTTCACATAGCAAACAGTTACTGAAGATCTGGATGACCTTTTTTAATGGGGCTGCTCCCTTCATGGTTTTAGGGAAAACTTTTTTGCAGGTGTAAATGTCAACATAGAAATATTTGATAGTTCAGATTTGGGTGAAACAGTCAAAATCACGAGTTATATAGAAGTGATCTTTGTGACAGTTTCATCTGACCCAAAGCTGTTCTGTGCTGGCGCTGATTACAAGAACAGAAGAAGAACTGCGTCCTGGTCGGGGCACGTTTGTGTTTTCTACTGTATCTGAAAATGTTTCCCTCAGAAACAAGAGAAAGCGGGGCTTGATTGAACAGATACAAATACAAAGACATGAGGGTTTCAAGAAAAAAGTATTATTGAAATGGTGGACCCCTACAAACAGAGCATCACACTGAATAAAAAAAAGAAAAACACAAATAAGATTTAAGTGTTCGTCTAACTTGAGTCTTGAGTATCCTGCTAGGACAGTGCATTATTGAACCCATAAATCCCTCTTGTGGTTTCTATATGTGCAGGTTATTTTTACAGCAATAAAACATTCCACATTTTTCCGATTTCTTTTGTTTTTTTTTCTCTTTTACCTCTAGGAGTGTTATAAACTTTGACATTTGAAGCAAACAGTATCTCTAAATGTGTGTAAGAGTGCATGGCTGAGGAGCATCGATTGGACGCCATCCCATTTTTATATTTTGCTTTCTCCCACACATTCTCTGCAAAAAAAAGAATGTAAGTACAATACAACAGTGCAGTCCATCAAGGCTGTGTAAAGGTGGACAAAAGAGGCAATCTAATGACTGTGTGGGGTTTCTACAGGTTAGTTCTGTCACTAGCTTTCAATGTCTGGAGACTCTGGGATGTCAAGTGTGGGTGGCTGACTTTGATGCATTCACAGACAGCAGATACATATTTGGAAAGAAAAAAAGACTTCAAAGTACAAAAAATATCACAAAAATAGCGTTTTAAATGATTGACTGTTATATAACATTGTTTAAGCCACCGATAAATATGTGTTCAAACAAAATGAATTGGCTAATTACTTGACATCACAGGTTTTGTTATTTTAATGGTTTCCTGATATTATTTCCGTTGATGCACAGTCACAGATTTAAACTGTTTCTTGTCACTTTTACAAGCAGCTCTGCTTTTCTCCTGTGGAAGTCTGAATCTCTTTGTAGCGATGACAGTTCAGAGTGGTTTGATTTTATGAATAATGCGATATTTCTTTTTTTACGCTGAGAAAAAGATTGAGGGTATGAGGTCACAGGGCAGAGGACTCTACCTCTTCATATGTTGTTCTGCATCATTTCACTAACTCTGAAACGAAAGGATGTATCTTTTGAAGTATTTTACTGCTGACTGGCTTCTTCCAGGAAAATGAAATATGTTCTCAGTTATTTTATTCCCTTTTCCCTGAATATTAGGAGACAGGAGAAAAAAAATACCAGTGTAAAGAAAGATGAGATGATAAAATGTGATGAACAGCATATTTTAATTCAGCTGCAATAGTTTCTGCTGGAATATCATTAGGCCCTTTATTCACATTGAACAAAAGAACTGTCTTTTGTTCAGGATGATGTAAAACGGGGAGTTTTAATGGGAGTTCTTTTCAAGACCCTGAAGATGCTCGCTCTTCATTCAGTATTTCATGAGCCTTTCACAAAGGTTATGACATTATGCCTCTACGACCAGCTGAGAATCCATTTGAAAATAAAGCCACTCCTCTCTGTAGATGACTTGTAGAAGGTCATTAGCACTCTTATTCCAACCCAATTAGGCCACTGTTACTGAAGTCCGCGCGACTCATTCAAAGGTCGATTTTATGTTGGCAGCTAATCCATAAATGCTCCTGCTACTTTTCCTCTTCCTGTGCAAGACTAAAGTTTGCTCCAGGATCTCACTGACCCCTATAAGCCTGGCATGATTTAGCTCTGCTTTAGAAACTTTCACTTTTTCCAGAATTCAAGCTAAACCCTGCTGCTTTAACATGCCCACATCAAATGCTATTCGCACGTCAAATTTGCAGCCGATGCCTCTATTTCGTCAAAGTCGCTGTTGAACGTGTGTTTAAAAATGTGTTCATGACCTTGATGCTCCAGACATGTGTGGGAGGAGCTACATACTAAAAGTTGTCAGCCTCATCACAATATACTTTGGTTGTAAACATCATTTACAATGCATGAAAGATGTCGATGATGTTCACTTCTCCATCTCTGGGTTCAGAAATCATTCAGAGACTCTCCTAGTAAGGTAAGGGTCATCATCTACTGCAGGAGCTGCGTCTGAACGACTGCCGCTTGCAGTGGTACTTCTGTCTTTGTGACCCAGTTTGAGGATTTGCTATCCCCTATTGGTCAGAGGAGGGAAAAAATAAGAATAAAATTAGAGAATCTTTTTGCTGTTGTCCCGATGGAAAAAAGAAATACATTACAAAGTTGAGAAGCAAACTGATCAGATTCTTCTCCATGTTGGTTTTGGATTCCACCTGCTGATCGCATCATCAACACATCACGGGCAAAGCTGAGTTACTAATTGGTTGACGTGTCTTCTTTTCCTAAGTTCAGATACTGAACTTTCGATGCGCCGCCCAGATCGTCCAGCTGCCAGACTGATGCTCCACGGGACCTCTGATCACATCTGTACATTGACCTAACATTGACACTGGACGTCGCAAAACACGTTTGGTGTGAACGCAGCTGTATGTAGATCACCTTTGTCCAACAAAACAGATGTAGCAGTGCAAATGCTTATTGTCAAATAAGTGGCCATAAAATAAATAACTGCCCTCTAAATAAAAATACTCCTTGTAAGCTTATTTTACTACAGTTTTTTTCTTCAAATTAGTTTATTCGCAAAAAAAAATTCCAAAGCAGTGGCTGGTTTGGCCCCTGTGAAAGGCACGGAAAATTTGTTCGGCATTCTCCTAGAGCCCACAGGGACTTTCTAAAAACCATTTCTGCTTTGCCTGACCATAGTTTACATTGAGAAATTATCACAGAAGTGGTGCTGAGTCACAAAACATTTCCATTTTTGCATTAACAAGTCAATCATTGTTTTCCTAAAACGACCACCAACTCATGGTCTGTGGAAACATTAAACAGTCATGTTTAAGTGCACAACTAGAACGAAAATACAGCCAATTCGAGCACTTTTCTTCCAACTATACCGCTTTCACAATGATGCAGCTTTTTTTTCTTCGGACACGTATTTATTGTTGTCTTGTGTTAAAACTCTCCACGACAGGGCACACATTACTTACTGTCTCCATGGCAACGTAGTGGCCCGACAGTGAGCTTGGCCTCAGACCCTGGTCTGTTTGTGTCACCCACAGCAACTTGGCTGACAGGCAAGTGCTCTTTGTATACCAAGAGACCAGAGTCTTCTCTCCTGCAGGATGAGGTGTAAGAGAAAAGAAGAAGAAAGTTCACATCATCCTTTCACCTCAAATGTCTCCTTTGTCCATTTTTTTTTACAGTTCCCTCCTTTAAGTTAGAGTCATGCTTCTTTCTGTAAGTCAAAATGAAGGAAATAAAACAACACAATAAAATAATAAGTTTCTTCTATAGCCAAGTCTGATGAATGATTTTGGATGTGAAACCCTGGATTTAAGATTACTTTTTTACTCGCAGGCAGGATAAATGATTTATGGGCACTGCAGTTGGGCAACACCAGTATTTCGCCAAAACACATCAGTCTATCATGACTTTTCTGTTCATCTTTAGGTCTTTCAATGTGTGTCAAAAGGCATACGTGTGTTTATCTGCTGGAGAACATGAATACCTTGCAGTGCAAAGAAACTTCCATTAAACCTTTGTCCATTGGCCTTCAAGTGCCGTCCTTTCCTAGTTTTATTGTATTTTTCTTTGTAAAAAAAAAGAGTCAACAAAAATGGAGCATGTGGTCCCCATTACCTGAAATGAAGTTTAATACTCAGATGCTCAGGGACAAATGAAGCAGATGTTTTTATTGTGACCCAAACATTATGCAAATGAGCACACACATCTGGGTGTAACATCTATTTTATTCTTTACCCCAAAACACAAAATTTAAATGTTCTGATTTTTTTACATTAACATGCAGTTTATAGTGATAACAATCATGACTTATACATAATAGTTATTATTGCATCTCTATAAAGTCTAAATTGAATCAAAACTTTGTTTTCGGAAGAACTGAAACCTGCAATTAGCAAAGTTATGATAATTAAATTGGGTATATCGACACGTGAGTACTTAAATTGATCTATTTTTTAAACAGCACCTTCGAAAGCCTTAAATAAATTTTAACAATACTGCACTCAAAATTGTACACATGACTCCATTAGTGCTAAGTGCCTTTCAATAGCATTTTCAAATTAAACTTTGATATTTTATTTATGAGCGTATTTGCATAATGCATGTGGGTGAAAGTTTGCGCATATCCTCTGGTGTATGTGTGTGAGCCCTGAAATCATGGGCGATGACTGGAAACTGTTATTACGATAATATTTCACTATAGACGAAACAAAAAAAAAACAATATTAGCCTGGTGAATGAGAATGAGAGTGAAATAGCTATTAATATAATTGCTTTAAGAGATGAGGAGGGAGACAAGAGAGCAGAAAAATCACCTCTTCTTGTTTACACACAGTGATCCCTCACAAACCTGCAGCATCCCCACACAGACATGCAACTGATATAAATGAGAATATCAATCAGCTGGCTAAAAGGGCTTTGAAACACAGACTGCTGGTTTCAGAGTCAAACGTTGCCATTAAGTAAACATGTAATTGATGGGGAGCATTCATCCTTTAGTCACTTCAATATTTGAAGTTAGATACCCCATCAGGCCCTGCCATTACGACACATTTTGTCTTTCTAAAAATGCTTCTTAAAAATTCAGAGGAAATCTGTGGACGAGTTAACCCGATGACTCTTCATCCTCATTAAACAAGCTAAGGAGGCTGCAGGACTTGTTACTAATAGAGAGGAGTGATGGATTCCAGCAGTTTATTGTGGTGCATGACACACAAAATAAGTTTCTCTAGCTCTGATATAAAATGCAATGTTTATTGATCACATTTAAAGTATCAATCAGGCAATGTGTTACTGTTTCCTAAGGTGTTTGCAGAACAGCAGTCTTATCTCTGCCCTGCACCTGACTGAAACTAAACATCCATTACATTTAGCTGCATTTCTACATAATTAACATTAGGTTATTAAAAAAAAAGATCATCTCCCTTCAGGAAGCATCATGACGCAACGATTGGGTCACAGAAAAAAAAATGAATTAAATGGCAGTAAGGAGTGGAGGATGGAAGCGTTGGCTCACACTAGATTTTATTTGGTTTTCTTTTTTTAATTTTAATTTAGTTATTTAAAATAAATTGTTTTGAAGAAATTGAGGAACTTTTGTATGGAGTTTAAATGGACGCATAAAAATGAGTTTTTTCCCTCACTTTGCATGTCATAATACTATTAATATTGGTATTTGAAATGACAAAACTAGTGAATATTAAGATTAAGATATCTAAGATTGTCCTGTATTGTTTTTTGTTTATGTATTTGGACTGCATGTTAGACTTATTGCCTCTTGACTTTTGTCTTCTAGTCCTAAAATACAATACAATTATGAAAAACTATGTGTAGTAAGTGAAGTCATAAAGATATATGTAAAATAATTTCTTAAAATACAATTTATAATTTATTTTTAATGAGCTTAGGTGGAAAGAGGCCACAGCTGTCATTTTTCTTTTACTCAACACTTAGGGACTCTTTTTTTCCTTTGTCATCACTCTTTTGCAGCCAAAAACAACGAAAGCCTTATTTATCCAGGAGTTAACAAACAAAACTTTTGCTTTCAACTTCTCTTTCAAAATAGCCAGTTACTGGTCCGAAATCTGTGGCACGCTTCTCTTAAAGATCTTGTGTCTTTTTCATCCTGAAGGAATCTCCTTCAGCAAAAACATAAGTTATAATATATAAAAAAAAAAAAAAAATCACTGGCATGGACAAGACTGATGTAAGGCCTGCAGACTTAATGAACTATGAACAAAAGCGCGATGAGGAACGTGAAAAATGTAAGAGAAGAAGTAGACGTAAACACACAGATAAGAAAGACACATTAAGTCAGAAAACTTTGGACATATGACGGAAAAAACCCCATTAAAATCTGCATTTCTAGAATAGCTAACCGGAACAGTTTTTTTTATACTATTTATATCACAGATGTGATCATATGTTGTTGCTGGAAAGAAATGATTTAACCCTTAAGGATGCAGAGAATGGCTTCTCATTATTCTGGACAACCATATTGAATAACAACAGGCTGTTGTCATGGAGATGATGTTCTCCCTCTTTTTGAAGGATAAAATAACTGGCTTGCATCAAATATACAAGTAAACAACAACAACATCAACAAAAGATAAGAAATGACAATTACAGTTTATGTTGACAGTCAAAGCAAAGTAAAAGACTGATTGGTTTTGACTGATGTGCAAAGCTGGCTTACCATTGTCTGGAGTCAGCATCACAGTTGCAGTCGTATTTAGGGTCGGTGCAGTTTCGGTCGATACCACAGGCACATTTCTTGATGCCGGGGCCCGAGCCTCCCCAGTATAAATGCTTCTCACTTCCTCGACCCACCCACCATGTGAAAGGGGTCCCATCTGGGAGTCAGAAGAAACAAACAAACAAACAAAAAGCCCAGAAGCAAACATGTAAGTTATTTTTGCAAAGAAGAAACCCTCCTCTCAGGAAGTATGTCTCTAAAGTATTGCAGCTTTCACATTCATTACATTTCTTGTGAACACAGACCTACAGACTCAAAATATGGACACAGATGACAATACACTTTACCAATTCTTCTTAAATGCAACCAAAACATAGACTATGTATTGTTCATCTTGTGATTAAGTTTGTGTTGCACACTGACAGCCAGCTACACTGTAAATGTCATTTAACCAAAGAAAATTATTGGTGTCATATTTGACATGATTTCTCCCCTGAGGTTCATCATCATTCCACTGCAGTAGAAGAGCTTTTTCTTTTGCTCATTTCAAAATGGCTTCTTCGATGAAATCTCAATAACACTTAGAGTGAGAAAAGTTTTGTTATTGTTTCTGTAAGTACTACTTTCTATATTGAAAGAATGCTAAATTTATGGATATGTAATTCTTTATGATACAGGTACACTATATTAAAAATGTGTGGATCAAATTTGAGACAGTGGGTAAATAAGGTGAGTTTTTTCACGTAACATTTATGTCAACATTTTTGTATCTTAAAATAACATTGTTGTGAGCAAAAACGTACGCAAAAATAATAATATTGCAACCTTTTTGTAGATTTCATCAATTGTTTAAAAAAACCAAATGTCTTATCTAAAAAAAATGTAATGTTTTCTTTCATGTAGTAGGTTTTACCGGGTTAATTGCCTAACCATCTCACACTTTTTGTTCCTCAGTCAGAGATTGCGTCTTTGCATCTGCATTTCTATTCATCTTGTCATTTGACTTGTGCATATACATTCCTATGAGGGAATCGGCTGATAGCCAAACAGCTAAACATGTTGATGGACGTTGATTTCTGTGTGTGGGCTGTTGCGTGTTTTAATGAATAGATTAGAGGTGAAGGCTCACTGCTTTTCAATAAGATTTATTATATTGTTTTCTTTACTGGGATAATGTATTCCAGCATGGAGAGGAACTAAAAAGAGAGATAAGTTAAAATTTATTGGTGGCTGGCAATATTTGACATCGAGAACGGAGGAAACAATATTGAGCTGTATTCCTGGAAAATAAGCCACGCTGTCAATATCACTTTGTCAAATTCTATCAGAACAATGACCTCTCTTGGGCCACATTTTTCCTTTTTTGTCCTCTCAGAATAGAGGATTGAAGCAGAGATTTGATGCAGCACAATTGTATTGATGGGTTTCATATGATGTAATATGAGACTGTTTGTGGAAGAAACTGCAAATGTGCTTGTGTGTTTATATATTGTATATTATAAGGGTCTGTGTGGGTGTTTGTGATCCTAAGAATTTATTGCCCTGATGACTATGAGACTCATGTCTCCTCAAGCAGTGGGATAATCAGTGCTGCCTCCAAATACTTCATAGTAATCTTTCTTTAGACATGCATGTTTCTGTTATTAGTTAATAAAAGTATATAATAAAAGAATCAAGCTTTGGTTTAGCTTAGCTTGTCGCAAATACAACTGCAACCGCACGATGGGGAGCAGTGGCGGACTTAGCAGTTTGAGACCTCACGTGAACAATAACATGGGGCCCTCTGCAGCAGTTGTATAACATTTTTTTGTCAATCCTTACCTATAGGGTAAAACGTCAAACAACTTCCTTACTGGTATGTTTTTTTAGACAATGTCAATGTCAAGAATCCAAACATTTTTATAACAATTTAAAAACTGACAAAATCTAAATGTTAAAGAAGTGTATTTTATATTATAAACATTCATTTTAATTGGTAAAATATTAAATTCATTAAATGCACTAATATGTTAATCCCTCAATTCCTAGATTTTCAGTCTTTTCTTTAATTGGTCAGGTTTTGCTAATGAAAGCAATACAAAAATATTTGAAAAAGAGAAAATAATGAAAAACATAAAGAATCAATGTAAAAAATTAAGAAATATTTTCAAAGTTACCATTTTTTTTCTCTTCCTTTACATTTCCTCTCCTTTTCTTCAACTTTTTAACATTCTTTTAGAGTTTTTTTTAATTCTGTTGTTGTTCTTCCTATTTTATGTCTTCCAGCACTTTTGGAAGAATGGCAACACATTCGTTGTTTTCTCTTTGCCTTATCCTCTTTTTACGGCCGCTCATATTTCTTCATTTAACCACTTTTTAAACAAAATACTGTTTTGAATCATCATTTAATATTTGCCCGTGTTGCCAAAAAGTCGTGGTTTTCCAGCCCAAACGTCATCTAAAAACCACCATACCCAACAAAAAACCATCCAAAATATTAACAAGCGATTAATCATGCATTATTTATTAATTTCTGATTATATTGAACATTTTTAATGATATTACATCCAACACTTGCAGTCAGTCAGAGGAAAATATGAAATAACAGATTCCAATTGAACTAACAAGCACAGACTTTTTTCTCACATATTAAAAACAACCAAATTAAGGTCAGTAAAAAACAATAAACAAATACACACACAAAGAGTTGTAGTTTAATTTGTCAGCCTATCGTGGACAGAAGTAGAAATTGTTCTTGCATTTTTACTATTTAAGGGTTTGTGTTGGGTCCTTAACCTAAAGGTTAAGGAAAAAACAGACTGGCAAATAAACAGTAAACAATGAGCTTGCATATGTCCCTAAAAATGCATATATGTCACTAAGTATGTTTCCCTAAAAATATTAAACACAACACAAAGATAAATGTGCTGGGATTTGTGACTGTAATATGACAAACTGTTGGAATTCTTTGAGTTTTTTCATCTTGTGTTTACATCCTCCAAACCCAGACCACCTAGGCATAAGATTTACTCTAGGAGTGTGTGGAAGGAAAGTCTCTGTAACTGAGAGAAAAAAAAGAAAGATATTTGAGCAGCAACACTGCAGTTTTTGCAGAGTGAGCTCAGTTGGTTTTGGGCACCCGTGTAGACTAGGTACTGCAAGAACTGTCAAGTTGTCAGAAATGGTGTCAATAAAGTTAAGAGACATTTGAACCTCAGTGTAAACATTTACCCACAGAAGAGACAGGGGAACTCCACAAGTTAAGGTTTACCGATGTGAAGAAAATGTTGCAGATCATGCAGGTCAAAGTTTGTTTACTTGTTGCAAAGCCCACGAAAAACACATACATTTATATAAATTCCTCAATCAGCGGCAAAAAGTTACAAGAGGATGATGAGTATGGGTAATTGCATAAGTCAGATTTCGAGGGAATTTGAAGGCATTCATGAAGACAGCAGCACATACCAGATCTTAATGTGTTCCAACAAAACCTGGTGGTTATTTTATAAAAGGAAACAAGTATTAGTGGAGGTATTTCAGTGCACTCTCCATTAGAAGAAGATGAATTTCAGGTCAAATTTGACCTTTTTAAATGTTCTGATAAATCAGTTTGTTTAGAGAAAATTGACCCTATAATTTAAACAATTAAGACCCATTCCAATGCAAAGCTTGTTTTTTGCTGTTTTTAACATGTTCTTGTGGCATTTTTGTCATTATGGAGGACATATAAAAACAAATAAGCTTAGAATTGTACTTTTTTAGTTGTCTCTTTATTCAAATCATTGTGAATCAGGAGCAAACAAAGAAAATGCTGTTTGAAAAAGATTATGGTTGTCACATTAGATCTGCCATTGGCGGTACAGCTAGGAAGCACCAGTGTTGCTCGCCATTTTTGATGTACCAGGTATGTTAGGTTGGGGTTGTGAGGGGTTGTAAGATGGCGGGAAAGAGTGTAACAATAGAATGATGGGAAGTGTGGGTGGGCTTAATCCATGCCGGTGGTCCTGCCCACAACTCAGAGAGGAATTTCTAATCCGCTTTTGGTTAAAGAAAAAAATAAATGATATGTATTACTCTCAAATGGTATAAAAACTGAATTAAATAAAGCACAGAAACAGATTGTGTGTATGCCACAAATCGAGGGCTGGGGAGGGGGTGGGGCACAACTACAGGAAAAGTTAAGGTCGTCCCTGGTTTTACTTCTGATTTGAAGGTCTTTGGGTCAAACAGATGAGAATAGGAGTTTAACCCACAGCAGGTGAGTTGGTCTTTGTCCATGCAAACATGGAAAAACTAATAAAATAACTTTAAAATCAATTTGAAAATTGGCTGGAGGCCATTGTAAGGCAGAAAGGACATGGATGATGTGCGTCCAACAAAAAAACAACTGTCTAATGTTTTGTTTTAGGTGTCCATCCGAAAACTGAAAATCTCATCCTAAGATTTCAGAGCTTCATGTGGACTGTTTGACTGCTTCTGAGTGTTTAACTGTCATTTTTGTGCATCCCTCCATTTTCTGAACTCGTTTTATCCTTTATGGCATCACGGGCAGCTTGAGCTTAACCCGGCCACAGGTGGGGGAGGGCAGGGTACACCCTGAATAGGTCGCCAGTCTGTCGCAGGGCTATAATAACGCATTGCTTTATTTTATTTATTTTGCTGAAATATTTTTATGAATACAACAGCAGAGGAGGATATCTTCAGCATACAAGCGATAAATGAACAAACTGTATTCTAAGAAAGTATATTGAAATATTTTGTTAAATCAGTTTAATTGAATGTTTTTAAATATATAAACCAAAGTGTTAATTTGGGTTAAAAAAACACAAATATTAAATCACAATCAAAAACATTAGTTGAAAACGTTAATTTAATATATTCTTCACATACAATGTTGAAAAACCACTGACTTCTTGCTTTGCAGTCATTCTCTAAATCGTGTGGGGAAAAAAAAATCATGTTTGAGCCACACAGTGCTGGTGATGCTTTTATTTTGAAGTTTAAAGAAATTCTGATTTTTGTGCTAACTTACTGGCACGGCTGAGCGGCAGATGAATGGCAAAGCAGAAAAAATAGATTCTTTTGAGGTGCTTCTAGGTCACTGCATGGGGCTTCTTAGCCCTGCAGCAGTCCATACAGACGGCAGCACAACCCACTTCAATCACAAAATTTCCTGCATAATGATAAATGTCACCTAAAGTTGTATTTTTCAGGATTATTGACTACCAAATGCTACAAGTTGGCTGAATAGATTCAAAGTATGGCGATGAGTGTGAATTGGCTTTCTAAATACTAATAATTCACCATTATTCCTGCATCAGTCATAAAATTTAGTTAAAGGTTTTTTATTAATTTAAAGTCTGGCTGGAAGTTCCCTAGACAGAAAGAGACAAGCAATTTCTGCCAATGACTTTAATATCTTTAAACTGATTTAAACAGAAAAGTGTGGAGCAAAAGCACTTTTTTATCAGTACAAAAGGTTGGGGAATTATAACAAAAAATGTGTGCAGTGTAGTAGTTTTGATCATCTCCTTGTTGCTGGCAAATGCGGAAACATCAAGCAGCTAAACTGCTCGGTCCACATGGCCTCAATTGGACATTACCCCTACCTTGTACCAGGGGGCTGGACACCGTAAATGTCTGTACACTGCCTGATTCCAATGACTCAGACATCTGTGTTATTATTTAAAAAAAATTGTTTGCCCTTTTGCATTAACGTGTTTCAGAGCATGCTTTGAAAGATGTGAAGGAAAAGGGGGCAAACACCAAAAACATGTACCGTGCTCCTCCCAAGCCAAAACCCATCTCTAATCCCCACACAGAGTATTCATTTGGCAGTGAATGTTGAAGGCTTAAACATAAAGTATGCCAATTAGAGAAAACAGACACATTTGACCATTTGCATTTCTTAAGAGAAGAGGTAAAAAAAAGGGTTGCAGGAGTATCAGCAGGGCATCAGGTGGAATGGGAGCAAATCATTGAGCCAAATGATGTCTCCTCTGCGATTAGGTCTGCTCTGCCAAGTCAAACAACTTAGGAGTAGAAACAGGGAGATGGAGGGAAGAGATGGGAGCATGACAGCATGGAAGGATGAAGATATGAGGGAGGAGAGATTGAATGATACTGGCACAGAGTTCAAACAGAGATCCGTAGGGAGAGGGCATTGCCAAGATGAGGGTGAGCAGCTTATTTTTGTGTGTGAACGTTTCTTTGTGCCTAGCAGATGAATGGATTTTGGGTTTGCTTACATAAAAGATGGGGATTTATAAGCAGGAACACATTAACTGTCAGCCCCATTGGATTAGGATATTGACGATCAACATTAAAAAATGTTTTTATTTAACTAAATAATATCTTTAAAAAGGTCTAACTGAGCAGGTGAAAAAGATTCATAACCATTCACTTTTAAGGGGGTTGATGGCGTCTAAACGTTTCGGGTGTTTATGCAGTTTAATACAATTTGATAAAAGGAAATTGCATTGAATGTTATTTAGTTGGTTGAAAATTATTGGGTGAGATATTTTTATCCCTGTGTTCTCAAACTACGCATTGAGAGCTCCATGTTAAGATGCTGTTGTTGCCTCATCTTTCTGGTCTTAACCATCAGCATTCATCAGCATACTTCCATCGTTTCATTGCCCATTCCTGCAACAAATGTGCAAATAATGTTCATGGGAAAAGGGAAGGCGGCCATAACAGATTGATATAGCCTGGTGTTGTGTTCCTCCTCTATCCTCAGGGACCACTACACAGTAGTGCTTGCTTTGATCTTTTTGTTATTTCAACAAAACACGTGGACACTTACACCTAGCCTATTTTTTTTCCTCTGATATCCGGGGAGCCTGCTGGGTTTTCTGAAAACTCACAGTCCCCCAAGTTGAAATAAAGTATTAGAGGGAGAGACCAATGCCAACCTTAGTGTGTCTTTGTTTTTTTAGGGTATTTTTTAAAATAAACAAAGGAAAAACGTTAGTTAAATTGTTTCCCTCGCTTGGCGGCGGGGGTAGGGAGGGTAACCAGATGATTGTGAGTATGTGTGTGTGAGTGCATGGGTAGGACCGACCTGGGGGCTGGCTCGCTGGGACCCTCTGGGGCTTTCCCTCCCCATCACAGAGAGGGGAGGGCACTGAGAGGGTTGGGGAGGGGGGGGTCAGATATTATGGCGGGGGGGGGGTTGTAGTGCGTAGGGTTTTAGGGGGGTGGCTGTGGCTGTGGGTGCGTGGCGATCCCTGGGTTGCTAGGGTCGCGTGCCTGGGCTGGCTTGCGGGGACGGGGCGCCGGTCGGGTGGTGGCCGGCTCATGGGTTCCGGGGGCCCTGGCTTCGTCCCTGGCCTTTGTCTCGGTGTCCGGCGCCCGGTGGCCCCCATGGCTGCCGCCTGGTACGGCTAAGCGCTCCTGTCTTGTGGCCTGGGGGCCGGACACTGGGTTCGCTTGTGCCTCTGGGCATTGGGGGGGCCCCTGTAGGGGGGCCCTCTCTGTGCCTGGCTGGTGGGGTGGGCGGTCCCCTCCTCCTCCCCTCCCGGGCTGCCTGGGTCCGGATGCTGGGGGGGCTTCTGGCCTGGGGGGCTCTCCTCCCCTCTCCTGGTCTGGCTGGTCTGGCTGGGTAGGATCTGGCTCCCTTTATGAACACACGGTTCACGTCGGCAGCATGCATGTATCTCCACCCCCACGTGCACGTGCACACTGCCACACTGCTCCCTGTCTGCTTCATCCCTCCTCCTTACCTACAGTGTATTGATGGACAGTTTTTTTTTCGCTCATCTTAGTGTCAGATTTTCACCTTTGATGTAACATTCGTCTTTCCAGCAGATCTGGTATAATTGTTACAGCTTAAATTAATAATTTAGTCAAATCAGTGCTTGTATCCCCCACCTTTTCACCTTTCTTCCTTTTACTCTCTTCCACCCTCCCCTCACATTCTTCCCCTCTCCCTCCCCACACACACTAAATGTAACAAATAAATAAAAAATAATACGACAAAAAGGGGTTTATACAAATCTACACTCTAGTTTCTTGAAGCTATATAACCTCTTTTTGTGATAGTAAAACCTGTCCAACACAAAAAGCCTTCAGCTCTAATCTGTTTGCTCAGCTGTTGGACAGAACAAGTTAAAAAAAAAAAAAAAATTGTTTCCACTGTGCTCCAACAAAAGATTTTAGACCACATAAAGCTACTAGAACAGGGGTTCGCAAACTTATGAGCCACATGTGAATCTTTTGCTTTTCGACTGTAGCTTTCTAGTTAAAGAAAAGTTAAAAAAGGTTTTTAAATTTAAAGAAGTTACATTTTCAAGGTGCATCAAGCACAACAAAACAGTCAGAAACCTAACTTTTTTCTTCATAAATAGTTGAGGCATAGTAAGAGGCTCCTGACGATGGCGGCTGTAATGCACCAACAATCCATCAATCCTTCGTAGGTTGTCAAAGTCATACTAAAACATGTAGACAGATTTTGGAGGACAGTGTACGACAGAAAAACAATTGGGGATCAGTAAGTACAACCCAAACTCATACATGTGGTGCCGGATAAAAAACAGATGTTCCTATTTTTGAACACATGGTATGAAAAATATGGCAGGAGTCACTTAGTACTGATTTATACATTCCTGTGGATGAGATGCACCACCAACAGCAAAACAAATTTTGAATATTTTTCCCCACTGCTGACATTACATTATCTATCATAAAATTTATTGCATTGAGATGATCCTACATGGTACAGTGCATGTCTTTTATTTTGAAAGGAAGCCATTATTTATGCTGATCGTGTAAACTGTCAAAGAATGATGGTGTTATTTAGGTGTCGCTGGTGACAAATCCGGTGTTAATGCCATTAATAATCCCAAATTAAAGTGTCTATTAGGTTGTTTTTTTTTGCACCCATTCAAAATGTTTTTTAAAAGAAAAACATAGTATGTTAAGTCAAAGATGCTAGCCTGCACTGATGATAACCTTCTATGAAATGGCATTTAGTAAGATATGTAAACAGCTCCAACATAAGTGAAAATGAAATGAATAAGTCTTTTTGCAAACAACAACAAAGCCTTTCAAGAAGACGAACAGACAAAAATATCAGTACACAACAAAGAAGGGGCATGTCACTTTCCACACCAAAACCCCTTCTGATTCTCCCAACGGTTTTCGACAAGGATAACACACGCACATCTTCAGTCTTGGAAAGGTCTCACACAAAGCAACAGATCAATTCATCTTTGTAGAGACAGTGTTGTTTTGTGGTCTTTGTTGTCCTTGTTTGTTTGAATGTCTGTTTGTTGTGGAGAGACCCTGATGTCTCGACTCTCCACAGGCCGGTCTCTAGCCTCACATCCTTTTTAGTATCCCTTGTTTTGTTGAGCGGCAACAGAAAAGCACAACAGCCATGCCTTGAGATGTTTGGTGAGAACTGTGGATCATGCAGTGTGGGTTTGTGTGAGTTAGATGCAGAGGATAATTGTGTTCCTCTTTCTTTGACCCGCTTCTTTTGTTTATCTCAGAAAGTGCATGTGACTGTGTATTTTGCTTTCTATTCCCTTTAAGAGGTTTCACCGACTGCCAATCCCCTTGTCACTTCCCTTTGTATCAATCCCTCTTTTCCCCTGAACTACCTATCCTTCAAATTAGTTTGAGAAC
The DNA here is from genome assembly GCF_053564925.1 of Oryzias latipes. Classification (NCBI taxonomy): domain Eukaryota; kingdom Metazoa; phylum Chordata; class Actinopteri; order Beloniformes; family Adrianichthyidae; genus Oryzias; species Oryzias latipes. Next base: position 18,831,294 of record NC_136256.1, on the reverse strand, counting down.
CACTAGCATCTGCCTTCCCTGACTTTCTCCATCTCTAGAGATCACATATATATAGACCCCTTTTCTTCTTTGTACTCCTCACCCCTCTCTTATTTTATCATATCCCGTCTCAGAGGCCCCCTCTTTATCTCTCCACCTAATATGTCCTTCTACCTTCTTTTTGCACTGTTGGATCTCTTGCTTTACCAACCTGCTCTTTTCCTCCCTCTCGCCAATCTACATTGCACACATTTTCCTGATATTCTCATATCTGTTGGTCTCAGTGGCCTTTTCTTTTTCCACGCTTTGTATCCGCCCATCTATCTCATGTCTCCATAAGTCGTTCCTGGCATCTAATCTCTTTATGTTCATATTAGTTCCGCTATAATCTGCCCTTTAATCCATGCTAATTGCAAATTCCCCTTGCGCCGATCCTGATCTGAAGTTATATTTGAAACACACGCTCACTTTAATGTCTATCCTTTCCAGTTTGATCAGGGAGCTACAGTGCATACCTTAATGCTGAACGGCTTTGATTAGCAAGTTCTAGTAAATCTGAATTATTGTTCAGAGAGTGTAAAGGAAAGGGGGATCTAAATAGAGAAAAGAAGAGCTTAAAGATGAGCAATTACAGCTACTAAGCAATTATTATAACTAACTCTATTCATCTTGAATGGAACTTCTCATTCTTGTGATATTAGGGACCTTCGTAAATCCTATTTCAAGACAGCCTTAAATTTGATGTAAAATCCAATCAAAACTTAAATCTGTAGTTTGTGGGATTTGGTTCTATTTTAATGTAACATGCACGTCCAAACCAACCAGCCAGCCAGGCACTTCCTCTAGCTCAGGGGTCGGGAACCTATGGCTCGCGAGCCATATATGGCTCTTTTGATGGTCACATGTGGCTCGCAGACAAATCTTTAATTATAGTTTTTTTTTTCATTAGACCAGTCCTTCTCGGGCGCGATGCGATGCCAGAGGCGCGCAGTAGTAGCGGTGCTTAGAGAGAGAAATCTGCGCCAGCGCTATAAGTTACTATTATCTATTATTTCACAGAGTTTGTACCAGCTGGAAACCTGTGAATTGCCGTGCCTAAAACTGCGCGCTCCCGTCTCTGAGAAAGAGCGCGCAGATGCGGGGACGGGATGTGTGAGGGAGAAAGCAGAGGGTGGGGGTGAGGGGTTGTGGGGACAGCAGGTGAATCGCGCAGGGATTATAAAAACGTAAAACCCGCTGCCTGTCACTCACTGCAGCGTGTGAGTATATGTTTGGCTCCCCGTCTGCATGTGAGCAGTCTTTCTCACATCTACAGAACATTCAGACCTACGATCACGTTTAAAGTCTCAACGCCTGCATGAAGCAGAAACTCACCACGTATCAACCAGACTAGACCATCAGCAAAACTACCACGAGAAATACTCATCATTTATTAGCAACAGAATAACAATGTTATTAAAAAGAATCCACAGACTTATTGTACTTTAAAAATGTTGAAATTAAATCAAATGCACACATTCATTTGTATATTTAGTTTTAAACAAATTGTCGCGGACTGAGTTGGATGGCTGTTGGGCCGCGTTAAAAGTTCTGGAGTTCATTGAACGCGTCAAGCAGAGATCTGATTGGCCCTCAGTTCTGTCGCTCAGCCTGTTGTTAGGTAGTTTGGACCAATGGGGTTCAGCTATGGGCCGAATAAGGGAAATGGGAGGGCTGGAGCGGGAGTAGGGGAATATAAAGTTGGGAGACGCGCTCTCGTCTCGGCGGGAGAGATTCAGGAGTTGCTGAATTAATTGAACGGCCTTTGTTGCGGTCTGCAGTAATTGGAATAAAGAACTTTAAAAGAGGTTAAGTCTCCGTGCCTCAGTGTGGGGAAGGGACACTACATTATTGTATGGCTCTTTCGAAATTACATTTCAAAATATGTGGCGTTTATGGCTCTCTTGGCCAAAAAGGTTCCCGACCCCTGCTCTAGCTCCTCTGCTGAGACCCCGAGGTGTTCCCAGCCCAGATGAGAAACCTTAGTCTCTTCAGCGTATCCTGGGTCTTCCCCAGGGCCTAAGTCCAATGGGACATGCCCAGAACCCCCCCCACCCCACACACACAGACACACACCCATGAAGGCATCTGGATCAGATGCCAGAGCCACCTTAACTGGCTCCTTTATAGCCCTCTTCAGGTGACTCATGTGACTCACCCTATCTCTAAGGGAGTGCCAAGTAACCCACGGAGGGAGTTAATTTTGACCAAGGGTCACGACTATAGCTGATGAGCTCCTGGGGCAGGAGCCCACCATCCATCCAACTACCAAGTGTTCAACCTTATCCTAAAGTGTGTGTAAAATACAAAAAAGTTGTGTTAGACTCCAGCTTTTGCCAATTAGAAGTGAAGATGCCATAACTGATTAAAAGAACAAGGTTCTTGCAAAGATCATGATCTTTTCAAGAACTATTCAAAATGGATATGCCCCAAAAAATTCTGTTCAAATGTTCAGGAAATTTGACACCTCAGTCAGCTCTTTCCAGATTCCTGTTTTTTGTGACAATAAAGAAAATATCATTCTCATAAAATACCTTGACAAGAATTACCAACTAGAGATACACCATGGGGCTTTTGATAAACCCCTTGACAAAACTTTTACAATATAAAAATAATGAAATTACCAAGCATATTACAGTCAGATACCAAAGGGTTGCCATCATACTACAGCACATATGGATTTTGATGCTAGAGGACAAAAGATTAAGGTCCTAAAGTCAAAATCTATTTGAATATGATGCCAAAACTTTTTGGGTGAAAGCATGAAACCCTTGAAAACTAAGGCTACCTCTGGCTATCGTGGCTGCGTTTCTCGTCATTAAAGTACATTGATGGCCCAGCTGTAATATGAGCAGAAATCATACAGAGCAGCAGGTTACATAATGAAGCAGGATCAGTAATGAGCATGCAAACTTAATTGTCATAATTGCTCTGGCGGACTACCTGCTGTATTCACACATGCTCTCACTTAGTTCTTTTCCAGAATTATAGAAAATCTCTATGTGGGGTTGAAACACATGTGAGCATTTGACATGGAGCCTGCTTAAAGTATGTCTTTAATTTCAAAGTTGTAATAGAGAGGAGGGCAGGAGGTTATAATCTTTTTGCGTGTGGATTGCAAAAGAGTTAAAACATTAGCATTTTTAGCCTAAATTTCAGCCCAGATTCTGATAAAAACCAAATCCAACACTTACTTTCCCAGGATTGAGAACTCCAGTTTGCCTAAAGCCTCCAAGTTGACTGCAAGTTTGGTTTCTACACTAAGGTCCTGACAATCTGGTGCATGATCCAGATCCTCTGAATGTCATACTGCTGAGTTAAAAGGGAACAATGGGAGCATGCTGCTGTCAGTAGTACCAGCTATAAAAGCTGAGACGTCTCTGTTGTCTGCATCAGAAGATGCAGCAGACAGACTGGAGAAGGATAATGAGTTATTTCAACAGCTTCCCCCTAATGGGATCCACCTCCCTGACAGTTCAGATGACGAGCCTCCTCCTCGCGCCCACTGTTCAGCACATCATTATGCTCTGGTAAATTCACTCCCTCTGCCTATACCTCCCATCTACAACTCTTCGGAGGTCATCACCAACAACATCATCCATTAAATGAAAAACACATTGGAAAGAGAAAAGAAGGGAAGGGTAAATTCATATCTATAGCTTGGCCTCTAATTGACTTTTTGGCCTGATAAAGGCCACAACAACTACTTTTCCCCAACTCTTCTGCACTGGGGGTAAAATACCCCCACACATCCACTGCTGCCGTTGTAGCTGACAAAAGTGTGGGCTGAAAGCTATAAACAACCATAATCATCATTACCGTGGGGTAATCTCAATCAGTATTTGCGTGTGTCTGCACATTTGCGGCTGTAAGTCACATTTAGTGCTGCGTCTCCCACAGGTCAAGGCCGACAGAGGCAGATGTGCTACCAAGAAAATGGCCTCTATCAGAGCATACTCGTTTTTCACTTGACTTTTTAACTCCCACGATCCATTTCCTTGCATATCTGTCAGGCTCGTCATATGGATGGGGATACAGTGAACAACGCTCATAATTACAGAGGAGGATGAACAGGGCATAAACAACTCCACAGAGCGAAGCGTGCAGGCTGGGGTACGTGATGGGCAGGGGTAAAATAAATCAGAGAGGGAAAGTTTGGAAGACGCTTGAAAATGACAGTGAAGGGCCAGACAGGCAGGGGAAAAACAGAAGAAAAAAAAGAAGGGAAAATCCCATGATGAGAACATGTCAAGTAAGAAAGGTGAGGTGAAGAATTATGTGTGACAGAGATGTTTTTTGAGAAAAATGGGCATGAGAGCGTAAAGCTTCACAGCCCGTCAGCAATAAATCATTGTGGTTGAAACTTTGAGAGCTTTGAGGAAACTGACAGCTGAGGAGAGAAAAATTTATGCAAGGTAAATGATAACACAGAAACCTTGGATTGTTCACTACATTTTGCAAGTTGAGTAAAAAAAAAATCACATTTGTTAATAGGTCACTCCAGTATTTTCTTTATTTTTCTAAGGTAAAATTTACATCCTTGCTCACTCATGTATACCTTCACATGTCTCCTAAAGTCAACACATAGATATTAAAAAAAAATTAAATATACTACTCAATAAGTTAGGGATATTGTTATTTACATAAACGCTTGTGCTCTCCACTCTGAACTTTAATGAAATAAATACAAGTTCCCTTTTTATTACTAATAACTAATGAGAAAAAACACAAGTTTTTATTAATTTGATATTTATAACCCCCCAAAATTAAAAGAACAATAAAAATAGACCCAAATAACCAAAATTGAGCAGATATTTCCAGTATTTGCCTCAATGGCGGCTTGACAGCAGCATCTCGTGCATCTTACTAGCCTCAGGATGTTGTTCTGAGGCAATGCACTCCACTCTTCCACAAGTGCAGTTCAACCAGGTTACTTGGGGCTGGGGTACCATCATCAAGTCTCTGCTTCAGCTGGTCCCAGATGTGCTCTTTGGGGTTCAAGTCAGGGAAGACCATATGAAGCACTCATATGGTATCTCTAAAGTTGAGCAGGGACAATTCTGGCCTGATATGGTGGAGCATTATCATCCATGAACAGAAATTTGGGGTGGGGGTGGGGGGGGGGGGGTGGGGGTGTTAAAGGAATTTGGGAATGATGTTGGCTTCTAAGATCTCTCTGAGGTAAGAACATGCAGTGACTGGGCCACAGAATGTTGAAATTGATGTCACATGGAAAATGTTCTAATTTTAAAGATTTTTGGTTTTGGCCTCAATAAGTGAGACACACTGTGCACAGTGAGACCATTTTGTGGGAAACACAACATGAGGGATGTCTACACCCCCAATACAAATGTCTCCCTACCTGAAAATCTGTGAAGCGAAACAAACACTGTGAACACAACATCCAGAGTTTGTCACAATATCCGTAATTTATGTGAGTAGTGTAAGTATGAATATGTAGCTAGGTAGAAGTGGGTTAGAAATGTGGTGTGCCCTCTCCCCAGTCTCACTTGAAGAAGAGATATTATCGAAAGAGAATGGAAATATTTATAAAAAACGTTCTTCACCATATTCAGTGGTGGCATTTGCCTGGTAAACACAAACCTAAGAAGATTAGGATTATGTAGATGAGAAAAATTGTGAAGCAAACTAAAACCTTGCAGGAAAAGCTCAAGTCACCCTGTCCTCAAATCACATGCTTCATTATGTTTCTGTGAGCACCTGTGTTTTGGCATTTGCAGGAAGCTTAAAAAAAATCTCCCGGTCAATCACCCACTTGGGAAAAATTAATTAAAATGAGTAAAGACCTTTCACATTAAAGCAAAGTAAGGAGAGGCACATTGGCAGCAGTGGCTGCATTTCAATGAAAATCCGCATGCACGTGCGACGCAAATGATATTTCTTGTTCACACATAAAACAATGGAAACACTCTTCAGTCTATCAATTGTCAGATAAAGGCTTCCTGACTTGGTTTTGTGTTCCTCATAAAGGGATTGTGCATCCTGCTGACAACTTGTTGCCGTGTTCATCACTGCAACACTCTCGTCAAAAGTATAAATGGATGTCAGGCTTTTATCCTTGAAAACATTTTTTTAAAGAAAATTCAAATTCATTTTTTGCAGCTGTGCTGCAATCCAAACGACTAGTATTTCATATCATTTTCCCTTTTTACTTTACCCTCAAGTGGCATAATCAAAGTCACATGCAGAGAAAAATGTTAAAGTGAAGAACGAAGACCTGAGAAGTCAGATGAAGAGACAATGGCTCCAAAAATAAACATAAAAAGGGCATTACCTTTAGCTTGGTTGCTTTATCCGTGCCAGTATTGCAGAAATTTGAAATAAATGAAAGATTTTGGCCTTGGAAAGCAAAAATTCATACGCCCTTACGTTAGCCTCATATCAGCTTAAGGACTTCTTGTGTGCATTGAAAAAGTTGTGGTTTTTGACAACAGACATTTCAGAGGTATACAGTGGCTGTCAAAGGACATAATGGATAACCCTTGACCCTTTTGTTATCGTCCTCCTTGCTACACTCTTCTTCTTTGCTTTATTCCTGCCCTCGTCTTTGTTTGCAGTCGATTCGAAGGGGAAGAGACTGACCTCAGCAGGCACGTCACTAACCCTCTGGGTTTCTGCCTGAGAACACAAAGAGCTGGCAACCTTTAAATTCCTCTCTTACACACCTAATCTCTGTTTTCAGCTTTGTCTGGTTTTAGCTGTTTACTCTTCACTCCCCTTTGGTATTCCTCTCTTCCCATTCCTCCATCATGGTCCTCCCTGCTTTCCTTCTTTATCCTGCTGTCTACATCCCGGCTCGAGATATCGATTTTGGTAAAGGTTGACTGAAGCTGCCGCTGAGGCTTCCACTTTTATTTATTTATTTGTTCACAGTTCAAATTTTCTTTCATTCACTGGACATGCATTTTTCATAATTATATTGACTGTTTTCATCTTGCATTGAAAGTCAGAACTAAAGACAAAGACTAAGAGCACAGGTTTGCCTTTTTGGTGTGGTCTTTAATTTCTCCTGGTAGGAGGTGGGGGTACCAGAAACCTGATTGGTCAGCTCCAAAAAGTGAACATTTTAGAGTTATAGGAAAGTTCTCTGCTAACAAGAATTAAAGTCCCACTCTGTTCATCTTTTGATCTATTTTAAATTTTATTTTAGAAGTGCTCCCAGTGACCCTGCGACAGACTGGCGACCTGTTCAGGGTGTCCCCTGCCTTCGCAATATGAGCAATAATATATGAGCAATATGGTGGCTATTGAACCGTACAGTTTTGAGCCAGACGCCAGCTTGGACAAAGAAAACAGAGACGCACAAGGAGCTATTTGTCTACAAGTCTGCATCAGAATGGTGCGGAGCAGGGAGCATGTGGCCTGCCACTGTTGCTTCAACATCACAGCTACAAGCTTTTGGGACGGCAATTTTCCTTATATAAGTCCACCATCATGAGAAAAATGCCATAAAGACATGTTAAAAACACAATTTTCCTTGGAGTAAGTATTTCAAAAGGTGTTTTGTCATGAGCACCAAAGGAAAAGTGCTGTTAGATCATAAACTAAAATGTGTTTTGCTGGGTCTCCTTCAACATCAACTGCAGAAACACAATAAACAATCAAAGGCAAACATAAAACCTACCCACAAAAAGAAATAAGTCAAGAAAAGTCTATCGTACTTACAATTCTCCCTATTTACAACACTTTAGTACGAGTGTCTTTGCAGTCTTACATCAAGGCCACATTTATGAAACCGTACACCTGTGATTCATCTGTTTCTGTTGGGATGCACATGCATTTTGATGAACACAGCATCTAAGTTTAAGTCTCTTTTTTACGAGGGTTCCCTATGGATTGTGGCAGACTTTGCTGCATTAATCTGCATATAAGCGATAAAATACTGCTGAAACTGCGATTGTGTCATCCTCGTACAAACTGAAGATTAAGCTGATCATAAATATTTAATAATGCATTTGAAGACATATAAAATGAATGAGTTATTCTTCCTGGTATAGTTTCAAGCTGTCTTGGAGTTCTAAGCAGGAGAAAGTAGAAAATGAATGGATTGCCCGTACACCCATGCATACAATATTGTGGTTGTTTGGGGATTTCAACTCTTGAGCAAGCGATGCTTATTAATTTCTTTTATCCGACACATTTCTGGTAGTTGCATTAAAAAAACAGAAAGTCACTTGAAAATGCAGGATATTACTTGAAAAATAAATAATTAGAACATGTTTTGCCTCTATTAGGTTGAGCTTTATTTCAAATAAAATCACAACATTAAGAAGCAATTTAAAAGTGTGAGAGTACACTTTAGCAGCTAACTACGGTAAGCATTACCCACCTGCATCTTTTTACCTAACAAACTGTCCATGATGTCCTGGTAAACATGTTGATAATTTTAGTAATGAGGACATGGTTGACAGGTGAGGCTGCACCTGGCGTCAGGGAGCTCATTACAGAGTCTTAATGATGTGCCATGTTCCATAATTAGACAAGTTTTCGGCTTGGAGTCCAATCTCCTTGTTTGCTGTCTAGGCTGGTGGCAGCGTATGTGCTTTGGTCAGGTTTGACAGCTTCAGCGCACGGTGTGTCTGCGAGATCAACGGGAAACTCGTCAATGTTGCCACTGAAAGCTTCTTCACTTTAGGTGAAAATGTGTTAATTGGATTCAATCATTTTCATGTAATATGTATGATGAAACACCTCAAATTAATTTGAGCATCCTTTGACTCATAATTATTATCTCAACTGACATTGGTTGAAGATGATGTTTAAAGGTCCTCATATGGTAAAATACTTCAGGAAAGAAGCTGAAAATCTAAAACTTATGCTTAAATACTCAACAGTTTTTGACTTATCACTTCTAATATTACCCTTGTGTGACTCTTTTTATCAATAATAATTTGTTATATTAATTTATTTTACACCTTAAAAAATCTACTAACTGTATTTTCTACACTATAGGGCGTACCAGATTTTAAGGCGCATCATCAATGAATGATCTCTTTTTGAACTTCTCAAATATAAGGCGTATAGAACCATAAGGCACATTTAGTGAGACAAAGGATTCAGAGATGAGGCTGTACGTCGGTCAGACTTTATAAACTGGGTTCAAAGTAACTCTAGAACTTGTTTATAACACGCTACGTGTTAGCCAATTTAGCGCATGCACCTGTAACACAAAACAAGTGGCGGTTCTCAATCCACTGGTTTCAGGCTGTTCCAAACACTGTGATATAAAATATAACAGAAAACTATAATGGCGCAGATTTAATTTTCTCCAAGGGCTGAGACGGAGCCCCTGTTGAACTGGCGCCCCGGGCAACTGCCCATGCTGCCTGTACCTAAAACCGCTACTGGTCTAAATACTTACTGTATTGAATTTGTCATGTTTTTTTGGCTTTCACATGCCTCGACAATTTTAATTTGGAAAAGTTTTGAGTTTTACTTTGAGTCCTCTGTGAAACTTAGTTTGTAAAGCAAATTGTATTTTTTAAGGCCTTAGCATTTATATGTATATATTTCTTACTAATAATAATATAAAAATATACAATTTAGATGTAATTTTAAGATTCTAAAAAAACAGAACAATTAAAGAAAATTTCAGAACAAATCAGACATAAGATATACTTTTGTTTGAAGAAGTGGTCCACAGCAACAACTGCTGTTCAAAATATTATTTATTTGTCTGTTGAAAGTGTAAGAATTGTTATTAAAGTTTCTTTCCTCAAATGATCCTAGCTGTGAGCCCATGTGTTTGTGTGTGCCAGAGATTGTGCTCTAGCTAATAACTGCCAAAACGACTGATCTGCCTTTTTGCTTGTCTTGTTTCACTGCAGAGGAGAGCAAAAGCTGAATGCACTTCAATCATTCTGAGACAGCCCTTCATCATTTGTTGGAGTTGTCGGACACTTATCAGGGCTCACTGTCAGCATCCGGTGAAAGAGGGCATCGTTCATAATTGAATATTGAGTTTAGAAATGTCACATAAATCTGTCCATCTAAATTTCAAGGGGGTAAATCCCCACGGGTGCATCATGAAGACCCTGACAGTGCCTATCCGTCCAAAGTTCAACGTTTTCATCAATAGAGGCAATCACCAGTAGGGGATTTGTTCATTTTTAATGAGGGGCATGTGGGCCAACTTCAGCATGAGATTATGCTGCCGGCAGTTCTCATAGCTTTCCTAATATTTCCCTCTTTGCGAGTAGTCTTTGTGCTTCTCTGCTCCACCAACTGTGTAATAAATTGAAAGAAAAAAATTGACATGTGTTTGACATAACCCAAAGAAGCTCCCACTAGTTTACACTCTAATTTGAACATGCAGCAAAAACTTTCTGACACAAGTCTTTGATGGCTGCTTTAGAACAAAAAACAAAGGCTTTAACCTTTACATCGCCAACTGAGTAACCTTTCTATTTGCTGCAGGGCAAAGCTGGCATTTTCACGGGCAAAAAGTAGGCTTTATCAAGAACAGAAAATAAATTAATCAAACTCTGACGAAACGCTAAATTAATCCTTCAATTTTTCCTACAAAGATATACTTTTCTCTTGACTTCACAACATCTTTTAATCTAAAAAGGGTACTTTCTCCTCACAGAATGTAAATTTTAGGTTGAAGGCCTTTGCAGTAGTTTCTGAGTGAGGAAAATAGAACACTAATCTATCCTATTGTAATTATGCTTTGACCTGTTTGATGGAGGGAGCATACCCCAGGGCAGAATGTAATCAGGAAGACAGTTGATAAAATGAACAAGTCTGCTTTAGTGGTCTTACTAATGTCCCCACTCTCCTCAAGGGACAATGCCTATACACTGGCAGGCTCATGCAACATGCATGGCCACAAAGCTGCATGTGCATCAATTTAAACAGGTGATTGATGCTGGTAAAAAAAATGCATGAAGCAGCAAACCAGAGGATAAATAAAAACATATACCGGCCACTTTATTAGGCACACTTTTCCAACTGCTTGTTAACTCAAATTTCTCATCACCCAATCACATGGCATCAACTCAATGCATTTAGGCATGTAGACATGGTCAAGACGATCCGGTGCAGTTCAAAGAAAGCACCAGAATGGAAAAGAAAGATGATTTAAGTGACTTTGAATGTTGCCTTGTTGTTGGTGCCAGACTGGCTTGTCTGAGTATTTCAGAAACTGCTGATCTACTGGGATTTTCACCGACAACCATCTCTAGGGTTTACAGAGAATGGTTTGTCAAAAAGAAAATATCCTCTGATTGGCAGTTCTTTGGTCAGAGGAGGATGGCCAGGCTGGTTCCAGCTAATAAAAAAGGCAAAAGTAACTCAAATAACCACTGGTTACAATCGAAGTACAGTACAGACCAAACGTTTCGTTGTCGAAACGTTTGGTATGTACTGTATGCAGAAGAGCATCTCTGAACGCACAACACGTCCAACCGTGAGGCAGATGGGCTACAGCAGTAGACAATTTGGGTGTCACTCCAATCAGCTAAGAACAGGAAACTGAGGCTGCAATTCACACAGACTCATCAAAATTGGACAATAGAAGATTGGAAAACATTGCCTGGTCTGATGAGTCTCCAATTCTGAAGTGACATTTGGATGGTAGGGTCAGAATTTAGTGTCAACAACATGAAAGCTTGGACCCATCCTGCCTTGGATCAACCGTTCCGGCTGCTGGTGGTGTAATGGTGTGGGTGATTTTTTTCTTGGCACACTTTGGGCCCCTTAGTACCAACTGAGCATAGGTACAATGCCACAGCCTACCTGATTATTGTAGCTGAACTTTTATGACCACAGTGTACCATCTTCTGATGGCTACTTTCAGCAGGATAAGGTGCCATGTCATAAAAGTGGAATCATCTCAGCCTGGTTTCTTGAATATGACAATGAGTTCATTGGACTCAAATTGCCTCCACGGTAACCAGATCTCAACCCAATTGAGCACCTTTGAAATGGGGTGGAGAGGGCAGAGGAGCATGATTTGTTCTGTCGATTAACCAAATGACACTAGTTTTACCTAAAATAATAATAATAATAATAAAAAGGCAGAGAAAAAGACTGGATAAAAACTTCAATAACATGTTAAATGTACTATCTGGGTGAAATAAGGCTGTCAGGTGAGTTTTTTTTCCAGTTATCAACTGACTTGCTGTTTGACACTTTTTAAGACATGATGTTTCCTTTCTGTGTTTGATGCTCCTATTATCATCTGCAACCAAGAAACACCTTCTCACTCACAGGCTCATGGTGTGATATCCTTCGTTTTACTCTTATTTTTAAATCTCTTGCCGTTAATTATCTTGACACATCTTCTAGTGTCACAAAGCCATGTAATTAAAGAGATCACTATTAAAATTCCTGTAGAGAAGTGTGAGAACCGGAGTGCACTGATAAGACCCATTTACTCTGCAGTCATGGTTTTATGAAGTTGGGGACACCTTCAGCTTTTCCCTTGAGCGAGATTCAATTCACCCTCTTGGTGGATTACAGCAATGCATCAAGGTGCCTGTGCCAAATGAAAATGTAATTCCAGGGGGCGCTTGAAGGAAATAAAAGATGAGTGGTTGAGAATGAACTCTGGTTGGAACATGATCACTGGGTGCTAAAGTGAAGTCCTTTTCTGTCCGGAAGCTTTGACATTTCTAAATGAAAAGTCCCTGTTATGAGTCCTGGAAGTCATTGCTTGGTTATTTATTTCCATGTAAATCTTGTCCACGGGTTTGGTTCACTGTGCAGAAGTCTCAGAGGAGTGTTAAGGAGTGTTGCCATTGTAAGATTTCTATCTAATGTTGTTTAATCAAGTGCATGAATGCATGCAGGCACAACAAACTGAATGCAGTAATGAGAGCAGCATCAGCGCACCCGATGCTGACACTGATGAAGCTAAACTGTTCTATAATGAGATTATTTGTAAAATTTGGCAGCCATGAAGAAAAGAAAGACGCTTTTCATTAAAAAGAATCATTTGAAGAGGCAATCTAAAAAGAGAAGCCATTAGGACTACATAACTTATGTCAAAAACCTTTTTTGTTTTTATCGGTTTAGAAATCAATTGAGATTACTTAGACGGTCGCACAAAGACATAAGGATAACAAAAACGAAAAAAAACTAAAAACCTAACAATCTTCACTTTATTGACATTTTTGAAGAATATAATTAGTTTGACAGGCAAGAAAAGTAGATATGTTCACTTGATGTGGAGAAGGCCTTTCTCTACTTCCCATCATCCACTTGTTTGCACGCTCTACGGAGAGTTTATGGGGCCTTGCAACCCCAACATAACATTACCGGTGCAACAAAAGAGGCGAGCAACATAGGAGCTATCCAGCCGTACAGTTCTGAGCCAGATTCTAGCTCTTGTTAGGAAAATGAAGACATACATGGATCTATTTGTCTGGATGCATCAGTATGGAGCAGAACAGGGAGCATCTACATCACTGTTACAAGCTTATTCACAACTATTTAAATAAATAAAATACTCAGAAATGCAATTTTAAGCTTAATTTTCTTGATATATGTCCTCCATCAAGTGAAAAATACCACAAGAACATATTTAAAATACAAAAAAACCCCCACAATTTTCATGAACTTGGGTCTTTTAATGACATGATTTTTTTTGTGTGTGTACATGTCTGTGTGTGCTTTTTGTAAGCGAGTACTAAGTAATGTAACCATAAATGGAAGTTGCGCAGGTTTAGGGAGAGAAGGAAAACGTCACAAGAGCTGTTAATGTATTCAGCAGAGTCCTTAAAATAGGCATTAGATTTTATTTGTTAATGTGCAGTAACTGAAATGGCTTCTGACTATTTTTCTGTATAAACAAAAATGTAGAAAAAATACTTTTTTTAAATAAATTGTCTTTTTGGTAGTGAAGCAGCAGTAACACATTTAATACTCCTCAATGTATTAAATCGCCATTAAATGTCAGATGATTTGAGTTTGACCACCGCTGTAATACGGTTAAGTGGCATTTATTTATGACTGAAAGGCATTTAATTATAGCTCAATGATTTCGAGTTTGCTTAAGTCATTTCAGTTTTCAAGTTATTCAGGAAGGAAATCAATTTGACCCTTAAATGAGTTGCAGTGACAGTTTAGGAGCAATTAGCCCCATGTTTGAAGCAGAGGCAAAAAAAATAGTATAAGTGAATACTATTTCACTTTGATAAGCAGTAATGCGTAATGTATTTAAATTACTTTTAAAAGGAGAAAGGTGAGACTTTGTAAAAATAGCTGCAAAACGAATGAGTTCCTTTACCGGGAATGTGACTACCAGTACATATGAACTAGAATGATTATTACCAAGCCAGACGCCCTCAAGTTGTTTTTGCATGAGATTCTTTGATGTCTCTGCAGATCAGTCACTTTGACTTGATCTTCCCCTGTTTACCTCCAATACAAAGAAGAGTAAATGTGCCAGGGGATTTACCCATTATTTCCACTTTGTTGCATTCAAAATGCAAAGCAAAAAAAACACAGAAATTGAATTTTGCTAATTGAAAAAGAATCTATCAAATACACGTTTTTCTGTATTTGTTGGTTAAAATTGCACTTGATTCCACCCTAATGGAAAGCAACCTCACTGTACGCATGTCAATTTCTTGATGGAGACAAACAAAGAATGCCAATCAAACTAATGTATTTTTCCTTTTCATCTCTTCGACTTTCCCTTCTCTTTCCACATTTCTCCGCCTAATTGAAGATGCTTTTTGTAATTTTAGGGGCTTCCACTCTTACCTCTCTTTTTCATTTGTACTTTTATCTTCCTGAAGTCCATGTGGCTTCAAGAAACGTGACCTCTCACTTCGGCTCAAACCCCTCTTTTTGTAAGGGCAAAGTCTCTTACACGTGCTTGCACCATCATGCTGTACACACTCACATAAAGCCCAAATCCCAAATGCTATTTCCAACTGTTCTAGAGCTTATTGAGATGAAGCATTGGGCCTTGAGGGTGACGACGTGGGCCTGATTTTCTTCTCTGTCGGCATCCTCCTTCTCAAAGCTCCACAGAAACTCAACCCCACCAGCAACCAAAGCTAACCACCAGGGGAAATGGTAAGAGAGTGCAGGATTTCGATTCCCTGCCTTTTGCAATTCATCACAACTCTCCAACGGCACACTATGCAGTTATGCCATCATGCCCTGGAAGAAAAAGAGGGAATCTTTAATCAAGTTGTCCTAAAAAAGTTAGGGGATGGTCAAAGCCAGTTCAATCACTCCAAGCTAATAATGACTTCCAGGACATCTGATTACATAAAGCACAAAATGTTCGTCTCTGCTCAGATAAAGCTAATTTCTAACACAGAAGGGCTTTAAGAAACGGAGAGTGATGACTTTTAAACAGATAAAAATTACTGGAAAAGTCTACTTTAAAGAGATTAACATTTTTACTGACAGGTTCTTTTTTAATAAACCATAGCATAATTTCCCAAAGAAAGGCTTGAAGGAATGTACTTTTCTGTTACAGTAAAGTTATGCATGTCCAAATAGATGGAACATCATCCTTTCTAATTTATGCGCACTGTCTTACCCTCTTTCGTAAAAGACGGATAGTGAAAGCATTTAAACAGCCCAGAATAACATAACTAGTTTATGATGTGTTGATGCTACAACAAAAGCAGGCTGAGTAAAAAAGTTTTTCTTTTTATTGCAAATTGTGGGGTCTGTGTTTTTGCTCCAGAAACACTGAAGTGACGAGGAAACAGTAGGTCGCTTACAGCCACAGACAGGACAAAAGGCTAAATGACAGATGATACACACATTTACACAGGAGAGGATGGCCCAAGGCATGCTGGGAGCCATAATAGAGCACCCTTTTTACAGTAACAGAGACACTGAACTGTTAGGGAACCACACATGCTGATGCACACACAAACACATCCACATCAAAAGACATTTTTTTTCTAAGATCTGCATTAAAATAGGTTTTTAAGAGTTTTTATATACAATCCCTGATACACGAAACAGTATGCATGTTGATTCTATTGCCTGATATTCAGAAACAATTTTGTTCCTCTCCTTTTGAAGATGATCTCCAGCTCTTTAGGGTTGGATGATATTTGCCCACTCAAACATTCAGCTCCCATTTTGCCACTCTGAAGGTACGTTCACATTCCCCTCTGCACTGCGCATTCAAGTGGCCACTTCCAACGAAAAGTCTACGTAAAAACGTTTAGCTTGTTTGTTTATTAGTTTGTTTGAAAGGGACAATGTGTCATGGTGGCTGTGTCAGCCACCTCCCCCTCCCAGCACTCCTGCTCCTGCTCTGCTGATTGGAACCAGCTGTCCTGCATCTCCTCATCTCCTGCCTGCCTTCATAAGGGTTGTCTTCTCCAGTATCCAGCGCCAGTTTGTTATACTTACTCCGGTGCTTATGTCTGGCCCTTTAGTATTCTCTAAACCTTGTCAAGTCACGTTGTTACTAACCTCGCTTGTACTCACCTTCAGGTTCATCTCCCACTGGTCATGCTGGTTCCCGCGGTTGAGCTCCTCTCCACGTTCCACGCTGGTCCCGCCGTCCTCGGCGCCCACGCCTCGCTCCACATCGATCCCGCCGTCCTCGGCGTCCTGCTCCACCTCAAGTTGGTCACGCCGTCCTCGGCTCCCCCACATTACGCTCCTCAGGTTCCACGGTCCGCCGCGCTCCTGGGACGTCAAAGCGTCATCCAAAGATTTCTCAAGCTACGCTCCCTTGGAGACTCTGTAAAGCCCCTGGAGAATTAAATACTCTTTACAAACTATTTCTGGTCGAGAGTTTACTTCCGGGTTTCAGCAACTGGGTCTGCCACGTCCACGACGTCATGACAGAACAAACTGGCCAACGCCCAGACCCAGCTGACCCGGAGGGACTCCGCCTCGCCGTCACGCATCAAGGCGCAGCCCTCAGCCGTCAAGCTGAAACTCTCCACCAGATGGCATCTGCACAGCAAGATCTGTTTCACCGCTTGGATAGCATCTCTCAAGCTCTGGTTGAACTAACCAGCCAGCAGTCAACTAACTCCAGCTCAACTTCCTCAGCCTCCGCAGCCGGGAGCTCCCACCAAGCCACCACGTTATGGACCCAGGAAAACTTTCGTCTGCAACCAGAGCCCTTCCATGGTGATGTAAGCGCTTGTGGTGGCTTTTTGCTGCAGTGTCAGTTAATTTTTCAGCAGGCCCCGCGGTACTACCACGCAGACCACTGTAAAATAACGCTGATAGTTAACTCCTTACGAGGTAAGGCCCTTCAATGGGCCCAAGCCTATTTATCAGCTAACCCCATTTTCCAAATGCTTTTTGAACGCTTCATCAGGGAGTTTCGCCTGGTCTTCGACCAACCCCGCAAAGCAGAGGAGGCTACTCGCCGCCTTCTGGGGTTAAAACAATACAGCCGATCTGTAAGTGATCACCTCATTGACTTTCGTATCCTAGCGGTAGAGGCTGGTTGGCCGGACATTGCCCTTAAAGGGATTTTTTACCAGTCGTTGAACGACCAAATCAAAGACCATCTATGTTTACAGCCCGAGGCTCGCACCTTCGAGGAGCTGGTCACTGCGGCCCTACGTTCGGATGTGCGGCTTCGGGAACGACAGGTTGAACGTACTCGTTCTGAAAAGAAGACCACTACTAACTCTGCCCCTCAGCTTCCCAGGTCAGAACCATCTTCCTTCCACCCACGAGAAAACATCAGCCGCTCCTTAGAGGAACCGATGCAGATCGGTCATTCCCAACTCACCCCTGAGGAGCGACGCAGACGCAAGGAGGAGGGTACCTGTTTTTATTGTGGTCAATCTGGTCACCATGTACAACAATGCACGCTGCGGTTAAACTCAAGAGCCCCCCCGTTAGAAGACAGGCCGCGGGAGGCTTCACCTACTGCTAATCAGGAAAGTAATTTCCTTTATGTACCTGTCAAATTACTTCATCAATCTCGCACACATGAATGTCGAGCTCTCATCGACTCTGGAGCTGAACAGAGTTTTATTGACTGTCTACTGGTGTCCAAGCTCAGTCTCCCCATTGAACCGCTGGATCACCCTGTCAAAGCGGCAGGCCTGGGTGGCCAGCTACTCACACGCATCACCCACCGCACCAAGCCGGTACATCTCATCACCTCCGGCAATCACCATGAAGTCGCCCAATTCTATATCATGCAATCTCTTCAGTCTCCTGTCATTCTAGGATTTCCATGGCTACGCCGTCACAACCCTCAGTTCGACTGGGTGAACCATCACATCACCAACTGGAGCACTCACTGTCTCGCCAACTGCCTCCGCTCCGCCATCCCCGCGGTTCCCCCTGATCATTATTCCACTCCAGAAGAAATCGACCTCTCCAAGGTACCCCCTTGTTATCACGACCTCAAGGCTGTTTTTAGCAAAAGTAAGGCGGGTGCCTTACCCGCTCACCGACCTTACGACTGCTCCATCGAGCTACTAAAGGGCGCCACCCTTCCCAAGGGCCATTTATTTAATCTGTCCGGTCCAGAAAAGCTCGCTATGGAGAAATACATTCACGAGTCTCTCGCCTCAGGTCATATTCGCCCCTCATCCTCTCCCGTCGGCGCAGGGTTTTTCTTCGTCCAGAAGAAAGACAAGACCCTGCGCCCTTGCATCGACTACCGTGAGTTAAACCAAATCACTGTTAAAAACAAATACTCCCTGCCACTCATCAGCTCCGCCTTAGACTCTGTTCAGGAAGCGCGTGTGTTTTCGAAATTGGATCTCCGTAACGCGTATCACCTGGTTCGCATGAAGGAGGGGGACGAATGGAAGACTGCGTTTAACACCCCGCTTGGGCATTTTGAGTATTTGGTGATGCCCTTTGGGCTCACTAACGCCCCAGCAGTCTTCCAACACCTAGTCAATGACGTCCTCCGTGACTTTCTTAATAGATTTGTTTTTGTCTATCTCGACGACATTCTCATTTATTCACCTAATTCTGAACTCCACACCTTCCACGTACGCCAGGTTCTCGAACGTCTCCTAGAGAACCGACTTTTTGTTAAAGCCGAGAAGTGTGAATTTCATGTCTCCACCGTTTCCTTTCTCGGTTTTATTATTGAAGCCGGCAACATCCGTCCTGATCCGGCAAAGGTCTCTGCAGTCGCTGAATGGGAGACTCCCAGCTCACGTAAACAATTGCAACGTTTCCTTGGTTTCGCTAATTTTTATCGAAGGTTCATTCGGAACTATAGCAGTCTCGCCGCCCCTCTCACCAGACTCACGTCCATCAATCAACCGTTCATTTGGAGCCCAGAGGCTCAAAATGCCTTTGAGACCCTAAAGAGAATGTTCGTCACTGCTCCTATTCTAATACAACCCGACCCGCGACGTCAATTTATCGTGGAGGTTGACGCCTCCGATTCTGGGGTCGGAGCCGTCCTTTCTCAACGTGAAGACACCACAGGCAAACTCAAGCCATGCGCCTTTTTCTCGCGTAAACTTTCCCCCGCGGAACAAAATTATGACGTGGGCAACCGCGAACTCCTTGCCATTAAGCTCGCGCTGGAGGAGTGGCGTCATTGGCTTGAGGGGGCTGAGCATCCCTTCATTGTATGGACCGACCATAAAAACCTAGCTTATCTCCGTACAGCTAAACGCCTTAACTCTCGTCAGGCCCGTTGGTGTCTTTTCTTCGATCGCTTCACTTTCACCATCACATATCGTCCCGGTAGTCGCAATGTAAAACCTGATGCCCTCTCGCGAATATTCAGCGCCCACGATCATCATGAGGCGGTTCCCATCATACCCCCCACATGTGTCATTGGTAACCTCACCTGGGATATCGAGACTCGTGTCCAGCAGGCCCAAGGTGAAGAACCCGACCATCCTCCTCCCCCCGCTAACACTCTGTATGTTCCCTCCTCACTCCGTTCCGATGTCCTGGTGTGGGGGCACGCGTCCCGGGTATCCTGCCATGGGGGTGTCCAAAGGACTCTAAATCTCATTAAACGCAGGTTTTTCTGGCCTTCCATGGAGCAGGATACCAGGGAGTTCGTCGCCGCCTGTACGGTGTGTGCCAGATCTAAGTCCTCCAATTCACCTCCCGCCGGCCTCCTCCACCCTCTGCCCATCGCCGGGCGCCCTTGGTCCCACCTCGCATTAGACTTCGTCACTGGGTTACCTCCTTCCCAAGGTAATACAGTTATTCTCACCGTAATCGATCGTTTTTCCAAAGCCGTTCAGTTCATTCCCCTACCTAAACTTCCAACGGCCACCGAAATGGCTGACGTTCTAGTTCACCAGGTCTTCAGGCATCACGGGATACCCACAGACATTGTTTCAGACCGGGGACCCCAGTTCGTGTCCCAGGTTTGGCGTTCTTTTTGCTCTGCTCTTGGCGCCACGGTAAGCCTGACCTCAGGATACCACCCCCAATCTAACGGCCAAGCTGAACGTGCGAATCAGGAGTTGGAGGCCGCACTCCGTTGTCTGGCGGCCCAGAACCCGTCCAGTTGGTCCAAGTTCCTCGTTTGGATTGAGTACGCACATAATAACCATCCCTCCGCTGCCACCGGTATGTCACCTTTCGAAGCCTCTCTCGGTTACTCTCCACCTCTGTTCCCCTCTCATGAACTGGATTTGGCCGTCCCTTCTGTGCAACACCACCTCCAACGCGTTCAACGCGTTTGGCGCCAGGCCAAGGCCGCTCTCCTGCGTACACGGGACAGTAATTGTCGGATCGCCAACCGTCGCAGGAGAGCGGGTCCCGACTACCAACCCGGTCAAAAAGTCTGGCTTTCCTCCAAGAATATACCCCTGCAATCTACCTCTCGTAAACTGGCGCCCCGTTATATTGGTCCATATACTATTGAGAGAATCATTAACCCAACCTGTGTCAGACTGCGGCTCCCGGCGGCTTTAAAGGTACATCCCTCGTTCCATATCTCGAACATCAAGCCCTTTCAGGAAAGTCCACTTTGCCCGCCATCCGCTTCCCCGCCTCCCGCCCGGGTCATCGACGGCGCTCCTGCTTTCACCGTTAGTCGGATCCTGGACATCCGCCGCCGGGGTCGCGGCTTCCAGTACCTGGTGGACTGGGAGGGGTACGGTCCGGAGGAGCGTTCATGGATCTCGCGCTCCCTGATTCTGGACCGTTCCCTCCTGGACGACTTCTTCCGGGCCCACCCGGATCGCCGTCCTGGACCGCCTGGAGGCGGTCGTTGAGGGGGGGGTACTGTCATGGTGGCTGTGTCAGCCACCTCCCCCTCCCAGCACTCCTGCTCCTGCTCTGCTGATTGGAACCAGCTGTCCTGCATCTCCTCATCTCCTGCCTGCCTTCATAAGGGTTGTCTTCTCCAGTATCCAGCGCCAGTTTGTTATACTTACTCCGGTGCTTATGTCTGGCCCTTTAGTATTCTCTAAACCTTGTCAAGTCACGTTGTTACTAACCTCGCTTGTACTCACCTTCAGGTTCATCTCCCACTGGTCATGCTGGTTCCCGCGGTTGAGCTCCTCTCCACGTTCCACGCTGGTCCCGCCGTCCTCGGCGCCCACGCCTCGCTCCACATCGATCCCGCCGTCCTCGGCGTCCTGCTCCACCTCAAGTTGGTCACGCCGTCCTCGGCTCCCCCACATTACGCTCCTCAGGTTCCACGGTCCGCCGCGCTCCTGGGACGTCAAAGCGTCATCCAAAGATTTCTCAAGCTACGCTCCCTTGGAGACTCTGTAAAGCCCCTGGAGAATTAAATACTCTTTACAAACTATTTCTGGTCGAGAGTTTACTTCCGGGTTTCAGCAACTGGGTCTGCCACGTCCACGACGTCATGACACAATGTGCAAAAACATTAACGATGCTTTACACCAGATTATAGCTAAAGCTAGTTTCCATCTGTAGTTCCTGAACAGGTGAACATACAATACAATGTAAACAGTCATCAAATAGCCACTCGAACATTAAGCATTTGCACTAACTACTAATTACATCATAAAATGATATGATAAAATCTAACTCAAACCATGTCACAGCTTAGTCATCCAATTACACACTCACACATTAAACATTACGATGACTAATGGTTACACAATAAAAATGAAATAAAATTATACAATTAAATTTGACTCAGACCATATCATGCTATTTAGAATACCTAATGCTGACTTTGCTGCTTTTCCAGTAGTAATTTCTTAAGATTACACGAGAAATACTGACAAAACTCTTGTTTTCACGCGTAGCTACACACGAAAGCCTCAGCTTTACGTCCAAAACAAATGTCAATTTAACGCGTTTTGCAAATTAAACCAGGTCTAACTTTTACTAATCAGAGACTTTTCAACCGTTTGAAAATTGATTATGGAGAAGAAATTATGTATTGTGGTTTGTGCCAGCTGGAGTTCTAGGACATTGCTTGTCCAGTGGGTACACCATGGGATAAATGTGACCTTAATGCAACTACTATCATAATATAAAGATTTATTTTGTTGGATTATAGTTAAACATTTCTTTCCTCTGAATGGAATTTGTTGCAAATTCGTTTTTTTCTTCAGATTTGCAAGTCCGTGCTTCGGTGTGATCTTCTCTTGAAGCTGCACCATGATGTCATGTCCTTTAAAGGCCAACAACATTAAACTTTCTTTTAAAATCCTGTCAACATTTGCATGCGCAGACCTTTCTTGATATCATGTTGCGAATCTAATCTCAGTTTACAGACCACGTAGTGTGGGCCTTGCAAATGGATTATGATAATTCCAGACTTGAATGTAGGAGGCAGTCAGTAGATGTTGCATGAAACATTGACAGCATTTATTTTACCTTCAGAGGTCCTCAGCAGGAGGCATCAATCATCAAATCATCACTGGAGAGTTTGACTAGCATCTCTCTGCTATATATTTTCTTGTTTTTTACTCTGAGTGGTATTATTATCGTTTCCTTCCACTCAACCCATCTTGTTCTACACTATTTCCAGTCTACCTTTTTCTGTTTTCGGTTGACTTTAAAAGTATGAACGGGCATAAACATCCTCAGCACCGCCTGAAGTGGATGAAAGCTTAGTGACAATGTCAAGTCCTGTTGTGTTGCCTGTTGTAAGCATGCAATGTTGCTGACAACAAGGAGAATAAAAATGGCTTCACATGGAAGCAGAACGGATGAAGAGCAACATGACAGGAGTGTCTGGTTGCATTATTTCTCAGTGTTTTGATGGCGTGCTATTTTCCACTCCACAAGTCACAAAAAATGGACCCTGCACTCCTGGTGAGGAGAAGATCTTTACTTGCGTTACAACTTAAAGCAAAAACATATAAAGAAAATAACCTCAGGATCATCTTCTACTCAGGAGGCTGGAGCTCCAATAATGTGCTTCTGTAATGGCGCAGAGAGCGAGGCACAAATGGATAGTGAACTGTTCTAGTGGCTCCAGAGGGAAACAAACCAGACTAAAAGCAAACACAGCAGGACCTCACTTTTATTGAAGCATGTATTACTTTTGTAAATCATCTATTATCCATGAATGAATCATATATTAAATATATAAGCCATACTTTGAATGTTTATTATGAAACTATTGATTAATACTTTTCTTAATGTTTTTATTGTATTTATTCCGAATTGCTAAAGTTAAGTAAAATAATTTAAAGGAAAAAATTTTTTTATTTCAAATTGTATCACTGGAATTCTACAATGTCAAAATAAAAGCAAAACAGCAATCAGACAACAAAAGGGGTGAAGTGTTGGACTTCATTGCACAAAAGTAGAAGTACTGAACCCCCACATCATTCACTGATGTGCAAGTGAGTCTTTCCCAGAGACTGACAGAAGAGACTTCGGATTAAAGTGATGGAATGGCTGAAAAAGGTCATCAGCACAAAAAAGAGCTTTTTAGCACGGACAATAACTGGCAAACAAGAGGAAAATTTATGGATGTATTCTACAGAGCTGTCAAGCTGCACATGTGATTTCATACTGCCAATGTAAATTCAAATAAATGTGACGTAAAATTACTTTGCTCTGGGCTGAAGGCCTATTTGATGAGCAATCTTACTTATTTTTATGGAGACCTCAAATCTTTAGGTCTGTTAAATGCTCAAACAGTTCCCTAAGACGAAGAAAATGCATATTTTGGGTTAATATTAGTTGTAAAACAATGAGTGTGATATGAACATAAATGAACATAACTCCTTGCCTCACGGAAACGAGCTGTGAGAATTCTGGCACAATGTTGTGGAGCGTCATCAACCATGAATAGAAAGTTGGGGGTGTTCTGATGGGTTCTATGATGTCTCTGAGGTAAGAACATGCAGTGACTGGGCCATCTACAATACCCAAATAGGTTTTGCATTGACTGGTGATGCCTGCCCAAGCATGCATAAATTTTAAAATAGTCATGTATTTCATGGAAGACAGAAACACCTTTTAAGGTTTAACTTAAAACTTTTAAGCTTTTAAAGGAGTAATTTGAGGTGAAATCAGAGTTTTTTCTGGACTAAACATGGTTAATCAATTAAAAGGGAATGGAAAGGTTTTTCATGGGGCGTGTGAGACAATGCACATTATTCAGTAATATTTTTTCAGCGTCACACATAACTTATCAACTTCTTCATTTATTTATCTGATCAACCCCAAAAGAGCCAACTGTAATTTGGTTTGATGTTTAGCTACCATTCAATTTGAGTCATGTGGTTAATAACTTTCCCTTTCACAGCAGTGACACAGTTGCAGTCCCACTCTCAGTGGGGAAAAAATGTGCTGCTTGCTGATGCCACAGCGGGAGCGTCCCATCGAAACCACAGCAATTTGTGAGTAGCTAACATAATGAATATTTGGTAAAATCTGCCAAATCAGTTCCTTTTTTATTTTGATGATAATTAATCCTTTAGGTTGCAAACTGTTCTCTGTGGCAGAGCAACAAAAAACAGATAATCAGTGTAGCTGTAAATTTTATTCGCTGAAATGATTGCCAGAGACAAAAAGGCAGCGGTAAACACATAGCTATTTAGGTCTCCAAGTGTCTCTCTGTAACCCGATGCTCCCTTCACAATTAACCCACTGATGGCCGCACAGTTTCAGCTTGGTTTAGAAGCTACAAACCTAAAATATAAAAATAAACATTTTTTTCAGAAAACGGTTCATCACGTCACGTCTGACTGGTGTGCTGTTTATCCCAAACTCAGAGGCTGCATGAATTCCACCAGAATCAGCTGCTACTGTGTGATTGACTCAGCCTTGGAACTCTGGGACCATAGCACATCTATCTGCATGTGCAAAAGAGCGTATAAGAACTCAGGGAGCCCTTTTATTTGCAAGCAAGAACAAATTTGCCTGGATTAAGTCCCCTGAATTGCTCATTTAGGTTTTTGCCCGTGTTTGCTTCCTGACGCTGTTATTGCTATGAATTCAAAGACAGTCTGGCCTGCCTTTGTTTTATTCGCTAAGGAAGTAGTTTGGACTTCAGACGCTTAAGTGTTCCGACTGGTGTGTGAACTGCACTGGTGAGCCGGGGGGTGGGAGGGTGGGGGGGCTTGGACCAACAGGAGAAAAGAAAATCAAGAAACACATCAAACCTTTTTTTCTTTGTAATTAGATAGGATTAGTCTGAGCTGGCAAACACAGTTCTGATGATTTCGACCCAAGTATGCTTTGCATAATTTAAAATTGAAAGGGTTTGCAAGCTGGAAAAAGAAACGGTTGCTTTTTTTTATTCTGGTCTATTATCATTTCTGTTAGACCCAAAGCAATTACCTTTTTGACACTCAAACTTGAAAACAGGTCTAGCAAAAAACCTAGAAGAAGAAATGCTAAGACATTCTTAACAAAGTTAGTAAAATCTGTGTTTTTTAATCACAGAGGCTACTGGCTGAACATTGCCTTGGGTGCAGACAGAGTGTGCTTGGACTAGTAGGAGTTTGGACAGTTACAAATTATGCATGGACCTTTTTCCAGAGCTTCGTGTTTCTTTTCTGTGGTTATAGGCTTAACCAACACAACCAATTTCTGTCATTCTGCTTCTCTGTCTCCTCACCCCCTGGGTCTGATTCTTTCGATGTTTCTTCTTGTTTAAAAGGCAGAAACATCATCAGTGGTTCTGTCAAATGTGTCAAATGCTCAAATGGAAGGGTTACGTATTTTCCTTAGAGAGTGGTGTTTGTTGTGAACAGGTCTAAAAAATGACAGTAAATTAAACGGATATCAGAGTGGATGGTGGTTTCAGTTTTAAAAGCTAACTACATGCAAGTCTTTCCAGAATAAATCTCAGCTGTAGCAAGACACTTTATAGTATTGGTTCCTTTTTTTTAACGTGTTGAGCTGTTCCTCATCTGCATTCTTATGAACGTTACAAATTCTGAAATTGTGTATGCATGAAGCAAAATGTAGATTTAAAAGACCTGTCATCTACTGCACTATTTCTGTTCTTTACTCTTGATGCATAAAGGCTGTGATCCAAGATTCATAAAAAAAAAACCTTAACAGAAGTTCGGCACTCACATCCAAAGTGCACTCTAATTTTTTGCAAGCTTCATTAAAATATTCCTCCACTTGTTTTCTTTTTCACTTCAATTTATCTTTTCACAATTAGAGTCAAAGGTCAATTTACCATTTATTCTATGTGGATATGTAAGATTTTGAAGAAGTCAGTTCCTTAATTCATTATTTTTTTGTTCCTGCATTTAACAGAGGCCTGCATGGTGGCGTAGTGGTTAGTACTCCAGCCAAATGAGAAGTCTCTGATTCAAATCCCGGTTGTGTCCTTTCTGAGTTTGCATATTCTCCCCATGAATGAGTGTTTTTTCTTAAGGTGTAGAATTCAAGTCCAAAAACATGCTTTATAGGTTATTATTCTGAATTCTCTAGGTGTGAGTGTATGGTTGTGTACCCCAGTGACCAACAGGTGACCTGTTTTGGGTGTACTCTGTCTTTGCCCAACAGTTGATGGGAAAGGCTCCAGCAATCCTATAACCATAAGACGGATTGAGTGGGTTTAGAAAATAGATGGATGCCATTAAACAAGGTGTAAGTGCCCAATAGAGGGTTGTAGACAGGGACTACATTATCAGAGGAGCCCAAGTTTCTTGCAGTTCCCTTAAGGCTCGTGCGGCCACCTCATGAAAATTGAATGTTCTATTTTTGTGTGTTTGGTAAGTGTTTTGTGAATTATTTGTAAGAATATTGTAAGTTACACGCACTTATGATGCTGTTATATGGTGCCCTTTACGCAGCACTCCAGTGTTAGTATTGAGTGCGCACTGGTGCCTTACGTGCAATACTACATGCACGAGGTCTACAGGAGACACACAAGTGCCCAGAGGACGCTCACACAAATTATGCTTTGGTTGTCTGATTTCATAATTTCACACAGCCAGGCTGCGTGCAAGGGATGTGCATGGAGCACACACTCACGTAAACAACACTATTGAGCTCCCTGCTCAGGGTTCAAGGGGTCAAAAAAATTCTGTTTGACATGCTTGCATCTTACCTACTCCCCCCTAAGTGTTCACTACAATCTGATGCCTGCAGCAAGCCCATAGAAAAAATGTGTATCAACATTTACATCTTACAGACTCACTGGGAGGTCTATGATCTTAAAATTTCGTGCAGGCCCCCTCCGTGCGATGTACAGGTTCGCCATTTTTCACCCGCCGCAGATAGCCAGTTTCCACATGTAAGGACAGTCATGACTTAGGCATAACTTGGCTAAAGAGAAGTTGCTGAGAGCTTAAGGAGTATATGCTAACACCCTGACTGGGTTTCAAGAGTGTGTGTTCAGGTTTTCTTAGTGAGACAGAGGGGACAGAAGCAGATTTAAGTGGAGCTGCATGGTGTGTTCTTTCTGTGTGATGAAAGGCAGGTTGAAATCTTAAGATCCCTTTATTGTGTCAGATGTATAAGTTATCCTTCGTACCCTCCCTGTGCTTTGTGAATGTTGCAGTCCACTTTCCTTTTTTGTTCTGTCTCTACTGCATGCACATCTTTTCTCCTGGTCCGACTACGAGCATGCATGTATCTTGCTTTCTGACAAAAGCTGCTCTTGACAAGCCAAGCATGCCCCTTCTCAACACCCGTCTTATCCGCTAACATCGTAATCCATCATGCTGTGGTTCACTACACTCCCCCAACACCTCGATCCCCTGCTCTCATCCTCACCTACACCCTTCAAGCTGCTTGCCTGACCTGTCTCCATCCGTCCCTTCCTCCTCTCATTCACCTGTGTCTCCTCATCACTCTGTCCCATTTACCCATTCTCTGCTGCCCTCCCTCAGCCCCACCTATCTCCACTTATTTCTCACTCCCTCCCACCCAAAGATTCTGCCTCTTGCTTCCTCCATCTGCTCCCCCTCTTCGAGTGTTTATCTCACTGAATGTGCTTGAGTCATCGAAGCATTCAGCAGAGAGAAAGAGAGCTCTCTCCCCTGGGTCAGTGACCCTTGTCAGGGGGACAAACTGCCCACTGCCCATTGCCTACACAGCTGGAAAATTAAGAACTTGTGAGGGCAAGAAGGTTCAGTGTCTGTGTGTGCATGTGTGACAGGGAGAGGAAAGTGCACATAGATCCAAGTGTGTGTGGAAATGAGAGACCGAGCTTCAGTGTGTGGGAGCTTTTGTATGAGCACTGAGAGTTTGTGAAATCATGTTAAGCCGCCTTGTTTAGAGAGCAGACGTGCTGCAGATGGTTGTGGGTGTCCAGCTGTTTCTTCCTCTAATGGGTTAATGAGTATCACAGCATCCATCTGACTCCACATCTCACGCTCTTTTGTTTTTCTTGCCAACATTGCTTTGGCACAGGACATCTTGACAGTACAGTCAAAAAGCCTGACATTTCAATCTATTATAATGCTTATGATATCAAACAAGCCTGCTTTCATTTTAAAAGTATAAAGTCTGCTCAGGTTCTGTTGCTTTTGCATGATGATATTGCTGTTCTTTGATCCTAATCCAAATCAATTGCACTGTGGGTTTGAAGACTGAAGATGAAATACTCTGCTTTTTAGATTAAACCTCTAGGGGGTTTAGACAGGAACACTTCCTAAATGTAGATGAGTGCACCATACAAAAGTCTCACAAACAACATCTTATTCAAAGTCCACAGATGCAAGAGCTGATGCTTTTAGTAGCTAAATTTTGAACATATTTCTCAATGTGAGTTTTGTTAAACAGTTAAAACACACACAAACACAAATAACAAGTCAACAAGTAAGGGTTAATGGCCGACGAAGTGTGCATCAGTGATAAGGATGGGTGTTCCACAAATCCAGGAAGTCGTGTTTCAATTGAGGCGGGTTTATTTGTTCAACAATTCCCAAATGTAATGATTCTCAGTGAATTTACTAATTCCATATATACACATATACATCAGAATACACAGGATGGTAGCACATTCCTGTCATTCCTCATTGCCCACACTGCAACCAACCTCTCCCTCTTATATGGTTTAAGCCCCTCCCATTGGGCTGAATTCCCAATCTTTCCTCATAAGGCATTTTCTTCCCCACATTCTGGCCATTTCTGCGAACCATTTATAAAGAAAATACATATAATAATTCCCATTATTCAGGAATAAATCCCTCCATCCCAAAATCACACACACAGTAATATTGAATTATTAAATGAATAATTTGTTTTTCCCACGCACTTGTTTGGTGACGTTGTTTCCGCCCACTGATCCCGGTTGGGTCTTATAAAAGCTGACTAGGCGTTGCCTCAGTTTCAAACTTGCGTTATAAACAAACACTTCCTGGCAACCAACACCAGGAGTGCTTGCTCAGCGACATAGCCTCTAGAAATTAGGTGAGTGGTTAACAATAAGTGGGTAACAATGCTGCGTTGGTATGGATGTTAGTGTGCATGTGCATTGTCTCACACGCCCGATGATCTTCCAGGGATCAGCAGTATTACTTCTTCTGGAAAGAGACGGTTCTTCGGTCTTGTGGTCCTGCTCTTTGTGCTACGCGACCTCTTTCTGGGGGGAACGGGAAGGGAGGAGGGTCTGGGGGGTTGAGTGGGATCTTGGGATGCGGGAGGCTTGTTTCCTGCATCTGGTTTTGTGGATCTTGGTGGTAGTCTGCAGACTGGTCACCCGTTGCAGGGCTTTTTTTTCTGCCATGCCACACGTTGGTGGGGGTGGGGGGTGGGGGGGTGGGGGGGTGGGGTCAGGACACTCCCCGCTGCGCGCCTGAGGAGGTCGAAGCTGTGATTCCCATGGGAGGCTGAGCGGGGTGTGTTAGTGCTCCAGGTGGGGTCATTGGGGTTGTGCACGGCCTAGTGCCTGGGGCTAGGGGCCGCTTCCGCTGCAGGCGAACACACAAGTTCCTATTCTCTAGGTTTTATAAGGACTTGTGGAAATCAATGGATTACGGTTAAGCACATAGTTGTCAATCGTTTTGTGAAGATTTAAGTCTAAACTATTTTGAAAGTCCTTCGAGGGAATGTCGCTGGCAAGGACGACGGGACGACAGACAGACTGACCACAGGGTGCAGTCATCAAGGGCAAGGGGGACGTTTTACATTTCGAGCTCTCCAGAAAGTTCAAAGGACACAAGTCCAACTGAGAGCCCCAAATCAAGTCCACGTAAAATGAAAAATGTCAGGCACAAAAGGAGAGCTGTACCAAAAATGGCTTAGATAGAAAATGATTTTTCTACAACGGAAACGGATGACAGTGTTATCCAACAGACAGTAGAGGAACACAAGCCCCAAAAGGCACAGCTCTCAGAGAAACAGTCGTGGACAAAAATGAGTCAAGTGTAAGCAGCGGTTCAAAATACGACCAGATGAGGGAGGAAGAACTCTGTCAAATCATAAAAAGGAGCAAAGTTCTAATAGAAAAGCTGGTGGATGATTTAATTCTTCGAAAAGAAAGAATGTCCTTCACCCTTTTAAAGTTTAAAATCTACCAGAAGTGGCTCTTTCTTCATCATGCAGATTAAAAATTTTGACTGCAAATGTATGTGAATCAGATAAATAATGCAGAATCAAAGGAAGAACTATTTTGTTGGCCTTTCATCTATATTTTGACGAAGATCAAGCTTGACAACATGCTCAAATTCCCTTGGCAGCAGCAAACTGTTCCTGTGACAAATGTCTGGAATGAGAAGTAATTCCCTTGTTTAAAACAAATGAAAACATACCTGTTGAATGAAATCTATGTGGACAAGAAACACTGATAAAGCTGGAGACTATTTCTGTGGTGTCAGCTTCAATAAAGAAGTTACAAAGAGGAAGGAGGAAGGACTTCTACAAGTAACTGGCAACTCAAAAAGGGTTTCCTCTATTATGCTGACATGCTGGAACATGACACGTTGTTTTTCTCTGTTTCATATTCAAGCGCTGTTTGCGCTAACTCTTGCATGTTACATGTGAGATGCCTGTAGGAAACCCACACAAACTACTCTCTGAATGTCTAATTTTTTAATTTTCACCTACCAGGTTGCACGCAAAGATCACACAAATTACCTGTTCCTTGAATAGGCCCATGTGCACTCCTATGTGTGCGAGGACCCAACTTCAAACCTGTCAGCCCCTACTCTTGCCCTGCTTGGTTCTTCCCTGTTTTCAGGCCTGTGTAAACAATATAATGACATAGTGGGGGGAACAATCATGGAGAGGTGCGGCTGCATGTGAAGCAAGCACCATTGTATGAGATAACAAAAATGAAACTGAGTGAGCAGCTACAACGGGAGCAAGTTATCCCTGGAGCCAAAATATCCAAATAGCTGAACTGGACTCAGTGGGCCCAGTATTTCAAAACATGAGTAATTTTGCGCTCTATGATGATCACTTTTACAATCGGATAAATCATCATATTTTGTAAATAAATATTCATCATGAGAATTTTGTTTCGATTAGAGCTTGAAAAAAAAAAGAACTTATTGGAGCTTCTGCTCAGTCGAGCTGGCTTCAGTTAGCAAGACACATGCTTTACTTGTCGGCAACCTCTACCACTCAAACGGACATTTTGACCAGTTTTCCACAGAAAATAAAACACAGAGAGCCGCAACACCCTTTGGAAACCCAGTG
Organism: Oryzias latipes; assembly: GCF_053564925.1. Taxonomy (NCBI): domain Eukaryota; kingdom Metazoa; phylum Chordata; class Actinopteri; order Beloniformes; family Adrianichthyidae; genus Oryzias; species Oryzias latipes. The sequence continues at coordinate 18,799,353 of NC_136256.1, read as the reverse complement.
TTTCCAGTGAATGGTATAATTTCACTCGTTTTTAAAGCGTGTTTATTCTGAATATCTTGCCACATTTGAGACTTTGTTGTCTGCTAATTCCTTATTACCTATTATTCATACTGGTAAAGTTGTTGAAAGCAAACAAATCTGCTCAGGTGCCATTAAACGTACTGTTTTCTTCAGAAACTTCAATTTTCTTGAAAATTCTCCATTGTTGTCCTACCAGGGTCGGAGCGTTATTGGGATTTCACGCCGGAGGGAGCCGTGGTAGTGACACAGGTTGATAGCCACATAAAGCTTGACTTAGAAAATGCCTATATCCAGATTATTTTTAAAAACTCAATACTAAACCTGCTAGTTTTTTGTTTTTTTTATGAACCTTTCCTGTTTACTGCTTGCCGACTGTAGTCGTCAGCACAGGAGAGCCTCTCCAGGAACAGGCAGCTCGCTCCTGGCTTAGACATGCTCACAAAAATACAACCGCTGGTCAACAGATGACCCGGAGACGTTCTACATGACGATGCTTTTGTTCACTTCTCATTCAACTTCAATCAACCTGTACTGTCTATTTAGAAGAACTTTCCATCCCATAACTGACTCTGGTCTGCGTTCACAGTAGAAGACACGCCCCCTCCGCGCATTCAAGCTGCCCTCTTTGTCCTGCCCTCTCGCATATCCCCATGGTGTTAAAGGCACCACTACAATATTTAAACATAATAATTATTTTACAAAACCACAGGGAGCGGCAGGTTACCGACCCCTGGTCTAGCCTAAATGTGAGTGTATGAGTTTTTACTGAGCTCAGTGTTTCAGTGGTATTGTATGTTTTCTCTTTCACATTGTTTGCATTCTTTTAAACACTAAAATGTCTACAAAAAATGTGAAATGATCAACAAATCCGCAGAGAAACTCACAAAATATTTTAAAACATGATTCTGTATTTTACCTTTGTGTTTGAATGTTCTACAGTTAAGTTGCTTTTCTGTTGTTGCTTTCTGTTTACATTGTTGATATTCTTATCTTAATGAGAATCTTTAGATTTATCACCCCCCCCCCCAAAAAAAAAAAAGAACTATTATTATTATTATGTATTATTATTATCAAACAGGAAGTAAGCAATTACATTTCTAAAACACATTTTTATGTAGCGTTTTAAAATTGAGAATTTAGTTTTAGTATGGGTTTTCTAGATTCACTTTCTCCTGGGGGGGGGGGGGGGGATAAACACATCTAAAAAGAAGAAACAGGCACAGGATCAGCCTCAGATCCCTCTCTCAACTGGGATCAGAATAATTCCCCTTTTTTAGGATCAAACTGATCCAGAATTCAATTAATTGTTTTGCAATACCCGACAGAGGCCTTTAACATGTATTAAAGATAGGACTGGATCACCACATCCTAATCTTCAGGATCAAGTTTCTCTGAAATACCCAATTTTAGATCAGAATCCAGTCCTGGCGGTATAATACTGTGGGGTTATGTTCAACATTTTTGGGCTAAGGGGACAATCTGGCAGCCGGTAAAAGCAAAAGGTAAGGCTTCTAAACTGGAGCCTTAATGAGGTAGACCGGGTTACAGCTGTGCCAGAGGCGGGACCGGCAGAGGAAAACAGACCAGGAAGTGAATATGAGAAACACGTGGATCCCAACAGTCCACTGTCATCTTTTTTTGTACTGATTGCTTGAAATAAACCACTTTCCAACTTCTCTGCATTCATTTCATGTCCTCTCAAGGTCATGTAAGATAAATCAAACTTCCTCCCTGTGATGTGTGTCCAGTTTTCTAACCTCTCTCTGCCCCAATCTCCAGGGCATCTAAGGGTAGTTGTGACCAAGGCTTTAATTGGGTGCTTTAAATGGTAAATGGCGAATACTTATAAAGCGCTTTACTATCTTCTTAGAAGGCCCAAAGCATGCCCATTCCCTCATGCACACACACTGATGTGGGCTCTGCTGCTGAACACTCGCGCCAAACTACAACCACCAGGAGCAATATGGGGTTCAGAGTCACAAACAGACACACACTTGCCAGTGTCTGTGTTATTTTAAACTGAATGCTTTGATGTAAACCACAATATACCTATACGCTGTATTGCATAAATGTATCTAAAAATATGTTTACATTCAGCACCTTTGTTATTTTTAATCATGTATATTTTTTACTCAGATTTTTTTCCTTTCTTCAAATAATGTAAAAGGGCAGAACAATAAGTATAGAAAATAAGTCACAAACAGGTGATGATGTCATTACTCAAAATGAATCAACAAAGATGACATATGATGTCATATATGATGTCATATGTCAGTGTCTGGCATCAGATGATGTCAGATGACATCACGTATGTAAATGTCAGAACTGACTTTTACAGGTTTGGCATTAGATGATATTAGAAAACATCCTAATGTCATAATTTGAGGTATTATGACATCATCTTCTATATTTAGATGACACATTAAGATGTCATTTGAAGTCGTTCCATTGTCATTCCATTGTCTACATATAGACGGTCGATTGAATCTATGACTGAAGGTGGGTAGCAAGCATGACGGAAATACAGACTGAACACAGGGTGCCGTCATCAAGAAAAAGGGGAACGTTTTACATTTCGAGCTCTCTAGGAAGTACAAGTGAGAGCCCGAAATTAAGTCCACGTAAAAAGAAAAAAGTAAGGCGCAAAAGGAGAGCTGTACCAAAAGTGGCTTGGACAGAAAAAGATGTTTCTACTACGGAAACGGATGACAGTGTTATCCAACAGACAGTAGAGAAACACAAGCCTCAAAAGAAAGGCACAGCTTTCAAAGAAACAGCCGTGGACAAGAATGAGTCAAGTGTAGGCAGCGGTTCAAAGTACGACCAAATAAGGGAGGAAGAACTTTGTCAAATCATAAAAAGGAGCAAAGTTCTTCTAGAAAAGCTGCTGGAGGATTTAATTAATTTAATTCTTCAAAAAGAAAGAATGTCCTTCCTTGACTCAAACTTCAGAACCCACCACAAGTGGCTCTTTGACAGACTTTGGAAGGAAGCAGAGGAGATTCACTGGCACATCACTGAGGACAAGTTTAAAGGCTTGCATTGGGTACTTTACTCAGACTTGTGCAATCTTCAGCTTCAACTTCAAGTTTTCTGTACAACCCTTTTGGAAAGAAAAGATCCTGTCTTTGGAGATTTTGTGGCCCTGCGTTTCCGACGTTACATGGTAAAAATGCCAAGTCCTTGGAAACAGATCAAAAGCAAGGTCGCAAAACCCCCTAGAGTCAGTTCAAGGCAAAGGACTTCTTCACACAGAGTCTCCCGGGAAAAAGTGACTCTAAGAAAGGTGACTGTGAAAAATCCAGAAACACCTAAAGTTGAGGACCTCCCCACGCGTGATCTTGGGATACAGGTTGATGAGCAGCAGGAAAAGAATGAAGAGAAATGTGAATTACTGCTGAACCAGTTTCTGACAAAAATCATTCCTATGGTTTTTTTCAGAGCACACACCGACTGTTCCCAAGAAAACTTTACAGCTTTGTACCAAAAATTACATGACAGGCTGTGGGAACTCTGTAAAAGTTACAATTTCAAAACCAAAACAGTCAATATTGACAGACTGTGTAAAAAAGCAATGAAGGAGCTGAGAAAAAGGGTATGTCAGCCAGAATACTTTCTGCTGAAAGGATTTAATTTACAAGATCCGGTTTCAGAGGAAGTATTTCTCCACGTCTTTGAAAAACACATGTTAACGGAAGACTCTAAAGTGGTCAAGTTCTTCTGCTCAGTGGCAAAGTTTCTTGCGAGGCCTTTCCGTCAAACAGTGTTTGATCCAGAGGGATGCTTGCTGTAAAAGCATTTCCACACCTTAGTAGTAGGAACGTTTTCAAATTAGGGTATTATAGGGTTACATTAGTTATAGGCTTATAAAAAAAAAATAAAAATAGTTGTAGGTTAATTGGCAAAAAAGAACTAAGTTTCAACAGAAACTTTGATTCTATAAAACTATGAAAAGGTTCGAAACTATAAAGGGTTAGAAACTGTAGGAACATAAACTTTATGTTGTTAAAGGGGGGGTTGGGTTGTAGGTTAAATTAGTTTTAAGTTAATTGAAAAAAGTTTTAACATAAACTTTGTCTCTGCAACTTTAGTGTGCGCTTGAGTTTTTTACCTTCATTTTACTTTTGCAGCTGTCATTTAAATAAACGGCTGCACTGACAGCCTTTAACCCTTACCAGCTTATTATTATGACTTTATGTTACCTATTTTCTCCCTCCCCTGGGGTGAGATGTAACATAAGTGGGGGCAGTGGGGTTGCAGTTTGTATATTTGGCGGCTGCGCAGGGGTGCTGACATGTCTTTGTTGTGGTTCTGTTTGTGCCACGTATGCATACATGTAAAGGGGTGAAAACCATTGCGACTGACTTTAGTCTTGAGCATTTCAGTGCTCATCCATCTTTGTCTCTGTTAAATACGTGCCGAAAGTGCGATCTGGAGCAAATTGCCAGTGATTTTGGCTTTTCATTTTCAAAACCTATTATAAAGCAGGCTCTTAAAGATCTCTTGGTGGGTGATCTGATAAGAATTGGCGGGGTTTGTCTGCCTGTCACTGAGGTGCCTGTGTTGTCCGCAGACGGCGCCTCGGGGAGAGGTGGCCCCGAGCGTGACAGCGGTAGCCCGCACATGGGTGACCGTGTGCACGCGGAGACATCTCCCGTGCTAGAGAGCGATGAGAGGCTAGAACGGGAAAAAACATCCTTCAGCCTCCCACGCTACGATCCGCACTCTCCAGGCAGTGGTGGGTCGCGGGATGAGGCGCGACTGAAAGTCTGGCTCGCCCAACTGCAACTTCACGCTCAGGAAAGGGCGCAAACCCGCCAGATGAAGCTGGAGATTAAGCGACTGGAGATTGAGGCTGAGACAGCTGTCAGGATCTGTCAGCTGGAGTTGGAGGCAAAGGCTCAGCTTCCAGTAATCTCAGTTGACACCGCAAACCCTCCCCTCCTTGGATCCTCCACCAGTCTGCTTGACTTAAGTAAGCTAATTCCACTTGTGCCCGCTTTTCGGGAGAGTGAAGTGGCGTCGTATTTTGCTTCTTTTGAGCGCATTGCTGGCACGTTAAATTGGCCCTGTGATGTTTGGCCATTACTGCTCCAGTGTAAAAGGTGTGGAAAAGCTCAAGAGGTTGTGGCGTCGCTCCCTCTTAAAGACAGTTTAAATTATGATAAGGTTAAATCATCTGTTTTACAGGCCTGTGGATTAGTGCCTGAAGCCTACCGCCAGAAGTTCCGACAGCAGAAAAAATCTTTGTCTCAAACTCATGTGGAGTTTGATCGGGAAAAGTGTGTTTTCTTTTGGACCGCTGGTGCACGGCATCCAAAGTGGATGACTATGGATGACTTGTGACTATGACGTCATACTTCGTGGAACTGGCATGAAGTACACTCCACGGCCGGTATATAGAGTCCATTTGAGGTCTGAATTAATATCTGGCATTTTCCCTATGGCTGTTTGTCATGCATTGCCCATGAAAGGGGTAGCTATTTTACTGGGAAACGATGTAGCCGGCGGTAAAATTGTGCCGCATCTCGAAATCTTACAAAGCCCCTTGCAAATTTTCATGGCCATGATGTACCAAAAAAAACTGAGCGCAAGTTGTACCCAGCTTGTGCTGTGCCGCGAACGCAGTCCCGTAAAAATGCAGACATTGACCTCTGTGACAGCATTCTCATGTCAACCTTTTCAGGAGATGAACACTCTCAGAACAGAGATAATTCTGTTTGTCTCCCTCCAGCACAGGTAGAAGCTCCCGCGGATAATTCATCTGATTTGGAGCGTTCAAAGCCCGTGCTCCCCATTACACGCACGCTGTGCGCCGAGCAGAGAGCTGATCCAACCCTGCGCACATGTTTCTCCATGGTGGTGAGTGATGAGCAACTTGCCAAAGACAAGTCCGGTTATTTTCTAGATAATGACGTTTTTATGAGGAAGTGGTCTCCCTCTGCTGCTGAACCTGCACCCTGGCAAACTGTAAACCAAATCGTTGTGCCTTTAAATTATCGTGCGCAAGTACTATCATTGGCACACGAAAGCCAGTGGTCCGATCATCTTGGGGTGACAAAAACCTATCGACTTCTATTAAAACATTTTTTCTGGCCTGGTGTTAAACAGGATGTCGTACGCTTTTGTCTAAGTTGCCATTTTCTGTCAGATGGCTGGAAAGCCAAACCACAAAATCCCTCCTGCGCAGTCACAACCAATTCCCATAATTGAAAATCCTTTTGATGGCGTCGTTGTGGACTGCGTTGGCCCATTGCCTCGCACCCAAAACGGTAACATGTTTGGAGTTGTACAAGTGTTTGATGCGATTCCTCATTGATGTGGTTTTCCAGATCCTCTGGCTTAAAAATCTGCCAAACCACCTGTGATCATCCCTGAAGGAATACACAGAAAGGTGAACAACTGCCATTGACTAAATGTGTGAACGGGACTGAGTAATTCCCCAAACTTTCGTGTTTTAAATAGAAAGTGCCTGCTGGTCCCAATAAGCTGAAACCCCTTTGAGTGACGTCACATTCACTTGCAGTTCTCTTAAGAAGTCAATGCTTACTATCACACAACTACTAATTTTTCTCAGCCTGAGCAACTTATTTAGAAACATGCCTTACTTGTTTTAAACATACTAAGTAAACATTACTTTAATTCTACTCTGTTAATTTGTAAATGCATTTTTGTCCGGTTCAAAGTTACCATGCAGTAAACTGACAAACACAGTAGCAAACAAGTAGTAAATATAATAAGAATAAACGCCTGATCAAAATAAAAATGCGTCATGTAAATACGCCCTTCAAAATACTTTGCCCCGATCAGACTCATTAGGATCAAAATTTCTTTCCGATCGAGAGAGGTGGGTTATGCAGATTGTTGATCCGACTTCTCTGCATTAATTTCATGTCCTCTCAAGGTCAAATAGGACAAATCAAACTTCCTTTCTTTGTTGTTTAACTATGGAGTCCTGAAAATTCTGCTGAAAAAGGTTATTATGAAATAAGTCATTCTGAAAAACAGCAACATAAAATAAAAACAAAGATACTTTGGAAAACATTGATTTTGAAATCCGAGCTTCTGAAAAAAGACAGACTTATACTATGATTCAACATGATTAAAATGAATATTTTAAAATGCTGTGTTGCAGTGTGTGTGTGCGCTGAGCGGGGTGCAAGCCAGGAGAGAGAAGGGGAGGGGCGAGTGCAGGTGCAGATGGGGGTGTGAGCACGGAGCGGAGGTGTGTGCGTGAAAATATATTGTGAGTTCGGAGGACGGAGCACTTAGTTTAATAAAGAGAAGGTGTCGTTCCCAGAATAACTGTTTTGGAGTAATTCTTAATGCGCTCTGGAGGTTGAGGGTTTCGAACGGGAAGTGAACCCCGAAGGAGAATTCCCTTCGGCCCTGGAGGAAATCTCCCCTGCGCTTCTGACCACGGTCGGAAAGACGAGAGAAAAGAAAGGAGAAGTCATCGCGCAGCGAAAGGTTCAACAGCTGTTTTAAAATAATGAACAGGTTTTTAAACCAAAATGAAATATCTGGAATAATGGCTAATTTAAAATCAGTGTGCAGGTTTTTCACAATTTCATGATCTTTCTATATATTTATGAGAGATTTATTGGTTGTGTATTTTCACTAGGTCATATTTATTTATTTAATTATGCGCAGTTCAGGACTCCATATAAAACAGTTGGTCTAATCTCTCTGTGCCCCAATCTCCAGGCAATGTTAGGGCAGTTGTGACCAAGGCTACAATTGGGTACTTTAAATGGTGAATGGCGAATACTTGTTTAGTTTCAGTACCTTTTTTATTTTTAATCATGTCTATATTTTACTCTTATTTTTTCCTTTCTTTATATAATGTAAAAGGTTCAGAAAAATAAGTATCAAAAATGAGTCACAAATGGGTGATGATGTCATTACTCAAAATGAATGAACAAAGATGACATATGATGTCATATGATGTCATATCTGATATGTCAGTGTCTGGCATCAGATGATGATGATCATCTGATGATGTCAGATGACTTCATCTTGTCAGAAACTGAGGTATTATGACATCTTTTATATTTAGATGACACATTAAGATGTCATTTGAAGTCGTTCCATTGTCATTCCATTGTCTACATATAGACGGTCGATTGAATCTATGACTGAAGGTGGGTAGCAAGCATGACGGAAATACAGAATGAACACAGGGTGCCGTCATCAAGAAAAAGGGGAACGTTTTACATTTCGAGCTCTCTAGGAAGTACAAGTGAGAGCCCGAAATTAAGTCCACGTAAAAAGAAAAAAGTAAGGCGCAAAAGGAGAGCTGTACCAAAAGTGGCTTGGACAGAAAAAGATGTTTCTACTACGGAAACGGATGACAGTGTTATCCAACAGACAGTAGAGAAACACAAGCCCCAAAAGAAAGGCACAGCTTTCAAAGAAACAGCCGTGGACAAGAATGAGTCAAGTGTAAGCAGCGGTTCAAAGTACGACCAAATAAGGGAGGAAGAACTTTGTCAAATCATAAAAAGGAGCAAAGTTCTTCTAGAAAAGCTGCTGGAGGATTTAATTAATTTAATTCTTCAAAAAGAAAGAATGTCCTTCCTTGACTCAAACTTCAGAACCCACCACAAGTGGCTCTTTGACAGACTTTGGAAGGAAGCAGAGGAGATTCACTGGCACATCACTGAGGACAAGTTTAAAGGCTTGCATTGGGTACTTTACTCAGACTTGTGCAATCTTCAGCTTCAACTTCAAGTTTTCTGTACAACCCTTTTGGAAAGAAAAGATCCTGTCTTTGGAGATTTTGTGGCCCTGCGTTTCCGACGTTACATGGTAAAAATGCCAAGTCCTTGGAAACAGATCAAAAGCAAGGTCGCAAAACCCCCTAGAGTCAGTTCAAGGCAAAGGACTTCTTCACACAGAGTCTCCCGGGAAAAAGTGACTCTAAGAAAGGTGACTGTGAAAAATCCAGAAACACCTAAAGTTGAGGACTTCCCCACGCATGATCTTGGGATACAGGTTGATGAGCAGCAGGAAAAGAATGAAGAGAAATGCGAATTACTGCTGAACCAGTTTCTGACAAAAATCATTCCTATGGTTTTTTTCAGAGCACACACCGACTGTTCCCAAGAAAACTTCACAGCTTTGTACCAAAAATTACATGACAGGCTGTGGGAACTCTGTAAAAGTTACAATTTCAAAACCAAAACAGTCAATATTGACAGACTGTGTAAAAAAGCAATGAAGGAGCTGAGAAAAAGGGTATGTCAGCCAGAATACTTTCTGCTGAAAGGATTTAATTTACAAGATCCGGTTTCAGAGGAAGTATTTCTCCACGTCTTTGAAAAACACATGTTAACGGAAGACTCTAAAGTGGTCAAGTTCTTCTGCTCAGTGGCAAAGTTTCTTGCGAGGCCTTTCCGTCAAACAGTGTTTGATCCAGAGGGATGCTTGCTGTAAAAGCATTTCCACACCTTAGTAGTAGGAACGTTTTCAAATTAGGGTATTATAGGGTTACATTAGTTATAGGCTTATAAAAAAAATTAGTTGTAGGTTAATTGGAAAAAAAGAACTAAGTTTCAACAGAAACTTTGATTCTATGAAACTATGAAAAGGTTAGAAACTATAAAGGGTTAGAAACTGTAGGAACATAAACTCTATGTTGTTAAAGAGGGGGTTGGGTTGTAGGTTAAATTAGTTTTAAGTTAATTGAAAAAAGAAAAATGTTTTAACATAAACTTTGTCTCAGCAACTTTAGTGTGCGCTTGAGTTTTTTACCTTCATTTTACTTTTGCAGCTGTCATTTAAATAAACGGCTGCACTGACAGCCTTTAACCCTTACCAGCTTATTATTATGACTTTATGTTACCTATTTTCTCCCTCCCCTGGGGTGAGATGTAACATAAGTGGGGGCTTGTCCGGGATCTTTATAGGGTATACATGGCTGTTTGCGTTGCAGTTTGTATATTTGGCGGCTGCGCAGGGGTGCTGACATGTCCTTGTTGGGGTACTGTTTGTGCCACGTATGCATACATGTAAAGGGGTGAAAACCATGACGACTGGCTTTAGTCTTGAGCATTTCATTGCTCATCCATCCTTGTCTCTGTTAAATACGTGCCGAAAGTGCGATCTGGAGCAAATTGCTATTGATTTTGGCGTGTTATTTTCAAAACCTATTATATTAGCAGGCTCTTAAGGATCTCTTGGTGGGTGATCTGATGAGAATGGGCGTGGTTTGTCTGCCTGTCACTGAGGTGACTGTGTTGTCCGCAGACGGCGCCTCGGGGAGAGGTGGCCCCGAGCGTGACAGCGGCGGCCCGCACATGGGTGACCGTGTGCACGCGGAGACATCTTCCGTGCTAGAGAGCGATAAGAGGCTAGAACGGGGAAAACCATACTTCAGCCTCCCACGCTACGACCCGCTCTCTCCAGGCAGCGGAGGGTCGCAGGATGAGGCGCGACTGAAAGTCTGGCTTGCCCATCTGCAACTTCACGCTCAGGAAAGGGCGCAAACCCGACAGATGAAGCTGGAGATTAAGCGACTGGAGATTGAGGCTGAGACAGCTGTCAGGATCTGTCAGCTGGAGTTGGAGGCGAAGGCTCAGCTTCCAGTAATCTCAGTTGACACCGCAAACCCTCCCCTCCTTGGATCCTCCACCAGTCTGCTTGACTTAAGTAAGCTAATTCCACTTGTGCCCGTTTTTCGGGAGAGTGAAGTGGAGTCGTATTTTGCGTCTTTTGTGCGCATTGCTGGCACGTTAAATTGGCCCTGTGATGTTTGGCCATTACTGCTCCAGTGTAAAAGGTGTGGAAAAGCTCAAGAGGTTGTGGCGTCGCTCCCTCTTAAAGACAGTTTAAATTATGATAAGGTTAAATCATCTGTTTTACAGGCCTGTGGATTAGTGCCTGAAGCCTACCGCCAGAAGTTCCGACAGCAGAAAAAATCTTTGTCTCAAACTCATGTGGAGTTTGATCGGGAAAAGTGTGTTTTCTTTTGGACCGCTGGTGCACGGCATCCAAAGTGGATGACTATGGATGTCTTGTGACTATGACGTCATACTTCGTGGAACTGGCATGAAGTACACTCCACGGCCGGTATATAGAGTCCATTTGAGGTCTGAATTAATATCTGGCATTTTCCCTATGGCTGTTTGTCATGCATTGCCCATGAAAGGGGTAGCTATTTTACTGGGAAACGATGTAGCCGGCGGTAAAATTGTGCCGCATCTCGAAATCTTACAAAACCCCTTGCAAATTTTCATGGCCATAATGTACCAAACAAAACTGAGCGCAAGTTGTACCCAGCTTGTGCTGTGACGCGAGCGCAGTCCCGTAAAAATGCAGACATTGACCTCTGTGACAGCATTCTCATGTCAACCTTTTCAGGAGATGAACACTCTCAGAACAGAGATAATTCTGTTTGTCTCCCTCCAGCACAGGTAGAAGCTCCCGTGGATAATTCATCTGATTTGGAGCGTTCAAAGCCCGTGCTCCCCATTACACGCACGCTGTGCGCCGAGCAGAGAGCTGATCCAACCCTGCGCACATGTTTCTCCATGGTGGTGAGTGATGAGCAACTTGCCAAAGACAAGTCCGGTTATTTTCTAGATAATGACGTTTTTATGAGGAAGTGGTCTCCCTCTGCTGCTGAACCTGCACCCTGGCAAACTGTAAACCAAATCGTTGTGCCTTTAAATTATCGTGCGCAAGTACTATCATTGGCACACGAAAGCCAGTGGTCCGATCATCTTGGGGTGACAAAAACCTATCGACTTCTATTAAAACATTTTTTCTGGCCTGGTGTTAAACAGGATGTCGTACGCTTTTGTCTAAGTTGCCATTTTCTGTCAGATGGCTGGAAAGCCAAACCACAAAATCCCTCCTGCGCAGTCACAACCAATTCCCATAATTGAAAATCCTTTTGATGGCGTCGTTGTGGACTGCGTTGGCCCATTGCCTCGCACCCAAAACGGTAACATGTTTGGAGTTGTACAAGTGTTTGATGCGATTCCTCATTGATGTGGTTTTCCAGATCCTCTGGCTTAAAAATCTGCCAAACCACCTGTGATCATCCCTGAAGGAATACACAGAAAGGTGAACAACTGCCATTGACTAAATGTGTGAACGGGACTGAGTAATTCCCCAAACTTTCGTGTTTTAAATAGAAAGTGCCTGCTGGTCCCAATAAGCTGAAACCCCTTTGAGTGACGTCACATTCACTTGCAGTTCTCTTAAGAAGTCAATGCTTACTATCACACAACTACTAATTTTTCTCAGCCTGAGCAACTTATTTAGAAACATGCCTTACTTGTTTTAAACATACTAAGTAAACATTACTTTAATTCTACTCTGTTAATTTGTAAATGCATTTTTGTCCGGTTCAAAGTTACCATGCAGTAAACTGACAAACACAGTAGCAAACAAGTAGTAAATATAATAAGAATAAACGCCTGATCAAAATAAAAATGCGTCATGTAAATACGCCCTTCAAAATACTTTGCCCCGATCAGACTCATTAGGATCAAAATTTCTTTCCGATCGAGAGAGGTGGGTTATGCAGATTGTTGATCCGACTTCTCTGCATTAATTTCATGTCCTCTCAAGGTCAAATAGGACAAATCAAACTTCCTTTCTTTGTTGTTTAACTATGGAGTCCTGAAAATTCTGCTGAAAAAGGTTATTATGAAATAAGTCATTCTGAAAAACAGCAACATAAAATAAAAACAAAGATACTTTGGAAAACATTGATTTTGAAATCCGAGCTTCTGAAAAAAGACAGACTTACAATATGATTCAACATGATTAAAATGAATATTTTAAAATGCTGTTTTAAAATAATGAACAGGTTTTTAAACCAAAATGAAATATCTGGAATAATGGCTAATTTAAAATCAATTTGCAGGTTTTTCACAATTTCATGATCTTTCTATATATTTATGAGAGATTTATTGGTTGTGTATTTTCACTAGGTCATATTTATTTATTTAATTATGCGCAGTTCAGGACTCCATATAAAACAGTTGGTCTAATCTCTCTGTGCCCCAATCTCCAGGCAATCTAAGGGCAGTTGTGACCAAGGCTACAATTGGGTACTTTAACACTAGAACGCCCAGGATTTTTCACTCCCCCTGCAGCGTCCAGAGCACAGCCAAATGGCTGGGTGGCTCGAAATGACTAATTCAACAGCCTTCAATTAGCCACCTTTCATTTGTAAATGCAGCACCAACTACCCGATCATCTGGATGAAGACATGTCCTAGCTAACCACATTCTTTACTCTGATCAGGGTGGGGGAGGTTTTTCTGCTTCAAAAGAGCCTCCAAGCTTTGACAAACTTTGACTCCCAGTGTGTCAACTGAAAAACCAAGATGCCTTATTTTTACTACCCTGAGCAGACATTGAAAATGATCCTGGAGCAAGTCAACCCATTTGACTCTGAGGGAGAAGAGATAGTCCTTTAGCAGGACTCAGACTGATATTTTTTTGATAAGATTTCATGAACATCTTGTTCTCATTTGCTGATTCTAGCAGTTGTCTATCCATTTATTTTCTGTGCCTGCTCATCTTGGTCAGGATCACAGGGGTCTGCTGGAGCACATCCCAGCTAGTCACAAGCAACTGGGGAGGGGTACACCCTGGATGGGTCACCAGTCCATTGCAGGGCCACATAGATAAATAACCAGGCACACTCACATACACACCTATGAGAAATTTAGTCATTTAATTTAACCACATGTTTCTTGGACTGGGGAGGCAAAGGAGGCCTATTTGACATGTTTTGGAATTTATAGTTTCAACTAGAATTCAACAAAAAACAAAAAAAATTAAAATAAACAAGTGAAAACAACATATATCTTTACATTGCTGAAGGTTTTCCTTGCTCAGATCTCAGAAATCAGATCACAGATGAGGAGATTTCATTGCCATCAGAAAATAGAGGACGACAGAGAGGAGACACACTGTGCCAACAGAAAAAGCAAAAGATGGCATGATGTGGCATTCAGAGAAGGTTGGGAGGCCTCTCCATCACAGCCCAATTGAATGTTACACTGCTGAGGAAGAGCCAACTGCTTTGGTCAGAAGTACGGTGTCTACTCGCTTACAGAGTTTCCTGTGTTTCCTCACTCTGAACATCCTTCAGACTATTCGGGACTGTGTTGTTCAGCATGAACGTCAGACAGAAGATGACAGCTGGTTCATGGCCCTCCCTGAACTAATGGGGTTCATTGCCATCCTCCTTGTGAGGGGGGGATAAAACTTCCATCCATGCAAAACGCAAGATTGAAGATGGTTGGCGAAAATGGGAAATCCACTGATCTAAAAAAACTATGGTCAGAAACCACTTCAAAGATATCGTGCGGCATTTACACTTTGATGTCAAGGGCACGCGCATGGAACAAGTTGGGACTGACAGGTTTCCTGCAATCTCCAATGTTTGTGGGTTTGTTGTTGCCAACTGCATCAAACTTTCAACCAGGCAAAATTCACTGGGAGCATCCAGAATCAGTAAAAAACCTTGCAAAGGTACATGAGGGAGCTGAGAAGGCGAAAAAGGACTACCGTGTTTGGTGACAAGCTCCCATACCTGGCAAAAGGAAACGGGCAATATGCCAGATGAATAGTCAGTACAAGAACAATGCCAGAGTGCGCTATGTTGATTGCTACAAGTATACCATGTGGCAAATGCAGAAAGGAGATTTTGGGGCAGTACCAAGTATGCGCAGACAAGTATTGGGTTGAAGATATGACTTTGACCAGATGATTTCTTTGCTTGAACTTTTCAGTATTATGTCGGTAAAGAAGTGTCTCTTGTGCATGAACGATAAATCTCAGCCAAAAAAGAAAACCCAAACTGTGGTGACCTCTTACTAGAAGTGACAGAGGTGAGGGGAAATAGTGAAAACTTGCACAGCCACTTGGCTTGTCCTTTTTGCATGCCAAAAGAACAACCAATGGCTGTGCTGTTCATGTGCAAACTATGTTGAAGGCTGCTCTTTGGGCATGTAAATTTTAACTAATCCAGCCACTTGGCTGTCCCTTGGACATTGTAGGTAGAAAAGCCAAATGGCTGCCCTACGGACGTTCTAGTGTTAAATGGTAAATGGCGAATATTTGTTTAGTTTCAGTACCTTTTTTATTTTTAATCATGTCTATATTTTACTCTTATTTTTTCCTTTCTTTATATAATGTAAAAGGTTCAGAAAAATAAGTATCAAAAATGAGTCACAAATGGGTGATGTCATTACTCAAAATGAATGAACAAAGATGACATATGATGTCATATGATGTCATATCTGATATGTCAGTGTCTGGCATCAGATGATGATGATCATCTGATGATGTCAGATGACTTCATCTTGTCAGAAACTGAGGTATTATGACATCTTTTATATTTAAATGACACATTAAGATGTCATTTGAAGTCGTTCCATTGTCATTCCATTGTCTACATATAGACGGTCGATTGAATCTATGAATGAAGGTGGGTAGCAAGCATGACGGAAATACAGACTGAACACAGGGTGCCGTCATCAAGAAAAAGGGGAACGTTTTACATTTCGAGCTCTCTAGGAAGTACAAGTGAGAGCCCGAAATTAAGTCCACGTAAAAAGAAAAAAGTAAGGCGCAAAAGGAGAGCTGTACCAAAAGTGGCTTGGACAGAAAAAGATGTTTCTACTACGGAAACGGATGACAGTGTTATCCAACAGACAGTAGAGAAACACAAGCCCCAAAAGAAAGGCACAGCTTTCAAAGAAACAGCCGTGGACAAGAATGAGTCAAGTGTAAGCAGCGGTTCAAAGTACGACCAAATAAGGGAGGAAGAACTTTGTCAAATCATAAAAAGGAGCAAAGTTCTTCTAGAAAAGCTGCTGGAGGATTTAATTAATTTAATTCTTCAAAAAGAAAGAATGTCCTTCCTTGACTCAAACTTCAGAACCCACCACAAGTGGCTCTTTGACAGACTTTGGAAGGAAGCAGAGGAGATTCACTGGCACATCACTGAGGACAAGTTTAAAGGCTTGCATTGGGTACTTTACTCAGACTTGTGCAATCTTCAGCTTCAACTTCAAGTTTTCTGTACAACCCTTTTGGAAAGAAAAGATCCTGTCTTTGGAGATTTTGTGGCCCTGCGTTTCCGACGTTACATGGTAAAAATGCCAAGTCCTTGGAAACAGATCAAAAGCAAGGTCGCAAAACCCCCTAGAGTCAGTTCAAGGCAAAGGACTTCTTCACACAGAGTCTCCCGGGAAAAAGTGACTCTAAGAAAGGTGACTGTGAAAAATCCAGAAACACCTAAAGTTGAGGACTTCCCCACGCATGATCTTGGGATACAGGTTGATGAGCAGCAGGAAAAGAATGAAGAGAAATGCGAATTACTGCTGAACCAGTTTCTGACAAAAATCATTCCTATGGTTTTTTTCAGAGCACACACCGACTGTTCCCAAGAAAACTTCACAGCTTTGTACCAAAAATTACATGACAGGCTGTGGGAACTCTGTAAAAGTTACAATTTCAAAACCAAAACAGTCAATATTGACAGACTGTGTAAAAAAGCAATGAAGGAGCTGAGAAAAAGGGTATGTCAGCCAGAATACTTTCTGCTGAAAGGATTTAATTTACAAGATCCGGTTTCAGAGGAAGTATTTCTCCACGTCTTTGAAAAACACATGTTAACGGAAGACTCTAAAGTGGTCAAGTTCTTCTGCTCAGTGGCAAAGTTTCTTGCGAGGCCTTTCCGTCAAACAGTGTTTGATCCAGAGGGATGCTTGCTGTAAAAGCATTTCCACACCTTAGTAGTAGGAACGTTTTCAAATTAGGGTATTATAGGGTTACATTAGTTATAGGCTTATAAAAAAAATTAGTTGTAGGTTAATTGGAAAAAAAGAACTAAGTTTCAACAGAAACTTTGATTCTATGAAACTATGAAAAGGTTAGAAACTATAAAGGGTTAGAAACTGTAGGAACATAAACTCTATGTTGTTAAAGAGGGGGTTGGGTTGTAGGTTAAATTAGTTTTAAGTTAATTGAAAAAAGAAAAATGTTTTAACATAAACTTTGTCTCAGCAACTTTAGTGTGCGCTTGAGTTTTTTACCTTCATTTTACTTTTGCAGCTGTCATTTAAATAAACGGCTGCACTGACAGCCTTTAACCCTTACCAGCTTATTATTATGACTTTATGTTACCTATTTTCTCCCTCCCCTGGGGTGAGATGTAACATAAGTGGGGGCTTGTCCGGGATCTTTATAGGGTATACATGGCTGTTTGCGTTGCAGTTTGTATATTTGGCGGCTGCGCAGGGGTGCTGACATGTCCTTGTTGGGGTACTGTTTGTGCCACGTATGCATACATGTAAAGGGGTGAAAACCATGACGACTGGCTTTAGTCTTGAGCATTTCATTGCTCATCCATCCTTGTCTCTGTTAAATACGTGCCGAAAGTGCGATCTGGAGCAAATTGCTATTGATTTTGGCGTGTTATTTTCAAAACCTATTATATTAGCAGGCTCTTAAGGATCTCTTGGTGGGTGATCTGATGAGAATGGGCGTGGTTTGTCTGCCTGTCACTGAGGTGACTGTGTTGTCCGCAGACGGCGCCTCGGGGAGAGGTGGCCCCGAGCGTGACAGCGGCGGCCCGCACATGGGTGACCGTGTGCACGCGGAGACATCTTCCGTGCTAGAGAGCGATAAGAGGCTAGAACGGGGAAAACCATACTTCAGCCTCCCACGCTACGACCCGCTCTCTCCAGGCAGCGGAGGGTCGCAGGATGAGGCGCGACTGAAAGTCTGGCTTGCCCATCTGCAACTTCACGCTCAGGAAAGGGCGCAAACCCGACAGATGAAGCTGGAGATTAAGCGACTGGAGATTGAGGCTGAGACAGCTGTCAGGATCTGTCAGCTGGAGTTGGAGGCGAAGGCTCAGCTTCCAGTAATCTCAGTTGACACCGCAAACCCTCCCCTCCTTGGATCCTCCACCAGTCTGCTTGACTTAAGTAAGCTAATTCCACTTGTGCCCGTTTTTCGGGAGAGTGAAGTGGAGTCGTATTTTGCGTCTTTTGTGCGCATTGCTGGCACGTTAAATTGGCCCTGTGATGTTTGGCCATTACTGCTCCAGTGTAAAAGGTGTGGAAAAGCTCAAGAGGTTGTGGCGTCGCTCCCTCTTAAAGACAGTTTAAATTATGATAAGGTTAAATCATCTGTTTTACAGGCCTGTGGATTAGTGCCTGAAGCCTACCGCCAGAAGTTCCGACAGCAGAAAAAATCTTTGTCTCAAACTCATGTGGAGTTTGATCGGGAAAAGTGTGTTTTCTTTTGGATCGCTGGTGCACGGCATCCAAAGTGGATGACTATGGATGTCTTGTGACTATGACGTCATACTTCGTGGAACTGGCATGAAGTACACTCCACGGCCGGTATATAGAGTCCATTTGAGGTCTGAATTAATATCTGGCATTTTCCCTATGGCTGTTTGTCATGCATTGCCCATGAAAGGGGTAGCTATTTTACTGGGAAACGATGTAGCCGGCGGTAAAATTGTGCCGCATCTCGAAATCTTACAAAACCCCTTGCAAATTTTCATGGCCATAATGTACCAAACAAAACTGAGCGCAAGTTGTACCCAGCTTGTGCTGTGACGCGAGCGCAGTCCCGTAAAAATGCAGATATTGACCTCTGTGACAGCATTCTCATGTCAACCTTTTCAGGAGATGAACACTCTCAGAACAGAGATAATTCTGTTTGTCTCCCTCCAGCACAGGTAGAAGCTCCCGTGGATAATTCATCTGATTTGGAGCGTTCAAAGCCCGTGCTCCCCATTACACGCACGCTGTGCGCCGAGCAGAGAGCTGATCCAACCCTACGCACATGTTTCTCCATGGTGGTGAGTGATGAGCAACTTGCCAAAGACAAGTCCGGTTATTTTCTGGATAATGACGTTCTTATGAGGAAGTGGTCTCCCTCTGCTGCTGAACCTGCACCCTGGCAAACTGTAAACCAAATCGTTGTGCCTTTAAATTATCGTGCGCAAGTACTATCATTGGCACACGAAAGCCAGTGGTCCGATCATCTTGGGGTGACAAAAACCTATCGACTTCTATTAAAACATTTTTTCTGGCCTGGTGTTAAACAGGATGTCGTACGCTTTTGTCTAAGTTGCCATTTTCTGTCAGATGGCTGGAAAGCCAAACCACAAAATCCCTCCTGCGCAGTCACAACCAATTCCCATAATTGAAAATCCTTTTGATGGCGTCGTTGTGGACTGCGTTGGCCCATTGCCTCGCACCCAAAACGGTAACATGTTTGGAGTTGTACAAGTGTTTGATGCGATTCCTCATTGATGTGGTTTTCCAGATCCTCTAGCTTAAAAATCTCTGCCAAACCACCTGTGATCATCCCTGAAGGAATACACAGAAAGGTGAACAACTGCCATTGACTAAATGTGTGAACGGGACTGAGTAATTCCCCAAACTTTCGTGTTTTAAATAGAAAGTGCCTGCTGGTCCCAATAAGCTGAAACCCCTTTGAGTGACGTCACATTCACTTGCAGTTCTCTTAAGAAGTCAATGCTTACTATCACACAACTACTAATTTTTCTCAGCCTGAGCAACTTATTTAGAAACATGCCTTACTTGTTTTAAACATACTAAGTAAACATTACTTTAATTCTACTCTGTTAATTTGTAAATGCATTTTTGTCCGGTTCAAAGTTACCATGCAGTAAACTGACAAACACAGTAGCAAACAAGTAGTAAATATAATAGGAATAAACGCCTGATCAAAATAAAAATGCGTCATGTAAATACGCCCTTCAAAATACTTTGCCCCGATCAGACTCATTAGGATCAAAATTTCTTTCCGATCGAGAGAGGTGGGTTATGCAGATTGTTGATCCAACTTCTCTGCATTAATTTCATGTCCTCTCAAGGTCAAATAGGACAAATCAAACTTCCTTTCTTTGTTGTTTAACTATGGAGTCCTGAAAATTCTGCTGAAAAAGGTTATTATGAAATAAGTCATTCTGAAAAACAGCAACATAAAATAAAAACAAAGATACTTTGGAAAACATTGATTTTGAAATCCGAGCTTCTGAAAAAAGACAGACTTACAATATGATTCAACATGATTAAAATGAATATTTTAAAATGCTGTTTTAAAATAATGAACAGGTTTTTAAACCAAAATGAAATATCTGGAATAATGGCTAATTTAAAATCAGTGTGCAGGTTTTTCACAATTTCATGATCTTTCTATATATTTATGAGAGATTTATTGGTTGTGTATTTTCACTAGGTCATATTTATTTATTTAATTATGCGCAGTTCAGGACTCCATATAAAACAGTTGGTCTAATCTCTCTGTGCCCCAATCTCCAGGCAATCTAAGGGCAGTTGTGACCAAGGCTACAATTGGGTACTTTAAATGGTAAATGGCGAATATTTGTTTAGTTTCAGTACCTTTTTTATTTTTAATCATGTCTATATTTTACTCTTATTTTTTCCTTTCTTTATATAATGTAAAAGGTTCAGAAAAATAAGTATCAAAAATGAGTCACAAATGGGTGATGTCATTACTCAAAATGAATGAACAAAGATGACATATGATGTCATATGATGTCATATCTGATATGTCAGTGTCTGGCATCAGATGATGATGATCATCTGATGATGTCAGATGACTTCATCTTGTCAGAAACTGAGGTATTATGACATCTTTTATATTTAAATGACACATTAAGATGTCATTTGAAGTCGTTCCATTGTCATTCCATTGTCTACATATAGACGGTCGATTGAATCTATGACTGAAGGTGGGTAGCAAGCATGACGGAAATACAGACTGAACACAGGGTGCCGTCATCAAGAAAAAGGGGAACGTTTTACATTTCGAGCTCTCTAGGAAGTACAAGTGAGAGCCCGAAATTAAGTCCACGTAAAAAGAAAAAAGTAAGGCGCAAAAGGAGAGCTGTACCAAAAGTGGCTTGGACAGAAAAAGATGTTTCTACTACGGAAACGGATGACAGTGTTATCCAACAGACAGTAGAGAAACACAAGCCCCAAAAGAAAGGCACAGCTTTCAAAGAAACAGCCGTGGACAAGAATGAGTCAAGTGTAAGCAGCGGTTCAAAGTACGACCAAATAAGGGAGGAAGAACTTTGTCAAATCATAAAAAGGAGCAAAGTTCTTCTAGAAAAGCTGCTGGAGGATTTAATTAATTTAATTCTTCAAAAAGAAAGAATGTCCTTCCTTGACTCAAACTTCAGAACCCACCACAAGTGGCTCTTTGACAGACTTTGGAAGGAAGCAGAGGAGATTCACTGGCACATCACTGAGGACAAGTTTAAAGGCTTGCATTGGGTACTTTACTCAGACTTGTGCAATCTTCAGCTTCAACTTCAAGTTTTCTGTACAACCCTTTTGGAAAGAAAAGATCCTGTCTTTGGAGATTTTGTGGCCCTGCGTTTCCGACGTTACATGGTAAAAATGCCAAGTCCTTGGAAACAGATCAAAAGCAAGGTCGCAAAACCCCCTAGAGTCAGTTCAAGGCAAAGGACTTCTTCACACAGAGTCTCCCGGGAAAAAGTGACTCTAAGAAAGGTGACTGTGAAAAATCCAGAAACACCTAAAGTTGAGGACTTCCCCACGCATGATCTTGGGATACAGGTTGATGAGCAGCAGGAAAAGAATGAAGAGAAATGCGAATTACTGCTGAACCAGTTTCTGACAAAAATCATTCCTATGGTTTTTTTCAGAGCACACACCGACTGTTCCCAAGAAAACTTCACAGCTTTGTACCAAAAATTACATGACAGGCTGTGGGAACTCTGTAAAAGTTACAATTTCAAAACCAAAACAGTCAATATTGACAGACTGTGTAAAAAAGCAATGAAGGAGCTGAGAAAAAGGGTATGTCAGCCAGAATACTTTCTGCTGAAAGGATTTAATTTACAAGATCCGGTTTCAGAGGAAGTATTTCTCCACGTCTTTGAAAAACACATGTTAACGGAAGACTCTAAAGTGGTCAAGTTCTTCTGCTCAGTGGCAAAGTTTCTTGCGAGGCCTTTCCGTCAAACAGTGTTTGATCCAGAGGGATGCTTGCTGTAAAAGCATTTCCACACCTTAGTAGTAGGAACGTTTTCAAATTAGGGTATTATAGGGTTACATTAGTTATAGGCTTATAAAAAAAATTAGTTGTAGGTTAATTGGAAAAAAAGAACTAAGTTTCAACAGAAACTTTGATTCTATGAAACTATGAAAAGGTTAGAAACTATAGGAACATAAACTCTATGTTGTTAAAGAGGGGGTTGGGTTGTAGGTTAAATTAGTTTTAAGTTAATTGAAAAAAGAAAAATGTTTTAACATAAACTTTGTCTCAGCAACTTTAGTGTGCGCTTGAGTTTTTTACCTTCATTTTACTTTTGCAGCTGTCATTTAAATAAATGGCTGCACTGACAGCCTTTAACCCTTACCAGCTTATTATTATGACTTTATGTTACCTATTTTCTCCCTCCCCTGGGGTGAGATGTAACATAAGTGGGGGCTTGTCCGGGATCTTTATAGGGTATACATGGCTGTTTGCGTTGCAGTTTGTATATTTGGCGGCTGCGCAGGGGTGCTGACATGTCCTTGTTGGGGTACTGTTTGTGCCACGTATGCATACATGTAAACATGTATGCATACATGACGACTGGCTTTAGTCTTGAGCATTTCATTGCTCATCCATCCTTGTCTCTGTTAAATACGTGCCGAAAGTGCGATCTGGAGCAAATTGCCAGTGATTTTGGCTATTCATTTTCAAAACCTTTCATCAAGCAGGCTCTTAAGGATCTCTTGGTGGGTGATCTGATAAGAATGGGCGTGGTTTGTCTGCCTGTCACTGAGGTGCGTTTGTTGTCCGCAGACGGCGCCTCGGGGAAAGGTGGCCCCGAGCGTGACAGCGGCGGCCCGCGCATGGGTGACCGTGTGCACGCGGAGACATCTCCCGTGCTAGAGAGCGATAAGAGGCTAAAACGGGGAAAACCATACTTCAGCCTCCCACGCTACGATCTGCCCTCTCCAGGCAGTGGTGGGTCGCGGGATGAGGCGCGACTGAAAGTCCGGCTCGCCCATCTGCAACTTCACGCTCAGGAAATGGCGCAAATCCGCCAGATGAACCTGGAAATTAAGCTACTGGAGATTGAGGCTGAGACAGCTGTCAGGATCAGTCAGCTGGAGTTGGAGGCGAAGGCTCAGCTTCCAGTAATCTCAGTTGACACCGCAAACCCTCCCCTCCTTGGATCCTCCACCAGTCTGCTTGACTTAAGTAAGCTAATTCCACTTGTGCCCGTTTTTCGGGAGAGTGAAGTGGAGTCGTATTTTGCGTCTTTTGTGCGCATTGCTGGCACGTTAAATTGGCCCTGTGATGTTTGGCCATTACTGCTCCAGTGTAAAAGGTGTGGAAAAGCTCAAGAGGTTGTGGCGTCGCTCCCTCTTAAAGACAGTTTAAATTATGATAAGGTTAAATCATCTGTTTAACAGGCCTGTGGATTAGTGCCTGAAGCCTACCGCCAGAAGTTCCGACAGCAGAAAAAATCTTTGTCTCAAACTCATGTGGAGTTTGCTCGGTAAAAGTGTGTTCTTTTGGACCGCTGGTGCACGGCATCCAAAGTGGATGACTATGGATGACTTGTGACTATGACGTCATACTTCGTGGAACTGGCATGAAGTACACTCCACGGCCGGTATATAGAGTCCATTTGAGGTCTGAATTAATATCTGGCATTTTCCCTATGGCTGTTTGTCATGCATTGCCCATGAAAGGGGTAGCTATTTTACTGGGAAACGATGTAGCCGGCGGTAAAATTGTGCCGCATCTCGAAATCTTACAAAACCCCTTGCAAATTTTCATGGCCATGATGTACCAAACAAAACTGAGCGCAAGTTGTACCCAGCTTGTGCTGTGACGCGAGCGCAGTCCCGTAAAAATGCAGACATTGACCTCTGTGACAGCATTCTCATGTCAACCTTTTTAGGAGATGAACACTCTCAGAACAGAGATAATTCTGTTTGTCTTCCTCCATCTCAGGTAGTAGCTCCCGCGGATAATTCATCTGATTTGGAGCGTTCAAAGCCCGTGCTCCCCATTACACGCACGCTGTGTGCCGAGCAGAGAGCTGATCCAACCCTGCGCACATTATTCTCCATGTTGGTGAGTGATAAGCAACTTGCCAAAGACAAGTCAGGTTATATTCTGGATAACGACGTTCTTATGAGGAAATGGTCTCCCGCTGCTGCTGAACCTGCACCCTGGCAAACTGTAAACCAAACCGTTGTGCCTTTAAATTATCGCGCGCAAGTACTATCATTGACACAAAAGCAAGTGGTCCGGTCATCTTGGTGTGACAAAAACCTATTGACTTCTGTTAAAACATTTTTTCTGGCCTGGTGTTAAACAAGATGTCGTACGCTTTTGTCTAAGTTGCCATGTCTGTCAGATAGCTGGAAAGCCAAACCACAAAATCCCTCCTGCGCAATTACAACCAATTCCCATTATTGAAAATCCTTTTGATCGCGTCGTTGTGGACTGCATTGGCCCATTGCCTCGCACCCAAAACGGTAACCACTTCCTGCTCACCATAATGTGCGCAGCCACACGTTTTCCTGAGGCTGTACCGCTGCAAAAAATAACCACTCGTTCTGTCATTAAAGCACTTACCAAGTTCTTCTCTACTTTTGGTTTACCTAAAATCTTTCAAACAGATTAAGCCGGTAAGGGTTAAAGGCTGTCAGTGCAGCCGTTTATTTAAATGACAGCTGCAAAAGTAAAACGAAGATAACAAACTCAAATGCTCAGGCACTAATGCAATATATAACAAAACCAACGTGGAACTTAAACTAGATGGACGTCACCAAGATACAAAGCATAAAGCATAATGTAAAAACAAAGATCACAAGGAGAGGGTAAAACTAGGCCATTTCCTCAGGCTCTAATGCCAAGTCCAACAACAGGGGCCAGCTGATTAAACAGATTCCTCCCAGGAATTCAGCTGCCCCTGGAACAGGGGATGCTTGAGGCTTTTATGCTTGCCGCCCACCCTGGTGATTGGAGGAGGGAAGGAGGCCGTTAATCATCTCCTGCAGGAGGTGAAGTCAACTGGTGTGGTGGAGGCTTCTGCAAAGGACACACACCCACACACAAACAAACACAACACACACACATATACACACCAAAAGGCCTGGGGCCGTAACATCCCTCCCCTTAAGTTTCAAACCCACAATCTAAGGGTTTGTAACCAGAACCACCAAACAAATTCAAGTGTGTGTATGTGACATTACCAAAAGATGGAAAACCGGAATCACCCGGACCTGGACAGTGCGTCTGCTAATAGGTTCTCTGTACCTTTTTTGTGATGGATTTGAAGGTTGTAGTCCCGCACCAACAAAGCCCAACGCATGAGACGCTGGTTGTGATTGTACATAAGAGATAGAAAAACAAGTGGTTTATGGTCAGTGCGAACAACAACTGGCAGAGAACTAGATCCAACATACACATCAAAGTGTTGAAGTGAGAGCAACAACGCCAAAGTCTCCTGTTCTATAGTGGAATAGTTTTGCTGCTGTTTGTTAAACTTTTTCGAAAAGTAACAGACCGGATGTTCAACGCCATCTGCATCCTCCTGCAGAAGAACTGCGCCAAACACCCTTTTGGCTGGCATCGACTTCCAGCACAAAAGGCAGCGAGGAATCTGGTAGAGCTAGAACAGGTGCATGACATAATAAAGACTTCACTCTGTCAAAAGCATGCTGGCATTCGGGGCTCCAAGAAAATCTTACCTTTGGACTCACCAAATTGGGAAGGGGGGCAGGCGACAGTTGAAAAATTACTACAAAAGTTCCTGTAGTATCTTACCATACCAAGGAACCAACGCAAGTCACGACGGGTGGTAGGAGTAGGGAAGCTTAAAATTGCTTCAACCTTTGTTTCCAAGGGTTCGAACTTTCCCCTGCCCTACTTGTCTCCTCAGATAAGTCATCGTAGCCTGTCCAAATTCGCATTTTGCTGGGTTTAATGTGAGTGATGCGTTTTCCAAACGGGAAAATACTGTGTGCAGCATCTCAACATGCACCTCCCAGGTTGAGAAGTAGACGACTACGTCATCATGATAGGCACTGCAATTTTGGAGACCAGCAAGGACAATATTCATCAAACGCTGAAAAGTGGCTGGCGCGTTACACAAACCAAATGGCATAACTGTATATTGTATGAACGTGTCAGGAGTAACGAAGGCTGAAATTTCTGAGGCACGCTCTGTCAAAGGGACTTGCCAATATCCTTTCAGAAGATCAAGCTTAGTTACAAAGTTCACATTGCCAATATTGTCAATACAGTCATCCATCCTAGGAAGAGGATAGGAATCGAGAACTGTGACCGAGTTGACTTTTCTGAAATCTGTGATGAACCGAGAGGTTCAATCAGGTTTCTTTTCAACCAAACATGGAGAGCTCCAGGGACTGACACTAGGCTTAGCAAGACCATTTGTCACTAAATAGTCAGTTTCCCGTTTCATAAGAGTTCTCTTTTCAGGATCAACACGGTACAGATGTTGTTTTATTGGTTTATTTGTTTTCACGGTAATATCGTGTTTAAGAACTGTAGTTGAAGTTGGCACATCACTAAAAAGGCATGTGTATTGTGAAACACAGGCCAAAACGTCATGTTTCTGGGCCTCCTCCAGATGGTCAAGTTTGGCTGGAAGCTCTTGGAGCATCTCAGAGTTAGGCAGTCTAGCACAGCAAAGAGGTGAATGAGAAATGCGCAGACCGTCATCCTCCTCAGGTTCTTCAGGCTTATCTGGCTGTACAGTTACTGCTGCAGAAACCTGTGGAGTCGGGGTCACAGTGGGCTCTGAAACTTCACGCGAGTGATATGGCTTCAACATGTGACAAATGCGAGCTTTACGCTGCTTGTCAGAACTGCCCAGGAGGTAATAGTTATTTTTCAACACTTGTTGTACTTCAAGTCGACCATTATACTTGTCAGACAAAGATGAACCCAAAACCGGAAGTAAAGGAAGCGCCTTGTCACCTGGTTGAAACTCCCGCTTCACAGTGACACGGTCATGTCTTTGTTTCATTTTAAGTTGGGAGAGGACCAAACACTCAAAGGCGAGTTTGTTGGCACAGCATAACCGATCAATAAACTCACAAACGTTGACATGCACACTTTTTCTTTTGTCCTCCACTGGATACAGTACTTTTTCTTTTAGAGCTCGAAGTGGACCTCTGGGATTGTGGCCAAAAACTAATTCAGCAGGGCTGAATCCAAGTGACTCTTGAACAGACTCACATGAAGCAAACAAAACAAAAGGGGCTCCCTCAACCCAATTTTTCTTTAACTCTAAACAAAATTTCCGAAGCATGGCTTTTAGAGTTTGATGCCAACGCTCTAGTGCGCCCTAAGACTCCGGGTGGTACGCACTAGATGTTTGATTTATTTATTTATTTAAGTGTCATGCACTAATGTGCCCAGCCCACACGGGCTTATATGACACTGAAAGACAAAATACATAATACATAAAGATACATGCCCATCACAAAAATCCAATAACCCCCCTCATCAGATTTAGGTCGAGGTTTTGGATGACCTGTTTAAACAAACCAGATTTTAAATTGGTTCCATAACCCTCCTGTTATGTTCATTTGTGAGGAACAGAGATGATGTTCCTGGGTCAATTTGACCCAATGCATGTTTTATTAATTAAAAAATGTCTGAACCCATGAAAATCCAAACAAGCAGTATGAATATATAATTACTAACTCCATAACCAATTATTCTTTCAAAAACTTAGTGAAATGGTGTTACTTACCTCTAACAGGAAGTGGTTCAATTATTAGATAATTCACTCGTTTTTCTTAACCCTCCTGTTATGTTACGGGTCAAATTGACCCGTTTTAAAGTTTGAACATCTAGGAAAAATAGTTAAAAGTATTTTTTCAGCATCAAACTTCTTCTGCTTGCCTTAATTAGCGTAATCAACATATATTATGAAAATGGTTCATCTCCCGTGTATGCAACCCCCCCCCCCCCCCCGCATGTTTATATAACATAGATACTGCTTGGGTCAATTTGACCCGGTAGTCAAACTGGAGGTACAAGGATGTCTTATTATTTTTTAGTTTTCCTTTATTTGCAGCTGTGAGTCATATTTCAACCCAATCACACACATAGACACACACACACACACACACACAAACACACACACACAGGTGCATAGTTGTTATGACTTTTGACAGGAACCATTTATGTTCTCGCGGGAAACTCAACCCACATTGAGTGGACACTCAACAGGGGAGGGGCAAAAGATATAAAAGATTCTCTGCATGGGAGTCCTTCCAACATTACACTCTGTCAGGCAGACCTTTACAAAATGAGCAACCAAAGCAGAACGATGACAGTCCAGGATGGTCTGATAGTCATCACTGATCATGATCAGAAGAAGACTATCTTAAGCTAAATTCTGATTCTAATGATTCTGATTTTGAACCAGATGAGGGAATTGCTATTCCTGTTCCTCCAAGCAAGGCATATGGAAGCAATTCTGTAGCATTAATAAAAAGCAAAGTCAAAACCAGAAATGCTTTTTCATTTTCAAAATGAAGCTGCATTTTTTGACTCAAAAATATAATGAAAAAGCAATCCACCAAAATGCTTTTTCTTTTCCTTCCTCAACACAGCTTATTCTGTCACTTAAATAAAATTAAAATGGTATTTGACATTTCATTTTCAAGACGTTCTCTTGTAAATGTGTAGCATAATTCATTTAGAAATGTTTAATTTGACGTTTAAAATAGATTAATAGAAATGCTTTTTAATTTTCAAAATGAAGCTGCATTTTTTGACTCAAAATTTAAAAGAAAAAGCAATATACCAAAGTGCTTTATCATTTTATACTTCAACCCAGCTTTTTCTGTCACTTAATTAAAATGATAAAGAAAATGGTATTTGACATTTCATTTTAAAAAAGGTCCAAGGTAAATGTGTAGCAAAATTCATTTAGAAATGTCTAATTTGACAATTAAAATGGATTAACAGAAATGCTTTTTAATTTTCAAAATGTAAGTGCATCAAATGACTCAAAATTCAAATGAAAAAGCAATATTTCAAAATGCTTTTTCATCTTATAATTAAAACCGCTTATTCTGTGTCATAATTAAAACGAAAATGCAAAGAGGGGATTGCATTTGCATTTTAACATCCACCCTGGGAAACTTGTAGCAATATTCATTTCTTAAAAGCATTAGCAGAGGGGAGGCGGGGCGATGACGTCACTGCTTTCTCCGTGTGTACGGCCGCTGACACACACACACGCACCAGGAGCAGACTGTGTTAGCGGCAGAGAAGACGGCTTTGAGTTGGTTGTGAACTTCTGATGAGTTTACACAGCTTCTCAGGACTACATAGCAGCATGTCCGCCTTCTGCGGTCTTCCTCCTGACGCACCGCGGACAAGCTTTTGTCTTCGGACCGCCAGCTGCCTTCGCAAGCGGAGCGCGAAGCTCCCGACGATCGCTGAAGGCGGAAATGCTGCTGCGATCTGAGAAACCTTCATATTATAACGATCCAGCCGGACCATCACTTTAGTGGGGTAGCGAAAGCCAACTGCTCATGAAGAGGTTTTAATGGAGAGCTGTCCGTGCCCCATACACCGCACGACCCCGGACAGTCTCAGATTGCAAGAAACGTAGAGAGAGGCAATAGTAGCTTTTAAGCGACAAGCCTGTTTATTCCAGCACACATACAGCCCAAACAGCATGGAGGGTCACTTCAGCTTCCAGCCCTCTGACTCAAGGTTTCACCTAAGCTCCCCACTTCCCATGAGCCTTAGGGGCTGAAGGCAGGGCTAACCCCCAGGTCGCTACACTGCCCCCACCTAAGAGGGTTAGTGTCCCCACAACCCTCATATAACTGCAGAATTGAACAACACAACACAATTAGCAAAACACAGGAACACACTGGCTGGAGACTCCTTCGCACAATCCTGGGTTTCGACCGCCACCGTGTACAGTCCTCCTCTTAACTGGCTGGGTTAGCACATCTGCAACTGACACAGTTCCATGCAAGCATGTGCCCAGCCAGGAGAACCAGTCCCCGCCTCTGTGGAAGCACCACCATCAGGGTGCACGTCACCATGGGGGAGTAGACTCTCTCCAAGTGAAGAGCTGCACACCAGCAGCAGAAGGTCCACAGGCATCCCAGGCTATCGTCTTCATCACTACGGCTGCTGTAGGGTCTGCTTCGTCAAACCCTCCTCCCCAAAGCGAAGCTCTGCTGTCCGCGCTGACAGGTCTCGCAGCTCCGCAGGTGGGAGGTCCAGCAGTGTAGCGCCCTCTAACGCCAGGCCTGGGTGTGTGAGAAGTCCCCTTCGGCGTCTAGCCCTCATTGCTGGTCGCCAGGTTGACCTGAGCCAGGTGTGGTTCCAGCGTTGTTGAGCCATTGCGTCGTGAAGGTTCAGCTGGGCTGCGCACCGTCATCACAGTCTGGTCCAGATAGTCTAGCGCTGGCGTCGGGCAAGGCCAGGCTGCAGATGACGGTGGGTGCTCGATCCATCAAGGAGTTGATGTTGCCTTCTCTCCTCCCTTCTCCCGAACTGCCTCCAGAATGGCGTCCGTCCCCGCGGCGTAGCTCTCCATGGTGTGGCTCTCTGTGGAGTAGCAGTGGCTGAGGATCCCACTTCTGACACCAATGTAACGATCCAGCCGGACCATCACTTTAGTGGGGTAGCGAAAGCCAACTGCTCATGAAGAGGTTTTAATGGAGAGCTGTCCGTGCCCCATACACCGCACGACCCCGGACAGTCTCAGATTGCAAGAAACGTAGAGAGAGGCAATAGTAGCTTTTAAGCGACAAGCCTGTTTATTCCAGCACACATACAGCCCAAACAGCATGGAGGGTCACTTCAGCTTCCAGCCCTCTGACTCAAGGTTTCACCTAAGCTCCCCACTTCCCATGAGCCTTAGGGGCTGAAGGCGGGGCTAACCCCCGGGTCGCTACAATATGAATTTGTGTTTCCAGTGGTGTCCGGAACAAAATAAACACTGATGGAATTCCCACATATTTACACATTTATTTGCAGCTTCGCGCTGAATTTGCTGTTTGATGACAGCTGGAGCCCCATCAACAGATAGCAGATTTCTCCATGCTAAACGTTGCTGGTTGGACCAAAAACACTCACTCAGCGCGGATCTGCAGGAGACTATCTTCATAATGTGCTTTTATTACTGTCATGATTATTATTAAGGGCCTGCTCTGCTCGATCATATGTTTTTAAATCCGTGCGGTCAGACGATGCTGAAGAAGTTGGGTTGCGATTCACAGCTTCTGATTCGCGAGGGAGCTAAAGGAACATTCTGCTGCATTTCTCGCATTAAGATCCAGGAATCCAGGTTTGAGCAGTCCAGGTCCAGCGGTTTGTGAACAGGACCCGGTTTTAGGTGATCTCAATGCGAACACAGACACACCAGGTCTCTCAGCGACAGCGGCCGTACACACGGAGAAAGCAGTGACGTCATCGCCCCGCCTCCCCTCTGCTAATGCTTTTAAGAAATGAATATTGCTACAAGTTTCCCAGGGTGGATGTTAAAATGCAAATGCGATCCCCTCTTTGCATTTTCGTTTTAATTATGACACAGAATAAGCGGTTTTAAGTATAAAATGAAAAAGCATTTTGAAATATTGCTTTTTCATTTGAATTTTGAGTCATTTAATGCAGCTTCATTTTGAAAATTAAAAAGCATTTCTGTTAATCCATTTTAATTGTCAAATTGGACATTTCTAAATGAATTTTGCTACACATTTACCGTGGACCTTTTTTAAAATGAAACGTCAAATACCATTTTCTTTATCATTTTAATTAAGTGACAGAAAAAGCTGTGTTGAGGAAGGAAATGAAAAAGCATTTTGAAGTATTGCTTTTTCTTTTAAATTTTGAGTCATTTGATGCAGCTTCATTTTGAACATTAAAAAGCATTTCTATTAATCCATTTTAAATGTCAAATTAGACATTTCTAAATGAATTATGCTACACATTTACCAGAGAACGTCTTGAAAATGAAATGTCAAATACGATTTTCATTATCATTTTAATTAAGTGACAGAATAAGCTGTGTTGAGGAAGGAAAAGAAAAAGCATTTTGGTGGATTAATTTTTCATTTTATTTTTGAGTCAAAAAATGCAGCTTCATTTTGAAAATGAAAAAGCATTTCTGGTTTTGACTTTGCTTTTTATTAATGCTACAGAATTGCTTCCATAAAGGCATTCATATCAAAGAATGGTGAAAGACAGGGCACACTAGGATGGCAGTGACTCATGTGACCATGTCAATTCATTTCAATTCAATTTTATTTGTGTTGCCCAAATTCACAACAACAATCGTCTCGATGGGCTTCGTATCGGTAATTGAAAATGTAAAACATAAAATCAAAAGGATCATGACTACATAGAATTCAATAAGAAAAAACTAAATTGAACTAACTAAACAAACTAAACTAAACGGTCATCCCTTCCCTTAGATTCTGGAAAAAACTAAGAAACCTCAGGGGTGTACACATGAAGGAGGGATACTCCCCCAGTATGGACTGGCGATGTACCAGAACTCATAAAGAGGAAATAGTTTATCTAACCCTACAACTACATATGTAAAGTCCAGCTTCATCCAGATGGAGTTGGGGGGACGGCCAGGGGCGCGAGTCGAGCCGGAGACAGGATCTAGGTCAAGACAAGCATGACCCGTGCGAAATGTGCAAAATTAATTTTCACAAAGCACAGTGTGATGACTGGTCACTCTTGTGTTGTGTAGATGTACACACACGCACACACAACTTCATATTGCGATTGCTCTTCTGTTGCATGGTGATTTTGTATTTTCTTCGTTCACAGTGCATGTCTGTAAAACAAAATTTCAAAATTAAGTTTCAATGTTATGTAAAACTATTGTATTTTATATGTTAGTCTTTCAAAAGTAATACAGTAGTGAAAAATTCAAAAACAGTTAGAACGTGTATATTTTTAATATTTTTTAATTATGTTACCTATTTTGTCCCTCCCTTGGGGAGGGATGTAACATAGTAAATATAATTCGAATAAACGCCTGATCAAAAAAAAAATGTCATGTAAATACGGCCCTTCAAAATACTCTGCCCCGATCAGACTCATTAGAATCAAAATTTCTTTCCGATCGAGAGAGGTGGGTTATGCAGATTGTTGATCCGACTTCTCTGCATTAATTTCAAGTCTTCTCAAGGTCAAATAGGACAAATCAAACTTCCTTTCTTTTTTGTTTAACTATGGAGTCCTGAAAATTCTGCTGAAATAGGTTATTATGAAATAAGTCATTCTGAAAAACAGCAACATAAAATAAAAACAAAGATAATTTGGAAAACATTGATTTTGAAATCAGAGCTTCTGAAAAAAGACAGACTTATAATATTGTGTAACATGATTAAAATTAATATTTTAAAATGCTGTTTTAAAATAATGAACAGGTTTTTAAACCAAAATGAAATATCTACAATAATGGCTAATTTAAAATCAGTGTGCAGGTTTTTCACAATTTCATGATCTTTTTATATATTTATGAGAGATTTATTGGTTGATTGTGTATTTTCACTAGGTCATATTTATTTGTTTAAATATGAGCAGTTCAGGACTCCATATAAAACAGTTGGTCTAATCTCTCTGTGCCCCAATCTCCAGGCAATCTAAGGGCAGTTGTGACCAAGGCTACAATTGGGTACTTTAAATGGTAAATGGCGAATACTTGTTTAGTTTCAGTACCTTTTTTATTTTTAATCATGTCTATATTTTACTCTTATTTTTTTTTTCTTTATATAATGTAAAAGAGGCAGAAAAATAAGTATCACAAATTAGTCACAAATAGGTGATGATGTCATTACTCAAAATGAATGACCAAAAATGACATATGATGTCATATGATGTCATATCTGATATGTCAGTGTCTGGCATCAGATGATGATGATCATCTTATGATGTCAGATGATGTCAGATGACTTCATGTTGTCAGAAACTGAGGGATTATGACATCTTTTATATTTAGATGACATATTAAGATGTCATTTGAAGTCGTTCCATTGTCATTCCATTGTCTACATATAGACGGTCGATTGAATCTATGACTGAAGGTGGGTAGCAAGCATGACGGAAATACAGACTGAACACAGGGTGCCGTCATCAAGAAAAAGGGGAACGTTTTACATTTCGAGCTCTCTAGGAAGTACAAGTGAGAGCCCGAAATTAAGTCCACGTAAAAAGAAAAAAGTAAGGCGCAAAAGGAGAGCTGTACCAAAAGTGGCTTGGACAGAAAAAGATGTTTCTACTACGGAAACGGATGACAGTGTTATCCAACAGACAGCAGAGAAACACAAGCCCCAAAAGAAAGGCACAGCTTTCAAAGAAACAGCCGTGGACAAGAATGAGTCAAGTGTAAGCAGCGGTTCAAAGTACGACCAAATAAGGGAGGAAGAACTTTGTCAAATCATAAAAAGGAGCAAAGTTCTTCTAGAAAAGCTGCTGGAGGATTTAATTAATTTAATTCTTCAAAAAGAAAGAATGTCCTTCCTTGACTCAAACTTCAGAACCCACCACAAGTGGCTCTTTGACAGACTTTGGAAGGAAGCAGAGGAGATTCACTGGCACATCACTGAGGACAAGTTTAAAGGCTTGCATTGGGTACTTTACTCAGACTTGTGCAATCTTCAGCTTCAACTTCAAGTTTTCTGTACAACCCTTTTGGAAAGAAAAGATCCTGTCTTTGGAGATTTTGTGGCCCTGCGTTTCCGACGTTACATGGTAAAAATGCCAAGTCCTTGGAAACAGATCAAAAGCAAGGTCGCAAAACCCCCTAGAGTCAGTTCAAGGCAAAGGACTTCTTCACACAGAGTCTCCCGGGAAAAAGTGACTCTAAGAAAGGTGACTGTGAAAAATCCAGAAACACCTAAAGTTGAGGACTTCCCCACGCATGATCTTGGGATACAGGTTGATGAGCAGCAGGAAAAGAATGAAGAGAAATGCGAATTACTGCTGAACCAGTTTCTGACAAAAATCATTCCTATGGTTTTTTTCAGAGCACACACCGACTGTTCCCAAGAAAACTTCACAGCTTTGTACCAAAAATTACATGACAGGCTGTGGGAACTCTGTAAAAGTTACAATTTCAAAACCAAAACAGTCAATATTGACAGACTGTGTAAAAAAGCAATGAAGGAGCTGAGAAAAAGGGTATGTCAGCCAGAATACTTTCTGCTGAAAGGATTTAATTTACAAGATCCGGTTTCAGAGGAAGTATTTCTCCACGTCTTTGAAAAACACATGTTAACGGAAGACTCTAAAGTGGTCAAGTTCTTCTGCTCAGTGGCAAAGTTTCTTGCGAGGCCTTTCCGTCAAACAGTGTTTGATCCAGAGGGATGCTTGCTGTAAAAGCATTTCCACACATTAGTAGTAGGAACGTTTTCAAATTAGGGTATTATAGGGTGACATTAGTTATAGGCTTATAAAAAAAATATTAGTTGTAGGTTAATTGGAAAGAAAGAACTAAGTTTCAACAGAAACTTTGATTCTATAAAATTATAAAAAGGTTAGAAACTACAAAGGGTTAGAAACTGTAGGAACATAAACTTTATGTTGTTGTTAAAGGGGGGGGTGGGTTATAGGTTAAATTAGTTTTAAGTTAATTGGAAAAAAGAAAAATGTTTTAACATAAACTTTGTCTCTGAAGCTTTAGTGTGGGCTTGAGTTTGTTACCTTGGCTAGAGTTTGGGATTTGGGCTGGGAGAAAATTTTTGATAGACACTGCCCCTTGTCCCTTCTAAGGCATGTAACTAAGAAATAAGAAGTTTTTTTTTTTAGAAGCAGCCAAGAAAAAAATGAGAAAAATTATACAAATACATTTTAGTTGACTGTAAATCAGATTTAATTGTAGAAATTGTTTCCCTCTGTGAACCGCCACCTTAACCTAGGGGAGTGGGTTTGTGCCCTTTACTGATCCTAGGAACAGCTCTCGGCAGACGTGTCCTTGGTGAAGAGCATATGGTAGCAGCTTAATGCATTTATGCACGTAGAGACTTGGCTAAACAGGGTTACAGTGGCCCTGAAGTGCAAATCATTCAACAAATCACTTGATATAATAACGTTTTTAAGATCACAATGTCAATAAAAAATTTTTAAACAAAAGTTAGAAAGCAGTATTAAAACTTTGAAAACAAAACAAAATTTCAGAAACCAAAACTTAGAAAACCAAAAATGAAAAAACATTTCAGAAAACAAAATTCATTCCCAGAAAACTAAATGAAATATGAAAAATGAAAACATTTCAGAAAACTAAATGAAATACAGAAAAATGAAAACATTTCAGAAACCGTAAGATGTAAGGACAACGCTGAATGGATGATGACATTTGTCCATCATTTGAACTGAAAGTTATTTTATATGAAGCAATGTTGGATTTTATTATTCAAAAAACAATGTCCCATAATAATCCATGTATGTCAGATTTACATTTTAAATAAAAAATGGAGTTCACTTGCACAAGTGTCCATCAAATGTGGGATATACCAAGGTGATGCTCTGTCCCCACTACTGTTCTGCATATGTCTGAACCCCCTCAGCCAAATAATCAACAAGACTGGCTATGGATACCGACTCAAAAATGGGGCCAACATCAGTCACCTCTTCTACATGTATGATATCAAGCTATATGCTAAGAGCGAGCGTGACATTGACTCCCTGATCCACACCACCAGGATCTACAGTACTGACATTGGGATGTCATTCGGGCTCGAGAAATGCAGCTGGATGGTGACAAAGAGAGGCAAGGTAGTCAACACAGGAGGGGTCTCACTCCCAGACGGAACAATAGCAGACATCGAGGACAGTTACAAGTACCTTGGAATTCCGCAGGCAAATGGCAACCTGGAGCAGGCAACAAGGAAAGCTGCAACAGCTAAATACCTCCAACGAGTAAGGCAAATCCTGAGAAGCCAGCTCAATGGCAAAAATAAGACCCGGGCAATAAACAGCTACGCACTGCCAGTTATCAGACACCCTGCAAGAATAATAAGATGGCCAAAGGAAGAGATACAGACCACGGATGTTAAAACACGAAAGATTCTCACCATGCATGGAGGGTTCCATCCCAAATCCAGCACCCTGAGACTGTATGCTAGCCGCAAGGAAGGAGGCCGAGGACTAGTGAGCGTAGAAGCCACTATCCAGGATGAAACATCCAAGATGCATGAGTACATCAAGCTCAAGGCCCCAACTGACTATGGCTAGAATGGCCAGAAAGGGCTGGCCTGCAGGACAGCACTGAAGTGCTCATCCTGGCAGCTCAGGAACAAGCCCTGAGCACCAGAGCGATGGAGGCTCAGATCTACCACACCAGACAAGACCCAAGGTGTAGGCTGTGCAAAGAGGCGCCTGAAACAATCCAGCACATAACTGCAGGATGTAAGATGCTGGCAGGTAAAGCATACATGGAGCGCCTACCTCCGAAGGTGGTAGAGAATGAGAGGGCAAAGATCCTGTGGGACTTCCAGATCCAGACTGATAGGATGGTAATGGCGAACCAGCCAAACATTGTAGCGGTGGATAAAGAACAGAGGAAAGCCGTTGTGGTGGATGTGGCAGTGCCAAGCGATGGGAACATCAGGAAGAAGGAACATGAGAAACTGGAGAAATACCAGGGACTCAGAGAAGAACTGGAGAAAGCATGGAAAGTGAAGGTGACAGTGGTGCCTGTGGTAATTGGAGCACTCGGGGCGGTAACCCCCAAGCTGGAGGAGTGGCTACAACAGATACATCTCTATATATATATATATATATATATATATACACTTTTTATATATATATGTATATTTTTTTTAAATATTACTGCCTACAAACATTGGCAGATGATGGAGTGCAGGGCTGGCACAGGAGAAATCAAGGTTCGATTTCCAGGGGGTGTATTGAGTTTTGTTAAGTGTGGATCCTTGGGCAAGACCCTTCATGCTACTGCCTGACTATGGAGCCACAAGGGGGGCCAGGTCTTGGTCCCCTGTGCCAGGGGTTAAATAGAAAGTTCCTGCTGGTCCCAAAAAGCTGAAACACTCACTCGCAGTTCTCCTATGCAGTCAATGCTTACTATCACACAGCTGCTAATTCTTCTCAGCGCCAGTAACCTATTCAAAGGCTTGAAAATTGCTAATTTGCAGTGATATACTGTATAAAATCAGATAAACCTAGAATTTTTCATCCTTATGCTATAAGCTCCACCTATCTCTGACATTAATGGGAAGGGGCATAAAAAGTACATGCAACCTTGAGGACAGGCAAAGACTCTTAACTCTTCTTAAACAATGAAACGGTATAGGTGCTTGTTTCATGCTAATGATGAGTCAATCTACAGGAGGCTGGAAGGCAGAAAGAAAAAAAAAAGGTGGGGGGAGCGTGTGAGAGAAGCCTAAGGACCTGAGTAATAGCTATCCCTTTTCTTGTCTTTTACTTAAGCATGACTTGTTCTCTTTCAACAACTTTCTTTGCTTCTGGCCTTAAGTGCCTTACAAATTAATGAAATTGTAACCAGAACATTAGCTGAGTTATAAAGAAAGAGCAGTGAACAGGGTACAACTGGCTGATATTATGGGATGTAAAGAAAACAAGGCTGCTTAAAACAGACACAATATCAAAGACATACCAAACATGTTGACCA
This sequence comes from Oryzias latipes, assembly GCF_053564925.1. Classification (NCBI taxonomy): domain Eukaryota; kingdom Metazoa; phylum Chordata; class Actinopteri; order Beloniformes; family Adrianichthyidae; genus Oryzias; species Oryzias latipes. Next base: position 18,760,620 of record NC_136256.1, on the reverse strand, counting down.
AAGTATTTTCAGGTAATATAAAAAGCATATATAAACCAGTAAAAAGATCAATCATCTTTTGATCAATTGTAAAAGCATTTCTAATTGTATTTATTTTTTAGCCAAAATTATAAAACGTGTGTCTCTATGTCTACAGCGGCAGACGTTCATTACAAAATTCAGCTCTGAGTTGCGGGTGGAACAGTTGTTGCGGAGTAAGCCCATCTCTTTTCCCATCATTAATTTGTTAACATGCTCTCGCGCTAACTTATTTATTTGACAAAAAGTTTGAAATATCCAATACATTTTGTTCCACTTCATGATTGTGTCCCACGTGTTGTTGATTCTTCACCAAAAAATACAGTTTTATATTTTTATGAAGCCTGAAATGTGGCAAAAGGTTGAAAAGTTCAAGGGTGCGCGAATACTTTTGCAATGCACTGTACATGGACCTATTTGTCTGCCGGTTGATAATGCATCAACCTCCGATGCGGAGGGAGCGGGGCAGGAAGCTTGTGACGCGCCAATTGTACCACTTATGTCAGTGCTACAATGTTTTTCTAACAGCATTTTTTCCTCTGCTCCTGATTCACAACAACCTGAATTAAGAAATACTCAGAAATGCTATTTTGAGCTTAATTTTCCTTCTATATGTCCTTCATTATGAGAAAAATGCAACAGTAACATGTTAAAAACACAATTATCATTAGCGTAGGCCTTTAATGAGCACTCTGTGAGGGAGCTACAGCCTAAAAACAAAAGGTAGCTTTTTTTAACTCAACATGGTGAGGCACTTTTAGAGCCTTGATTCCATTTTACAGCAGTGCGTCATTTTCAGGACCTTTTATTTTTGCAGAAATAAAAGCCAGAGCAAAGGGGAAAGGAAGTCATTGCCTAATGCTGCTGCTTTCGCAAAGGTTAATGATGAACAGAAGCAACACATGAGAGAATAAATAAACAAGTGGCATGACAGTGCCGAGGAAATAGTCATTAGGTTCAATGCAAGTGTGAGGGAATTTGTGTATGCGTGTGGAATATGACTGGGGCTGACTTAGCAATTACTTTTGAGGCAAGTGAGACCTGAGGTGCCCAATAAATGTAGTGTGACAACGCCACGCATACACAGAGCCTCATTATCCTGAACTGCGCTCATTTCTCATTTCTTGTCACTCGTTTTGCTTTCATCTTCTCCTATGTTCTTAACTCTGTCCTTGTTTATATCTCATATACTCAGGGCTAACCTCTAATATTTTGTTCTTTGTACAAACTTGTTTCGTGTAATACTTAACTTAAGAGATCATAGGCTGTGATTTGGTGGAGTCACTTTCTTTACAGAACGTGCAGCTCAAGTGTGAAATGGGTACTATGTTTCTATTATTTTTTTCCTGTGAAACAAACATTTACAGACTAGAAAAAAAGAAAAAGATGCTTACATTTTTTTAGCAGCTAAGAAACAAAGTTATAAAACAGATCAATATATAAAGATTTCTAAATTTCAAATTTCATTTAAGTAGTTGAATCGATTTCTAGAGTAGGTAGCAATTCCAGCCTCAAGGAATTTGCTAAGAAAAATTACGATAAATTAATGTATACCTATATTAATTAGACTATGAAAATTAAAGATGACTCTAAATTTGTTTATACCACACAGAGCTAAACTGAAATCATTTGTTAGATAGAAAAGTTCTTCCCTTATTATTCCTGAATGCCTCCAATATTTCTTTTAGTTGCTTGACAGACAGTCAGAAAAAGACAGACATGAATCTTCACAAGTTAACAAAAACTCTTTTTATTCTATTTTTCTTTATCTTTGTGTTTGTGTGTGCACATGTCAATAATAAATAATGACTCCATGTGTGTGTGTGCATATCTGGGTTATCATCTAATCTGTGTCACATTAAGCAGGACTGCTGTTGGAGCTCAGGAAATGCAGTTGTGGGTTTTAAAGCTCTTAATGATTGCTGGGTTTTTGCATTTCTCTTCTATTTAGTTACATCAGCTGCAAGGTGACATCCTATCCAGAGATAGTATTGCAGGGGTATAAACTTGATTGGGGACATCAGTTTATTTTTAGCAAGCAAAAATCTCATTCTCATTGGAAAACAATATGTACCCCCATATGTTCAAGTCTCTTGCTGCACAAACAGCCTGGCGAGGAAGGGATAGACATCCTGACAGCTTTGTGAGGTCAGAGTTTGACTGTGTGCAGTTTGTCCTGGATTGGACATATCACAACCCCCCACACACACACACCTTGAAAGCAAACAGTCTTGTTGGGGTGTTGTCTTTTTAGGATCCCTGCCACCTCTAACATTCCTGGGAATGTGGCATTTCTGTTTGGAGAAGAGTTTCAGACTCAGACACACTAACGTTTTCCTATCAGACAAGCCTCATACGGATCAATCAAATGTGACATGCTGATTCTTGAAGTGGGAACTAACCGCCGCAGCAGAACCCATGCTCAGAGATGCTGCCAGTTCACCTAATTGGCAGCAGCTGGAGGTACCAGAAGCTCAAACAAGAGTCAATAACACCAGCAAGATAAGCTGTTTGGCGCTGAAAGAGGAGATTTAGGACATTTTTTTAACCTACATACACAGCTGGCCTGCTGATTCCAAAAAGGCATGTTCCTTAAAAAACATGAAACCATTTACAAGAAGAAAATAAATAGCCCATTTAACATAATATTCTTAATTTTTGCTGCATTTGCATATGTATTAAGAAGACAGTGTGTCCGCCTGCTAGTGGCTCCCTCTACGTTTTTGTACTTAATTGTAGTGAGATAATTACAAATACCTTTTTATTTCTTTGTCGTAATCTGTTGGTGAAGTGTCTGTGCAACAGGTAGATATCCATCCATCCATCCATCCATCCATCCATCCATCCATCCATCCATCCATCCATCCATCCATCCATCCATCCATCCATCCATCCATTTTTTTCAAACCCACCAATCAAGTGCCTATCGTACCCACTGTTGGGGCAAAGGTCGGGTACACTCTGGATGGTTTCCCAGTCCGCAATGCACTTGTAAATGCTAAATGCTGTTCTCCACATATCCGTTTGTCTAAAATGTTTGCTAAAAATCAGGGATTACAACATTTACAAAAAGAGAATTCCAGCAGGTGAGAGGAAGAAGCAGCAGATAAGTAGAACGGAAAATGCAAAACTGGAACAGCAAAAAATAAAAAGATGGAAGTAAAATAGAACAAATATTGAATAAGTAAAAAAAAAAAAAAAAGCTGAGTAGAAAATTAGGCCTGTCAATGCACAAAAAATGAGGGAAAAGCATTGGAAGAAGTAATAATAGTAAGGGAAACTGCACTGGTGTTTTCATGTGTTTACAGATTTTTTTTGCCCAGGATGAGTGGGTGAAGTGGTCAAAGATCATGGGAACAAGTGAGTAAAGACTAGCACAGAACTGAAACTTTCCGAGTTTTAAATTGGGACTCTCACTAGAAAAATCTAATTTGTATTTAATGATTTCTCTAGCTTCAAAATGCCAAGCCATGTCTAATAGATGAGATTTGGTCAAAGTTGCATGTGTGGACATGTGTGCATGCATGGTAGTGGGAACGCTGTTGACAATGTAATTTGATGAGAACTGACATGTAATTTATGAAGCACATTTTTGGGTAAATGTTTTTCCTCCTACTTTCTCTGTCATTTCAGACGGGTAATTGAATTTCCCTAACTTGCAAGGCAATAAATGAGGAGTAAACTGGTTAATGAAGGTCTTGCTGAACGGTGCCCCTAAAGGGTCACAACACAAAATAACACACACCAGTTTGTCACAACACTAAAAAAAAAAACTCATTTTAACTCACAACACAATAACTCACAACACAACACTTTAACTCACAACACAATAACTCACAGAACAATAACTCACAAAACAACTCACAACACTTTAACTCACAACACAATAACTTACAAAACAATAACTCACAACAGAAAACTTTAACTCCTAACACAATAACTCACAACACAACACTTTCACTCACAACACAATAACTCACTACACAACACTTTAACTCACAACAACTCACAGAACAATAACTCAGTATACAATAACTCACAACACAACACTTTAACTCAAAACAATAACTCACAAAACAATAACTCACTACACAACACTTTAACTCACAAAACAACAACTCACAACACAACAGAACAACTCACAACACTTTAACTTACAATACATCACATGACAACAAAGATCATGACAGAAAATTACTTTTTTTATTTATAGGAATTGTATTTATATAAATATGGATCATGTATGGTCCAAAATGCTCAATAGCTCTGACGATAACTGAAGCTACTGTCACCAGTACAGAAGGTTTGGTGACAATAGCTTCAATATCTTCAGAACTAATGAGCACCTTTATTATGATTCATATCGTTATTATATTTTGAAAAAAATATTTATACAAAAAAAAGAATGTCTTTTTTCACAAAATATTGATTGTGGCATGAATACGCTGACGCGTCTTCATTACCAGCTCATGTAAATGTAGACTTTTTTTCATTTTTTTAAAAAATATTGATTTTTACAGAATGGTCTTTGCTCAGAGTTTGCATTTTGTAGACGGTCCCTTTGCTGACGTCTTGCTGCCGTGTCTGCATTTACAGCTGGAAGAGAACACTTTTCATCAAAAGGCAGAAAAAAAAACTACCTTTTTTTTTTAAATGCATTTGTAATTCACTCTCACATTTGAACTTTTATCAGAAGAGTTATTGAGGCTGAAAATCTGAATCTGTGTATTTGTTTCAAACTTTACCGAATTGATATTTTTATTATTTTCATAGCGACAATAATAATAATAAATAAGGTCCCCTGATTTTATTTCATGTTTTATTTTTCCCTTTTGGATTTTTGCGGGACAGTGACCCTTCAAAGTGGGTCACATAGATGCAAAAACACCACGGAAGCGGCTGTCACACAGACAGCTTTCGGACAAAGCAGGAGAGAAGCTGCGGGAGAATCTTTGACCGAGCTTAAGAACCCTGAATGAAGACGTGATTTCCGATGTTTTAGCTCAGTAAAAAGCACACACACTCGTTTCATACGTGATCCTTTGTTCTTACTTATATCATCAGTCAGACAAGTGATTTAAAATAACGTGTATTAGCATTCCAGTCCTTTTTAAAATGTCAAATCCCAAATATTTTATGTAGCTATAGTTCGTGGATCTCATAAATACAGTAATATAAATAAATTTATACACAAAGGTCTAGTAAATCTTGTGCTCTTCTGTCTCACTCCCATATCAATCACTTAAATTGCAAAAAGGCTCCTGTTTTCAACGTTTGTCCCAAGGTGGGTTCCAGTGTGCTGGTTCATGTGCAAAAAAATTGATACTTGTGTGTGTGTTCCTGTGCAGGAAAATACACAATTGAAAGGAGGTCAATTACAGTAAACGTATTAGTCTCATGAAAAGCTCTCATCTCTGTAGGTGAGAATAAGCATGGAGAGAGGACCACATAGACTTTTATACATGCCTACTTGATTCTAAAACTACACAACAGGAAGATGTTTCTTTTTCTTGACAAAATATGTGTTAAAACCCCTGCTGCAGTTTTTAAGTCACAGCAAAAAATCGATTGCTTCTTTTCAGAGACAAACCACACGCAATCAACCTAATTCACAAGTTGGTAGAAATACCTACTGTATTTTCTGGACTATAAGCCGCTACTTTGTCACACGCTTTCGACCCTGCGGTTTATTCAATGATAAGGTAAGTGTGGGACGTGGAGAAATTGATGTACATATTGCTGCCTCAAGCAGTCTCAAAGAGGTAGCCAAATGTATAATCCCCTTTCTGACAACAGTTCCATTTAATTTATACACCCCCACAAGCTGCCAAACAGCATGCAAGTTACTCCTGCTCTTAGACCCCTCAGTCATGATGCAACGAAAAGAAATACCCATGCTCAGCCCTACTTTGGCCGCATCCCACAATCCTTTGGTGCCATTAGACCCACCGTGCACGCGACCGCCATTACAATATGACGCAGCTTTCAAGTTAAAAGCAATTGTTAAAAGCAGTGTGAAAAAATCCACCAACACCAACGGGTTTGGAAAAGCCGGTCTGCTGCTTGACGGAGAGGACAGTGCAAGCTCAGGAGTGAATTTGCCTCAGAGTGACACTGACAACAACGAAAGAGAGACTGAGAGAGTGTGTGGCCAAGAATGTCTGACGCTATTCCAATCCCACACTGAGAAGGAAGACTTCCATGGTTTCAGTGCACAGGAGGAAGATGAAGAAAGCTCTCAGTGACTTTTACATTCATGTTTTTTAAACCAACCCTGTTAGCGGTGTGTTATGGTGTGTAACTGTAGTGGAAGGAAACTTCTGGCCCATGCGCTGCGCAACGCTTGTCTCTGTGCCTCTGCACATGCCGCAGAGGCGCTTATAAGTTACTACTCCTCTCAGTGACTTTCACCGGTATGTTTTTCAGTGACTTTTACCGGTATGTTTTTTTTAACCAGCCCTGTTACTTCCAATATTGCTGCTGTGTTACTGCCGTGTCACAGGCACTGTTTGGAAAGAAAAGCTCAGGTATATTATTAAAACTTTAAAAATTCTTTCTGTGTACCGTCTTTCTTTGTAAACATATCATGTGTTGAACCTTTCCTTCGGTTGTTTTCCCCTCAGAGCCTCCAGAGTGGGTTAATAAAGAATCGTTCATCTTCTTCTGGGGAAACCTTCATTTATTACAGTTCTCTTTCACTCTGTATAACAAACATAACCCCCCCCCCCCCCCCCCCCCAACACACATTCGCTGCTCTCGCTCCCTTTTGCACTGCACTCGCGCTCTCCCCTCCTTCCGCTGCACGCACTTCCTGCCCCTTTTTAGACACACGCGCGGTTTCAGCACATATACATCCTCAATCTACAACACAGTGTGGTGACCTGGGGGTTAGCCCCGTCTTAAGCCCCTAAGACTCATGGGAAGTGGGGAATCGTGGGTGTAAAGTTCCTCACCATGACTGAGGGGCCTGTGAGCAGAAGTGACATCCATGCTGTTTGGCTGTTCGTGGGTGTGTTCAATTGCATAGGCTAAAATGCTGTGAACTTCACCTTCTGTCAGACTGTATGTAGTCACACAGCGTTCGGGGTAGGATAATTAGTGACATACTAATTGTGTGGCTTCAACATGTGGCTTGTAGACAGGTGCAGCTTGTGTATGCAAGCTGGGGGAATTTAGGCTAATTCCCCCCCAAAAAACCAACAAATTCAAGGTAATCACATTCTTTCTGGAAATCATGTGTAGTTTATGAGCTCAGTTGGCGAAAGACAAAAAATTCACTTCTAAAATGCAGTTGTAAAAAAAAACAGTAATTCTTCTGACTGATACTAAGTGAAGGCCTAATGGTGTATTCCTGTTTTTAGACTTCAAGGGCGTATTTCAATGAAGGCCACTTACTTACTTACTAAAGATAAAATAAAGATGAGTTAAGTTACTAAGATTCCACTAATATTGATATTTTTGTGTCATTTAGTCATACAGAATCATTTGGTGTTCTATTTTCTTCACTTTTTTTTTAACTGTTAGAGATTCTGCTTTTCTCCAAAACTAAATGTTTTGCTGGACTCTAGGAAAAAAGCAATCGTCCTGTATATCTTTATCAATGCTGTCTCCTCGAGTTTGAGACAGTGGTGAATAAAGATGCCATCGTGACTTTACCTGGAGTGTTGAGCAGTCTGGACATGCGACAGCTGTAGGCAATTTGCTGTTCACAGTATTCTGCACTGGTGGTGATCGCTGTCACCTGAAAACACAAGCAAGTGGATTTTCACCTCGTCTTATTCATCCAGACACATTTGTTTTATAGACAATATGAAAAGACAAAAAAAAAAGAAAAAGAGAAACAAAACAAAAATGTTGGTTTGATTTTGCTTCCTTTAACTGTAGGGTCTGAAAACTGAGCTAAAAAATATTTAAACCTGACATGTTACTGAAACTATGTAATGTTGCATAGCAGAAAATTACACATTCCAGGAATAAAACCTGTAAAGTTAAATTTGCTTCAGATTCAGAGTGACAGCCACAATCTATATCCTCTCACTAGAAAGATTAGGGTATCGACTCTGTGATATGGGAAAGCAGATACAGTCAGTCTGAGCTTTATGTAGAAGGACTGCAGTTGACAAGGCATGGAGACATAAGCTTAAATTATCATTATGCTATTTTTTATTAAACATCTCAAGGACTGATACTTCGGCAAGTTTGCACTCTTGGTGCAGGTTTTTAAAACAGCTGATACCACACAGGAAACATGGTCACTTGTATAGGCTATTAATAAAATGCACTTGAATTAATCTGGCATTACTGAAATCATCCAATCGGAATTGGATTATAACAACTTTTATTCATGGTTTTAAGTTTCTTGCTCATTACGTAACGTCGGAGACAACCTTGATTGTCAGACTTTTATTACTGTTTTAATTAGTTAGGGATCTACACAGAAGCTGCTTAAAATCATTCCAGCAGAGATCAAATCCACCAACGTAATGTTTGCTTATTAAAAGCAATTCTCCTGTTTGCAAGTCTACCTCCAAAGAAAGACTTTATTCAACCAGTCTTTACAAAGGTTGTTATTTATTCTAGTGGTGTAACAATTTGTTTTAGCAACAATTCCATTCATAGCATAATTTGTGTTGCCAATGCAGTCCATAGTCGATATTGATTCATTTTGAACAACAAAACTCTGATCTTTAGCCAAACATTCAACCAGTGTGACTCAGAGATAAACACCTGGGTACTGAACAGTGCAGGTGAAGTTTTCCAGATTCCTTGTGTTTCATACATATTAATTATGTGTAAATTAAATATGTGCACAAAATAGTACGTAAATAAGAATGAATGGAAAATACATTCACATTTTAGTTTCATAATGTTCAGCCCACTATTGTTTTCTCAGATAAAACTAACACAAACAGAACATTATTAGAAAATTCTTCCACACTGTATGGTCACATGTCTTTGGAAAATTCAACATGTTTCCACACTTTGGACTGTAATGATGGCTTGATCCTTTTTTGATGCCATGATATGTGGCTTGTCTGCTGTGATGGCACTTTTTTCGTTTTAGTTAATTAAACCTATCATGTCTCAATCTAAATTTTATTTTCCAAGATCGATATAATCGATTCCTTTCATTTAAAAAAAATAAATAAATAATGACAATGTTGGTCTATTTAATAAGCAACTTGCCTCAGACAGATCAATCTGGTTGGATTGTAGGAATATAAATCGATGCATCGATTAATTGTTACACCTCTTATTTATACCATTCATTTAGATGTTGTACTTAAACACTGTATTTATTATTGTATATCTATATCTGAATTTTAACACGCATGCTAATAACATGATTGGTAACATATAAAACCACTTAAAAACCATACATTGTTAAAAACTTCAACACTGTGAAAGGGAAAAAATGTAAATGTAAATCAAAGAAATCAATCAATCAATCAATCAATCAATCAATCATAAATAGGAAATATAATTCTTTGATACTTTTTCTGAAATGTAAATCAAGGATCGTTCAAACTTAAAGTTGATGCTGCACTTAAAAAGATGTCATGTTGTAGGAACTGTATGTGTAGAAGGCATGACCATGTGTCTGACCTGTTCCATGGAGGCACTGTAGTTGACCTGCAGAACAGTGCGCCTCTCTCTACTGGAGCCGGTGATTGCAGTCTTTGGTGCAAGGTTGTGCACCACTGTTGTCCACACATTGTCTTCTGAGCATAAAAAGTACAAAACATCTGTGAGTAAGTGTAGAAAAGCTTAATTAAGGAAAAGTAAAAAATCATTACATAAACACTATTTTTGGTTTAATACACTTTATTTATGACTGAATTACAATATAAAGTTTAAAGTGTGAAAACAAATAAACTACAAACACGAAACCTGGTGGGGTTGAATTGCTGCCTTAAAGTGATTTATAATCATGCTGTTGTATTAACACACACATGTTTAGCTGTTGTGTAAACAAAATGTTTCCCGTTTAATCTGAGTCACAGTCCTGGAGGTTTAATAGACTCTTGTGTGGTGTTATGCTACGGACCAGTCACTCAGACATTTCCTTGTTCATTTGAACTGTCATTCAGGGCATGTTTGTGTGCAAGTGTGTTCAGGTCTCTGAGGGGTGTGCATGTGTGTAGAGAAGGAAGGCTCTTAACATTTCTAAGGTGTGTGTGCATGCCATTAAGCGTGACTAAGGGGCTAGCCAGTGGGGTGCAGTGACATTTCATTAAAAGTCTTGCCTCTGCTCTGACTGCTTGTTCCACCGTTCCACACTATCTATTTATTCCACTGTGTGTGTGTTTATGTGTGTGTGTTCAGAAGATTGCATGTGGGTAGTTGAATGACACAAGTGTCACTTGGAATGCATAAACACTCTAACATTTGCATAACAGCTTTGTTTTATATACGTTCTTTGTGTCAGTGTTGATGTCTGAGCATCTGTTGGCTGCTCCCTAAATGTCAGTGGATGTGAGTTTGTTGCCATGGAAACCCAGAGGATAGTAGGTTACGGCTGCTGCTGTCTGAGGTTAAGAATGAGTGCAAAGTTTGTATTTCTCTTCACAGGTCATTCGTTTTACACTGAGTAAGAAAATGGGTAAAAATAACTTCAAATCAAAAAAAAGAAAAGAAAATATTGACAGAGATTACTACATCACCCACCTGTCATATTACAATTGACTTTGAAGGGGCCAAGTGGTCCACTGCCATCAGGGTCAATCCAGTAAGAGTCAGAGGACTTGCCTATATGTTTGTAGGCCTCACATGAAGGCTCGTAGACAGCTAAAGCATAGGACAAGAGAGGTAAACATAAGCCATGGTAAAGGAAGAATATCAATAAACCAGATGAAAAGTTTTTTAAAGTGCCAAAACACCGAAAAAAAAAATTATATATAAAACACTTTTAGGGAATTACTTTTCCTAAAACAATTTGCTGATATTTTTTATGAGAGTGGTCCAAAAAAGACTAAAAAATAAAAATAAAAAAGAAGACAATGTGTACCCAGAACTGCTAAGGGGTGATTTTAAGCCAAAACCTTAATCAGTTAATTATAATTTCGCCAAGCTTCACTTTTCCAACCCATCGCTGATTGTCATGGAGACATATTTTGTTACATTTGCAGTCTTATCTTTAAAGTATATTGATTCTCTTGTGTGAGAAGTTTTGGTGTTGATTCATGATACAAGCCAAAGGCTGATGGAGAAATGACAGCAGATAAATCAGAGTAGGTTGATGGTATGGAATATTCTTTGGTTGGAAATGAACTCCTCAGTTGCTAAAAACCTTAAAAAGACACAGAAGTTTGGAGGCAAATGATTCATTCCCACCTCTGCCCAATTCATCAGGTCAGCACACAGATAAGTAGAGTGTTAGGTCAGGCAAGCATGGAACGCTCCTAAAAAATCTGAAAGCCCAAGCACCGGAAAAACACAGTACATGATGTCTTTATAAAGAAAACCTGTCCAACTTCAAATACACACAGTAACATGGTTCTGTGAGTATGTTCACGTGTTCTCTTGATCTAGGTAATACATTAGCAGTGGCAGAGGCGTGACAATGTGAAGCTGAAAACTGATACTTGGTTCTGGACTTGTAGTAATTCCTGGACCCGTGTTCAGGAAACACTATTGGTATCTTACAAGGTAACTTCAGTTTGATTACAAATAGATCTACTGCATCCAACCAACAGGTCTGTAATTGTTTTGGGTGAGAAACTTGCCATTGTATGATAGGTATCCGAATAAAATTGTGAGTGGTTGTTTCCAGAAAATTTTAGTCCCAAACCTTTTTGAACTCTGCAAGTTTTTTTTCTTTTTCCTTTTTTGCAGTCTTTTGAAATTTCCACCTCTCTGACTCCCCCTTTGTGTAAACAGCACAATACTTATTGATGATTTTGTTTATGGATCCAGTAGATGTGAGAGATCCTGCATTTAATAAATTATTGTGTTATAATTAAAAATTAGTAGAATTTCTTGAAGTGTTAAAAAAACTAAATTATTTTCTATTTCAAATGGTTGCTTCAGCTACTATGTTACATCTATTCATTGCCTGTCAAGAAGAAATGACTTGTCCCGCACACTGCAACATGTTGATGTTAGGTTTGTGTTGATCTCCACACTGAAAGGCTGTGATGTGACAGATGGAAGAATTGCTCTTCAAAGAGAAATGAAAATGTAACTTGGAGCAAAACTTTTCTTGAGTGACACGAGAGCCTTAACAAGGACTTTTGAAAGAAACTCTCTCTTTGTTTGATTTGTCGTGTCTTCTATTTCTCTTCACCATGTGTTTGTTTCCTGACAGCTGGATCATTGGTTGTTTTTGTTTTGGATTATTCTTTATATGATACTGGCTATTTTCCCTACTGAAAGGACTGATGTTGTAAAGTTAACTTTCTAAGATAGAAACATCATCAAAAACAGCTTTATTTATAGTTATTTTATCGAGCAGCTCACCAACAAAGTTAAAGCCTAATGAAGCAATGATACATGATCAGTTTGATGACATTAATGAAACAAAAGGAATTGCTCATTTCCAACAGGATAGATTTTAAAACGTATCCAGCTTCAGTAAAGTACATCTGCCATCTACTGGCTACCAAACTGAAAGACTGGTGTATTCAACGTGACCAGTACCAGATGGCCAAAGTAACTTGATCCTGCTAAAGATTTTACCACTTTGGAAACCACTGGTAGTGGATAGGATAATTTTCTTATGATGATGGATGTGTTGGTTAATACGCTCTTGCCGTCACCAGATGTGACCACGGTGCCTCAACTATTGCTCAGGTGTTAGTCACGGTATGGTTTTACAAGTTTGGGGTGCCAGGCCAGACCCTTTCAACCAGGGTCAGAGCTTTGAAGGTGTTCTCATTCTCTAATTGTGCTCATTGTGCGCCATTGAGAAATTGGAAACTAACTCATACCATCCAGCTTTAATGGGCTGTCTGAGCAGTTTAATCACATGACTTGCTGTATACTTTGCCCAATTCCCACAAGCAATATTTACACTCCTGCCTGCCACAACTGCTGTATGCTTACAACACTACCATGCATTACTCAACTGGTGAGTCACCACTATTTTTAATGCTTGGACAAGAAACAAGACTCCCAGGCTTGGTTGTGGGTTTTCTATGTGGTGGCTAAGGGTTGGTCACAGGAAGCAGAAAGATAATGGAAAAAACCCCATGACCAAAATCTGCAAAAGGACTCTTTGGCCAAAGGGCAGCTAGTTTTTGGCCAGGAATCTTGGTGTGCGAGGGTGCCAAAAAAATACAATATCTATGGAATGCAGTGGAATATAGAGAGGTGAAGGCACCCAAGGAAGGGGTAGTGGTGTATACTGTTGTATACATTTCAGTCCACGTTCCACTAATGAAGCCCTCTTTAGTCAAGTGAGACTCTTGGGTGGATGATGGCTGGTTTGTCCAAGAACCAGAGACTTGTTTGAGCATGTAATGAGGCGTTGAAAGCCAGGGAGGAACTAGGGGTGCAACCACTGTCATTAGTTATTAGCTTTGATCGGTCTGAGCCAACTGCACTCCCAGAGGACCAACCATCCACAGGAACAAGGGTAACAAACATGATTTCACTATTGGGTTTCACCCAAACCTACATAAACTGCTTCACTCCATAAGGGAAGAACCCAAATTTCCAATGGAGTTTTAGATTTCTTCAGATGGGTATAATCTTGCCTCATGGAGAAAATATTTGCAAATCAAAAAATGAATTCAAGAAGATTTTAAGAGCAGTTGCTATGACTCAACTTCAACACAACACCACCTGGATAAATGAGATCCTTTACCACATATTCAAGAAGTAGAACAAAACAAAACATGTCAGGACAAGCCAGGTGTAGCTAATATTGTACAAAAACTCAAAGCACATGGAGAGAAAGTGCGCTCAGTGCGCTGAACCTTTTTTCTTCAATGATTTGTAAACCTCACTGGTGTCCATGGATTACATGAAGTCTTTCTACCTTTATCCACCTTTCTCATGGTAGGAAGAACACGTCAATGTAAGGGTGGGGTCATCCAAGATAGCACAAGGGTTAAATAGTTGGATTGGGGGTTCCCGAGCACTCCCTCAGGGGATGGGTCAAATGCGGAGAGCAAATTTCACACACCTAGGTGTGTGACAGCTAATGGTACTTTAACTTTAACAACGAGTGCCTATTGGTTTGTATTATACTCAAAACTTAATTATTCCATTACTCTTTTAAAACTGGTTTTTGGGCAAAAAATATTGATTTACAGTTTTCAATATACTTTTATGTGAGATGTCACTTTAGGGGTCAATAATGTAACCATGGAGGATAAAATTATACAGAACATCAACAGCCAAGAAGTCTTTCAACAAGCCATTTCTCTCAGTGGAAGGCTAATCCCCCTTTTTTTGGTTTATGGCTCTTTTTTCCAGGAAACCCCTGAATCCATGATATTTTATGGATATGTCTTGTTTCTAAGCCACATGATAAATCCATGGCCAGCAACTGGCCACTCACCAGCTCCAGCATGCCAACTGTTAGAAGTTTCACGCCGAAAATCCCTCATCCAATCCCTCTGCCCACATTTTATTGGCTGGCCCTCAGATTTGGCCTTTCTTTGCTTTTTTTTAAACTGGAGCATGTATTTAAAATCACATGCACGTTTTCAGCAGTCTTTTGTTATTCATAGCTATTGCAAAGTTTGCATTCAACAAATTTGCCCATACTTTGCATAACCTCTTAATATTGGCATTTTAATGCACATAAAATATTTTTTGTTGCGAAGATGAATAAAGCAAGAAAACACTGATTTAAAGATTTGAATATACATTTTTACAATAAAAGCAGGGAATTATGGGAAAAACACATTTTAACAGTACTGTCTTGTATTTTAAATTTTAATTGTGTTTATTACCTTCTATCTATTTGTTGTCAGCTAATCTTTTGATGTGCAGAAAAATTACTCATTGCAATCACTTTGTCATACTTCTTGGATACAAACTTATCTTTTAAACCCACAGTGTAGCTTGAGCTTTTTCACTTTCTCTCTTTAAAAAGGGAGCAACATTTGTGACTTGTGGGAGGAGAGATGACATTCTCAAACTTTTAAGCCTTAAAAAAGATTACACTGACTCGCTTCTTTTTTTTGTGTGCTGGTGCTTTGGGAGCCAGATTCCTTTTTCTCTGACGGGAACAAAACACAGTGTGATAGGACAAGCCTGGCGTTTGAACACTTCAAAAGTTCAACTGTCTCCACATAGAGAATTGTGAAGAGGCTTAATCAATCAAAGGCAAAGAGCAGAAGGCCGAATCAAATATGAGCACACAAGAGAGACATAGTAGTGGCGCTGAAGAGATGAGAGGAGGAAAAAAAAAACAATAATAAAAGAAGGTTGGCCAAGTTTCTCACACATTCACAAACTTACAAGTGTGGCAGGTAGCTCCACTGTATCCTGTTCCATCACAGGTACAACTGAAGCTCTCCCAGGTCTGCTTGCACCGACCTCCATGTTCACAGTGATTAGGCATGCATCTGCAGAGGAGGACATTACAAACAGTCTCAAACAAAACAGTTGCCACACAACCATTGTTCACAGCATGCACAGAATGACAT